>NC_137169.1:131560411-132760411 GCF_951394435.1 Stenella coeruleoalba
AAATGTGTGTGTGTGTGTGTGTGTGTGTGTATGTATTACTCTCAACTTCTTAATGCTGCTCTCAAATCCTTGCCATGTGGCCCCCTCCATCTCAGCAATGGAAAATGTTGAAGCCCTCTTACACTTAAAATCTCTGACTTCCCTTCCTGTAACTAGCAGGAGAAAATCCTCTGCTTTTAAAACAGCTCATGCAAATTAGGTTAAACCAGCCCAGATTATCTTATGAAGTCAACTGTGGCATATAACATAATCTAATCTAATCTAATCTAATCAGGGATAATATGCCATCATACAGACTCACCATCCTGGGAATTAAAAAGGGGGTGTGGCGTCTTGGGGGCTATCAAAGAATTCTGCCTACCACAGTGCAGAAATGATTTTACTAACATAATCCTCACATGTAATAGAATCTCAACCTAGTTGAGAGATGCCTGCCCACACATTCGTGATGGCACTGAACAAAGCACCTAAAACAGTGACCTAATCTGCCCCTAACTCAGCATCCCACATGGGCCTCAACATTCACCACTCAGCCCAGAAAGCAACAAAGGTCTAAAGGCAAGACCATTTGAAATCCATCAAATAGGCATTCTACCTTCTGGGTACTAATCTAATTTCTCTTTCTTAGATAACAGATGATAAACGGCAAAAGCTAACAGAAGCAATGGTTTTCTGAACATACACAAGTAACCCTAGGTTCACTGAAAGTATTAGGATAAAAGAAACCTGAGAAAATATAGGTGCTCATGTCCTAATGACCTAAAGAGAAAAATAAAAGTGGCACTGATTTATATTCACAGTCTGGGGGGAGGGGCACTAAGACATCCACAGCACATGTCTAACCACGGCTACCGCACAGAACTTTCACATAATGTGGGATGGAGAAGCTAGCATGAGAAAGCACCCATCTCTTTCTCAATACTTGAGTTAAAGGGTAGATTAGAAAAAATAATTCGAAGATTCTAATATTAAAAAAACAAATTTTCTTCAGAAAACATTGTAACATAGGGCTTATAGCTGTAATTCCCGTAAAATTACATTTCAGACCAATGTTTTTCTTTCTGACTTTAACCCAATTTTATATTGTTGGGCACCTTTCTGAAGTGGAGGTATGGTATACACCCTGCAGACTAATGTTGCTTAAAGCCAATATTAAAAATTCTCTCTGTATACAAATTATTGCTGATTTTTATCTAAACTTATGTTAAGTCCTATTATACCTTAAATAAGTGTTTATCATTTTCACACTCAATCCTTATTGCACAAGTGCCCAGGTTGCTAAAAGTGTTGCCTTTGGTAATTTAGAATATACAATAATATTTAGGCTTCTCTTGAAAAACAAAAGCATGCTATGCCATTTTCATCCATCAAGGTATTTAGTGGTGTGAGAATAAGAATTGTAAGTTCATGGTTAAGCGTGATTAAAACAATTATTTTCATACATTGGAACTTAGAAATAAAATCAACTTTTGTAACATCTCAGACTCTCCAAATCTGGTTGTCATTTTTCTGCAGTGCGGCATGTGGGCTAAGCTTTCATCTGATTTATTGTACATCGGGTCCAACAGACAATATACTGATATCACTTGTCTAATTCTATCAAACTAAACATTGCTCTGCACAGAATCTGCACATAAGAATATTTTATTACAGTGACTAACTGAAATCTCTGTCAATAGAATCAGAAGTGACACCTGGTATGTGTTGGTGGCATCAATTATAGTACTTTGCAGAAATCTGTTCTAGTAGTTTAGAGAAAAAAATTGTTAAATGACATGCGAGAAAATATTTCACCAATTTCCTAATTATTTAAATTGCAATCTTTGAAGCTAGATTTCAAACAGCATAATCGTCAGATGTTTTATGCATGGCTATTGAGTGGTATGAGATACACTGGAATAGCTAATCATAAAACTTAAAGATATTTTATAGCAGAGTCAGTACACATTAAGATATATAAAATCACAAAATATTTTATTTATGTGTTGCGAAAGCACCTCAATAAATTATCACAATTGTTTATGAGAAACAAAAAGACCTCTAAAGAGTGTCTATTGCTGACAGGTAAGTAATAGCTGAATTTTGTTAAACAAATCAGAAAAGATAAAAAGTAAAATAATATGTAAAAATATTTAAAAAGCAACAAAGGGAAGAGTTCATTTGCTTGTTGATGCTTTTTGTCTCTGGTATATTCCTCAATAAAACCAGGAGTTGCCTCAAAATTTTAAAAAATGATGTAAAAAAAATATGAACCCTAGGTCAAGGCTAATATTTTTTAGAAAGTTAAGAGATATGATAACAGACAAAATTATATATTTGTGTCAGGAAAAGAAAAGATAAATGTGAAATACCCAGAAGATGATTATTTCTCTGCCTCTAGCTACCTTAAAATTTGCTCAACAGAATTAGAATCTAACGCTTAAATAATGTCAAATAATTTAAGTATAAATGCTTGAAAAACACAGTTTAAAATTTTGCAAGTCAATAGACTTAAGGTGTTAGGCATTCTTAAATGTTAACTATGAGTTATATTTATATTAGTATAACTATACTGAGAAATCTTATTAGGCTAAATTTCTAAAGTAAAAAAGATAATGCAGTTCTTTTAGTTCTAAATTTTCATTACAATATTTTTAAAATTATTTGTACTTTTTTTTTTTTTTTGCGGTACTCAGGCCTCTCACTGTTGTGGCCTCTCCCATTGCGGAGCACAGGCTCCGGACGCACAGGCTCAGCGGCCATGGCTCACGGGACCAGCCGCTCCGCGGCATGTGGGATCTTCCCGGACCGGGGCACGAACCCGCGTCCCCTGCATCGGCAGGCGGACTCTCAACCACTGCGCCACCAGGGAAGCCCTATTTGAACTTTTGAAATGGAATTTACTAAATGGCTCCTTAATCTAGTCAAAGTAATGCTCAGTAAATATTGTTTTTCAATTGCCTAACTTTAGAATATCTGTTCTACTGCAAATATAAGATAGCATAGGAATAACATTAACTTTTTAGCTATCCCAGTTCTCCAAGGAGGAGAGGCTAATTCATGTCAGAACTGTAAATTCTAGAATAAAAGTTGTTTTTAAAATTTTCATCCTCATGTGTTTAGTTTCAAAGAGCATTCTGACATGCAGAATGCTCCTAGCTGGAAAAAAGAAGTTTGCAGAAGTTTCTGCCTTGATGTAACTTACACCAATTATATTTTAGAAGCTGCACAGCATCCTGATTTTTGAATGTGTATTTGAAACGACAACAGCCTAGAAATGCACTTCCTAAAAGATCCATAGATTTTTAAACGACACAATTTTCTGTCAGCCAATACTGATGACCCATGGTTAACTGAGAGTGTACATAAATTTAAAGTTGTTCATAAAATGGTAAGAATTTAATATGAAATCAATAACCTACATTGCACCCTTGATTACAAACTTCCTGACTTTTTTGTTCATCTCTCTTCATAAAAGGGAAACTTTACTCACAATGCACTTCCACCTCAATCAGAGTGAAGAGAACAAATATCACCTTATAAATACACATTATTAATGAGGTCCCAAGAGTCTGGCAAATATTACAAAATTCTGACACCTCCAATTCCCTATTTAAAGCGAGAGTCTGAAAATATGTGTCTATATTTTCTTAAATTATTTTAAAACTGAAATAAATATACATATATCGTTCCTGCTTTACATTCTATGTAAAATTTTGATGAATTAGAATGTACAGTGAGTACCTCTAATTGACAAAACCTCATGAAAAGAAGGCCACTTTACAAAATAATAACATGAATGATTCTTACTACAGATTTGAAGAGGGAGAAATTGTGGCATAAAACCAGACTCATCTTCACCCCTAGAATTAAGTGGTTTTACAATGTAATAATATTCAGCTCTGGACTTGCTTTTAAAAAGTATTATCGCAGGAAAGACTTACGTCTTGTACCAGCAGTGACATTGGATATAACAATTAGGTCCCTACTGCAAACACATGGTGACAATACATCACCATCTAATTGCATTTGAAGATCTCATCAGATCATGAATTAAGAGTTATTTAAGCAGGAGACCTCAAGTCATTTTTCAGCAAACATTTGTTGTATGTTACCTTTGTGCCAGGCTCTTTTCTAAGCACTTGATTCACTAGTTCATATTAAGTGAACAACACAAAGATTTCTGCCTTGATGTTACTTACACCAAGTAAGACAGAGTGGAAGACAAAAAGAAACACTACACACACACACACACACACTCTCATATATCAATACATTCTATGGAAGGAAAATGTCCAGAAAAGTTACAAACTTACAAACGAGAAAGACTCTCTCTCTCTCTCTCTCTCTATATATATATATATACACAAGACATCAATATTTTGCTTAAATAAGGGATTAGAATATAAAATGAGAATAAATTACTGTATATTAAAGTGCTTTTATACCCCAATCTTAGTGTTATGATTAAGTCATTATTTGGAAGTGAGTGTTCAGTGATGGAAGAGTACATGAGATTTTTCACTTTACGGATAAACAATTTTGAGAGGAGGGTAAAAAGAAATTAGGTCATTTTTGGATGTGTAAAGGCAAAATTAACAGGTTAGAGTATATTTAAGGAATAGGAATAATAATTTATTTATGGAATACAGTCCATATACACAATGGGAGCTCAGATTGGAGAGGTGTACTAAATTAATGCTTTATTTAATTGAATTTGGAAAAAAATATAGAAAATTCAATAGGTGTAAATATAAAATCTTATTTACTGAAAACTTATATAAGCCATCTATTTATTCACTAAACAAATATTTATTGAGTGCCTACCACATGTCAGAATCTGGGATAAGTATACAATGTAGGTGATGTAGATATCCTATCAGATTCATGGTACACATATAACTTAGACATTGTAACCCTTATTTTATAAAGAAAAAGGATAGCTAATATACACACTGGACTTGATACAAGACAGCTCAGGACTGTATATGGATAAGCATGGACTTGGATACCAGCAGGTAGATGTCACAGTCCTTGCCTGTAAACATCCTGTGTATCATCTTCAAGTGTGATCTCCTTACCAAAAACTGATAACATCCCTGTATATTTAGATTAAAAGGAGTATTTCTTCATCTTAATTTAAATTATCTTTCTCCCTTGATATTTATTCTATCATTTCTTGGGCCTCTCTGACTTGTGTATCATTTGCCTTTTTTCTGGCTGCAGAAGCATTTTGCCAGCTGCACTGGGTAATAGCTGTTGCTTTTTTTTTTCCTGTCTTTTACTCAGTGTCTGTTTATTATGATAAAAAGGACATATTAATCTTATTTTGATAAAAAGAGGTCCTCTTTCCTGAGGCTTCCCCTTTTGAATTATTTAATATGCTCAACTCTGCACTATCAATTTCAATCTGAACTGAATATTAAGCAGTTTTGTCATCCACTTTCTGTGGGAAGAGTACTGTTCACCTTCCAATATTCCTGCCTCAGTGCTGTCTTCCAACACGACCCTTCAAGGTGTTTCTCTGGCTGCTGAAATCAGAATTTATAATACTCTGCTGTGACTTCCTGCAGCTGTTCTCTCTGCTCTGTTTCTGTGTTGGCTATATAGGCCTGGATATGGTAAGTAAAAAGATATTTTTATTTAGATCAATTTTCCTGAAGAATGTTTCCATATATTTACTCATCGTTTGTAGCTTACTCAAGCACAACTTATATAAAACATTGGCACTGATTTTAGGATCATAAGAAATTATTCGACATTGAGTAATAAAAACAAGTTGTTTATAAACAGCAGCAGGACGTTATACATCCCTTCCTTTAAATTGTAAAATAGTGCCAGCTTTCAAAATTCAAGTAAAGTATACAGAAAACATAAGTCATCAAAGAAGTCATCATTATGTTTCAAGCTTTCTGTTTTACCAATTTAAAGAAATCTAAAATTGAGAAAATGTACTTTATTTATATCCCCCCCATTTTTTTTCATAGGCTTAGAACAAAAATATCTTAGCCTTCAAGGAATTATAAGGAATTTGATATTCTCAAAATGTTAAACAGAGGAAGTAGTTCTATCCATTTTGAACAAGATTATACAATATTCACTCCACTTTAACTTTATTCTAGTATACAATAAGATGATTCACCTAAGATTTGAAATCTTACATAATGAAAATACTGCTTCCAAAAAGCAGCACTCTGCTAGACGTAAAACAAAGTCGAACAGGGAGGTAATAAGGCCTCTTTGAAACCTGCTCTCAATTGGCATTATCGAATTAAAGAATTTCCAGATGAAGGAAAAGAGCACAGCCTAAAACTCTAATAATACCATTCTTCATAACAGCAAATCATTTGCCTTTTCAAATCACAAAAATACAATTAATCATGTTAGACACCAAGAAAGCAAATCTGAGGCTGTTTTTCATGATTTATCTTTGTGTGAAAAAAGGTAATGGTTGTGCATTATGCAGTTGATTAATTCAGGCTGTAATTTATAATGTATGTTGTGTGCATGCATGCAGAATTTCTTTGGGGGTTGATGGAATTCAGATAAAGGCCCTTAAATATAAGAACGCTATCCTTGTTCAAAAATCATTGGTGTCATTGACACAAACATGATGTAAATTTATGTTAAAAGCCAAAGGTAAATAATCTGTTTCATTGACATTTATATTAGGTCAGTTTATATCACTTTAACCCGGTCCATTTGACATACTTTTCTGTCTGGTTGTAGGCACACGGTAACAACTGCATCAAGTTCAGTCATAGCATGGTACCTGAGCCCAGGGCCTAATAATTTTTGTTGTTAATGCACCATAAAGATACTAGATACCTAACGCTTAAGTACCATGAGATTTCCTAAAAATAGAGAAAATAAAACAGCAAAGCAAAATACAATAGGAGTAAAATTTAATATTCAGAATTTTTTTTTAAATGTCAGAAATCCTAGTTAGCTATCAATTCCTCTAAGACTTCTAACCAAACTGGACCGGTTGTTTCTTCTATGTGCTTGCAAAATATATGGATTTCTGCTATCATAACCTTGAATCACACAGCATCATCTGTCTTTTCTTTTCATTCAGATAACCAAAAACCTTGACTGTCGTGCCATGTTTTTCTTTGCCACAGTTAAGGTCTTAACTTCAATGGTCCTTCTTTAAGATTTCTTCCCTGACTTCCTTGATTAGGATACATCGGCTGTTACTCATTCTAAGCGGAGCCTCATTTTTAAAGTACATATTGCAATTGAATATTAATTTATTTGTTTATTGTCTATCATTCCATGCTCCACAAGATCAGGATTGCATTTATGTGCCTCACTGCTTTATTCTCATTACCTAGCATGGTGCCTGGACTAGTCAGTGCTCAAAACATTGTCTGTGTCTTTAGTCATTATGCACTCAATAATTGCTAATTGAATGTATCATTAATTTCAAACTTTTTTTGCATGAAACCCTTTATTTCAATAGAGTCATATGTAGGACTACAATTTATATTTACAAAAGCTAAATATATGTGTGTGTGTGTGTATACACACATACACATGTGTGTATTGTGTACATACGTAAAACAAATCACAAGTCAGTAAGGAAAAGACAACTCAAAAGATACCTGAAGAGACATTTCACTAAGAAGATTTTCAAATAGTCAATAAGAACATAAGCATAAAATATATGTTATCAGGGAAAAGCACATAAAAACTACAATGAGGGAATGACTGGCTAAAATAAAATAGAATGACCAAAAATAAAATGCTTTACCATGTTAAATATTTGTGAAAACATGAAGTCACAAGAATTTTCATACAGTGTGGGGGGTAAGAGTATAAAGTTACACAACAATTTTGGACAAATATTTAGAAGTTTCTAATTAAACATGTATGTATTTTATGACCCAGTGATTCTACTTTTCTCTGTATATTCGAGGGCGTAAGCGCATATATTAATAAAAAGACTTCTAGGAGATTGTTCTTAGCAGCATTAACTATTTGACTATAAAATAGTCAAAAAAAGCAAAGAAGTTTAGTGCCTACTAACAGGCAAACTGATTAACAAAACTGCAGTATAATCACGCAATGGAATACCACTCAGCAATTTTAAAAAAGCAAATTCCTACTACACACAAAAATGGATGGATCTCAAAAATATTATGTTGAGTTAAAGATTGTAAACAAACAAAAAATATATAAAAAATTATAATTATACTTACAAGAAGTTCAAAAACAATCAAAACAACTCTATGTTTTAGAAACCCAAATAATGGTTTCCTCTGTGGTGGGAAGGGGTTTTATAGACTTGGATTGCACATGAGAGACATATGCATATTGCTAATATTATACATCTTGGTCTGGCTGAGTGTTAGCCTGAAGTACATGTATGTAAAAAAAAAAACACTTGATCCATATAGTTAACATTAATGCACTCCTCCAAAAAAAAAAATAATGAGGAAGAACCTATGAAGAGTAAGTTGATGGGATTTCCCCTGCTGGATATTAAGACTTATGTTAAGACTGAGTTACTGGTGTAAGAAAAGAAAAGAAATAAATTAGTGGAACACTAGAGAGAGGAGAGAAATAAACGCATTCATGAATAAATACTTAACCTATAAAAGTGATGTTTTTTCAGATCACTGAGCAAAGTATGTAATTTTCAACTATGGTGCTGACACAATTGATTCTCTATAGAAAGAAAGAAGAGAAGGAAGGAAGGGAGGGAGGGAGGGAGGAAGGGAGGGAGGGAGGGAGGGGAGGAGAGGAAAAGGGAAGGGAAAGGGAAGGGAAAATGGATTCCTCCCTTAGATCTTACACAAAAATAAATATCAAGTAGATCATAAACTTAAAGTGAAAGAATAAAACTTTAAAGGTTTTAGAATAAAATATGGAAGACAATATTCTTCATATTTTAATCATTTATATAATGTTTACTTAATCAATCATTGCGCATTAAGCACTTTCCAAGTTTATACTGATGTACTCTTGCAATCTTAACAATCAAGTCTATGAGCTAGACACTACTATTCATTTTACAAATGAGGAAACTGGGAATAGAGGATGCATTAGCTTTCTAATAATGAATAATCACAACCCTTCAAGCTGAGAAAACACCAATTTCTTATCTCAAAGTTTTTATGGGTCAGGAAACCAGCACACTTCGGCTGGGTTGTCTGCTCCAGGACTCACAAGGCTGAAATCAAGGTGGTGGTTGGCTCTGTCCTCTTCTGGAGGCTCGTCTAGGGAAAGGTTCCCTCCCAGGGGGCCTTTCCTCAGGTTGTTGACAGAATTCATTCCCTGGGTGTGTACGACTGAGGTCCCCATTGTCTTGCTAGCAGGTGACCAGGAACTGTCTTCAGGTCCTTGATACACAATCTTCTCCCTAGGCCCTCTCACACTTCATTCTGCCTTCTATCTACTTAAGGAACCCTCCCCAGAGGCATGAGCCCTTTCAACTTTATTCCCTCTAACCTGGGAACGACCCTGTCCCTTTTAAGGATGTGCATGGTTAGGTTAGCCCCATCCAAGTAATCTCCCTTTTGATTAACCAAAAGACAATTGATTACAGGCATGATATCCCATCATATCCAAAGGTTCTGCAAACCTTCAGGAGAAGGGGAGTATACAGAGTATGCATACCAAGAGGGCAGAAATCTGGGGGCCCATTTAGAATTCTGCTTACCATACAGGATTTAAATAACTTGCCTGAGATTACTCAGCTAGTATGGGAGAGAGTGAGAATTCAAACCCTGTTTGCTTGGCTTTGGGCCATGTTCTCAATCACTGCATTATTATCTGCATAGTAAAAGATTTTTTATGCAAACTATAATGGAATATAGTAATACATTCTACTATTTAAAAAAATTCAAAAGTCTGTGCCACAAAAAAAAGTTGAGAGTCAGAAGACAAGCTACAAACTAGAAAATATATCTGCGACCAACATAAATGGGAAGATTCAAGATAGACAAAAACAGAGAGAGAGTGAGGAGGGGGGTAAATACATATTCCTGTGTGTATGTAACTACATGACAAATCCATGAGAAAAATCAACATTAGAAAAATCACAAAAGCATGACCTAGCAATTCACAAAAGATAAATCAAAAATGGTAAATAAACATATAAAAATGCTTATTTTTCATATGTAATGTGAATGCTTAATTTCATATGTAATCAGAAAATGCAAAATAAAATCCCAATAAGAGACAATTATACACTTAACAGGTCAGGAAAATAAAAAAGCCCTAGATTGCTAAAGTTTGTGGAACAATGGGAACATTCATTCACTGATGGTAGGGCTGTGAAGGAAAAGATTCTAGTGATTTCCCAGCATGTATGACATCTGCTTTAGATAGACACTAGATTCTATCAAGCTAAGAGCATTCCCTTCAATCTCTCTTGTATTTGTTGAATTTTATAGATGAATTTTTGCTATCTGTAAGATGCTTATATATTTGTTATATGCCATAAATTTTGCTAATTTAATCCATTAACTTTTTGAGTTAATCCATTAACTATTTAATCTGTATAACTTTGGTAAATAATCTAATGTTTTAGCCTTAGTCCTAATGTATTTTTACTAAACTGATTATTCTACGAAAATACCTTTAAGATTTTTGCATGATTTTCTCTAAGTAAAACTGGCCTACAGTTGTCTGTTCCAGTATGACCTTTGTGTTTGTATCAAAGTTATCTTACTCTTGCAAAATGATTTAGTTTTCTTATTTTGAATAAGATTTAAAGTCCCTGCTTCTTAAAATTTCTGTTGAATTTTAACCAGGTCTGAAAAGTGTTTTGGATTAGTCCTTTGCCAAGGTCTAAGGGACAGACATGAAGTCAATTTTTTAATTGACTTTTTAAAGACATTTAACATATAATTTGAATTTTTTCTGTATCTACTATATCTACTGGTTTATTTGAGTGTTGTTCTCACTGTCAATTAATCAATGTATAATTTTTCCCCTATAATATCACCTTATCTTCCTATTCACATTAATTTTGAAATACTTGGCCTTGATAGTCACCTATAAATTTGTAACTCTTCTCTAACTCTAAAATTATGTAACCACTTTAGTATGTACCTTTGTGGTTTATTAGCTTCTTCTCTATAATTTTCTTGATTATACTTATCAAACTTCATCTATTTTTCTGGGTTTTAAAAGAACCAGCCTTTGTTTTATTAACTTTACCATGTACTTGCCTTATAATTATGTATTGCTTTTATCTCTAGTATATTTTCCCTCTACTGTTTTTTATTTCTTTGGATAAGTCTTGTTTATTTTCTTTGTATGTTACTTCAAAATTGAAATGTTTTTGTTGCTAATACATTCTTTTAACAATGAGTAGTAATTTGGTCTCATATCCAAAGTTTTGACATTATTTCTCTCATTGTCATTCATTTCTCAGTAGTTTATAATTTTCATGTTTTTCTTCTTACATCTAATATTTATAGTTTTAAAATTTTCTATTATTAATAACAGGTTACAGTAATTGACTTTCTTTGTTGATTTTTAAATTTATTGTGCTCTGGTCAGTGACTATGTCCTGAATGATAACTTTTGGAATTTGCTAATATTTCCTGGTTGGCTTACTATGTGGCCATATATGAATATTTTACGTTTATATGAAAATATTTATTTCTAACAAAATTTTGTATTGTTTGATTCAATTTCCATATATCCTTACTTTAACTGTTGATTTACTCATTCTTTTATTAAGATGCAGTTTATATTCTAGTGAAGTGATGTTGACAAGTAAATAAATGAATGTATGAATTGTGAGATTATTATAAGTATGATGGGGAAAAAAATAAAGCAAGTAAGGTGGAAGGAAAATATGGAGGCAGTGGGCTTGGTGTGCCCAATCTGCCACAGAGCCTTACAGTAATTAGATGCACGAAATGAGAAATGACCCTGGAGTCTGATTGCTGTGTGGCAATTTATATAACTGGCAACATGAGATGAATAGATTAGGCCTGATGAATTTTTTAAAAACTTATATGTTTGTGGGAAGGAAGATTTAATATTTAATATTATTACATCTACTTCTTAGATTACTTATTAATAATTAAATATTGTTTTCCTTATAATGTTTTGGACTTGGTAATAGTATTCTCATATTAATGTTAATACATTTGCTGCTCTTGGCTAGCATTTGCTTACTATATTGTTTTCAATTACTATTTTACATAACGCATGCATCATGAATATATATTTCTCTTACAAATAATATATTGCCTGAACTCAGTTTTTTTTTTTTTTAATCCACCTTGAATGTCTCTGTCTTTAGTAGGTGAGTCTAGTAACAGACTTTGGTGGGTCCCTCCCCATATTAATTACCCCCTTCATTCTACCCTACAGTACCCAAATATTTTATGCCTGTGATTTGGATAGGGTTGACTCTCACCTCTACCTCTAAAGATGAAATTACATTGGCCTTTGTGATTGACTCAGAAATGGCTCAGAATAAAAATGAGGACAATTAGGAATAATAAGTTATTGGATTAAAACATCATGGTTTACAAAACAGAAATAGACAGACATAGAAAACAAACTTATGATTACCAAGGGGGAGAGCAGGGGGTGGGGGAAGAGATAAATAAAGAGTTTGGAGTTAACATATACATACTACTATATATAAAATAGATAAACAACAAGGACCTGTTGTATAACACAGGGAACTATAGTCAATATCTTACAGTAACCTATAATGGAAAAGAATCTGAAAAAGATACATATATATATATATGAATCACTTTGCTTTACACCTGAAACTAGCACAACATTTTAAATTAACTATACTTCAATTTTAAAAAGTGGTTAATAAAAATAGAGCATGGTTTTCCTTTTGTACATGAAAAGAAACAGAGATCTTCCTAGGGTTACCTAAAGAGATTATGACTGAGACTGGAACCAACTACAAAGGAAAAGAATGGGAAAATTAAGATAGCAAGGAATGGGATCCTGAAAAACATTTTGGCCCCAAAGAAAGCCTACTTGAATAATAAGTGTACAGCTGGCATCTTTATTTTTTAAAATAATACATTATTTTAAATAATGCATTATTATAAAATTGCCTTTTATGTTATTTCTTTATTTCTCTGACAGTTTGGAACAGCCTATGGCTTGAAGAGAGGTGGGGAAGACAAAAAATAAAAAACAAAATATCATTCCAATCAGTATAGTTAGTGATTCTCCTATAATGTGAATACAAATATATTTGCAAGTTTTCCTGCTACTTTATTTTGTGTTTTGTTCTATTTATTTTTACTTGCTTCCTTTACCCTTCTGTCTTCCCCTGGATTCATTTTATTCTTCTTGCTGCAGTATATATGCTAACAACACTTTTTGTAAAGTATCTATGGGTAGTGAAATTTCTGAGCCAGAGAATGACTGAGAATATCTTTAACTCACTTTAAATTTCTATAAGTCTTACACTGTGTGGACACATCATAGTTGAGAGTTGTTTTTCCTCAGCAAAGAAATTCTACTGATTTCTATTATCTGAATTTGATAATTAGGGATATTCTTATTCTCCCATCTCTTTTTTATTTCTGGAAGCCGTTAATGGGGAGTTTGTTTGCTTGGCACTTAGTGGACTGTAAATTTTTGATACTCAGTTTTCTACAGTTATATAAAATTTTTCTGTAGCATTTCTTAGAATTGTTTCTAGCCTTTTACTTTTTCTATTCTTTCAGCTTAAAATCCTATTATAAAGATGCTAGATTTGTCAACTGATTATCTAAATTTTGTAGCTTTTTATTCATATTTTCCATCTATTCAGATTTGAGCTGCATTACTAGTAAATTAGTCATGTGGCTTTTCAACCTGCTATAATTGTGCTGTATCTATTCGATATTCAAACTAACAGAAAAGGGTTTTATTTTTTAGCACTATATACATTTATAGTAATATATGCATATATATAGTTATATATTTTATTACTATATGTTCTATAAATATATATTTTATTTCCAAGTTTAAATTTAAAACCTGTAGTTTTGCCTTCTTACCTTGAGAATGCTTAAAGATTATATAAGAAACAAGCTATATTAACTGATTAACTGATAATGTTTGTCAAAGAAAGATTATACTCATATTGAGAACATCTTGTTTACTTTTTTAAAAATGTGTACTGACGCCTAGTAATGTAACCGGGAATTGCAGCACATGCTAGTTAGGTGACTTCTGAAATATTAACCAAAATTTCACTACCACAACCGTAATCACCAACACGAGAAATAAACCCTTCAGTGACTGGGAATTAATAAAATAATGCATTATACTAGATTTCAAATATTTAATTTCTTGATAAAAGAAGATTTATTTCTGAAATAAAATTGGGCCCAGACGCATTATTTTTAATGCATGTGTTCTCATATAAGGAACATACAATATTGCTTTCACTAAATTAAAGTGGTCTTAAGAATTCTCTTACCTCATAAATCTAGATCAAAACTTCCTTTTTCCAAGTGACTATCCCTGAGTCATCATATGTTTCTGATGAAGATTTACACTTTCTCTTTCTCAGCTCTAATGCAATGGTTTTCCTTATAATGAATCATTTACTGTTAAATATGTATAAACTACCTTAGCAAAAATTTCAACTCTCCTATGATCGCAACCTTCAAAAATTTCTTCTGTACAGAGATTGAATAAATATATTGCACTGTTTTAGGAATGCCATTTGTGACATTTTCAATAATTATTTTTAGCATTTTAAGCAGAGGTATTCTAAATTGTCACAAACTATAATTTTTATTGAATTTCAAAGTGATACTTTTCTATATTTTACATGTGAGATACTGTAAAGAAAAAGAAAAAGAAATAAACCAAGGCTGCTAGTAGATGTCACATTTTGAATAAAAATGACTGTATAAACCAGCAATGAAAATGTCTCCAGAAAATTTGTCAGGTACATTGAGCTAACAGCCAGTCAACCTAATATTTAGTCAACCTTTTTAAAACTTTTTCAATCTAACACATACCATAGCAAGACTTTATGTTAAAACAATCCCTTGAGTTTTCTGTTACTGAACTATACATTTAACTGTAGAAAGTAAAATAAGAAATATGATAGGTGTAAAATCTTTTAAAACTTAGAAATACTTCCTACTTATTTTCAAAAATAGAAAAAAATGTTTACAACTTATTTATTCTGTTTTTGATGATTGGACTGAGTTCTACTGCAAAACATAAGGAAATAAACTATCATAGTTGAGTGAGATATGGGAAATAAATCAATGTACAGTCACCTCATAGAACACTTAGGACATATTCAGATGATAAAACTAAATACACAGAAGAAAAAAGTAACAATAAAGTGAAATAAACAGAATTTTTACTCAAATATCAAAATCAATAAACAGGAAGACATTCTCCTAGTAGACATAACTGCCAACACTTAAAAAAGAGTTTTTAAAATCATAGTATAAACTTGTGACAGAACTCTCAGCTTTTTAGAACAGAGAACTTTTCTTTTTAGAAAAGAAAAAGTTGACAAATAAACTGAATAATAGAACAGAAAGAGAATATAACATACAGACCCTGAAAAATAGAAAAAAAAAAACTTCAGTGACAAAATTTTTTCATGTGAAAAATAAAAAGCAGAATACAAGGACTAGGGTATCAGTAAGGCTACAAATATAATAACATAAAAAACAAAATAGACTTCTTTTTGAAACAACAGTTAAACAAAACTTATACATTACCAAAACATAAGCATAGTTGTTCCAATTTAAAATATTGTAAAAACAATGATTTAAATGGATTTAAATATAAAGAAAAATTAGGTATATAGTCCTACATAAGAGAATATACATATATTTGTATACTTATATTTTTACAAATATAAATATATGTCTAGTTTGTATAATATTCAATGACTGAGCACCAGTTAGTGCAATTCCCAGATAGGATTAATTAGAGAATTCATGAAATAAATTATGGTTTTATAAGTATATCTTCAAAAACAAGTAGTTTGCTTTGAAAAAAAATTTTGCTTTAATTGGGGAAATTATTTTTAACCTAGAACTAGATTCATATTTGAATTTCTCAGGAATATTACCTATGTTTGAGTGTGGTTTCTGGGGCCAGATTCCCTGAGTAGGATCCTAGCTCTCCTCCTTACTGGTCACCTCATTTGGTGTGTATGGCTTAACTTCTGGGTGTTCTAATGTCCTTATTTGTAAAATAAATATTATTAACAATATACTGTTTTAAACAGGAACATGGATTCAAAATTTATAATTCCTTTGGTCTTCATATAATGCATTTAAATATAATAAATATAAAAAGATATACATATTTTTGGTAGGAGTAGGTAACAGTTATAACCTGCAGTTTTAATCTGTGTCACAGCTAAAATAGATGGTAGAATCCATCTGAAAGGATGTAAAGAGAAGAAACACGTAAAGGTACGAGAGGGACCAAATAACAGGTTCTCAGAAAACACTAGCAAAAAAACAAAACAAACAAACAAAACAAACAAAAACACACTAGCAGCCAAGACCCTGTTGTGCAAATTATTTATTCACTGTTTTCAATCAAAGATAGAGACACTGGGATCAGCAGTGTTGCCTTCAGAATTGGAGAGGAGATGGGGAGTCAGGCTACAGCAAAAGCAAATAGGACAGGACTATATGAATGATATAGTCTCTATCTGAGGCATCAGACAAGAAGACACACTATGGGTGGTGAATGCCAGATAGCCTGGAAGACAACATTTTCTGTCTAAAAGAAACTTGGCAAATGATTGTTGATCCAGGAAAACATACACAGTCAAATGTGAGTAATAAAAAAGACAATGATGCAGCATGCTCAGAAGGATGTTATAAGGAAAATGAAGACAAAATAAAAAAAATTATACTTATTACTTTTTGAAGATCACTTGCCAAAAGAACACTGACAAAAACAAAAATAAATGTGGTTGGTTAAAAATTTATGATATATGTGCCACATCTTCTTTATCCATTCATCTGTCGATGGACACTTAGGTGGCTTCCATGTCCTGGCTATTGTAAGTGAAGCTGCAATGAACACTGTGGTACATGACTCTTTTTAAATTATAGTTTTCTCATGGTATATGCCCAGTAGTCGGATTGCTGGGTCATATGGTACAAATTATCAAGGGATCAATCCAAGAAGAAGATATAACAATTTTAAGTATTTAGGCACCCCACATAGGAGCACCTCAATACATAAGACAAATACTAAAGCCATAAGAGGGGAAATCAACAGTAACACGATCATAGTAGGGGATATTAACATTCCACTTTCGCCAATGGACAGAATATCCAAAATGAAAATAAATAAAGAAACACAAGCTTTAAATGATACATTAAACAAGATGGACTTATTTGTTATTTATAGGACATTCCATCAAAAAAGAACAGAATACACATTCTTCTCAAGGGGTAATGGACCGTTCTCCAGGATAGATCATATCTTGGGTCACAAATCAAGTCTTGGTAAATTTAAGAAAATTGAAATCATATCAAGTATCTTTTCCAACCACAATGCTATGAGACTAGATATCAATTACAGGAAAAAATCTGTAAGAAATACAAACACATGGAGGCTAAACAATACACTACTTAATAACGAAGTGATCACTGAAGAAATCAAAGAGGAAATAAAAAAATACCTAGAAACAAATGACAATGAAAAAACAATGACCCAAAACCTATGGGATGCAGCAAAAGCAGTTCTAAGAGGGATGTTTATAGCAATACAATCTTACCTTAAGAAACACCTTAAAAAAACAACCTAACCTTACACCAAAAGCAATTAGAGAAAGAAGAACAAGAAAACCCCAAAGTTAGCAGAAGGAAAGAAATTATAAAGATCAGATCAGAAATAAATGAAAAACAAATGAAGGAAACAATAGCAAAGATCAATAAAACTAAAAGCTGGTTCTTTGAGAAGATAAACAAAATTGATAAACCATTAGCCAGACTTATCAAGAAAAAAAGGGAGAAGAATCAAATCAATAGAATTAGAAATGAAAAACAAGAAGGAAAAACTGACACTGCAGAAAGACAAAGGATCATGAGAGATTACTACAGGCAACTCTATGCCAATAAAATCGACAACCTGGAAAAAATGGACGAATTCTTAAAATTACACAACCTTCTGAGACTGAACCAGCAAGAAACAGAAAATATGAACAGACCAATCACAAGCACTGAAATTGAAACTGTGATTAAAAACCTTCCAACAAAAAAAAGCCCAGGACCAGATGGCTTCACAGGCAAATTCTATCAAACATTTAGAGAAGAGTTAACACCTATCCTTCTCAAACTCTTCCAAAATATAGCAGAGGAAGGAACACACCCAAACTCATTCTACTAGGCCACCATCACCCTGACACCAAGACCAGACAAAGATGCCACGAAGAAAGAAAACTACAGGCCAATATCACTGATGAACGTACATGCAAAAATCCTCAACAAAATACTAGCAAACAGAATCCAGCAGCACATTAAAAGCATCATACACTAAGATCAAGTTGGGTTTATCCCAGGAACGCAAGGATTCTTCAATATATGCAAGTCAAACAATGCGATACACCATATTAACAAGTTGAAGGAAAAAAACCATATGATCATCTCAATAGATGCAGAAAAAGCTTTTACAAAATTCAACACCCATTTATGATAAGAACTCTCCAGAAAGTGGGCATAGAGGGAACCTACCTCAACATAATAAAGGCCATATATGACAAACCCACAGCCAACATCATCCTCAATGGTGAAAAACTGAAATGATTTCCACTACGATCAGGAACAAGACAAGGTTGCCCACTCTCACCACTATTATTCAGCATAGTTTTGAAAGGTTTAGCCACAGCAATCAGAGAAGAAAAAGAAATAAAAGGAATCCAAATTGGAGAAGAAGTAAAGCTGTCACTGTTTGCAGATGACATACTATACATATAGAATCCTAAAGATGCTAACAGAAAACTACTAGAGCTAATCAATGAATCTGGTAAAGTAGCGGGATACAAAATGAATGCACAGAAATCTCTTGCAGTCCTGTACACTAATGATGAAAAATGTGAAAGTGAAATGAAGAAAACACTTCCATTTATCATTGCAACAAAAAGAATAAAATAACTAGGAATAAACCTACCTAAGGAGACAAAAGACCTGTATGCAGAAAATTATAAGACACTGATGAAAGAAATAAGATGATACAAAAAGATGGAGAGATATACCATGTTCTTGGATTGGAAGAATCTACATTGTGAAAATGACTATACTACCTAGAGCAATCTACAGATGGAATGCAATCTGTATCAAATTACCACTGGCATTTTTCACAGAACTAGAAAAAAAAATTTCACAATTTTTATGGAAACACAAAAGACCCCAAATAGCCAAAGCAATCTTGAGAAAGAAAAACGGAGCTGGAGGAATCATTCTCCCTGACTTCAGACTACATTATAAAGCTAAAGTAATCAAGACAGTATGGTACTGGCACAGAAACAGAAATATAGATCAATGGAACAGGATAGAAAGCCCAGAGATAAACCCATGCACATATGGTCACCTTATTCTTGATAAAGGGGGCAAGAATATACAGTGGAGAAAAGAGAGCCTCTTCAATAAGTGGTGCTGGGAAAAGTGCTCAGCTACATGTAAAAGAATGAAATTAGAACACTCCCTAACACCATACACAAAAATAAACTCAAAATGGATTAAAGACCTAAATGTAAGGCCAGACACTATCAAACTCTTAGAGGAAAACATAGGCAGAACACTCTATGACATAAATTACAGCATGATCCTTTTTGACCCATCTCCTAGAGGAATGGAAATAAAAACAAAAATTAAAAAATGGGACCTAATGAAACTTCAAAGCTTTTGCACAACGAAGGAAACCATAAACAAGACGAAAAGACAACCCTCAGAATAGGAGAAAGTATTTGCAAATGAAGCAACTGACAAAGGATTCATCTCCAAAACATACAAGCAACACATGCAGCTCAATATCAAAAAAACAATGAACCCAATCCAAAAATGGGCAGAAGACCTAAATACACATTTCCCCAAAGAAGATATACAGATAGCCAAAAAACACATGAAAGAATGCTCAACATCATTAATCATTAGAGAAATGCAAATCAAAACTACAATGAGATATCATCTTACACCGGTCAGAATGGCCATCATCAAAAAATCTACAAAACAATAAATGCTGGAGAGGGTGTGGAGAAAAGGGAACCCTCTTGCACTGTTGGTGGGAATGTAAATTGATACAGCCTCTATGGAGAACAGTATGGAGGTTCCTGAAAAACTTCAAATAGAACTACCATACGACCCAGCAGTCCCACTACTGGGCATATATCCTGAGAAAGCCATAATTCAAAAAGAGTCATGTACCACAATGTTCATTGTAGCTCTATTTACCATAGCCAGGACATGGAAGCAACCTGAGTGTCCATCAAGAGATGAATGGATAAAGAAGACGTGGCACATATATACAATGGTATATTACTCAGCCATAAAAAGGAATGAACCTGAATTATTTGTAGTGAGATGGATGGACCCAGAGTCTGTCATACAGAGTGAAGTAAGTCAGATAGAGGAAAACAAACACCGTATGCTAACACATATATATGGAATCTAGAGAAAAAAAATGAAACTACTTGGCCAGAAGCACCTAGGGGTAAGACGGGAATAAAGATGCAGACCTACTTAAGAATGGACTTGAGGATATGGGGAGGGGGAAGGGTAAGTTGGGACAAAGTGAGAGAGTGGCATGGACATATATACACCTCAAAATGTAAAATAGATAGTTAGTGGGAAGCAGCCGCATAGCAGAGGGAGATCAGCTCGGTGCTTTGTGACCACCTAGAGGGGTGGGATAGGGAGGGTGGGAGGGAGGCAGATGCAAGAGGGAAGAGATATGGGGCATATCTATATGTATAACTGATTCACTTTGTTATAATGCAGAAACTAACACACCATTGTAAAGCAATTATAGTCCAGTAAATATGTAAAAAAGATAAGTATGCCAGGAAAAAAAATTACCAGGAGTAAGTATGAAAATAATAAATATAGGCAAAGGAGTAGTACACCGATATATACACACAGACCACACTATGTTCTCACGCAAAATCAGCCACAATCCTTTGCTGCTTCCTAGAGACACATTCTTGGCAATGAAACTTTAAAGTTACCCCCGTCAAACAGTGGAGTCTATTCCCTCCTTTTGTATCTGAACTGGTTTTGAGACACGTCTGAAGCAACAGAACGTAGCAGGAGTGATGTAATGCCAGCTCCAACCTGTATAGAACACTCTCTATGGAGCTTTTAAGAGTCTCACTGTCTGTGGAACAAGTTGACCTGGCCTGTTGGAAGATGAGACACCCTAGTGACCAGTGACAAGACACCTGACCTCCACATGTCCAGATGACGTCCTCCTACACTTGCCAGTCTCTAGCCAATCCGGTACCTTGGGCCAGAAGCATAGTTGAAGCTACCTAAGACCAGAAAATATCCCCTCCCTAGGTAAGAACAGCTCAATTTGCCACTGCATAGAGTCTTGCAATAAATAAAGGGTAGGTATGGGTTTAATACGCAGGAATAGAAAACTAAAAGAGATAATTATTTTATATCAAAATAGGTATAATTTGGGTAAAAACATAAAATGACACCAATAATATATAATGCTAAAAATACTAAAAATGAAGATATTAGCAAATAACATTCATGAAAGAGATAGAGACGGAAACAAATTATTGGTAAGCGCTATTAAAGACTTTTAATCCATGAGTAATTAATACAACAAAAAATATATAGTAGTATTTAATATAATTAATTGGACATATCTGATTGAATAATATCAAAATTTAGAACCTGAAAATAGAGGACATCTTTTCAGGTTTTCATTCAATATTTATAAAAATTGACTTTATGTTAGCACACAAAATACACTTCAAGAATTCCAAAAACATAGAAACGGTACAAAACTTTTCTGATATTATTTCATAAAATTAGAAATTAGAAAAGTCTCTTCAAACTGGAAATTTAAAAAGCAAAAATTATCTTCATTCTTGGGTTAATAAATGAAAATAAATGAGCCATATGAAAACACCACATATAAAAGCTATGTGTTATAAACAGCATAGGTAGAGATAAAAATCTAAACAGACATATTTGCAAAGAATATTAGAAAATGTTCACGGAAGCCATTACCCACAGAGCCCTAGGATCAGTGGTTGCTACCAAAGTGTAAAGGGGGGTAGGAACTGGGTAGACAGAAGATGGAAATTAGAGGGAGAGCTTTCTCTGTACATCTCTTTATACTTTTCACATTTCCTACCATTACAATGCATCAACTATTATACATCAATACATGCATACATACGTACATGGACTACCATAAAACAAAAATGAATTAAGAGCAAAATTACCTACTTATCTGATTGTATGTTGCTGAGATTAAATTAGCTACTACAAATAGTGCACTTAAATATGCTCCTGGCATATAAAATGTTAATAAATATTATCTGTATTTTATGTGTTATGAATGTACTTATTTAGAGTCAGAGACTTTTTTTTGAGGTGGTTTCAACTGTCCATTTAAGAAGCAAAATAGCCAGGATCAAATTACATTATTTACCTCTTGATAGCTTAATCTATGACAAATCAATTAGAGCCAATGGTTTCCTAAAGGTATATCCCAATTGATCAAAAGTAAAAGACCCTATAAAACTAGGACACCTTAATAGCAGGTTATCAGGTTATGAGTGGTGACTAAAATGAAATAGTAATACTCCGTTTTATATATATATATATATATATGTGTGTGTGTGTGTGTGTGTGTCTATATATATAGGCACACACACATACATACATACATACATACATACATACATACATACACACACACACACACACCACTATTTCTTTTTCCATTCATCGGCCGATGGACACTTAGGTTGTTTTCATGTTTTGGCTATTGTAAATAATGTTGCAGTAATTGTGGAGGTGCAGATACCTCTTCAGGATAGTGATTCAATTTCTTTCAGGTATGTATCTAGAAGTAGAACTGCTGGTTCATATAGTAGTTCTATTATCAGTTATTTTGGGGAACTCCCATACTGATTTCCGTAAGTGGCTGCACCAATTAACATTCCCACCAACCATGCATAAGTGTTCGCTTTTCTCCATACCCTCTGCAAACAGTGAATTCATAAGAACAGAGAATAGACTGGTGGCTTGCAGGAGCAGGGGCAGGTGGAGGAAATGGGTAGAGGTGATCAAAGTGTACAAACTTCTATTTCTAAGATAGAGAAGTTCTGGGGATGTAATGTACAGTATGGTTAGTTAACACTGTAGTTAACACTACTGTACTGTGTATTTGAAAGTTACCAAGAGAGTAGATCCTAAAGGTTCTCAACAAAATTGTAATTACATGAAGTAAAGACTGTATTAACTAAATTTCTTGTGGTAATCCTTTTGTAATATATACATATATTAAATCATCACATTGTACAATTTAAACTTACATGCTGTTACATGTCAATTATATCTCAGTAAAGCTGGGAAACAAGCAGTAAATATATTTGTGAAGTCTAGTAAGTTATACATCATTATATAATGATAGGTTGGACACCAATAAGAGATTGATAAATAAGTTTTAGGTGCATCAACTAGTAATGCCTTATTTCTCTTGGAATTCATCCAAAAACAAAAATTAGTTGAAAATATGCAATGTAAAATAGATTGAAATAGTCAAACAGTAGCTGACTTAATTTGAGAGTTTGCCAAGGTAACTCAAATCACAAATAGCATTATTATCGACAGAAAATAGGGAAAATATTTAGATATTAATTAGCAAATTTCAAAAACAGATGTTGATGTCATCTTCAATTCTGATAATATGAGGCCTGTTATCACCTTCATCCTTGCAAAGTAAACTAGTAGCTTTCTATGTGGAAGCAATTTCAACTACAGTTTAATCACAGGGAATTTTATATAAATCTGGGGAAAAAAGGTAAGTCAGCAGATAACTTGGTATCTTGGCTCCCTGATCTATAGCAAGATCAAAGTTCCTCCCCAGATTTAGCAGAGCATTTGTTATGAGGTTGTCTCTCTGGGACCATGATGACTATCTATGGAGAAAGACTGATTTTTCTATAGGGAGTCTCTGAACACGGCCATTCTATGAAACAGGTTCAATAATGTTGCAATAAGGCTTCCCTGGTGGCGCACTGGTTGAGAGACCGCCTTCCAATGCAGGGGACACGGGTTCGTGCCCCGGTCTGGGAAGATCCCACATGCTGCGGAGCCGCTGGGCCCGTGAGCCATGGCTGCTGAGCCTGTGCTCCGCAGCCTGTGCTCCGCAACTGAGGAGGCCACAACAGTGAGAGGCCCGTGTACCGCAAAAAATAAAAATTAAAAAAAATGTTGCAATAATTAATAAAGTAAAAAAACCTGTGTATGTCCAATAATGTTGCAATAATTAATAAAGTAAAAAAAAATTGTGTTAGTGTCCAATAATGTTGCAATAATTAATAAAGAAAAAAACCTGAGTTTTCTAGATTCTGGTTATTTTAAAATATCAATAGTCTAAGGCTCAGTATTAAGTTTACGATCTAGTTTGTGAGTTTATAAATTGAAACCAATTTCAAGTAATAAAATATATTTAGAAAAATAAGAATAAAAATTAGAAGTTATTAAAGAAGTTTATTATATTCTTCCATTCATAATCATAATTGCATTAAGCAGTTAGATATATATTCATCTAAAAGACATTTATTTGCTTAAGAATTCTAGCAGTTTTCTAAGAAGAAATCCATAAAGCTGAGTACCTGTCAGACTTTCAAGTGAAGTATAGTAGAGCCAAATTATTTTGACACTGGTTATACATGTTGTTTCTTTTTTTCACATGCCTTAACAGTGAGTTTCCAAACAAAATTATTATTTCTAAAGTATTGCTGATCTGAAGTAAACAGACTGTCAGGTATCTCTACAGCAAAGGTGGGTTTATTTGGGATAAGCAGAGAATTGCAATTCAGGGTCTGCAACCATGGTAAGACTTGTGCAAATCCCTGGACAGTGAAGGAACAAGAATGCTTTTATAGAGGGGAAAAGGAAGCTGGGAAGGCTAAGTAAACAAAGAAGTCATGGCTTTTCATTGGCTAAGTCCTGCGTCTTTCCCCTTCCTGTTGGGCTCTGCTCTTGTCATAGGGCATGAGAGCTCCCCTTTCTGGTCTCCTATCTGTATTTACTTGAGGTTGCTGTTGTGGGAATCACTGACCTAATTAATCATCTGTGGCCAGAGCAACAGGGTTGGTTTTATCTTCAAGAAAGAATACAAGATGGGACAAATTGAACAACTCTGATCTTTAGGGTTAGCAGCACTTTGAGATCTTATGACTTTCAACTCTTGGGACACACTTAGCAAAGTGATCATGGAGGAGCCACAAATAGACAAAAAGAAAGTTACAATTTGTTATACAGTGAAAAGATCACAAGCATAGCACAATGTTTTACATTGTGACTGTTATTCAATAAATGTTTGCTTTTGAAATCAAGTCTTGACTCCACTAAACACTCTCTAAATACTGGGCTTGAAACACATGCATTAATCAGGAAGAAAAAAAAAAAAACAGTTCCACTCATTTCTTGTCTATTATACCACAATTTGCTGATATTAAGTTTTATTTTCTTTAGAATTTGCCTTTTTTCCTGAGAAAAAAAGTAAATGAAAACCCACCAGATTTATTTCTGAGTAGTACATATCAGTTCCCCAGAGAGAAAAGACAGGGATTCTAAATAGTTCTCATCTCTAGGAAAAAAAATATTAGGGATTTGGATGCAACCTACCTTTCGATGGGTCTCAGAGGTAATTAAATGAGTGGACATTAATAGTGGCAATATGAGGCATTCCAAAAGTTTATATCCTGCTTTAATGTTGATAGTATTTCTAAGTAGGTGTTAAAATTTTAAAGGCAAAAGTAAAATGATACAAATCTATTAGTCATATTTTAAACTAACAAACCATTTAAATTGGACAGTTGAGAGCTGTAAAATAATATGCAAACATAAATATATTGACTCAGTCTGTAGAGGAAAAAATAACAATAAACCCTCCCAATCCCATAATAAATGTTGATTTAAAATGATAGTTTCTGTAATGAGCAAGATGACAAACTAAATGCTCAAAAAATGCTTTTATTATACTTAAAAATGCTGGATAAAATAAAAAGGAAAAAGATAAAGTGGACCAAGTTGGCAGTCTCCCAATTCTTCCTTTAAAAAAAAAAAAAAGAAGAAATAAAAAATGAAGAAGAATCCACAGAAAATGTGGTTGCACACCAGACACTAGAGTGATAGAGACACTACAGTTCTATAATCTATAAAGACACTAGAGTTGTATAATAGATTACACAACTCTGCAAAAAGTTGAGAAAATGAAGATAATGGCCTGTTTTTTCCTTGGCCATAATTGTAGAGGAAGAAAGAATAAACATTTGCCAGGAGGATTGGTAACCCCAAATTCACACATACAAAGATTGGCGCCTGAATTTACATTATACATTGATCTTAAAAATCCCAAGTTGGAATACCGTCTAAACATAATAGGATAATAGTGTCTACAAAACTGGAAGAAACAAATTCAAATATTTTCAGGGGAGACAATTTTTAAAACCAGGACTTAAAAAAGCACCAAAGATAAAATTTAATGGAACATGAACAAGCAATAGCAAATCACTAAATACACAAAAATATAAACTATAATAATTACTAATCAGCAAAATCAATAAATCATAGCCTCAGGTTTGTAAGAACTATATATAGAAAGTCATAAAAGGGTTTTTAAATATTTTAAAAGATATAAGAATATCTTGACTATGTGAGTAGAAATAGACTATTAAAATAGATAAGTGAGATCTGAGGGACAAAGAGAATATCTGTAAATAAAAATTTAATAATTAAAATTAGAATTTTGGTGTCTAGTTGAAAGAGCAAAATGTGCATAGCTAAAGACCAAAAGGTAGATATGGAGACATTATATAAAATGTTACACAGAATATAGGGTGGAAAAGATGAAATATAAATTAGAAGATATTGAGGAGGTCTAACAATTGCCTAATTAGAATTTCAAAAGGAAATAATGGAGAATATAAGTGAAAGACAATATTTGAAAGACTAGAGACTAAGGATTTAATTAGCTGGTAAAAAGAAAATAATCCTAAAATTCCAAGAATAGCCCCCCCCTCAAATTTTAAACAGAATAAAATAATCTATACCTAGACATGTGAAAGAGAGAAGGATGTTAAAACATTCAGAACGAAAAGACATCTGGCTTTCACTGGAAGAAATAAATACATTGAACTGATAGCTCACTCCTGTATAGCATTGATTCTTACAGCATGTCCAGCCCTTGAGGTCAAAACCATTTTCACAATGTTACTGCACTCATTCTCTGTTGAGATAACCCTGCTTTTTTATGTATGACATTATTGATTTTGTTCTTTTCTTTTACTGTTTGGCCAGGTTATTTTAAAGATGGGTAACTTTTGTTGATCTTTTCAAAGAACTGGCTCTTGCCTTGGTTATACTTCTCTATCAAGCAGCTGCTTTTTTGTTTCATTGATTTCTGCTCTTCATTATTTCCTTCCTTCCAGTTATTTGGCTTCACTTTGCTTTTCTTTCCAGGCTTTGAAATGTAAATCCTTAGGTCCCTGGATTTAGAAGCACTAAAGATAGTATATAAACTATGAATTGCTTTGCCTATATCCCATGAGTATTGATATAATTTTTGTCCATTCACTTCAAAACATTTTCTACTATCACTTTTGATTTCACCTTTGGCCCATGAATTGTTTAAAGACATGTTGTTTACTTTCAAGATATTAGGATTTTTCTTGTTGTTGATTTCAAATTTAATTTCGTTATGATCAGAAAACACTGTATATTTTCAATTCTTAAGTTTATGGAGACCTATTTTATGGCCAAGCATGTGGTCTCTCTTGGTGAATATATAATGGGAACTTTGGAAAAAATGGGTATTCTCCAGTTAGTGAATATATTGTTCTAAAAATGTCAACTAAATCAAGGATTTGCCAGTCTTGTTCAGATCTTTTAGACTTATTTTTTGCAATTTTATTTTATTAATTGGATGCCAAAATATTCTACTCCATGTTTTGAGACTCGTACACGTGTCTTAATATGAGTTCCATTTTTTGATTGTATAATACTGCCTTCATCTTTGTTTTGATGACAATTTTATGTTATTAAAATAGGTTTTCTAGTCTTTTATGAATATTCTTTACTTTGGTAGGCAAAATAGTAATGTCTTTTTCTCTTATCTTGTTTGAGGAATTCTGCTTATTAATTGAAGTATCAGTATTTAGAATAATAAAATGTAATTGTTGATAAGTTTATTTTATGTATTTATTTGAGATTTGTTTTCCTTTACCTCATAGTGCTTAGTTATATTAGCTGATCTAAAGTCTTTGTCTAATAGTTCCAACATTGGAACAACTGAGTGTTGGCATATGTTCATTGTTTTTTCCCCCAAGAATGTGCTCTATAATTCTAATTGCTTGTATGTCAAATCATCTGCATTATATTCTGGATAATGTGAATTCTATACTAGATAGAATTTTACTTATGTTTCATCAGCACATATTCAAAAAGTTAGTTTTGGGCTGTAAGTTCTGCTTCCCTTTGTGTATGTGGTGACTTAAGTCTTAATTCAGTTCCCAATGTGTTTACTATGCCAGTTTGTGTCTGTCATTTACATGCATGGTTCCCAAAGCCTTTGCTATATGTTCAACACTACAAAATCTGCACTTCTTTAATGAGTTTGGGCTTTCTAGACATGAGGCTCTTAGACACCAAGACTTAAAATGCAGTCAAACAGCACTGAACTCAAGGGCTTCGAGTCTGGCATTAATATGTTATTATCTGTAACAATAAGAGTAATGACAGTTGTTGACTCAGATCACAATTAGGAACCTCAGAGTTTCTGGCCCTGTGGTGTAGGCTTTTCATCGCATTAATAAAAGAGAAAATTTTCTTGGAGAAATGCAACAATTAGAAAATTCAAGATTTTTTTTTTCTTATGCTTAGATAACAACTTCTTAATTTGCACAAGTCAAGTCCAACACCCAACCCATCAGAGGGCAGAAACTTTTGAATTCTTCTAATGAAATGAAAGTCTGTTTTCCCAGAGTACTCAAAAATATTTACTTGAATGAAAAACAGATGAGTTATTGTTATACTGAAACAAGCTCTTATAGAATTAAATAATTTGCTTTATTAAATTTCCATCAGTGTATTTCTTTTCCCTAAAAACAAGTAGGAATGGAATAAAGAGAAACAAACAGAAATGGGTTGTTGTATTCTTGGAAATTACCTAAATATGCAAAAGAAAGGGAATGATTAATTAATCTCTAGCTCACATATTTCCTGATTTTGGATGATATTATGGGTTGAATTGTTTCTCCTCAGAAAAGATATGTTGGAGTCCAAACTCCTAGTACCTCAGAATGTGCTCTTACTGGAGACAGGTCTCCATTGGGATGATCAAGTTTAAATGAGGTCGTTAGTGAGTGCACTAATCCAATAGGACTGGTGTCCTTATAAGAAAAGGAAATTTGGACACAGTCACACAAAGGGAGAATGCCATATGAAGATGAAGATTTTTCTTAGGTAGAAAAATATGCCAAGGAATGACAGTGATCATCAGGAAACCACCAGAAGCTAGGAGAGAGGCAAGTAACAGAGTGTCCCTCACAGATCTCAGAAGGGACCAACCAGGCTGACACCTTGATCCCTGATTTCTAGTCTCCTCAATTCTAAGGCAATAAATTTGTTGTTTAAGAGCCTCAGTTTGTAGAACTCTGTTACATCAGCCCTAGCAACCTCATACAGGAGCCTAGAGACCTAGTTATTTTTCTACATAAAAATACTTTGCTCTTAATACTATTTATTTTCTTTATAACAGTGATATTTTTGGAAGAAAAGAATGCGTCAAAAGGTCAAAAATTAGAAACATCTCACTCTCAATAGTTATGTAACTATTAAATCTATTTTTGAAGTTTCTTTTATGAAAATGGTGTCATTTTCATAGAAAAATGACAATTTCTCTGTTTATTATATTCTAGGTAATTTATAAAATGGCAAATGCCATTTTGATTCTAACAATTGTAAAAACTTTTATACATAGTGTATTCAATTTAGGACTATGAGCTTCCAGAAACTATAACAAAAATAAAGTTCTCAGAATGAGAAAAATGGAGAAGTCAATGTGGTATTATAGAATTAAATTAAAATCAATTACATTCCCACTTACCCAACACAGGGGTATAACATACAAATAAAGAGAATTAATAATAAAATTGTTACAGACTTGCAGGATGATCTTCAGAGGATTACTAAAATAGAATTGTATCCTGTATTTATTGATGCCATGATTTTCTCCCCATCTTCATCTTGGGAATATAATATGAGTAATTCAATCAATAGTAAGTTTTACTGCTGTGTTTTAAAATATATTGCTGGCTCAAAATGTTTAACAGGGTCCATATATAGGATGCCAGAGTGACTGCCATCAGCAAGAAGATAAAAAATTGACTTGGAAATCTAATCATTAATTTGGATTTGACTGTGGCAGTTACCACAAAAAGATTAAGCACTCAACTAATAGATAATTGTATTATCTTTTGCCACCTCTTAGTAATAAGTTACTAAAGAATAAAAGTGTGTATAATTTGAGCGAAATTATTTTCCAGTTAAAACATAAGTTGCATGTGAGTACCTGATAGAGCTGTAGCAGCAATAGGATTTAATGTGTTTAAATGTTTACTTTAACAGAAAGCTTTTTGTCGTTTAAATCTAGCAGCTTACTAAGACAGATGTGTTTGTTCAATTTTCAGAAGAGATCGCAGCTGCTCAAATTCAAAAATAATAGATACGGGTGACTTTAAATAGCAAAAATGAAAGTTGGTTTCTCAATCTTACTTTCTTGCCAAGCAGCTGGGCAGCCATAAGGCCACGTTTACCTAATTGGTGCCAATTAATTACCATGTGGGTTCAGTTTAGTGCTGAATCCAATACTGGTTCAGAAGCCTATACCATTCACGGACTCATCAGACACAACTTCAGAAATGCTACAAACATACTACTTTTCAAAATGTGGGTGGAAACTCCTTCAATGTCTTACTGTCGAAGGGAAATATGTACTTAATAAAAGTGCAAGCCATATGGGAGTCCCCATTCTGCCTCTGAGATCTAAGCCCTTAGCACCCATCCCTCTCACTAATTACAACAGTAAATTTGGATACATTACAAAAGAAAACAAACAAACAAACACTACTTGAGGGCCCTGGAAGGTAAACAAGAGCAGATAAGTGATGGAAATGAGCCAAAACATGGAGAAGCAACCCAGTTGCAGGTGACTGTCCTGGTTTTATCTTCGCTTCTTCTTTCATGGTTTTGCACCAAGGGGAGACACCACTTGCACAGTGGCATGCAGCACGTGCAGCTAAAGCTTTGACAGAAAATTTGGATATTTCTGGCCAGGGAATAAAGGAAGAAAGTGACTTAGGCCACAGTATGGGAGGAAACCCTAGAGGAGGGGAAGCCAGCATTTCTGTGTAGAAGCCCATAAATCTCCCAGCCTAGTAAGTGAACCACATGTGCTTTGCACAAACCCAAATTAGCACAGCAACAATTTTGAGCACTCAGCTGACATTTGAATCACCTGAAAAATCTCAGCTTAACCCCTGAATCTCACAGGTTCAAATGAGACAGGCCAAAATCAGCATGACCAAGGTTTTGAGAAAACAACTGAAACTTGAGCCATTGCAACAAAAAGTAAAACACAACTGGCAGTCTTAACAAAATAAACTCCATCTCCTACAGAAACAAACCATCAACATTCTCCAGAGGATTATAACAAAATCCAGAGTCTACACAATTCACAACATCCAGGAAATAATAATAATTTTTAAAAATGCTTAACATACCAAAACTGAAGAAAATACGAGTCTTTCTCAAGGAAAAAGGCTTTCATTCTGAGAGACTTTCATTCTGGGATGACTCAGATGATAAAATTATCAAATAAGGATTTTAAGGCACCTATTATAAAACTATACTCTCTGTGGTAAAGAAACATATTTGAAATAAATCAAACAGGTAGAAATTTTAAGCAAAGAAATAAGAAGGACAAAATGGAAATTTTAAATAAAAATAAATTATTTAAATAAAAATTTCACTGGAAGCTCCATGAAGACAGGCCATTTTGTCTTCAAACTATAGTTTAACCAGCACTGGTAACAGTTTCTGCTCAGAACAGGTCCAAGAAAATATTTAATGAATAAAATCTTAAAAGTTCAGTAAAATCAAATATTATTTAAAATATTTCAAATAAAGCATATAATTCACATAGGCTGAAAAATTTATATGAAAGCACATGTACATTTCTAATGGAGATATCTCAGTTCTTTATAAGAAGGATAAACCACATTATCATCTTTATCTTTTGAAATATTAAATATCCCATACTAAAGACAAAATAAAAAGTTCTATTAAATGTCTAAAACAATTAAAATTTTCCCATGTATCTTGAATCTGCTTGTAAGGAGACTGGAAGTTGTAACTCTGTTCTAACAACAAGTAAAAGGCTGAACAAACTAAAAAAACAAATTTTTTAAAGAAAAGTAAGATCACAGAGCAAACAAATGAACCCGAATTGGAGAGACAGATAAGCAGACAAAAGGAAACACAACTTACCGGAGCAGAAACTCATGAGCTGAAACTCCACCAGAACCGGTCCCAGAGTAAAACAAAAAAAAAAGCTGAACTTTAATTAACAAGCTGCTGGAGGCTCAGAGCAGACAAGTCCAAGAATTAAAAACTTCAAGGGACGCAGTTATAGGTGGGCCCCTCCATGCAACTGTTAGCTTCACCTCCAGGAGCTCAACAAAGTTCTCACAGTAAATACTGGAGTAAAAGACTCTGGAGCTTCCAGCAGGGAGAGAGAAAAAGGAACTATTTTGAAATACACCTGAGCATGCTGTTCTCCTTAAAAAGGCCTGTGCACAGGTGAAACTACTTAACCATATTCTAACCTGCTGGGGTTTTGAACCTGACTGACTTGCTGGAAGGGAAACACCAAACTTCAGACCATACTAGTCATCCTGTCTCACAAAAGGAAGGGAGAATGAGAAGTATATATGCAATTCACAGTCCAGAGGGATAGGCTCATGAAAAGACTGAGACCTATTCATAGAATTATGAACACTTCCCTTCCCCCCTACACCCCACCATCACATTACTAAAGGCCTATTTACAGCAACTGCTTTTACCCAGTGCATCATGTCTGGCTATCAGGAGAAAAATTACAAGGCATCTCAAAGGCAGCAATTACAGTTTGAAGAGGCAGAGGAAACATCAGAATCAGACATGGCAGGGATGTTGGGATTATCGGACTGAGAATTTGAAACAACTATGATTAATCTGCTAAGAGGTCTAACAGATAAAGGAGATGACATTCAAGAAGAGAAAGGCATTGTAAGCAGAAAGATGGGAATCTTAAGAAAAAAGCCAAAAAGGAAATCAAGAGATAAAAAATACTATAAGCAGAAATAAAGAATGACTCTCATGGGCTCATGAGTAGACTGGACACAGCTGAGGTAAGAATTTCTGAGCTAGGATATCAAAAGTTTAGATATGGCTGAAGTAAAACCAATGAATCACTGAAGTAATAATAAGTAAAAGTTTATTTTGCACACACCAAAAAGACAGTTCCTGAACCAAAGCACTCAAGCCAAAAAACATGGAATGCGGCTCAGGGGTATATTGTTATATAAGTGGTTTATATAGTGAGACGGCAGAGATTGTTTATTCTTCACAGTGTTTGGCTATAATACCAAAATTTTCTTAAATGATAGGGAATTATTTAGTGGTTACCTCATATCAAATTGGGGAAACAGTTTATGTTTTGCTTATAATTTTCAGAGGCATACAAGAAATGACCCAAGTCAAGTTAGCCTAGCAGAATAAGCTAAATGAAGCTTTGTTTGTATGAATAAACTGGTTTTGTCTACCTAGGGAGTTTTCAAGACTGGGATCTGTCTTTTAATTTAACAAGGATACATCAATAGCATCTTTGAAAACTGAAAAGTGAAGAGAACAAAGATTGGAAAAAACAATATCTAGACACAAAAGTTATAATATATGTGAATGGGAATATCGGAAAGAGAAAAAAAGAAATATGTAACCAATAATGACTTAGAATTTCCAATTAATGTGAGATACCAAACTATAGATCCAAGAAAACACTAGAGCAAAATAAATGCCGAAAAACTACGCTTATGAATATCATTTTCAAGCTATAAACATAATCAAATATAAAGAAAAAATTCTGCAAGAGGCAAGAGGAAAAAACACTTTACTTATAGAGGATCAAAAATAAGCATTACATCCAACTTCTCAAAAACCATTCAAGCAAAAACAGAGTGGAGTGAAATATTTAAAATGTTGAGGAAAAACCTACAATTATGTACTCTGCAAATTATCCTTCAAAAGTAAAGGAGAAATAAATTCTCAGACAAATAAAAATTGAGGGAATTTCTCACCAGTAACGTTGCATTGCAAAAACTTTAAAAGAAGTTCTTCAGAGAGAAGAAAAATAATATAGGTCAGAAACTCAAATCTACAAAAGAAGGAAGAGCACTGGAGAAGAAATAAGTGAAAGTAAAATAAAAACATATTTTTTTCCTTAATTGGCCTAACAGATAACAGTTTGTTCAAAATAACACTGTATTCAGTTCTGTGTGCTTATTAATATATAATATACACATATACATATAAAATTATATACATTTATATACATATATAATTATATATCATATACTTATATATAAGTGAAATGAAGGCCAGCAAAGATAAAGGGACGGGGGGAAGGAATTAGAATTATTGAGTTATTATGTTATGCACACTATCCATTAAGCAATATAGTGTTATTTGAAAATGGACTTGGAATAGTTGTAAATATATATTGCAAACTCTAGGACAAGCACTAAAAAAAAAAAAAGGTTAAAATGGAGTATAACTGACATACTAAGAAAGGAGAAAAAATAGAATCATAAAATTCTCAATTAAAACTACAAAAGGAAAAATAGGTAGGAAATACAAGGCAAGAAATAGAAAACAGTGATGAATATGACAGACTCAATTCAACAATACCAATAATCACTTGAATGGCAGTGGTGTTAATAAACCAGTTTATAAAAAGAAGGCATCAAAGTAGATCAGAAGGTAAGACCCTATCATACATTGTCTACAAGAAATCCCCTTTAAATATAAAGACACACATAGATTAAAAAGAAAGCAGGAGTGGCTATACTAATTTTAGACAGAGCAGACTTCAATACAAGGAAAGTTATCAGGGATAAAGAGAACATTACACAACAATAAAGGGGTCAATTATTTAAGAAGACATAACAATCAAAGTTTGTGTGCCTAAAAACAGACAGTAAAAAGTATGTCAGGCAAAAACTGATAGAATTGCAAGAAAGAATAAATGAATCCACTATCATAGTTGTACACCTCAACACCCCTCCTGCAGAAATGGATAGATCCAGCAAGCAGAAAATCAGAAATGACACAGCTGAACTCAACAACAAAATCAATCAACTAGATATAATTGACATCTATAGACTATTTCATTCCAACAACGACAGAACACACAGTCTTCTCAAGTTCACATGGAACATTCACCAAAATAGGACAAATACTGAGCAATAAAACATACCTTAACATTTTAAACAAATAGAAACCATACAATTACTGCCTTCAGACAAAAAATGAAATTAAACTAGAAATCAATAACAGGAGGATAACTGGAAAATCCTAAAACACTGGGAGATTTAACAACACACATTTAAATAACAAATGGGTGAAACAAGAAATCTCAAGAGAAACTTTTAAATATTCACACAAAATTAAGAGTCTCATGATCTACTGACCAAGATAGCCAGGCAACTTGTACTGAATTAAAATGAAAGCACAACCTATCAAAATGTGTGGGATGCAGTGAAAACAGTGCTTAGAGGAAATTTTACAGTATTGATTGCATATACCAGAAATCAAGAAAGACCTAAAATCAATCATTTAAGCTTCCACCTTAGAAGCTAGAAAAAAAGAATGGCAAATTAAATCTAAATTAAGCAGGAAAGAAAAAGAAATAATAACAATTAAGAGTTGAAATCAATGAAATTGAGCACAGGAAAATCATGTTGGGATCAAGACGGCAGAATGGGATGACCATGAGTAAAATTACAATTATACAAACACACCAAAATTACAATTGTATATACAACAGCTATCACTGAGAATGACCTGAAGACTAGCAGAACAGGTTTTCTACAACTAAGGATATAAAGAAAAGGACACATTGGGACAGGTACAAGGGGAAGAGACGAGGTCTAGTCAGAACCCATACCCACAATGTAGCAGCTGGGAGGGATGTCACCACTGTGAGGTCCCCCCTGAAGAGCAGGCTATGCTAGCCCCATATCCTGCTCCTCTGCACAGGATACCTGCACCAGGACGACATCTGACTCTGAAAACCAGCAGGGCTTTCATCTGGAAGAGTTGAAGGGCTGTGGGAAACCAATACCCCACTGTTGAACGGCCCATGCACAAACTCACTTGTTTCAAGTCATAGTGCAGAGAAGCAGTTTGAAAAGTGCCTGGGTCATATGAGAAGTGGATTCTTTTTACAAATTTTAGGGCATATGACAACTGTGATGGAATTTCCTCCAGGCAAGGAAGCACTGGTGGGTGCCATGTTTTTCTTCTCCTTCCCCCTAGCTGGCCTGGCAATGGCAGGCCAGCTAAAAACATATGGAACTTAAATGGATAGTCAGTAAGAACGGTGGACTTTTGAAACAGAAAGACACACAGCATAACCTCAGTGTAAAAGGAATTGGTGTGAAGGAGGAGATCCCTAGGATTATAGAGCTTACATGTCAGGATGTGAAAATTCAAGTGTAATTTATGACAGTAAGTAAGAAAGAGGTCCAAGTGTAGAATAATTTTTTAACTGTTTGTACAAGCATGGACTGGTATGAGTGCCTGGGGGTCCTCTCTCAATTCTGCTGTGGCATTCTCAGCCATCACACTCCTGCATGCCTGTCCCTCATGTTGTAACTTGCAGCTCTCCTGCCCTTTGCCAAGTCATCTCATTATTCAATGAAGACCCCAGTACCTAGAGGATTTTTCTCATTTCTTCTCTGTCCACAGAGTTCAGCAAAAACTCATGTGCTCCTAACTCAGGGAATTTTTCTCAGCAATCCTGCCCCTAGCCCAGCTGTATGCTCTGTCATGTATTCCTCTGTCATGTATTCCATGATACACAAAATTCAGACGTTTTCCTGCAGAAAATTTTCTCTCACTCCTGCCCTGCCTTCAGCTGGTAGGAGTGGACCTGGGCCTTAAGGAGGTCACTAAGAGCTGTCCTGCTCTTACGCCTGTTCTAGGAAGCCACTGCCTTGAGGACTGGGGTACCCAAGACAGGGAGAGTTTCTCCCAGCTCTTGCTCTGGCCCCAGTATTCCACTGAGCCTTGATGAAGGCCAAAGGGAAACGGTGGTTGAGTGCAGATTCTTTTTGTGGCCAGTGCCCCCAGGGATTTTAAATCATTATGCTAGCCCCCGCTAAGTTATAAAAGTTCTTCCAAATTTCTGCTTTTTCTTACCCTCATTAATGGATGCTTTCTTCTCTTCCATTGGGGTTAAAAGAAGCTTTGGGTCTCTCCTAGGAAGGCTTCTCATTACTGGATTTTGTTCATATAGGTTTCTTTGTGTCCTCAGCTTTCTGAAGGATTTTAAGAAACTGTGATTTTGTAAGTTATCTTACTTTCCTTGTTGATACAAGGGGAGTATAAGATACTTTCTTTTTCCTAAGCAGTGGTAGAAACATTCAGTGGAGGATAATTTTTAATACCAAGATAATGATATATTCAAAACAAACATAGCAGGCCTGCTGAGGGTAAGGAAAGTATTACCGTACCCCCATAACCAGGAAGAGTTTTTTAAATAAGTTTGTTGATTATCGAGGAGATCCAGGCCTAGATAAGTCTTTATAACTATCAGTTTCCAGATTCTGCCCATTGCTATGGAACTTTGTAAAGTCCCTGAGCCGAAGATGCTTTCATGTTAGCTTTCAATTAGCACTACATGCATAGGAATATTTCATAAACTTCTTGAAGAACTGTAAGTAATATATTCAAGAATAATTCTGGAAAACATGTATCACAGCGTACCAAAAACGCTTGTGATTTTTAAAGTTATTTCTGTATAAGCTGCTTCAAAAATAAGAGCTAAAATCACTTAGGAGGAAAATTTAAATTGGAACAATTATGCACTGGCCTGGTGAGTCTACATACAGAATTGGAATGTTGAATATTTCTAAGGTCAGAAATGAGAAAGATAATACTTAACTATATCTGATGTTGAAATTAATATTGCATAAATTTGCATTATCTGATATTTGCTATGGATTCTTTCTGCTGCCTACTGGCTGAAGATAATAAAAGCCAAGCCTCATATACTGCTTCAATGTGCCAGGTGCTATTCTAATCACTTTACCTGATTTAGAATAACTTCTCATTTTAGTCTGCCAAACAATCCAGTGAAGTGACTACTGTTATTACTACCATTTTACAGGTGAGGAAATTGAAGAACAAAAGTTAATTAATGATCAAGTTCACACAACTATAGAGAGGTAGAGTCAGTCAGCCTAGCTATGGAGTCTGTATTTTCCCATTATGTTCGATTACAAAATCAGATAGCAAAGTTACACTCCAAACTACACCTATAAATTACAGATTAAAACAGTATAGTTTTATAAGATTTTTATTTTTATGTGTGAAATGCAAGTTCTGCAGCTATAAATTTAAACATATTTGGGAACATAATCATTGATTTTCTCTAAAATTAATTTATCTAATGTCATATTATTCAATACAATTATCATTTTTGTTCATAAAACATTTTCTATGCATTTTTGTTGTATAATTCCTAAATTTACTTGAAATCAGAATATTTTAATTTTCTTGCCCTCAAGGCTGTACTTAGGGTTCACTTAATAAACACACAGAGAAACAGAAAAGTCAATGTAAAACCACGTATTAATTTAAAATAGTATATTTTTATCATTTTAGCAGTGGTATTAGAAATGTTCTAAATAGTCCTACATAGATATGTGGTAGTTTCTTTATTTCTATAAATGACTTAATCCTGCCACTGAGTACATCTATCATTTAACGATATCTCAGCTTTTCTCAGCTTTAAAATACATTCTCATTTAAAGTTACACAAAGATCAAGAGGAAGGATGGGGATCAGATCTGCCCTTCCTCTACTCTTTGTTGCCGTGTGAGTCTCATGTTGAATCTGATTCTCGTGCTGGACTCTGCTGAGGCACGGTTGGTCTGTTCTCAGGGAGAGTGCCAGCTGGTGTTCACTGAGGTGGTTAGTACGCTCCCATCTCTGGGAATACTACTGGTTTCTGCTCCTAAGTATGTGGCTGGGGAACTAACAGTCTGCTTTTAGGAATCCTGCTCCCGCCTCATCATTTCCTAATTCAGAGTTACCTGGATCATCCCTGACCTAAGGATGATGCTCTGAGATCTGACTGTGACTTTTTAATCTAGACCAGCAGTCCCAACCTGTTTGGCACCAGGGACTAGTTTCCTGGAAGACAATTTTTCCACGGACGGGGTGGGGGATGGTTCAGGTGGTAATGTGAGCGATGGGGAGCGGTGGGGAGTGGCAGATGAAGCTTACCTTTCTCGCCCGCCGCTCACCTCTCACTGAGGTTCCTCACCGCCAGGTTCCTAGGGGACCCCGGATCTAGACAGCCTGCCCTGCAGTATCTGATCAGGAGGCTACTGTGTGCCCCTTTGGCAGCAGCTTTGGGAACTCTCTAGCCAGATTCTCAGCGATATGCGTTATTATGACCTCTCCTCTGCTTCACAATCAACTAGCAGAAATGTCTCAGTTCCTTCCATGTCACAAGGAGGTGATGAAGGTTTATTTGGATAATCGTCTCCCTCTACTACGCATGCGTTTTTTCCCTCCCCAGGCTGTGTCTGTGCTGAATTATCCCGTGTGGTTGTCTCCTCCTAGAGTTCAAAACAGGGAATGTGACACTTCTGCATTTAGTTTTCCCTTCAACGTATCAGACAGACTGAGCCATGGAGGATTCTAGTTCAAAAAGCAAAGTAAAGAATGACATGGATGACCTCCTAAGTCCAACTCATTCCTCCTTCCCACAACCTACAAATATTGAAGAGTTATTTAGTACTCTTTTCTAGCAGAGATTTCCCATCCATTATATCCTGTTTTCTAATCCATCATAAATATTTTTCTAGATTATAATAAAATTAAATGTGCCCTGGGGAGTGGCTATATATTTTTTAAGAAAAAAAATTGTGTATAATTTTACAAAGGTCAAACTTGCAAGAGTTTGTTTATGCAGATTCCAAGTTCTTAAACTCTGATTTTTGCACTCTCAAACTAGTTAATAACCATCCAGTAATTCCTTAGAGGCACATGGATGCCTCTGAAAGTAAAGCAGTATGGGTCTCATATGCAAAAGGTAAAACAATAAAACAGTTTTAATTTCCAAAATATTATTTTGTTCATTCTCTAAAGAACCGCATATTTGTTGAAAGATAGTTTTCTACTGCTATGGTCAGCATTTTCTAACACCAGACTGAAGAGTAACAGAGAAGTATAAGCAACTTCAATGACTCTCTCTAGAAAGCCTTATTAAAGAAAAATACCCCACAGCTGTCACCATCATGAAATCTCAACAGAAGTAATATTTTTCTTTTCCGTTACAGTAGAATAAGATTTTTACCTAAATTACACAAAACCAGATTAAAAGATATTTAACATAAAATAAATTAATTTTACTTCAGTTAGTAAGAAGGTTCAGATTAATATCACATAAAATTAGTCTTTTGTCAGCAGAAGCATTCTCATTGATAGTCATTACATTTGCTTTAAATAGAGTAATATTAACATTTGGTTTATACTACACTTGGTTTATAAGCATTTGCCCTTGAAGAAATCCCTGGCAGTGATGGATATACACTAAAATCACTCCACCTCTACCTAGAGTATCTGTGGAACCTCTATGTTGATGGAATTAAAGGTACAGCTTTCTAAGAGGAGTCCCTTCTTCCTCTAACCACAGAAGGAGGCTTAGTATCTTAACAGTTGGTATTAAATAGTATGAGACTTTCTTTCAGCTGAGTTTTTGTGGGGTAGGTGAGGTGGTCAGTTTCCAAGGCTTCAGAGAAGAAGGTATTTAACAATAGCACAATGGGTAAAAAATAACAATTTGAGATAAGAAGGGAGATCTAGAGAGATGGCAAGAGGTTGTGACTGATGTGGGATCTCACATGACATTAAAATACCTAAGTTACTAAATATAAATAGTATTTTGTATGAGTATACTATAAAAACTAAAAAAAAAACAGAGAAAAAGAAGTCACAGTTTCTCATGCTCTTTTTTCAAAAATCCACTTCTCTGACCAGAATTACTCATTATCAAAAAGAACAAGAGGATTCTTCAAAACATTTACACACACACACACTGGCACACATACATATAGCACTGGGTTTCTGTTGAATATGCTTTTTTCTTTAAAATAAAAAAGGTCACATTTTCCTACTGTTCTGAAAATTATTTACTAACATAATGATATAATTTCTATATCAATATTGATACATATAACTTCAACACATTATTTTTAATATCACATAATATACCATAGAATGATTATACCATAATTTATTTAACTTTTCCCACATTAGGGCGTATTTAGGTTTTTGTAAGGTGTGGATCAGTTACAGATTACAAAATCTATTCTGGGCCATTTAATGAGAAGGAGATTTAATTCACTGAATTATACCCTTACAGTTTCTTTGGAAGTGCACCAGAGAAACAGCAAGATGTTGTACTAATTTCCCAGAGTGTTGGCTCCATGGCTACACTAAATCTAGGCTAACATGTGCAGTAAGAAAGTCAGGAACGAAAACATGATGACTTACCCCTTGCCTATCAATATCCATTAAGCTAGCAATCAGCGAGTTGAAACAATATTTGCATGGACAAAGAAAACACTAAACACTTCTAGGATTATACTTGGGAGCAGAGTTGTACACGTGACCTCTCTTTTGCCTTCTAAGTCATGGGCAGGTGTATCTTCTAGGTGGAATCAAGAGTTGATTTCTTTCTCCTCAAATATTAGGGTTTTTTTCTTTGCTGTCTTTTCTTAGTTTTATTGACTCTTATCTCTGATGAATGCGTGCTCCCCAAGGGATTGTAACAAAAGGGTCGCACTGTGGTCTCAGCAGAATATGAGCTAGTCTGACTTCTGGATACCATAACTCCGTATCCTTCTAGGGTTGTAAATTATCTGGGAGCTCTGTTCTGATGCTGAAGTCCTAGCACTGAGAGCGGCCACTCCACTAAGCGCCAGTACAGTACATCCACTAGCTGGATGGCTAAACTCAGAATCAGAGGCTCCCTTTCCTATCTCGTCCTGTCTGTGCTGTAATCTGGAACTACTCTGGGCTCTTTTCTGCTTCTTTCCAAACCCCAATACTTACATTCAGAGCCCTTTTCAGACAGTAGTTCACATTTTGAAAGCAATTTTCAAAATTTAAACTCAGCCTACCTACAAGTGCTGCTTACAGCTCATGATAAGGTGAGTACAGTACCCATTTGTCCTTAATGTAATCCTAATTAATTATTTTGACATTTGATCCTGAACCTCCAGGTTCTTTTTGTGTATGTTGTCTCTGAACTTGAATATTTTTGGAATTGCTTTTACCTCTGTAGTAGTTTCTCGGTGACCTTGCTTTGACCTGAACTTTTCTCCACTTTTTTTTCCCCTTCAGCAATATGATTCCACTTGCTTTCTAGTCTCCAAGAGTCTTTCTCCTGCCGATGACACACTTCTTCTAAGTTTCCAGACCTACTACAAATTTATTCTGTTGTTTTATGACAGTTCTGTAATCTTTTAGATTTTCTTAGTGTAAAAGGTAGAAATATAGGACATTACTCTCTCTTGTTATAATTTCCAATTTGCGTTCCTATTTATAACATGTTCATGTTATCATTCATGTTTTAAATGCTATATTAAAACAAAGTAGCAAAGTATGAAGTTAACAAGGTAAATTATAATTTTCAATGGGGGGACTCACACCTAGTAGAAGCCCTAAATCCACTGGGCACCTAATAAGCAATTAGTGGAATCTTCCTCTTTAATTGAATTCTGATTATCAATTCATGTTATTAAAATGTGGTAGAGAAACTAGTCCAGTCTTCTTCTGTTCAAAAATGAGTAAACCATCAATCAGGAAGTGAAACTACTTGCATGAGCATATTTACTGAGATTTTCCAGGGTCAGGATTGCAATATGGCCCTTTTAGTCTTAGCCTACAGTGTACTTCTAGTTTTAAATCACTATTTCACTACCTCTTGATTATTGGGGAGATAAGCTGCTATACGTGAGAGCATGGAAAATTAAGTTTTAAAGAAAGTTAATTTTAAAATGGACAAATATTCTTTTTTTCAGAATTTATATATATACACAAATATATATATTCCTATATAATAACATAATGTATTAAACATTTCATATACTATATATTTTATATTATGTAGTTAAATATATTCCTTTTTAGAATTATATAGACAAATTCAGTGTTTCTTCAACTGAATAAAAATACAGACACTTGGCTAAAACTACTATTTTTCTCTGCCTTTAGAACCTGAGTTTCAATTAATGGCTATCATTTAATTATTTATGATAAATAGACTTAAGAATAAAGAAATTCAATTAAAGGAACAAATGAATACAGATAAAGGAAAAGAAGTCCTTTCCCTACATTTTCTTCCACCTAAAAATCTCATTGTAAGTTAACATTGCTTTACGGGTAAAAGTAATAAAGCTTATACAATATGTTAGCCAAGCATGTATTGACTAGCTGTTTGGACCCTACTTTTGCAGTAGTTTTTTGTTTGCTTTTTTTTTGTTTGTTTTGCGGTACGCGGGCCTCTCACTGCTGTGGCCCCTCCCGTTGTGGAGCACAGGCTCGGGACGCGCAGACTCAGCGGCCTTGGCTCACGGGCCCAGCTGCTCCGCAGCAATGTGGGATCTTCCCGGACCAGGCCACGAACCCGTGTCCCCTGCATCGGCAGGCAGACTCTCAACCACTGCGCCACCAGGGAAGCCCTGCAGTAGTTTTTAAAAGTGTTCTAAATATGTCATATTTCTCTAATCCCTAAGGTAAAAATAAGTTCTTTTTGAATGTTTATCCTTCCACAGTCAGACCACTGCTTCAAAATTGTATCATTCAAATATAGATTGCTTGAGTGATATTTCAAAATAATGAAAAAAGTTATCACTAGATCCAGCACACAAGTAACTCAGCATATATGAATTTTCAGAAATATCTAAGCTCATGTATCAGACAAGAACACATTACTCAAGGAAACAATCTTTAATGTAATGGTCATAACAACACATTATGCACGTATAATGTGCATAATGTAAAATTTTTACATTTTTCACCATTTTTACATTTTACAATTTTTCTAATTGTAAAAATGTATTTTACAATTAGAAGTATTTTAAATTTGTTTCATATTATACCAGGCAATAAAATATATTCTTGACCAAAGAACCAGGTTATTTTCCCTAGTATCTATTATATCTTTAGGGTCATAACACACAATGTTATTTTGGAGATTCTTTAGGTCACTTAGGTATGAAATTATGTATTATACATCCATTCACCCTTTAGAGAGTACCTTTTTATCACTAATGTTTTAACTAAATCCCATAAGGAATGTTGGCTAATGATATAGAGGAGATTTAATCCTCCTCCAGGTCCCCTAAACTTAGAATATAAAATATTTCTGGTAGGAGAAAAGCACTGTAATACTTTCAGATAATTAAATTTCAAGAGAGATGAACGTTTTTATTAGAAGAGCAATTGATATTTACAGGAAAAAGAGCTATTTGGGAGAAGAAATAAATTAAGTTTTCTCATAAGTTTTCTCCTAAGTTGTAAATAAACAATATAGAGGGGCTTCCCTGGTGGCGCAGTGGTTGAGAGTCCGCCTGCCGATGCAGGGGACACGGGTTCGTGCCCCGGTCCGGGAAGATCCCACATGCCGCGGAGTGGCTGGGCCCGTGAGCCATGGCCGCTGAGCCTGCGCGTCCGGAGCCTGTGCTCCGCAACAGGAGAGGCCACAACAGTGAGAGGCCCGTGTACCGCCAAAAAAAAAAAAAAACAAAACACTATAGAGAACCTATATATGTTTACAAAATCAAATTACAACACTGAAATAGATATATTTCAATAAGAGTTAATATAAAAATGTTTCACAGATGACAGTAAACCTAAAGTTTACTTCCTCAAATGTAATCTAGAGGCAAGGAAGTGTACATAGAATGTTTGGACATATGAGGACATAATTATATTAGCACCTAATTTAGCCACTAATATAGAGATCTTAAATCAGTCACCTTGAGACTTTAAAACATTTCATGATTACTATTCTAACTAGTGCAAAAATAAGACACTGCTCTATTTTATTAATCCATTTGTTTTGTCTTACATTCATTGCAGTTTTAACAAAAACCTTGCATTTTGTAAAAATATTTCAGACACATCATACAATTCTGAAAGAACGTTATACTTACCATGCTTCATTTAGAAGTAAATCTGAAAAGATTTATCGCATGCAAGTTAAATCATTACTTGAACTACTGTAAATTCTTACTAATAATACAAAACTGTTCTTAACGCCTATCTGGAAGAATACAGTGTGCCAGCTACCCAATTCTATTATTTCAAGGAAATGTAATTAAATTGGGTATCAACTCTTTCTGCTACCATTGACTCATTTCTAATTAACACTCTTGTCCCTAAAAAAAATCAAAGAAATGTTGTGGCTGAGTTCATCTTCTCATTAAGAGGATTACTGGCTTCAAACTGAGTCAAGAGTTGTGTTCTTTAATCTCCAAAGGGGGAAAAAATATGCTATCAAAATGATTTAGTATGAAGGATTCAAATTGCAATTTAAAAACGAAAACATGGGGCCTGGCAGAACTTCCACCAGTGAGCCAAAAAGAAAATCACTAAAATGAACTTCTGGGACAGGAAGATTGATGAGGATCCTTACCCACCTTTTCTGTTAAAAAAAATTGGTTGCAGAAAGTATCATAATATACCTCTCTCTTGTGATATGAATTAAAACCAAAAGAGATCTCTACATTACCAGCAATAAACTTTGAAGATGAATATCACTTATATTGAGTATATCAAAAATAAGACATAGAATGTATTCTGAAAGTGAATCTGTTGATATTTTACTTTAACAAAATTCTGAAGATTAAAGGGGTGCAAAACACCATTTCTGAAGTTATCAGTCTATAGTCTCATTAATAATATATGTTAGCAACAAAGTCACCTTTACATTCCAGTTTCAATATGATGTAGAAGCAGAGTGCAGAGGATTTTCGGAACAGTGAAAGTACTCTGTGTGATACTATAATGATACATACATGTCATTATACATTCTTCCAAACTCTTAGAATATTTAACACCAAGAGTGAATGCTAAGGCAAACTACTGACTTTGGGTGAATATGATGTGTCCATGTGGGTTAATCAATTGTGATAAATGTACCACTTTGGTGGGAGACCTTTATAACAGTAGAGGCTATGTATGTGCAGGGCAGGGGGTATATGGAAAATTCTGTACCTCCTTTTCAATTTTGCTATGAACCTAAACTACTCTAAAAAAGTGAAGTCTTAAGAAAATGATGTGGACAAATATTTTATTTGTAAGTGTAATAAAGGAGATTAAGTGGTCATGAACATTTGAAGGCCCAACATTATATACGCATGTGTGTATATATGTGTACGTATGCACATACACAATTCATATATCACAAGTCATCATTGGTAAACATGGCAAACTTATTTTGGGGACTTCGTGAGTATTTTAGTATTAGACCAGTTTTGAACTCATTGGTCACCAAGAATTTACCATATCAAATCCGACAAGTTAAATCTAAAATCACTTCCCATTCCTATACAAATATTTCCACCTTTCAGGTTAAGTGGTAAAAAATAATTACTTTTGCAAGTGAAGGCACCTATCAGCTACACAGAATGTAAATGTCTGGATTTAGAATTTCAGCTCTATCACTCAGTAGTTGTGTACAACTATTAAAGTAACAATGTATCTGACCTTCAGGCTTTTCATCTATAATGAGAATATATAATAGCATCCTACTTTCAAGGTTGTTCATATTAAAAATAGCTAAAAATTATTGAGTACTACCTATGTGTATAGCACTGGGCCTTGCAGGCATTCTAAATAATTATCAAAACAATCCTCTGAAGTTATTATTAGCCCTACTTTACCAATGAAAAACCTGAGACTAATAAGATTAAGTAGCTTGCTCAAAGTTAACACAGTTAGGAAGCAGCAAAGCCAAGATCTGAATCTGAGATTTTTTTCCCTCCAAAACCTATTTTCTAAACCACTAGCAAACTGAGAAAACCATAAAACTTTCTCAATGTACTGGAGGTGTTTGATTAATGTTAGTAATTATTATATCTTTCTTCCTTTACCTTAAAAACTTCTACTGATAATCTTGTTTAAAATAATGACAAGTCAGTGTAGCAAAGGCTTTTGTGGTAGAAGAAAAAAATGGTTCCACTAAACTTATAAAACTCTAAAGCTGCCTTACCATATAGAAGTGACTATATTTGATTGTTGATATAGGTCCTCCCAATTAACCTTTCAGTTCTTTGTAGTCAACTATATAGAACCTATTTCAAAATATATAAAAGCTCAGATAGTTGCTTTTACCTGTATTAGCAAAAAACAAAATCTCATAAGGAATAAACTATATCAAGAAGTACATATTTTCAAAGACTATTATCCACATTGAAAATGGATTAAAATATTTTTAAATGTTTTATGCTGCTTTACCTTTTAAATCATATTCTACAGATCATAAAAGTCTTTAGAAAAACAATGTTCTGAATGACAGTTGTGGGAAATTATAAAGACATGTTCCTTATATAGTATTTGGCAATATCAATTTAAGCAATGTTTAGGCACAAAGTGCTCATAATGGCTATGAGATTTGTTTTGGGCAGATGAGTGATTCAGAGGAAGTTGTGATCAAAGACAGAATTACTTAGACCTATATGGCTGAGAAAATAGAAGCAGTACAATAAGCTATGATTTAGTTATAAAGGTAGGTATATGTAATGTCATTTACTCCTTAAAACCAGAGATTTTTGTCTCCCCCCTTCATTGCTTTATTCCAAATACCTATACAATGTAAATGCTCAATAAATATTTGTTAAATGACTTTATTAAACAAATATCTAGCTGAGTATCTAACTTAGGAAACAATTACAGATATGAATGAACATTGCAGGTGTCTTATCAGGAGTACTGTAGGAAAGAAACTCTGGAATATCTGGAAAGAGGGTAATTATGAATTGCTGATGGAATCACAGGTCATAAAATTGAGTAAAACTTGTTTTCCTAGTATTTGCAATCCCATCTGGCTTCAAGATTCTGGAATCTCTTGCTCCTAGGAAAAACTTATAATGGAATCAAGGAAGTAAGACATACGCTAAGATGACACTGTGACAGGAAAATATTCCACATATACCTCCCACATTCACACCTGTCTCCTTAGAATTCAGAGATTTTGAGATGTATCTTGGCAGGGGTCAATAATCAAAGGCTCCAATCCAAAGAACAGGAAATTCGATAGTGACAACTGGTCATCTGACATTGAATTTGGGCCCAGAAACAATAAATAATTTGAGGGACATAACTCTACTAGAGATGTAAAAGCAATATTGTGATAACTGATATAAAGTTAAGGATGAGACAGAAGAAGGTATATTTGGGTGTAATAAAGATTTTTGTGTTGATGTTGTAAAAGCCATGGAAGAACGTGCAGAGCACAGGGCAAAGACGGAACCTGGGGAATAGTAATATTTGGAGGAGCAGTGGAATAAAGGAAGCCGCTGAAGATAAGTAAGAGAAATCCAAAGGAGAACCAAGAAACTCTGGATTGGAGAAACCAAAAAACATAAGAGTTTCAAAACATAGTTTAGATACTGACTTCCAGGTTCAAATAATGGCAGAGTAGCTTACATCACACTAACCCTCATGCTGGTAAAAATGATGGACTTTGGAATAAAAATGCATATACAATTTAAAAGCACTGGGAAGCAACCAAAAGCAGGCTAAAAGTGGAGCAGATAAAAACACTGAAAGAAAGGAAACATCGGTGAGATCCACATTGACTAGGGTTTTACTCTTAGGACACCCTCAGTACACACAGCACCAAAAGAATAGAGATCATGCAGAAAACAGCCATCTACCTAAGCTGGAGAGTCCTAGGTGGTGTTTAGGACTGCCAGAAGAGATGAACATCTAGGGGAAAAAATGCGATAAAGGAAAGAATTACAAAAGATAGGCTGCAAAAATATGTTGGCAAATTCCTCTCAAATCTCTGCCTGATTTCTGGTCTATATTGTGACGGGGAGACTTCCAATAAGCCAGGGTAAAAACTACAGCAAATAACCTAAAATAACTGATTAGAGATTTCAGTAGTTGCCCAATGGTTAGAAAATGATGTTTGGAGTTCAAGTTCTGCCAGTTTGGATGGGCTTGTTAATTATCTCAAACTTTCCACTGAAACCCCAGAAAGAATACATCCTAGAAACAAGGGCGATACTAAAATAGATCTGCCCCAACAAAGACTAAAACCATGCCTCCAAAATGAAAGTAGACCACCATTAATATAACCATCTGCTAAAATAAAGCCAGGTACTCTTTAGAGAAAGAGAAAATAAACTGACTTCCACAAATTATAATAATGAGCAGAGATTCAAGTGTTAATAGACTTGTGAAGAGAAGGGAACATATAACCCACAGTAAAAATAATGGGAAAATAGAAATAGCCCCCACAAATGACTTCAATTAAATGACCTATTTTATTTTATTTTATATTGGCCGTGCCACGCAGCTTGTTGGACCTTCGTTCCCCGACTAGAGATTGAACCCGGGCCCTGGCAGTGAGAGCACGGAGTCCTAACCACTGGAACACCAGGGAATTCCCAAAGGACTTTAAAATAACCCTATTGATTACGTTAAAGGATCTGAAGAAAAATATAGGCTTGTTAAAAAAATTGGGAATTGCAGGAGATGTACAAAAACTCTAAAAATAACCAGATGCAAGACTAGGAAATAAAATGTAATATGTACAATCAAAAATTTATCACATGGGATTAAGAGTAGATTGGGAGCTACAGAGTAATGGATCATTGAACCTGTAGCAGGTCAATAGAAATTATCTGAGATGGCGGAAGACTAAGGCGTGGAGATCACTTTCCTCCCCACAGATACACCAGCAATACATCTACACATGGAACAACTCCTACAGAACACCTACTTAACGCTGACAGAAGACCTCAGACCTCCCAAAAGGCAAGAAACTCCCCACGTACCTGGGTAGGGAAAAAGAAAAAAGAAAAGAACGGAGACAAAAGAATAGGGACGGGACCTGCACCAGTGGGAGGGAGCCGTGAAGGAGGAAAGGTTCCCACACACTAGGAAGCCCCTTAGCTGGCGGAGAGTGCGGGTGGCGGAGGGGGGAAGCTTCGGAGCCTCGGAGGAGAGAACAGCAACAGGGCTGCGGGGGGAAAAGCGGAGAGATTTCCGCACAGAGGATCAGTGCCAACCAGCACTCACCAGCCCGAGAGGCTTGTCTGCTCCCCCGCCAGGGCGGGCGGGGCTGGGAGCTGAGGCTCTGGCTTCGGTCGGAGTGCAGGGAGAGGACCGGGGCTGGTGGCGTGAACACAGCATGCAGGAGGCTAGTGCGCCACGGCTGGCCGGGAGGGAGTCGGGGGAAAAGTCTGGACCTGCCGGAGAGGCAAGAGACTTTCTCTTCCCTCTTTGTTTCCTGGTGCGCGAGGAGAGGGGATTAAGAGCACTGCTTAAAGGAGCTCCAGAGAGGGGTGCGAGCCTCAGCTAAAAGCGCGGACCTCAGAGACCGGCAGGAGACGCTAAGGCTGCTGCTGCCGCTACCAAGAAGCCTGTGTGCGAGCACAGATAACTATCCACACCTCACCTCCTGGGAGCCTGTGCAGCCCGCCACCGCCAGGGTCCCGTGATCCAGGGACAACTTCCCCGGGAGAACGCACGGCGAGCCTCAAGCTGGTGCAACGTCATGCAGGCCTCTGCCGCCGCAGGCTCGCCCCGCATCCGCACCCCTCCCTCCCCCCGGCCTGAGTGAGCCAGAGCCCCCGAGTCAGTTGCTTCTTTAACCCCGTCCTGTCTGATCGATGAACAGACGCCGTCTAGCGACCTACACGCAGAGGCGGGGCCCACTCCAAAGCTGAACCCCAGGAGCTGTGCGAACAATGAAGAGAAAGGGAAATCTCTCCCAGCAGCCTCAGGAGAAGCGGATTAAATCTCCACAATCAACTTGATATACCTGCATCTGTGTAATACATGAATAGACAACGAATCATCCCAAATTGAGGAGGTGGACTTTGAGAGCAAGATTTATTATTTTTGCCTCTTTTCCTCTTTTTGTGAGTGTGTATGTGTATGCTTCTGTGTGAGATTATGTCTGTATAGCTTTGCTTTCACCATTTGTCCTAGAGTTCTATCCATCAATTTTTTTTACTTAAAAAAATTTTTTTTCTTAATAATTATTATTTTATTTTATCTTACATTATTTTTTTTTATCCTCTTTCTTTCTTTCTTTCTTTCTACTTTTTCTCCCTTTTATTCTGAGCCGTGTGGATGAAAGGCTCTTGGTGCTGCAGCCAGGCGTCAGGGCTGTGCCTCTGAGGTGGGAGAACCAACTTCAGGACACTGGTCCACAAGAGACCTCCCAGCTCCACATAATATCAAACGGCAAAAATCTCCCAGAGATTTCCATCTCAACACCAGCACCCAGCTTCACTCAACGACCAGCAAGCTACAGTGCTGGACACCCTATGCCAAACAACTAGCATAGGACAGGAACACAACCCCACCCAGTAGCAGAGAGGCTGCCTAAAAGCATAATAAGTCCACAGACACCCCAAAACACACCACCAGACGTGGACCTGCCCACCAGAAAGACAAGATCCAGCCTCATACACCGAACACAGGCACTAGTCCCCTCCACCAGGAAGCCTACACAACCCACTGAACCAGCTTTAGCCACTGGGTACAGACACAAAAAACAATGGGAACTACGAACCTGCAGCTTGCAAAAAGGAGACCCCAAACACAGTAAGATAAGCAAAATGACAAGACAGAGAAACACACAGCAGATGAAGGAGCAAGATAAAAACCCATCAGGCCTAACAAATGAAGAGGAAATAGGCAGTCTAGCTGAAAAAGAATTCACAATAATGATAGTAAAGATGATCCAAAATCTTGGAAATAGAATAGACAAAATGCAAGAAACATTTAACAAGGACCTACAAGAACTAAAGATGAAACAAGCAATGGAAACACAATAAATGAAATTAAAACTACTCTAGATGGGATCAATAGCAGAATAACTGAGGCAGAAGAACGGATAAGTGACCTGGAAGATAAAATAGTGGAAATAACTACTGTAGAGCAGAATAAAGAAAAAAGAATGAAAAGAACAGAGGACAGTCTCAGAGACCTCTGGGACAACATTAAATGCACCCACATTCTACTTATAGAGGTCCCAGAAGAAGAGAAAAAGAAAGAGACTGAGAAAATATTTGAAGAGATTATACATGAAAACTTCCGTAATACGGGAAAGGAAATAGTTAAGCAAGTCCAGGAAGCACAGAGAGTCCCATACAGGATAAATCCAAGGAGAAACATGCCAAGACACATATTAATCAAACTCTCAAAAATTTAATACAAAGAAAACGTATTAAAAGCAGCAAGGGAAAAATAACACACAAGGGAATCCCCGTAAGGTTAACAGCTGATCTTTCAGCAGAAACTCTGCAAGCCAGAAGGGACTGGCAGGACATATTTAAAGTGATGAAGGAGAAACACCTACAACCAAGTTTACTCTACCCAGCAAGGATCTCATTCAGATTTGATGGAGAAATTAAAACCTTTACAGACAAGCAAAAGCTGAGAGAGTTCAGAACCACCAAACCAGCTTTACAACAAATGCTAAAGGAACTTCTCTAGGCAAGAAACGAAAGAGAAGGAAAAGACCTACAATAACAAACCCAAAACAATTAGGAAAACGGGAATAGGAACATACATATCGATAATTACCTTAAATGTAAATGAATTAAATGCTCCAACCAAAAGACATAGACTGGCTGAATGGATACAAAAACAAGACCCATATATATGTTGTCTACATGAGACCCACCTCAGACCTAGGGACACATACAGACTGGAAGTGAGGGGATGAAACAAGATATTCCATGCAAATGGAAGCCAAAAGAAAGCTGGAGTAGCAATTCTCATATCAGACAAAATAGACTTTAAAATAAAGACTAATAGAAGAGACAAAGAAGGATACTACATAATGATCAAGGGATCGATCTAAGAAGAAGATATAACAATTGTAAATATTTATGCACCCAACATAGGAGCACCTCAATACATAAGGCATATACTAACAGCCATAAAAGGGGAAATCAACAGTAACACATTCATACTAGGGGACTTTAACACCCCACTTTCACCAATGGACAGATCATCCAAAATGAAAATAAATAAGGAAACACAAGTTTTAAATGATACTTTAAACAAGATGGACTTAACTGATATTTATAGGACATTCCATCCAAAAACAACAGAGTACACATTTCTCTTAAGTGCTCATGGAACATTCTCCAGGATAGATCATATCTTGGGTCACAATTCAAGCCTTGGTAAATTTAAGAAAATTGAAATTGTATCAAGTATCTTTTCTGACCACAACGCTATGAGACTAGATATCAATTACAGGAAAAGTTCTGTAAAAAATACAAACACATGGAGGCTTAACAATACAGTACTTGATAATGAAGTGATCACTGAAGAAATCAAAGAGGAAATCAAAAAATACCTAGAAACAAATGACAATGGAGACACGACAACCCAAAACTTATGGGTTGCAGCAAAAGCAGTTCTAAGAGGGAAGTATATAGCAAAACAATCCTACCTTAAGAAACAGGAAACATCTCGAATAAACAACCTAACCTTGCACCTACAGCAACTAGAGAAAGAAGAACAAAAAATCCCCGAAGTTAGCAGAAGGAAGGAAACCATAAAGATCAGATCAGAAATAAATGATAAACAAATGAAGGAAACGATAGCAAAGATCAATAAAACTAAAAGCTGGTCCTTTGAGAAAATAAACAAAATTGATAAACCATTAGCCAGACTCATGAAGAAAAAAAGAGAGAAGAGTCAAATCAATATAATTAGAAATGAAAAACAAGAAGTAACAACTGACACTGCAGAAATACAAAAGATCTTGAGAGATTACTACAAGCAACTCTATGCCAATAAAATGGACAACCTGGAAGAAATGGACAAATTCTTAGAAATGCACAACCTGCCAAGACTGAATCAGTAAGAAATAGAAAATATGAACAGACCAATCACAAGCACTGAAATTGAAACTGTTATTAGAAATCTTCAAACAAACAAAACCCCAGGACCAGATGGCTTCACAGGCGAATTCTATGAAACATTTAGAGAAGAGCTAACATCTATCCTTCTCAAACTCTTCCAAAATATAGCAGAGGAAGGAACACTCCCAAACTCATTCTACGAGGCCACCACCACCCTGATACCAAAATCAGACAAGGATGTCACAAAGAAAGAAAACTACAGGTCAATATCACTGATGAACATAGATGCAAAAATCCTCAATAAAATACTAGCAAACAGAATCTAACAGCACATTAAAAGGATCATACACCATGATCAAGTGGGGTTTATTCCAGGAATGCAAGGATTCTTCAATATATGCAAATCAATCAACGTGATACACCATATTAACAAACTGAAGGATAAAAACCATATGATTATCTCAACAGATGCAGAGAAAGCGTTTGACAAAATTCAACACCCATTTATGATTAAAAAACCCCTGCAGAATGTAGGCACAGAGGGAACTTTCCTCAACATAATAAAGGCCATATATGACAAACCCACAGCCAACATCATCCTCAATGTTGAAAAACTGAAACCCTTTCCACTAAGATCAGGAACAAGAGAAGGTTGCCCATTCTCACCACTATTATTCAACATAGTTTTGGAAGTTTTAGCCACAGCAATCAGAGAAGAAAAGGAAATAAAAGGAATCCAAACCAGAAAAGAAGAAGTAAAGCTGTCACTGTTTGCAGATGACATGATACTCTACATAGAGAATCCTAAAGATGCTACCAGAAAACTACTAGAGCTAATCAATGAATTTGGTAAAGTAGCAGGATACAAAATTAATGCACAGAAATCTCTAGCATTCCTATACACTAATGATGAAAAATATAAAAGTGAAATGAAGAAAACACTCCCATTTACCACTGCAACAAAAAGAATGAAATATGTAGGAATAAACCTACCTAAGGAGACAAAAGACCTGTATGCAGAAAATTATAAGATACTGATGAAAGAAATTAAAGATGATACAAATAGGTGGTGAGATATACCATGTTCTTGGATTGGAAGAATCAACATTGTGAAAATGACTCTACTACCCAAAGCAATCTACAGATTCAATGCAATCCCTATCAAACTACCACTGGCATTTTTCACAGAACTAGAACAAAAAATTTCACAATTTGTATGGAAACACAAAAGATTCCGAAGAGCCAAAGCAATGTTGAAAATGAAAAATGGAGCTGGAGGAATCAGACTCCCTGACTTCAGACTATACTACAAAGCTACATTACTGTAATCAAGAGAGTATGGTACTGGCACAAAAACAGAAATATAGATCAATGGAACAGGATAGAAAGCCCAGAGATAAACCCACGCACATATGGTCACCTTATCTTTGATAAAGGAGGCAGGAATGTACAATGGAGAAAGGACAGCCTCTTCAATAAGTGGTGCTGGGAAAACTGGACAGCTACATGTAAAAGAATGAAATTAGAACACTCCCTAACACCATACACAAAAATAAGCTCAAAATGGATTAAAGACCTAAATGTAAGGCCAGAAACTATCAAACTCATAGAGGAAAACATAGGCAGAACACTCTATGACATAAATCACAGCAAGATCCTTTTTGACCCACCTCCTAGAGAAATGGAAATAAAAACAAAAATAAACAAATGGGACCTAATGAAACTTTTAAGCACTGCACAGCAAAGGAAACCACAAACAAGAGCAAAAGACAACCCTCAGAATGGGAGAAAATATTTGCAAATAAAACAGCTGACAAAGGATTAATCTCCAAAATTTACAAGCAGCTCTTGTAGCTCAATAACAAAAAAAAACAAACAACCCAATTCAAAAATGGGCAGAAGACCTAAACAGACATTTCTCCAAAGAAGTATAAAGACTGCCAACAAACACATGAAAGAATGCTCAACATCATTAATCATTAGAGAAATGCAAATCAAAACTACAATGTGATATCATGTCACACCAGCCAGAATGGCCATCATCAAAAAATCTAGAAACAATAAATGCTGGAGAGGGTGTGGAGAAAAGGGAACACTCTTGCACTGCTGGTGAGAATGTGAATTGGTACAGCCGCTATAGAACAGTATGGAGGTTCCTTAAAAAACTACAAAGAGAACTACCATATGACCCAGCAATCCCACATACTGAGAAAACCATAATTCAAAAAGAGTCATGTGACAAAATGTTCATTGCAACTCTATTTACAATAGCCCGGAGATGGAAACAACCTAAGTGTCCATCATCAGATGAATGGATAAAGAAAATGTGGCACATATATACAATGGAATATTACTCAGCCTTAAAAAGAAACAAAACTGAGCTATTTGTAATGAGGTGGATGGACCTAGAGTCTGTCATACAGAGTGAAGTAAGTCAGAAAGAGAAAGACAAATACCTTATGCTAACACAGATATATGGAATTTAAGAAAAAAAAATGTCATGAAGAACCTAGGGGTAAGAGACGAATAAAGACACAGACCTACTAGAGAATGGACTTGAGGATATGGGGAGGGGGAAGGGTAAGGTGTGACAAAGTGAGAGAGTGGCATGGACATATATACACTACCAAATGTAAAATAGATAGCTAGTGGGAAGCAGCCGCATAGCACAGGGAGATCAGCTTGGTGCTCTGTGACCACCTAGAGGGGTGGGATAGGGAGGGTGGGAGGGAGAGAGATGCAAGAGGGAAGAGATATGGGAACATATGTATATGTATAAATGATTCACTTTGTTATAAAGCAGAAACTAACACACCATTGTAAAGCAATTATAATCCAATAAAGATGTAAAAAAAAAAAAAAAGAAGTTATCCACAAGCAGCACCTAGTAATAGAGATTTGAGTTTCTGAATGTGTGAAGCAAACGTCAGAACTAAAGGGATAAGTATAAAAATTCATAATCATATTTCAATCATGTGTAGAGATTTTCTTTACCCCACTCTTAGTAAGTAGAAAGCAAAATATTTTAGAAGGTTTGGCTTTAGAAAATATAACCAATACTATCAGTAAGACTTAATCATCATTCTTAGCTTCTTAAATCAAACTGTTGCTAGATTCATATTCAACTCGCTCTAAATACATGTGGAACATAAAACAAAATAGATCACATGTAAAGCAGTAGAACATTATCAAAAAATGTCAAGGAATGTGATCATACAGATCATGTTTCTTATAACATACATGTAATATAAAATGCATAAGAATAAGACATCTCCAAATATTTATAAATTAAACAATAGTTTTAATAACTAATATATCTATATTTAAGAATAAAACTCATTGTTAAGATATAAATACTCTCCAGATTGTTACATAGATTCAATGCAATTCCAACTGACAAACTTACTTTATAGAAATTGACAAGGTGATTATATATTTTATATGAAAATGCAAAAGATTTAGAAAAGCAAAACTTTTTTGAAAAGGAAAAACAAATTAGAAGACTTGTAACAGCTGATCTCAAAGGCCACCGAAAATTTACAGCTATCATGACTGTGTTATTCACTTAAGGATAAACATTTAAATCAATGGCTCAGAATGGAAAGTATAGTAATCAATCCACACATATATATGATCAATTGATTTTTTACAAAAATATCAAAATAATTCAGTGGGGAAATGATAGAGTTTCCAACAAATCATGCTGGAAAAACTATAAATCCATATGGAAAAATTTATTTTAGCCCCTACCTCACCCATCCATAAAAATCTGCCTAAAGTAGATTTATACACCTAAATGCAAAAGCTAAAACTATAGAGCATCTAGGAGACAAGAAAGAAGAATATCTTTATAGGGATAGATAAGATTTCTTTAATAGACAAAAAAATTCTAAGCTAAAAGGTAGGACAAATAACAGTGACAAAATTGGGACCATTAAAATTAAAACTGAGGAAGCAAAGTCAAGCCACAATGAAGAACATATATACATAAATATATGAAATATATAGAAATATAGACATATAAATATATACATATACAAATCAATAATAAAGAGAATAAATCACTCATTAAAATGGTTAGAACACTTGAACAGCGCACTTAAAAAGATGAAGATATATGAATCAACAATAAGCATAAGAAAAGTTGTTCATTGTCATCTGTCATTAGAGTAATGAAAGTTAAAACAACGAGATGCCCCTAAACACCCAATTCAGAGACTAAGATGAAAAAGACGACTGAAGAAAATACAGAATAACTTGTACTCCCTTCGTATTGCTTGTGAGGATGTAAAATGATACAAACATTTTGGAAAACTCTCTGACGATATCTTTTAAATATAATATAAAACCACTTTATACCCCAGGAATTCCTCATGTAGACATTTACCCACTCAAAAATGTATAAGGACAAAAAGGTCTCTCTCAGAATGTTCCCCGCAGCTTTATTCATCACAGCTCAAAATTTGAAAACAAGCTTGTTCATCAATAGAAGAACAAATAAATAAATTTTGGTATATTTGTGCAATGACATATTATACTTCAATAAAAATGAAAAAAATGACTGAAGCATGGCATGCCACAGATATATCTCAAAAATATTAATTTGACCAAAATAATCCAGATACAAAAGTGTAAAGACTCTGTAATTCCATTTAAATAAAATTCAAGAACAGATAGAATTAATCTATATAATAGAAATCACAGCAATGCTTACCTATGAGAAGATGATTGAAAATAACCATAAGAAAAACTTCTAGGGTGACAAAAGTATTTTTTATCTTGACAGGAGTGGTAATTACACAGTCGTTACAAAGGTTACTTAAGGATAATTAAAACTGATGCATTTTATTTTATGGAAACTGTAGTTCCCAGGATAATATATAATGCAAAGATTATGTAGGAAAAATACTGAAAGAAGCTATTTGCCTTTGGACATAACATTCAGTGGTGAACTTTGCCTGAGTACTATCCATAGCATGGTTAGAACAGAAGTCAGAATACAGTAATTTAAGCACTGGGTGGCAGGTTTTATTCATGAATGAATTCATTCAACATTCATTTATCAAACACATATATTTTTTTTAATAAATTTATTTATTTTTGGCTGTGTTGGGTCTTCATTCCTGTGTGTGTGGGCTTTCCCTAGTTGTGGCGAGCGGGGGCTACTCTTCGTCGTGGTGCACGGGCTTCTCATTGTAGTGGCTTCTCTTGTTGCAGAGCATGGGCTCTAGGTGCGTGGGCTTCAGTAGTTGTGGCATGCAGGCTCAGTAGTTGTGGCTCACGGGCTCTAGAGCGCAGGCTCATTAGTTGTGGCACGTGGGCTTAGTTGCTCCACGGCACGTGGGATCTTCCGGACAAGGGCTCGAAACTGTGCCCCCTGCACTGGCAGGCAGATTCTTAACCACTGCGCCACCAGAGAAGTCCCTCAAACACATGTTTTGATGGACACTGTTCAAGCACTGAGGATAAAGTGACCAAGAACAACAGGATTCTGCCTTCACAGAATTTATATTCTAGTAGAAATAGACAATGAATGAATGAATCAATGATTGAGATAATACATTGGATTAGTTCTATAAAGTTAACTTCTATAAAGTGAAATCACAGAAGAGAGGACAATATAGAAAAATAATAACCAACTGAAATTCAGGTAATCTTTCAGATGGCTATCTATTCTTTTGTAAACCAACTAACTTCTGAAGGCCACATTTCCTCATTTTTAAAATGAAAAGACTAATCAGGAATATCTCTAAATTATCTCTCTTGTAGAATCCTGAGCTTCATTTCATATTACATTATGCACATTTCCCATAAAGATTTTTGTTTTTTCTATTTTTCCTAGAGTATATTATGAGTTGCTAAAATTAAATTAATCTGCTTTATTATTCTAAATCAACTAAATCTAATTTTAAATCAGTATATATATATTTTTTTGTGTGGGGGGGAGGGGGGGTACATGGGCCTCTCACTGCTGTGGCCTCTCCCGTTGCGGAGCACAGGCTCCAGACGCGCAGGCTCAGCGGCCATGGCTCACGGGCCTAGCCGCTCCACGGCATGTGGGATCTTCCCGGACCGGGGAATGAACCCATGTCCCCTGCATCGGCAGGCGGACTCTCAACCACTGCGCCACCAGGGAAGTCCTAAATCATTATATTTGTTTAAAAAGATCAGGACATGTATATGTAGCAGGATAGTCTTACTTCATTTTCCCACACCAAAAATTTTAAAAACCCTCATTTTGTGTGTGTGTGTGTGTGTGTGTGTGTGTGTGAGCATAAATGCGTGATCATGTGAAGCACAATCAATTATTGGAGAGCAGCTTTCAGAAATGAAGGCTGAGTTCCAGTTCCAGGAGGATATAGTCATATCCTTGGCCCACTGGATGGAAATGATGAGTCTGTTTATACACCCAAATTCTCACAATTAACGTTATTATTTCAAAAAACAATAAGAAATAAGATGGGTCATATTTATCAGGAATTCACACATGGGAAGTTTTTGTTTTTATTTTAGTAAGTGACTAAAATAGATACCCTTTCGTGAGAATCTAAAAATCAACAATTTTGCTGTGATTTTCTTTCAAAATTGTGTTTGGGGTTTTGAAAATAATAATCCATATAATCACTGTTGAATTACAAAGGCAATTCTGCATGTGGTGTTGTCATATTAAAATGGAATAAGGTGTTAATCATCACAAGTTAGTTCATGATTACACAATAATGTAGAAAGAACTGGCAACAACAAAGCAGTAATTTAATTTTTATTTAAATTCTTATAATCCTTTATTTTTTACACCATATTTTCTTTGTTTAACATAGTTATAGATCCTCATTTGAGCTTGGAAATTGGTGGCTCAGTAAAATCCTTGCATATGTCTTAATAAATAATGGAAAATGTTTTAATACAAACATGCACACTCTGTATTTGCATGTCCTATCAGCTAGACAATTATGATTGAACTTGACAGCCCCTATTGCTTGCTAATTAGTATTTAAACCAGAATTTTATTATCTTCATGCTCTCAATGCCTGTATGGGCGTGTTGTTGACAAAGTAAGTTGTCAACATCTTATAAAGAGGTGGCCAACTCGAACAATGTATTATGATGCATTAAACAAGTTTACTTCAACACATCTGAGTGTTTTAATAAATAATGACATTTTATACAATAAAGAATAGGTAGGAAATTATAAATAAGTTTGAATTTGCTGCTTATTTCATGACTGAAATAATTGTAATAGAACAAATATAAATAGCATCAATTTGTATTTAACATATGAATACTGGTTCTCAAGGATGGCATAGTGTTTCACCTTTCCCTAATTAACCAACAATAGTGCTTCTGAGAGCAGATGAGAGCATAGCTACTATGCTTTTTCCCAGAGACTAAGGCAATGAAAAACAAAATATGTTTAATGGTTGAAGATAATTTTCTGACTGCAATAATGGGCCAAAATATAGTAAACTTCACAGTAAAAATTAATACTAGATGCACCAAAAGTGGTTTAATATCAGTGGTATCCCTTCTTTTTTTGATTCAAAGATACCTCGATAGTTTCATTTAAAAAAAGAAATTATTCCTACACCATCTCATTTTCATTCTTTCCCTTCTTCTTTCCCTACCTCCCCTCAGCAAAATGCAAATTGAAATAAAATGTTTTCATTGTGCCAGAAGAATATTTCCTACACAAGATAAAATTTAAACCCAATCTTTACAAAGATCAGCTATCTCCCTCGTTCATACAGAAAAATGAATGACCACCTTCTGAAAAATTGAAGTAGATTGAAAATGTGCTAGTTAATTAAAGAGTAAAGTTCAATTCTGCTCAAACACTAAATTTTAATAAAAGAATTCTTGTGATTGGAATAAAAAATCGATACTGTGTACTTGACCTGGAAATGCACGTATTATCCTAGACACACAGTCAATTCTGAAATTCTCTTTTAATGGAAATGCATAATAAAAATGCTTTCTCATAAGAGTGTTTAAGTGGAATCCATGCCTCCATCCCAGCTCTGGTTTATCCAGCATAGGCTGTGCAAAGTAATTATGAGATTTTCCAATATTCCTGGAGTTGACTGAATTCAAGTCACACATCTTCCTGTGAACTCTAAATAATGTGTTATCACAGACAAGACCCAGGTCCCTAAACCAGGACAAGGATAAGAAATGCATTTTAAAATATTAAGATTCTCCAAGCAAAATCATATATAGTAAAATCTGCTATTTTCCTTTTTGTATTCTGCTGCCAAAGTTTCTAAGACTTTGACACTCTTTACTGCATCCTATAGAAGACTTGGAAGACAAAAGCAGCATTCACTCAACAAACATTTAAGCAGTATTTACCAGGTGCTATTAATTGTGATTGTGAGAAGTGCTGGAAACACAGCAATGATGAAGACGAAGAGGAATCTTGTCCTCAGAGAGCGTACTTAGGAATATGTGAGACAGAATATAATGGAATAAAGAAATAGGTACAGCAATAGTGGGCTGTGAGAACTAGTAAAAAGAAAACTACCATAATAATAAAAGAGAAATCATAGATTTGGAAGTATTTAAGGAGGGAAAAGCCAATCTATGAAGGCAATATCTTAAATGAAACCTGAGGATAAGAAAGAGACAAAGAGTGTTCTTGAAAGAAGAAAAGTACATGTAAAGTCCTAAGCTGAGAAGCCAGTGAGAACCAAGAATTCCCCTCTGTATATAATAAATCTGAAAAGTTTATAAAATATCCAAGTGAGAATGCTATAAGCAGTTGGATAAAAAAAGTACAGTTCAGCAAAGAGATTTGTGCTTGATATATACATTTGAGAGTCATTACCATATGAACTATTTAAAAACATGGAGCAGGATGGGATGCAGAACATGAGGCATGATACATTCCATAATTTAGTGATCTGATAGGGAAAAGAAAGCTGCAAAAAGAGTCTGTCAAGGAGTGGCCAGTGGGGAAAAAAAAAAGAAAATGATGAAAGGTAAGGGAAAGGACTGTTTCACAAAAGCAGGTGTAAGTGATTTTGGCAGAAATTGCTATTAGGTATAATCTATGAGAAGAAAAGCATTTCATTGGATTGGGCAACAAGACCCTGGTGGGTTTGAGGCCTTACTGAAGTGAACTGAAGAATGAACTTAAACTTGCATTTCTAGCAGCACAGAAGACCAGATTCCATGCCTGACCTTTCTGATGAAAACAACTCTAAGGAATCTAAAAGAAGAAAACAGTCAGACACCACATACACAAACACACACACGCACGCACGCACACACACACACACACACACACAAACAATGCCACCAAGAGCAAGACAAACAGCAGACTAGGAATGGATTATACATGAAGTCTGTCCTATCTTCCCAATTTTTCCTTAACACTATTCTGAAACAACAAAAATGTTTATTTTTAAAAAGAATAATAAAATTTAAAAGATGGAAAACAGTAAGGATGGGGAGCAACTGGAACTTTCCTAAGATACTGGTGGGAGCACAAATTGCTTTAGCCAGTTGGTTTAGCCACTTTGGAAAACTGGAAGTAGCTGCTGAAGCTGAACATCTGCATGTTCTATGTCCAATAATTATTCTCCTAGTGTACACCCAACAAATATGCGTATGCATATTTACCAAAATATATGTACAAATAGCAGCACTATTTGTAATAGCCACACACTAGAAACTAAGTGAATGCCCATCAGCAATAGAATAAAATGCTACTTACACACAGGAAATACTCTTCAACTGTGGAAATGAATGAACCACAACTGGGGCAATAGCAGGGAGGAATCTTGCAGAAGAATGATAAAATGAAAGAACACAGACAGAAAAGAGTCTATTTTGAATAAAATAGGCAAAACTAACCCTTGGTGTAGCAATTAGGAAAGGAACTCCTTTGGGGGAGGCTGGTTCCTGACAGAAGAGCACCAAGGGGGTTTCTCTGATGCCAATAACATCCTGTTTCTTGATCTGGGTGCTGTTAACCTACTAATTCAGTTTGTAAAAATTCATCCTTCTGTGCACTTGTAATATTTGTACTTTTCTAGATGTGTATAATGTTTCAATTTTAAAACTGGTAATTCTTAAAAGTCAGCATAATTAGATGTGCAAATACTTTAAAGAACGGCTATTTTCAGACCCAGAGAATTAAAAATATTGAAATATGCTTAAAGAAGTTAAAATGAAAGATTGAAAATATGAGTCAGGAACAAAAAACTGTAACAAATAACCAAGCAGATTTTTTTAGTACCATGTAAAATTGTGAGAATATTTTTTTAAAAACTCTATAATATTATGAAGAAACTATAAAACAAACAAAAAAACTGGAGAATTTCATAAAAGCAACTAGAGGAAAAAAATTAACTGGACCCTTGAGAAAAAAGGAAGCCAAAACACAGTGGAATACTAACTTCAGTAACATTTAGAGCCAGAGAAAATATGTTTCCATTTTCCACAAACACATTTCATTAATGATAACATTAGAGGAATAGATAGAAGGAATAGATAGAAATCTCAGATAGAAGATCTGAGATTTAAGTGGAATGATGAACTAAAACAGTGACTAAAATTAATAAATTAAATATCCACATTTAGAACTTGACAAGAAAAAAACTGTTTAATCAGCCTCTCTCTTCCAAGAAAACATAATATGTTGAGGAAAAAATGTGATAAAGAAAGGAATAGAAAAATAAAATAATCATACAAGCAAGAGCACACAGATAGTCACAAGTTGGTCAAAAAAGTCAAAAGAAAGAAATATTACATAATATTCAGAATGAAAGAGAGGTATGAGTACAGAGTTGGAAGAGATTAAAAAATAATAAGACGGTACTGCAAACATCATAAATTTGAAAACTTAGATGAGAAGAAAATTTTGCCAAATACAGCTCACTAAATGAAGCACAGAAAAATTAGAAAGCCTAGATATTCCTATCACATTTAAAGAAGTTGAATTATTTGTCGAAAATATTCTCACAATTAAAATGTCAGGCCAAATTTTTTCTTTTTTTCTGTTGAGTTTCTACCCAACATTCAAGGAAGAAAGAATTTCAACCTTACAAAAATACTTTAAGAGAATAGGAAAAGAGGAAACATTCCCAGAACTCATTTTATAGGGCCAATAAAAGTTTAAAACTAAAACAAGTACAGGTTAAGAAATTAAAGCTATCAGTTAATTTTAACATTGTACATGGAAAAAATGCAAAGTGAAATATAATTAGATTGACTTTATCAGTATTTATAATGATCAATTCATCAAGACCAACTTAGGTTTATCCAAATTGATTTATCATTAGACATTTAGTGTAATCTGCTCACAATAGCAGATGAACAAATTAAAGCAAAAAAATCACATAACACCCAATATTCGGTCATAATTTTAAAAATTTTAAACTAAAAGAAAAATTAGAAAGGGGAAATTCAGTAACTGTATACATGCATGTATGTATGCACATATGAATGTACATATGTATGCATGTACTATACATGATATAAATGCACACACACATAAACACATAGAATTTAATGATGAACAGTGGATTTGCTCCTTTGAAATAAGACATTTTATTAAAACTTCTAAATATTCTTAGTCAATGGTAGGAAAAGAGATGACTAAAAAGATTGGAATGAATGACTCGAACTGTCATTATTATGACATGTGATTGTGTATATAGAAAAGGAAAAGTAATTTACAAATAAATTATTAGAATTAATCAACAAATTTAGCTTGTTTCTGAGATACACCATCAGCATATACAAATTCAGTTGCACTTCTGTACACAGCAGCACCACACAATAGGAAAAATATATACAAAAGATATCTTTGTAAATAATGACTATCAATATTTTAAATATATCAATTCTTCCCAAAGTAATCTAGAGGTTTGCTGTAATGGCAATTCATATATAAAAGTTGTCTGTTTGTTTATTTGGTAGAACATGACAATCATGTTATTAATCATAAAATTAATATGATGTAATAAAGACTCAAGAACATCTAAGACCTAAGAGGGAGAATTTGCCTCATTGGAAATCAAGATTTTAATAAAACTGGACTAAAGGTAGTGCAATGTTGATGCCAGAATATAAAAATAAAAATTACTAGAAAAGAATAAAAAGCCCATAATCAAATCTACACATTGATAGAAATTTGATTTACAACCTAGCTTGCGTTATTGTACTTTGGTAACATGGATTTTTCAATAAATGATCTGAAACTATCGGTATCCATATGGAAAGAACAGAATTATACTCCTATCTCACGTTCTAACAGAAATCAATCTCAGATAAATTAAACTTTTAAAGGTGAAAGAAAAACCTTTATTTTTAGAATAAAATATAGGAACATATGGAATCAAGATAGAAACAAATTTCTTAAAACACAAAAAGAATTTCTTAAAATACAAAAGTGAATTAAAGAAAAGTTTGATACATTTGGCTATATTAAAATTAAGAATTTATGCTGATTAAATGACACCCTGGAGAAAATTAAAACAGAAGCTACAAGCTAGAATTAGATATCTGCAATACATATCATTAATATTAGATTGCTATCTTGAAAATATAAAAGATTATAAGTCAATACATAAAAGCCAAACGATCCAATGTGCCAGGAGAGAAATAATGTAAACAAGCAAGTCATTGATAAGAAAAAATGTATATTGGCTAAAACACTAGGATTTTTTAATAACAACAACTTTGGGGGAAAAAAATAAAAGAATACCAAATATCAGTGAATATACAGAGCAGCAGGGATATCTAACCAATAGTGGTGCTGGCGATGACCTTTCCCCCTTACATAGACAGATGAAGAGATGGAGATACAGATGTAGAGACATATAGATTTATAGAGACAGAGATGGTAGAGATACAGATTAAATGTTTCCAGGTACTGAAAACTGTTTATCATTTCACAAAGCACATGACTTTTTAATATTGACATTTATTTAGCAAAGAATCTCACCACTACCTTGAAAATATTAACAGCCTTAAAATTCCAACAATTATACTCTAATAAAGATGCTAAAAAAATTAGTTAAGATTCCAACAGATTAAAAAACAAATTCTTTAGAACCATCAACATTCACCTAATTGTTAAAAACTAGATGATACACAATGTCACTACTTTCTAACCGAAGTTTGAAAGCAAATAATATAACTGCTATTTATTCCAGAACTTGCTTCATAATAATATAAATGAATATTTGTGATATTGAAGCTTGTTTAATTCTACAGAACTTCTGCTTCAGTTTTCTTTCTTTAATCTAGGCTCTAAGCAAGTTTGACCATTTCAGACATTGAGATTTTCCCAAAGGTCTGACTTTGAATGGTGCTTCCAACCATATCTGAATTGTGGTGAAAGAAACTTACAATTTAGTAAAGTCCTTGTCTATCCAAACAGTTACATTCTCCAAAATACTTGCAGTGTGGATTACTTCTGTTTTTCTTTTGATTTATCTTTCATTTTTTCACATTTTAGTTTATGTTTGCATCATAACTTCAATGGTATATATTTTTCCATACAAGATTCATGGTGGTTTCTATAACCCATCATGTTTTATGGTGACAGTTAAATCTAATGATATAGAAACATTACTGTTCTTTTCTTCATAGACATCTTACAAATTAAGCTTTGCCCAATATAATCAAAGGTAAATATTACTAATAATATTTTTGTTTAATATTTATTTATATTTGAGTCCTATCTATGCAAATGTTTCTAGATGTATTATAGTTGTATGACCATTTAAAATAGCATATTGTGCAATTATGAAGAAATAATGACTTAATAATATATTTACACATATTTTTTCACAGATACTTTATAAGCAGCAGAAATAAATGTAATAATTTTTTTCTCATGAATCTGGTACATTATCTCACTGAAGCCAATGTATTGACTGATTACTGATTCCTTTGGATGCCAAGGACCTCCTGGTAATAAGTTCAAGTCTATTTTGCTGTGTGTGAATATATCAAATAAAAAAATTAAATATTGGTAAAACAATCTGGGTTCTCTTTTAGAGGTTAATATTTTTTGAGCAGGATTATTTCACGAATATAACAGAATAATAACATAAACCAAAACTAATCTATACTTGTTGAACACTTACTGTGTGCCAGGCAGTGTTCCACACTTTACAAGCAGTAACTCATTTAATCACAACAGCAATATGACACCTTCATTTTAGAGATGATGAAACTGAAGCGCAGAAAAAATGATGTAATTCAGCCATGTTAGCACAATTTGTAAATGGCAGAGCTGGAATGGGACTGTAAGAAATTTTGCCCCTGAGTCCAGACTCTTAAGTATTATGTCTTATCTCAAACGAAATTAAGATTTTCAATAAACAAATATGAAGATTTTAACAAATACATTTCCATTAAAAAAAAAACTTGTATTGCACAGCAAGGATCTAGATCTAGTAATCTTAAGTGCTGACATCTGCTATTATGCAAAAAAAAATTCGTAAGTTTTGGTGGTCAGGGTAGGCTGGGAAAAGCAGGCAGATTCGTGTGTGTGTGTTTGTGTTTGTGTGTGTGTGTGTTTGCACACTCACATATATGCACGCATGTGCAAAAGCACAATGGTAGATTGACTGGAGTTAAACTTGCCCCTGAAAATGTTGACCAGAAATCAGCTCAGTCAGGCAAAAATGGCACATCTGGCAGGCAAAATACATAGTCAGAATCAAAAATATCAATTCAGAAAAAGAGGGCCGTTCATGCAAACAGTTTAAACCGAGTAACAGAAAATTGGGCAACCAAACTATGCAGTGATTCAAAGTGTCAGGCAAGTACCAGGACGCCTGAAATGGGATTTAGGATTCTCTGCAGGATGGCTGTCACTGAGCAACAGAGAAAGAAAAGTTGTACAGTCAAGAAGAAAGACAGGAATGTAGAGCAAGTAATCAGGTACCAAACATAAGGTACAAGTTAGGGACAATCTCTTAGAATGATTGCCGGGACAGAGGTAAAAAGAAAATCTCTGATTTAATATTCAGTCATCTGTATATTAAACTAGAGCTTTTCCAATAACATTTTCCTAAGTTCAATACTTTTTCTGAGCCTGATGATTTGGTTAAATGAATTTAAATGCAGATAAATCATAATTATAAAAATAAGTGCCATACATTTATCATTTTCTGGGCAGAACAATGCGTGAAGTCCTTTACTTATACCTCTGACTGTATTCTCAAAGCAACTCTGTTTAGATTATTATGATGCCAAAGATAACAGAGTAAATAAGAAAACTGTGATTCAGATCCAGAAACGTAGCTCCTCTTATAAAGAAGGTAGAAGAGGAAGATTTTTGGCTAAGAGCACTTTCTAACTAGAGAATCAGTGAGTATTTCATTGAAATGGTGTTAGGTGTTTTCTGTATCATATCTAATTTAATCCTAACAACGGTTCTATGGCATAAATATGGATATACCTTTCCCTACATAACTCAATTAAACTTATTTTTCACACAAGGAATCAATTTAATATTGACATGCTATCAACAACGCACAAATATTACTGATCTAGTAGTGTTATCTACATGGAGATAGAAAAAAACAAAAGCTCTAGGCCTTCACACGGATTTAACAGAATAGTGGACATTTAATTTAGTTCTCTCTGACATCAAATTTTTTTCCTTGAACTATCTGATTAAGTGATAAAAAAAGAAAACTCAGACATGAACCTTTTTGTTATCCCTTGTTGTAAGAGGTAATTGAGTTACCTCTGAATCCTCATATAAGTATACTTTCATAAGCAATATTAATCTACAGTTACAATTAAAACAGTATCAAAACTTATTTTCCAAATAAAATGCAATTTTACCAAATTAAAGATGAGAGTTTGGGGGACTTTCCTGGCCATCCAGTGGTTAAGACTCCCTGCTTCCACTGCAGGAAGCATGGGTTCAATCCCTAGTTGGGGAACTAAGATCCCGCATGCCACGAACAGCAGACAAAAAGACAAAACAACCACAAAATACGAGAGTTTCTTTTCACCTCAGAGTCAGTCATGTGCTTGGAGGACATACTTATTCTGGAATTTCATATATAGATTGCTTACCTTGGAATAGGAAATTACAAGATCTGGAAAGGTGTAAGGAAGAGAGAAATATCCGAACTTCCATATGATAAAGGGTAATGAGCTTCACTGGGCAAACTTGTAAAAGGCAGAAGATTGCTGAGTCTACCCTCTCACCAGTGTGCTTTGCTTGGACCTTCTCAAACATCCCAGAGACTTTCTGCAAAGTCTTCAAGACTCCCAGACCCATACTGCTTGCCTCCATCTGTGCTGTAACAATATCGACCTCTGTTAGAGAAAGTGATGTACACTACAGTGGTCTGATTTGTGACTGCATTTTCTCTAAGGTTGAAGAATACAATCAGAACTAGTACTGCTTAGCATAATAGTTGCTACCGAATGTGCAAAAATAAACTAAAATGGAGAGGGCAGACAGCAGAAGGAAGAAAAACTACAGTCCTGCAGCCCGTGGAACAAAAACCACATTCAGAAAAAGACAGACAAGATGAAAAGGCAGAGGGCTATGTACCAGATGAAGGAACAAGATAAAACCCCAGAAAAACAACTAAGTGAAGTGGAGACAGGCAACTTTCTAGAAAAAGAATTCAGGATAATGAAAGTGAAGATGATCCAGGACCCTGGAAAAAGAATGGAGGCAAAGATCGAGAAGAGGCAAGAAATGTTTAACAAAGACCTAGAAGAAATAAAGAACAAACAAACAGAGATGAACAGTACAATAACTGAAATGAAAAATGCACTAGAAAGAATCAATAGCAGAATAACTGAGGCAGAACGGATAAGTGATCTGGAAGACAGAATGGTGGAATTCACTGCTGTGGAACAGAATAAAGAAAAAAGAATGAAAAGAAATGAAGACAACCTAAGAGACGTCTGGGACAACAATAAATGCAAAATCATTCACATTATAGGGGTCTCAGAAGCAGAAGAGAGAAAGGACCTGAGAAAATATTTGAAGAGATTATAGTCAAAAACTTCCATAACATGGGAAAGGAAATACCACCCATATCCAGGAAGTGCAGAGAGTCCCATACAGGATAAACCCAAGGAGAAACACGCTGAGACACATAGTAATCATATTGGAAAAATTAAAGACAAAGAAAAATTATTAAAAGCAACAAGGGAAAAATGACAAATAACGTAAAAGGGAACTCCCATAAGGTTAACAGCTGATTTCTCAGCAGGGAGTGGCATGACATATTTAAAGTGATGAAAGGGAAGAACTTACAACCAAGATTACTCTACCTGGCAAGGATCTCATCCAGATTCGATGGAGAAATCAAAACCTTTTCACACAAGCAAAAGCTAAGAGAATTCAGCACCACCAAACCAGCTCTACAACAAATGCTAAAGGAACTTCTCCAACTGGGAAACACAAGAGAAGCAAAGGACCTCTAAAAACAAACCCAAAACAATTAAGAAAATGGTAATAGTAACATACATATGGATAATTACCTTAAACATGAATGGATTAAATGCTCCAAACAAAAGACACAGGCTCTCTGAATGGATACAAAAACAAGACCCATATATATGCTGTCTACAAGAGACCCACTTCAGACTTAGGGACACATACAGACTGAAAGTGATGGGATGGAAAAAGATATTCCATGCAAATGGAAATCAGAAGAAAGCTGGAGTAGCAATACTCAGATAAAATAGACTTTAAAATAAAGAATGTTACAAGAGACAAGGAAGGACACTACATAATGATCAAGGGATCAATCCAAGAAGAAGATATAACAATTATAAATATATATGTACCCAACATAGGAGCACCTCAATACATAAGGTAACTGCTAACAGCTATAAAAGAGGATATCGACAGTAACATAGAAATAGGGGGGGACTTTAATACCTCACTTACACCAATGGATAGACCATCCAAACAAAAATTAACAAGGAAACACAAGCTTTAAATGATACAATAGACCAGAAAGATTTAATTGATATTTATAGGACATTCCATCCGAAAACACCAGATTACACTTTCTTCTCAAGTGCACAAGGAACATTCTCCAGGACAGACCACAACTTGGGTCACAAATCAAGCCTCAGTAAATTTCAGAAAATTGAAATCATATCAAGCATCTTTTCTCACCACAACACTATGAGATTAGATATCAATTACAGGGAAAAAACCGTAAAAAACACAAACACATGGAGGCTAAACAATACATTACTAAATAACGAAGAAGTCACTGAAGAAATCAAAGAGGAAATCAAAAAATACCTAGAGGCAAATGATAAAGAAAACACGACGATCCAAAACCTATGGGATTCAGCAAAAGCAGTTCTAAGAGGGAAGTTTATAGCAATACAATTCTACCTCAAGAAACAACAAACATCTCAAATAAACAACTTAAACTTACAACTAAAGGAACTAGACAAAGAAGTATAAACAAAACCCAAAGTTAGTAGAAGGAAAGAAATCATAAAGATCAGAGCAGAAATAAATGAAACAGAAACAAAGAAGACAATAGCAAAAATAAATAAAACTAAAAGCTGGTTCTCTGGAAAGATAAACACAATTGATAAGCCATTATCCAGACTCATCAAGAAAAAGAGGAAGAGGACTCAAATCAATAAAATTAGAAATGAAAAAGTAGAAGTTACAACAGACACCGCAGAAATACAAAGCAACCTGAGACTACTACAAGCAACTCTATGCCAATAAAATGAAAAACCTGGAAGAAATGGACAAATTCTTAGAAAGGTATAACCTTCCAAGACTGAACCAGGAAGAAACAGAAGATATGAACAGACCAATCACAAGTAATGAATTTGAAACTGTGATTAAAAATCTTCCAACAAACAGAAGTCCAGGACCAAATGGCTTTACAGGTGAATTCTATCAAACATTTAGAGAAGAGCTAACACCCATCCTTCTCAAACTCTTCCAAAAATTTGCAAAGGAACACTCCCAAACTCATTCTATGAGGCCACCATTAACCTGATACCAAAACCACACAAAGATACTACAAAAAAAGAAAATTGCAGACCAATATCAATGATGAACATAGATGCAAAAATCCTCAAAAAATACTAGCAAACAGAATCCAACAACACATCGAAAGGATCATACACCATGATCAAGTGGGATTTATCCCAGGGATTCAAGGATTCCTCAATATATGCAAATCAATCAATGCAATACACCATATTAACAAATTGAAGAAGAAAAACCATATGATCATCTCAATAGATGCAGAAAAACCTTTTGACAAAATTCAACACTGATTTATGATAAAAACTCTCCAGAAAGTGGACACAGAGGGAACCTACCTCAACATAATAAAGGCCATATATGACAAACCCACAGCAAACATCACTCTCAATGGTGAAAAACTGAAAGCATTTCCTCTAAGATCAGTAAAAAGACAAGGATGTCCACTCTCACCACTATTATTCAACATAGTTTTGGAAGTCCTAGCCATGGCAATCAGGGAAGAAAAAGAAATAAAAGGAATCCAAATTGGAAAAGAAGAAGTCAAATTGTCACTCTTTGCAGATGACAGGATACTATACATTGAGAATCCTAAATATGCTACCAGAATACTAGAGCTAATCAATGAATTTGGTAAAGTTGCAGGATACAAAAAAATTATTTTAACGTTTTTATTGTAGTATAATTGCCTTACAATGGTGTGTTAGTTTCTGCTTTATAACAAAGTGAATCAGTTATACATACACATATGTTCCCATATCTCTTCCCTCTTGCGTCTCCCTCCCTCCCACCCTCCTTATCCCACCCCTCTAGGTGGTCACAAAGCACCGAGCTGATCTCCCTGTGATATGCAAGTGCTTCCCACTAGCTTTCTATTTTACACTTGGTAGTGTTTATATGTCCATATATACACTACCACTCTCTCACTTTGTCCCAGCTTACCCTTCCCCCTCCCCGTGTGCTCAAGTCCATTCTCTAGTAGGTCTGCATCTTTATTCCCATCTTGCCCCTAGGTTCTTCATAACCAATTTTTTTTTTAGATTCCATATATATGTGTTAGCATATGGTATTTGTCTCTCTCTTTCTGACTTACTTCACTCTGTATGACAGACTCTAGGTCCATCCACCTCACTACAAATAACTCAATTTCGTTTCTTTTCATGGCTGAGTAATATTCCATTGTATATATGTGCCACACCTTCCTTATCCATTCATCTGTTGATGGACACTTAGGTTGCTTCCATCTCCTGGCTGTTGTAAATAGAGTTGCAGTGAACATGGTGGTACATGATCGTTTTGAATTATGGTTTTCTCAGGGTATATGCCCAGTAGTGGGATTGCTGGGTGGTATGGTAGTTCTATTTTTCATTTTTAAAGGAACCTCCATACTGTTCTCGATAGTGGCTGTATCAATTTACATTCCCACCAACAGTGTATGAAGCATCCCTTTCCTCCACACCCATTCCAGCATTTGCTGTTTGCAGATTTTTTTGATAATGACCATTCTGACTGGTGTGAGATGATATGCAGGACACAAAATTAATGCACAGAAATATCTTGCATTCCTATACACTAATGATGAAAAATCTGAAAGAGAAATTAAAGAAACACTCCCATTTACCACTGCAACCAAAAGAATAAAATACCTAGGAATACACCTACCTAGGGAGACAAAAGACCTGTATGCAGAAAACTATAAGACACTGCTGAAAGGAATTAAAGATGATACAAACAGATGGAGAGATATATACCATGTTCTTGGATTGGAAGAATCAATATTGTGAAAATGACTACACTACCCAAAGCATTCTACAGATTCAATGCAATCCCTATCAACTTACCAATGGCATTTTTTAAAGAACTAGAACAAAAAATCTTAAAATTTGTATGGAGACACAAAAGACCCCGAATAGTCAAAGCAGTCTTGAGGGAAGAAAACAAAGCTGGAGGAATCAGACTCCCTGACTTCAGAATATACTACAAAGCTACACTAATAAGGACAATATGGTACTGGCACAAAAACAGAAATATAGATCAATGGAACAGGATAGAAAGCCCAGAGATAAACCCATGCACCTATGGTCAACTAAGCTATGACAAAGGAGTCAAGGATATATAATGGAGAAAAGACAGTCTTTTCAATAAGTAGTCTGGGAAAACTGGACAGTTACATGTAAAAGAATGAAATTAGGGCACTCCCTAACACCATACACAAAAATAAACTCAAAATGGATTAGTCCTAAATGTAAGACCGGACACTATCAAACTCTTAGAGGAAAACATAGGAAGAACACTCTTTGACATAAATCACAGCAAGACAGTTTTTGATCCACCTCCCAGAGTAATGGAAATAAAAACAAAAATAAACAAAGGGGACCTAATGAAACTTAAAAGCTTTTGCAAAGCAAAGGAAACTACAAACAAGACGAAAGGACAACCCTCAGAATGGGAGAAAATATTTGCAAACGAATCAGTGGACAAAGGATTAATCTCCAAAATATAAAAACAGCTCATGCAGCTCAATATTAAAAAAATAAACAACCCAATCAAAAAATGGGCAGAAGACCTAAATAGACATTTCTCCAAAGAAGACATACAGATGGCCAAGAAGCACATGAAAAGCTGTTCAACATCACTAATTATTAGAGAAATGCAAACTAAAACTCCAATGAGGTATCATCTCACACCAGTTAAAATGGGCATCATCAGAAAATCTACAAACAACAAATGCTGGAGAGGGTGTGGAGAAAAGGGAACCCACTTGCACTGTTGGTGGGAATGTAAATTGATACAGCCACTATGGAGAACAGTATGGAGGTTCCTTAAAAAACTAAAAATAGAACTACCATATGACCCAGCAATCCCAGGGCATAAACCCTGAAAAATCTCAGGGCATAAACCCTGAGAAAACCATAATTCAAAAAGACACATGCACCCTAATATTCATTGGAGCACTATTTACAATAGCCAGGACATGGAAGCAATCTAAGTGCCCATCGACAGACAAATGGATAAAGAAGTGGTACATATATGCAATGGAATATTACTCAGCCGTGAAAAGGAACAAAATTGAGTCATTTATAGAGACTTGGACAGATCTAGAGACTTTCATACAGAGTGAAGTAAGTCAGAAAGAGAAAAACAAATATCGTATATTAATGCATATATGTGGGACCTACAAAAATCGTACAGATGAACTGGTTTTCATGGCAGAAGTTGAAACACAGATGTAGAGAACAAACGTATGGACACCAAGGGGGGAATGTGGCAGTGGGGGCGTCGTGGTGGGATGAATGGGAGATCGGGATTGACATATATACACTAATATGTACAAAATGGATAACTAATAAGAATCTGCTGTTTAAAAAAATAAATAATAATAATAATAAACAAGAAAATAAATAAACTAAAATGTACCTGTCACAATACATCAAAGAATGTCACATTTTTATGCAGAATTATGATCATCCAGTTAGCCTACTCATTGTTAATGTTAAAAATGGCATTTTATTACCTTGCTTCAAAAGTGTCAACAATCAATTTGTCAATTATTCTGAATTCATTTTAACTTAAGTTTATAATATGTAACTCTTAGCTAATCAACATATAATCAAAGTACTCTTTGATATTTAAGAAAACTCTAGTCTAGAGTTTTGCTTGGAATAAGTAGCCTATACTTTGCAGAGGGAATACAGATACAAATGTAAATAAATTTTCATCTCATCATCCAAAAATCATATGACATTTTCAAAATAATAGCATTGTAAACCTCCCTAGCACATGTAAACAATATAGGCACTTGCCTGAGTCTAAATTTAAGTCTAAGATTATATGAATAAATTAGTACTGAATAAACTAGTGATATACACAGATATAGATAAATCATGTAGTTACATGGTTATATACAATACTATATAAATTATATAGAGTAAATTAATGTTAGCATTAATTTTACATATATTTATATATACTAAGCATCATATTTACATATTTCTCTTTTTTTCTGCAACCACTGTGGGTACCTTCTACAGTTCAAAAACTGGGGGAATGATGCAACCCAGGGTCTTCCTCATTAGCACTTCCTAGTACAGGTGGAGGAAAGACAACTTCGGTGCAGTGTGACAATGGCTATAGTTCAGCCGTTCACAGTATATTAAGGGGACTAAAAATTATGGACAACCAAGCGCCTGGGGCAATCTGGGAGTTTCACAGAAAAGGTGGTATTTGAGTTGTATGAATGGAAAGAAAAATGGTATTTCTGGCAGAAAGAATGTCACGTGTATGTTCAGAGCTGTCTTGAAAAAAGCTGTTAGATTTGACAATATGGATCCTTGATGAATTAGGCTAATCAGAGAAGGATGTCGATGAAATAGCTGGAGGGGGGGATTCCACAAAGATGTCTGTCAAGAAATGAAAAGAATAGAGAGATATACTGATGGTTGGAAATTAAAGTAGGCTCAATCAAGACTTAGTTAATGTTTGTGAAGGAACATATTTGTAGGTAGAACTAGTGAAATTATTGAGACTATCACTGAGTATTTAATGTGAACTGATATTTGAGGAGAAGTAGAACAAGGGTATATATAGTAAGCACTTCGGCTCAAAAGTGAGACATACAGGATCAGGCTCGGCCACGTGGTAGCTGCATGAGCTTGGAAGAAGTATTTATTCTCTCCAAGTCTCATTTCCTTATTAATAAAACTGGAATACCAATGCCAACCATATCACGTTACTGTGAAAATTCGATGACATAATGTATATAAAGCGCTTAGCAAAGAACCTAGCATGTATGTGGGGTTCCTATACAATGTTCAGAGCTACAAATACAAAGATGAATAAGACTTCCCCTGCCCTCAAGGAATTTACATAAAATGGAGATGGACTCATTAAGAGAGAAGTTTAATAAATAGGGTAAATGCGAAGTTAGACACGTGTATACGTATTATGTGAACACAAAAAGCAGGGCACCAACTGAGCATGTTTAACTCAGAGAAAAGGTCCAGGAGGAAAGGGTTTGGATTGAGTTGTAAAATATAAGAAGTAGTCAGTGGAGCAAAAAGGGAGCATGTACCATGGAGAACAGGTAGCATACACAAACTAGCATTGGGAAAAATGCCTAGAAAATAGTTCCCTGTTGCAGGGCCCAGCGTAGCCATAAAAAGGCTTGGAGAGAGAGAGAGAGTTGCCAGACTTCAGATGCATGTGTATGCCACGCTGAGGAGCCAGGGTTTTGTTGAGTAGGCAATGGGAAATCGTTGGGTGCTATTAAAACCGGATATGACCAGATTTCTATTTCCAAAAAATATTACAGTAGAGGAGGTGTGGAGAATGAATTTTAGTGGAACGAGGCAGGAAGCAGGGAGAGAAGTTACAGATGTTTGATTGTTAATGGTTACAGTATAATTACATTTTCACTAACTTGGTGCTTGTGTTGTACTTTAAAGACCTAGAACCGAATCACATGAATTCATTCTGAGATGCACTCTGAACAAGTTTGATTAATACAAAAATTTCAGATAAGAAAATCATGCGTGACTTAAGAAGCACTTTCCATTAATTCAAGGCCTTAGTAACAATAATAGCAAGATCATCTCTTAAGCATGAAGGGCTTATTCCCTTGCAGACACTCAGCTGAGAACTGGAAAGAAATCAATCTATATAGAGAAGGCTACTCCTGCCTTCAAAAACAAGATATCTCATTGTCCAAACCTCTGGCTTTCCAGGGAGCTGTGCCACAGATCAACACTGCCCACTAGAACGATCATTATTACTACTTCATAGATGAGCAAACTGAGACACACTCGTAAGCCAGCCACATAAATTTCTAAAGCAAGTTAGTGACAGGCCAAACCAAAACTGATATCTCTTCATTGCGTCCAGAGCTGGTGCTTTCCCAAGTAGGTTCACACAAGTGGTGACTTCCAAGATCTAGTTTCTCGGACTGATCAGTGGGGTGAGGCATGCAGACTGCAAGGTTTCTCCAGATGAAGGCTAAGGATAGTTCTTTTGATATTTAGAATGGAATGCCTCACTATATAATTTTTTTCTTTAATTGCCTTGAATGATTTACTTAGCATGGTAGTTGTCATCCTGTTTGAGACCTAGTTGAGACTGAGCTTGACAAAAGTGATCAAGATATTAAGGGCCCTTTCCTTATTTCTGTATTAAATAGCAAAGAAGAAATTGGGAGACTTGCTATAGGTAGAGAAGCTATTTTTCATAGAGGCCACTGGCAGCAGTAACAGTGATGAATTCAGTGCTCCCTCTATTGCATTTTGGACGCTATATAATTACAAGGAGACCAAGGATAAAGGTCATGAAGAGGCCCACTCCTGAGCTCCTGTGAAATACCCACATGTGACCCTCATAGAGCCACGGGGAGAAGATTGAGGAGAGGATGAAGCCCCTACAGTTATTGCAGTGCTCACTAAATTTGTGTATTGTCTAAATGCAACTTCATTTGTATGCACATCATTTCATTCCTGCATCGTGAAAAAAAACCCAAAAAACTTTTAATAGTATGGAGTTACACAAGACTGGCTTAAAAGTAGTTCATGAATTCTCAGTTGCCTGTCATTCTTACTGATCCTTTTTAAAATGACCAGAGTAAAAAACTCCAAGAGGAAAGTGGAAAGACAATGCACAGTCTGATGTGAATGATACTGAAGGTGTGTGAAAACACAATCACAATTAGTGTCATCCACTTCAGATGGTCCTTTCTTCTCCCTATAAGCAGATAAAAATCATGACTGGGATCTAAAAGGAGAAAGCATGGTCTTCTGTACAACATGGAGAGTAGGCAAGGGAAGAAGAACCTTAGAATAATGAAATAATTGATGCTATTGTATATTTTCAAATAAATTTCAAAGATCAAATGAGCTGATGAGTGAAAGGATGCTGTCAAGAGAAGAAGTCTGCATGGATACTGTATATGTATTGATCAGAATAAGTGGTCTTAATTGGAATACTAAAATATACTAAATATGTGAATAGGTTTATGAATGAATACATATGTATACGTGTATATGAATGAATATGTCTCCATACACACACATACACATATACACAAACACAAACAAATTGAATGAAAGAAGGTGAGGAAAATGTTCAGTAAATTGGAAAGTTTAAAACTTTAGTTCTAGGAGAACACCTTAAAAACTGAGTTTAAAAAAGTAATAAATTCCTCTCACAGTATTTGACAAATTAATGGTCTGCAAATGTTGAGTGAAAATAAAATTGAAATGAGATATCAGGAAGCTAACTCACAGTACTTTGTGGAAAGGGAGTAATTTTTGTAAGTTGTAGACATCACTGCTTGACTCTTCTCATTACAAAATAGTTGCATTCATTTGTAAGTCAGGCTTTTTGGAACTCAGAACATATTTTATTAATTACATTACAACTCATAGCTATAATTCCAGGTCATTCCAAAGAACCCTGTATGACCTGAATATTTGAATTTCTCATTCTTAGAGTCTTTTTAGCCCTGCCACCCCAACCCAAGTGGTACTCATACCTTAATACTTCCTTGGCATGTGGAAAGCTCTGGCTTTGAATTTAAAATATCCTCCCGGTCTTTTATGAAATAAAAAAAAAATGCACAAAAATGGGAGAAAAGTTTTGCAAGTCACATATCTGATAATGGATTTGCATCTAGCAAATTTAAATACAATACATAGAGGACACAGACAACTCAATAATACAAAGACAAAAATCCCAACTTAGAAAAATGGACAAAGAATCTGAATAGACATATCTCCAAAGAAGGTTCACAAATGGCCAATAAGCACATGAAAAGATTCTCAGCAGCATTAGCCATCAGGTAAATGCAAAGCAAAACCATAATGAGATACTCACTAGGATGGCTTGAATAAAAAAGATAGACGATAACAAGTTTTGGTAAGAATGTGGAGAAATTGGAACTCTTATACATTTCTTTTGGAAATTAAAATGTTGTAGCCACTTTGGAAAACAGCCTGGCAGTTGCTGAGATAGTTAAACAGAGAATTATCATTGATTCAGCAACTCCACTCCTAGGTATATACTCAAGGTAAATGAATACATATGCCCACACAAACTTTTACAAAAATATTATAGTAGCATCGTTATTCATAATAGCCAAAAAGTAGAAACAATATAATGTCCATAAACTTATGAATAAACAAAATGTAGTAGCATATTCATACAATGGGATATTATCCAACAATAAAAAAGAACTATGATAAATGCTACAACATGGATGATCCTTGAAAACATTCCTCTAAGTTAAAGAAGCAAGTCACAAGACTTAAATATTGTGTGACTCTTTTAATATGAAACGTATAGAATACGCAAATCCAAAGACTCCATAGCTCAGTAAAGCAGTTGAAAAAAAACTGATCATGGGCTTCCCTGGTGGCGCAGTGGTTGAGAGTCCGCCTGCTGATGCAGGGGACACGGGTTCATGCCCCGGTCCGGGAGGATCCCACATGCCGCGGAGCGTCTGGGCCCGTGAGCCATGGCCACTGAGCCTGCGCATCTGGAGCCTGTGCTCCACAACGGGAGAGGCCACAGCAGTGAGAGGCCCGCGTACCGAAAAAAAAAAAAAAAAAAACTGATCATAACTACTTTAGTTCCATACTTTTTGTATCCTAGGTTGAGTGAAACCAAACTCCTCCATAACTGGGGCAATTAAATCACGCAAAAGTACACAAACCAAAGGTAAGCAAATACTGAGTGACCATAGCTGAGAGGTGAGATGGGTCCTGGTTAGCAGTAACAGTAAAGTCATCAAAAAGGTAGCATCATGTATGTGAGTTATTCCTTTATAATTATTTCTGTTATAATAACAATTCAATTTACCATTTATTGAGCATTTATGCTGTGCCAGGTATTTTGCTAAGCATACTAGGTATAATACTTAATTCATCCATTCTGCCACTCCATAAAGTGATATTATTTCTTTGAGGGAGGCTCAAAGAGAATAGGTAACTTCCTAAGACCACCTAATTTAATGTGTTAGACCAAGAATTCAAACACAGATATATGTGACCAAATCATTGTCTCTTACTTTATACCATGTTTTCACTCAAGGTTGTCAGTTTCCCCAGACTTTAAAAGGAAAGCTTAAGTGTTAATAATGTTCTCTTGTGTACTTTATAGGTAACATGACAAACATATTGTAGTTTTGTTTGTTTGTTTGTTTTTGCGGTACGCGGGCCTCTCACTGTTGTGGCCTCTCCCGTTGCGAAGCACAGGCTCTGGACGCCCAGGCTCAGCGGCCATGGCTCACGGGCCCAGCTGCTCCGCGGCATGTGGGATCTTCCCAGACCGGGGCACGAACCCGTGTCCCCTGAATCGGCAGGCGGACTCTCAACCACTGCGCCACCAGGGAAGCCCCATATTGTAGTTTTGACAGACCTCAAGGAAGTCCTGGATCCCACAGCATATTCTAGCAACTGCTTTCTCCCTGGTTAATTTCCCACAATGTCAAACAGTTGTCTATTAGCTTCCTGTCTCACTCTCTCATCCCTTCTACCTTTTCCTAACCAGTTTAATCTGACTCACATCCTCAGTACTCCACTGGAATTATCCTCATTAACATAACCAATCACACACATATTTGTAAATCCATTGATTCTTTTTCTTTTTTTAATTGATAAAACAGTATTCAACCCATTTGAAAAACAATCTTCCCATCCCACCAAGTTATTTTTGGATATTGGCCAACTGATTCCAAAGTTTATATGGAGAGGCAAAAGAGCCAGAATAGCCAACACTGTATTGAAACAGAAGAACAAAGTTGAAGGGCTGATACTACCCAACTTCAAGACTTACTATATAAATCCACAGTCATGAAGGCAGTGTGGTTTTGGCAAAAGAAAAGAAAAATAGAACAACGAAACAGAATAGAGAGCCCAGAAATAGAACCACATAAATATAGGAATCTTCAAAAGCAGTAAAGGCAATACAATGAAGAGAAAATAGTCTCTTCAACTGGATATCCACATGCAAAACAAACAAACAAACAAAGAATCGAAATGGGCAAAAGTATTTGCAAACCATATATCTGATGAGGGGTTAATAACCAAAATACATAAAGAACTCATACAACTCAATAGCAAAAAAAAGTAATAATAATAATAATCCAATTTAAAAATAGGCGAAAGACCTGAAACGATATTTCTCCAATGAAAATATACAAGTATACAAGTGGCCAGCAAGTACATGAACAGATACTCAACATCACCAATCAACAGGAAAATGCAAATCAAAACCACAATGAGATACCACTTCATGCCTGTTAGAATGACTAGTATCAAAAGACAAAAGATTTTTAAAAGTGCTGGTGAGACTGTGGAGAAGAGGGAAGCCTTATGCACTGTTAGTGGAACTGCAAAGTGGTGCAGTCACTTTCAAAAACAGTATAAAACTTCCTCAAAAAATGAGAAATAGATCAACTATATGACCCAGCAATTCCACTTCTGAGTATGTATCTGAAGGAAATAAAAATACTATGTCAAGATATCTGCACCCCCATGTTCATAGCAGTATTAATTACAATAGCCAAGACATGAATGACCTAAGTGTCCATCAACAGATGAATGGATAAAGAAATTTTGCTATATATATATATATATATATACACACACACACACACATGCACAATGAAATATTATTCAGCCATAAAAAAGGAGGAAATCGTGCCATTTTCAACAACATGGATGGACCTTGAGGTCATTATGCTAAGTGAAATAAGTCAGGGAAAGGCAAATACAGTATGAATCACACTTATATGTGGGATCTTCAAAACAAAACCAAAAACTTATAAAAAAGGAGATCAGATTTGTGGTTACCATAGACAGGGGGTGGGAGTTGGGGTAATTGAATGAAGGTGTTCAAAAGGTACAAACTGCAGTTAGAAGGTAAAGAATTACTAGGATAAGATAGAAGAAAAGTGAATATACACACAGACATTACATTTTTCACAAAAATAACTCAAAATGGGTCATAGACTTAAATGTAAAATGAAAAAGTATAAGAAACTTAGAAGATAACATAGGAGAAAACCTAGATGACCTTGGGTATGGCAATGACTTTTTAGATACAATACCATAATCATGATCCATGAAAGAAACAATTGACCAGCTGGGCTTCATTAAAATTAAAAGCTTCTGCTCTCTAAAAGACAATGTCAAGAGAATGAGAAGACAAGCTACAAACTGGAAGAAAATGTTTAAAAAGACATATCTGACAAAGACATATTTAAAATATATAGAAATTTTTAAAACTCAACAATAAAAAAACAAACATCCCAATTAGAAAATCATCCAAAGACTTTAACAGATACCTCACCAAAGAAGATATACAGATGGCAAATAAGCATATGAAAATATGTTCCACATCACATGTCAACAGGGAAATGCAAATTGAAAGGACAATGAGATACCACTACCCCCCTATTAGAATGGCCAAAATCTGGAACAATGGCAACACCAAATGCTAGCGAGAATGTGGAGAAACAGAAACTTCTCATTCATTGCTGGTGGGAATGAAAAATGATACAGCCACTTTGGAAGACAGTTAGGTGGTTTCTTACAAAACTGAACACTCTTACCATATGATCCAAGAATTACATACCTTGGTATTTACCCGAAGAAGTAGAAAACTTACGTACACATAAAAATCTACATAAGATGTTTAGAGCAGCTTTATTCATAACTGCCGAAACTTGGAAGCCACCAAGATACCCTTCAGTAAATGAAGGGATAAATATAAGCACTAAAAAGAAATGAGCTATCAAGCCATGAAAAGACAGAGGAAACTTAAATGCAAATTCCTAAGTTAAATAAACCAATCTGAGAAGGCTAGACATTGTATGATTCCAACTATATGACATTCTGAAAAAGTCAGAACTATGGAGACAGTAAAAAGATCAGTTATTGCCTGGGGGACACGGGTGGTGAGGGAGGGGTAAATAGGCAGAGCACAGGGGATTTTTATGGAAGTGAAAAATACCCTGTGTGATATCATAATGATGGATACATGCTGAGATACATTTGTCCAAACCCATAAAATGTACAAACATCAAGAGTGAACCTTAACGTAAATATGGATTTTGGGTAATTATGATTTGCCAATGCTTACATCATCAGTTGTAACATATGTACCACTCTGCAGAGTGATGTTGATAATGGGGGAGGCTATGCAGGTGTGGAGGCAGGGATATATGGGATATTTCTGTACCTTCCTTTCAATTTTGCTGTGAACATAAAACTGCTCTAAAAATATGAAGTCCTTATAAGAAAACCTCCTCCTTGGAACTTTATGACTCCAAATTCTCTGATTTTTTTCTGCTTCATTTTTTATTCCTTTTCTTTACTCTTTGCGGGCTCTGATTCATATACCTGATCTTCAAACATAGGCATTCCTTAGGGATCAGTCTTAGCTTTGTCCTCAGTTCACTGTGTGACACACTCCCCCAATAGTTATTCAGTGGTTTCAGTGACAGCCCCAATGCTAACTAACATACCCGTAAATGATATTGCTAGATCCAAGTTCTCTTCTGAAGCCCCCATCTAAAAATCCAACTACTTCCTGTAAATCGATTTTTGGATATCACGCTGGAACTTCAAATTTAAAAAGAAATCTTTGCGGTCATACCCGGAGTGTGCCTTTCATAATGTTTTACATTTTATTTAGGAAGTGGTACCAATATATACCTATACCTGCTGAAGCCAGAGTTTTGGGAGTCATCCTTGACTTATCCCTTTCCTGATGCACCACGGGTCATCAATCCATAATATGACCACTTCTTACCTATTCACTGCCACCAACCTTCTCTTCCTAGATTATTGAAAGAGGTTCCTAACTTCTTCCTGTTCCCACACTTGCCAACACTGCACTCAGAGTGATCCCATGTCACTTAGAATCTGTATGAGAAATTTGCTTGACCTGACATAACTTTGATTTTCTCATCTATAAAATAATAATAATACTCATCTTAAGGGGCAATGGTAATGATATTATTTTTAGGTAACATGTGAAAAAGTGCCTACTACAGAGTAAAGAACTGTTACACAGAGTAGCAAGATTCCTAGCTTCATGGTAGATGAAAAACTGGTTCTGAAATCTAGGTCCACTTCCTGCCACGTAACTATATAACTTCTGGCAGTTTGCCAAATCCCAACTTATACATTTATAAATAAACACAGAATTATCTAATAGAATTGTCGTAAGAATTACTTTTGTGAATAAATGTAAAGTATAACTGAGCAGAGCAGATGTTCAATAAGCATTACCTACCATTAACAGGAGTAGAAATAGGAGTAGAAATAAAAGTAGGATTTGTATAGGGGGATGTTTAGCTCTGTGTGCATTCCTCACTAGTGTAAAAAAGTGACTAATTTTAGTTAATTTTAAAAGATATATGTATATACATACACATATTTTACATATATATGTGTGCATATCTTTAAGAAATTTAAGTATTTACAAAATAAAAGTAACTTCTAAATACTTAATCTGAATTAAATACAGTGCACGTGATGTAAATATACTGCTTAAACCTATTTTTGAATCCACTCTTCCCAACTGGGAATTCAAGGCACTATTTCAGCCACATGCATCCCATGTAAATCGATAATCCAAAATTGTAACCAATAATACTTTTATGTGTAGTGTGAATTGGCTGTAGCTGTGCAGCCCTCATCAATGATTGGTGTTCTCCTTAGAGATACAAACTATTCAACCAAATGCTCAAGTCTAAGAGAATTCTCTCACACATGATTGTTTATATTGAAAAACCACACACACAGTATAAAGGAGATAAATGCTCTTAAAATATGCATCTTTAAATTACACCTTAAAATCTCATTTGTAAAGGCTAGAGAGTATAAATTGAAACTCTGTTGTGGGATGGTGGTTTTTATTTCCTGAGTTTATGCTATGCTGGGACCTTATAGTGCTTTTATAAAATGTTTTTGGAGTGGTCCATGATTGATTACAACACATACCCCTGCTTAAATAGAGCACATGGTCAGTGAGTCCTAAACATGAATCAGTGAGTCCTAAACATGAATCAAAGTCCTATTCACGTACAAGAAATTCATGTAAACAAGGCATGCAGATTACCAATGGGATTTTATTAATCTATGTGAAAGCAGTCAGTATAGACGCTAATGAAATTCGAAATTTAAGGAGTTCAAAAGGTAGAGCAAGCCAATGTGAGATGCAGAATGTAATTTCGGGGTAGATGAAGTACGTCTGCTTTAATATATATAAGATCTGCCCTGCAAAGCTAATAATGGCAGCTGCAGCAGTTTGATGACAATTCAGGTTTCTTTTCACAGGACCATTTTTTTCTCAGCAGCTGGTCTCTAAGGTGCTGAGCAAAACAATACTTGAAATAATACACTCCCTGCAGATCCATATGGAAGAGTTTCTCCACTTTCTGTACAGCTCCTTGAGAAAAGAAAATTGTAGTTCCATTCCATTTGAGTCTCAGAGAGATTCTGAACATTTGGGGAGCTTAAATCTTTGTAAATATGACAGGGAGATTGACAGACTGATACATGGTTTAAACTATGGACATGTATGATTCTAATACCAATTAATCATTGCAACAAATATTCTCAGGTCAAGATGTAAGAGGAGGTGAGGAACTTCAAGATGGCGGAAGAGTAAGACACGGAGATCACCTTCCTCCCCACAAATACATCAGAAATACATCTACATGTGGAACAACTCCTACAGAACACCTACTGAACGCTGGCCGAAGACCTCAGACCTCCCAAAAGGCAAGAAACTCCCCACGTACCTGGGTAGGGCAAAAGAAGAAAGAATAAACAGAGACAAAAGGATAGGGACGGTACCTGCACCAGTGGGAGGGAGCTGTGAAGGAGGAAAGGTTTCCAGACACTAGGAAGCTCCTTCGCGGGCGGAGACTGCAGATGCCGGAGGGGGAAAGCTTCGGAGCCGCGGAGAAGAGCACAGCAACAGGGCTGCGGAGGGAAAAGCGGAGACATTCCCGCACAGAGTTTCAGGGCCGACCGGCACTCACCAGCCCGAGAGGCTTGTCTGCTCACCCGCCGGGGAGGGCGGGGCTGGGAGCTGAGGCTCGGCTTCCGTCAGAGCGCAGGGAGAGGACTGGGGTTGGCGCGTGAACACAGCCTGAAGGGGCTAGTGCGCCACAGCTGGCCGGGAGGGAGTCCGGGAAAAGGTCTGCACCTGCCGAAGAGACAAGAGACTTTCTTAAAGAAGCTCCAGAGATGGGCGCGAACGCGGCTATGAGCGCGGACCCCACAGACGGGCATGAGACGCTAAGGCTGCTGCTGCCGCCACCAAGAGGCCTGTGGGCGAGCACAGGTCACTCTCCACACGCCCCTTCCGGGAGCCTGTGCAGCCCGCCACTGCCAGGGTCCCAGGATCCAGGGACAACTTCCCCGGGAAAACGCACGGCGCGCCTAAGGCTGGTGCAATGTCACGGCGGCCTCTGCCGCCGCAGGCTCGCCCCGCACGCCGTGCCCCTCCTTCCCCCCGGCCTGAGTGAGCCACAGCCCCCGAATCAGCTGCTCCTTTAACCCCGTCCCGTCTGAGCTAAGAACAGACGCCCTCAGGCGACCTACATGCAGAGGCAGGTCCAAATCCAAAGCTGAACCCCAGGACCTGTGCGAACAAAGAAGAGAAAGGGAAATCTCTCCCAGCAGCCTCAGGAGCAGCGGATTAAAGCTCCACAATCAACTAGATGTACCCTAAATCTGTGGAATACCTGAATAGACAACGAATCATCCCAAATTGAGAAGGCGGACTTTGGGAGCAAAAATATATAAATATTTTTCCCTTTTTCTGTTTTTGTGAGTTTGTATGTGTATGCTTCTGTGTGTGATTTTGTCTGCATAGCTTTGCTTTTACCATTTGTCCTAGGGCTCTGTCTGTCCGTTTTTTTTTGTTTTTTAGTATAGTTTTAGCACTTTTTTATCATTGGTAGATTTGTTTTTAGGTTTGGTTGCTCTCTTCCTTCTTTTCTTTTTATTAAAAAAAATTTAATAATTATTTTTTATTTAAATAACTTTATTTTATTTTATGTTACTGTATCTTCTCGCTCCCTCCCTCCTTTCCTTCCTTTCTTTCTTTTATTCTAAGCCGTGTGGATGACAGGCTCTTGGTGCTCCAGCCAGGTGTCAGTGCTGTGCCTCTGAGGTGGGAGAGCCAAGTTCAGGACATTGGTCCACAAGAGACCTCCCAGCTCCACATAATATCAAATGGCAAAAATCTCCCAGAGATCCCCATCTCAACACCAGCACCCAGCTTCACTCAACGACCAGCAGGCTACAGTGCTGGACACCCTATGCCAACCAAATAGCAAGACAGGAACACAACCCCACCCATTAGCAGAGAGGCTGCCTAAAATCATAATAAGGCCACAGACACCCCAAAACACACCACCAGACGTACAGCTGCCCATTAGAAAGACAAGATACAGCCTCATCCACTGGAACACAGGCACTAGTCCCCTCCATGAGGAAGCCTATGCAACTCACTGACCCAACCTTAGCTACTGGGGACAGACACCAAAAACAATGGGAACTACGAAACTGCAGCCTGCGAAAGGAGACCTCAAACACAGTAAGTTAAGCAAAATGAGAAGACAGAGAAATACACAGCAGTTGAAGTAGCAAGGCAAAAACCTACCAGACCTAACAAATGAAGAGGAAAGAGGCAGTCTACCTGAAAAAGTATTCAGAACAATGATAGTAAAGTTGATCCAAAACCTTGTAAATAGATTGGAGAAAATACAAGAAACGTTTAACAAGGACCTAGAAGAACTAAAGAGCAAACAGACAGTGATGAACAGCACAATAAATGCAATTAAAAATTCTCTAGAAGGGATCAATAGCAGAATAACTGAGGCAGAAGGAAGGATAAGTGACCTGGAAGATAAAATAGTGCAAATAACTACTGCAGAGCAGAATAAAGAAAAAAGAATGAAAAGAATTGAGGAGAGTCTCAGAGAACTCTGGGAAAACATTAAACACACCAACATTCGAATTATAGGGGTCCCAGAAGAAGGAGAGAAAAAGAAAGGGACTGACAAAATATTTGAAGAGGTTATAGTTGAAAATTTAACTAATATGGGAAAGGAAACAGTTAATCAAGTCCAGGAAGCACAGAGAGTCACATACAGGATAAATGCAAGGAGAAACATGCCAAGACACATATTAATCAAACTCTCAAAAATTTAATACTAAGAAAAAAAAGTAGAAGCAGCAAGGGAAAAACAACAAATAACACACAAGGGAATCCCCATAAAGTTAACAGCTGATCTTTCAGCAGAAACTCTGCAAGTCAGAAGGCAGTGGTAGGACATATTTAAAGTGATGAAAGGGAAAAACCTACAACCAAGATTACTCTAACCAGCAAGGATCTCATTCAGATTTGACGGAGAAATTAAAACCTTTACAGACAAGCAAAAGCTAAGAGAATTCAGCACCACCAAACCAGCTTTACAACAAATGCTAAAGGAACTTCTCTAGGCAGGAAACACAAGAGAAGGAAAAGACCTACAATAACAAACCCAAAACAATTAAGAAAATGGTAATAGGAACATACATGTCAATAATTACCTTAAACTTAAATGGATTAAATGCCTCAACCAAAAGACACAGACTGCCTGAATGGATACAAAAACAAGACCCGTATATATGCTGTCTACAAGAGACCCACTTCAGACCTAGGGACACATACAGACTGAAACTGAAGGGATGGAAAAAGATTTTCCATGCAGATGGAAATCAAAAGAAAGATGGAGTAGCAATTCTCATTTCAGACAAAATAGACTGTAAAACAAAGACTATTACAAGAGACAGAGGAGAATACTACATAATGATCAAGAGATCAATCCAAGAAGATATAACAATTGCAAGTATTTATGCACCCAACATAGGAGCACCTCAATACATAAGGCAAATACTAACAGCCATAAAAGGGGAGATCGACAGTAACACATTCATAGTAGAGGACTTTAACACCCCACTTTCACCAATGGAAAGATCATCGAAAATGAAAATAAATAAGGAAACACAAGCTTTAAACGATATATTAAACTAGATGGACTTAATTGATATTTATAGGACATTCAATCCAAAAACAACAGAATACACATTTTTCTCAAGTGCTCATGGAACATTCTCCAGGATAGATCATATCTTGGGTCACAATTCAAGCCCTGGTAAATTTAAGAAAATTGAAATTGTATCAAGTATCTTTTCCGACCACAATGCTATGAGACTAGATATCAATTACAGGAAAAATCCTGTAAAAAATACAAATACACAGAGGCTAAACAATATGCTACTAAATAACCAAGAAATCACTGAAGAAGTCAGAGAGGAAATCAAAAAATATTTAGAAATAAATGACAATGAAAACATGATGACCCAAAACCTATGGGATGCAGCAAAAGCAGTTCTAAGAGGGAAGTTTAGAGCAATACAATCCTGCCTCAAGAAACAAGAAACATCTCAAATAAACAACCTAACCTTACACCTAAATCAATTAGAGAAAGAAGAACAAAAAAACCCCAAAGTTAGCAGAAGGAAGGAAATCACAAAGATCAGATCAGAAATAAATGAAAAACAAATGAAGGAAACGATAGCAAAGATCAATAAAACTAAAAGCTGGTTCTTTGAGAAGGTAAACAAAATTGATAAACTATTAGCCAGACTCATCAAGAAAAAAAATCAAATCAATATAATTAGAAATGAAAAACAAGAAGTAACAACTGACACTGCAGAAATACAAAGGATTGTGAGAGTTTACTACAAGCAACTCTATGCCAATAAAATGGACAACCTGAAAGAAATGGACAAATTCTTAGAAATGCACAACCTTCTGAGACTGAACTGGGAAGAAATAGAAAATATGAACAGACCAGTCACAAGCACTGATATTGAAACTGTGATTAAAAATCTTCCAACAAACAAAGGTCCAGAACCAGATGGCTTCACAGGGGAATTCTATCAAACAGTTAGAGAAGAGCTAACACCTTTCCTTCTCAAACTCTTCCAAAATATAGCAGAGGCAGGAACACTCCCAAACTCATTCTACGAGGCCACCATAACCCTGATACCAAGACCAGACAAGGATGTCACGAAGAAAGAAAACTACAGGCCAATATCACTGATGAACCTAGAAGCAAAAATCCTCAACAAAGTACTAACAAACAGAATCCAACAGCACATGAAAAGGATCATACACCATGATCAAGTGGGGTTTATCACAGGATGCAAGGATTCTTCAATATACGCAAATCAATCAACGTGATACACCATATTAACAAATTGAAGGAGCAAAACCATATGATCATCTCAATAGATGCAGAGAAAGCTTATGACAAAATTCAACACCCATTTATGATAAAAACTCTCCAGAAAGTAGCCATGGTGGGAACTTTCCTCAACATAATAAAGGCCATATATGACAAACCCACAGCCAACATCATCCTCAATGGTGAAAAACTGAATCCATTTCTACTAAGATCAGGAAGAAGAGAAGGTTGCCCACTCTCACCACTCTTAATCAACATAGTTTTGGAAGTTTTAGCCACAGCAATCAGAGAAAAAAAAGAAATGAAAGGAATCCAAATCAGAAAGGAAGAAGTAAAGCTGTCACTGTTTGCAGATGACATGATACTATACATAGAGAATCCTAAAGATGCTACCAGAAAACTACTAGAGCTAATAAGTGAATTTGGTAAAGTAGCAGGATACAAAATTAATGCACAGAAATCTCTAGCATTCCTATACACTAATGATGAAAAATCTGAAAGTGAAATGAAGAAAACATGCCCATTTACCATTGCAACAAAAAGAATAAAATGCCTAGGAATAAACCTACCTAAGGAGACAAAAGACCTGTATGCAGAAAACTATAAGACACTGATGAAAGAAATTAAAGATGATACAAAAAGATGGAGAGATATACCATGTTCTTGGATTGGAAGAATCAACATTGTGAAAATGACTATACTACCCAAAGCGATCTACAGATTTAATGTAATCCCTATCAAATTACCACTGGCATTTTTCACAGAACTAGAACAAAATATTTCACAATTTTTATGGAAACACAAAAGGCCCCGAATAGCCAAAACAATCTTGAGAAAGAAAACCGGAGCTGGAGGCATCATGCTCCTGACTTCAGACTATACTACAAAGCTACAGTAATCAAGACAGTATGGTACTGGCACAGAAACATAAAGATAGATCAATGGAATAGGATAGAAAGCCCAGAGATAAACCCACGCACATATGGTCACCTTTTCTTTGATAAAGGAGGCAAGAATATACTGTGGAGAAAGATAGCTCTTCAATAAGTGGTGCTGGGAAAACTGGACAGCTACATGTAAAAGAATGAAATTAGAACACTCCCTATCACCATACACAAAAAGAAACCCAAAATGGATTAAAGACCTAAATGTAAGGCCAGACACTATCAAACTCTTAGAGGAAAACATAGGCAGAACACTCTATGACATAAATCACAGCAAGATCCTTTTTGACCCACGTACTAGAGAAATGGAAATAAAAACAAAAATAAACAAATGAAACTTAAAAGCTTTTGCACAGCAAAGGAAACCATAAACAAGATGAAAAGCCAACCCTCAGAATGGGAGAAAATATTTGCAAATGAAGCAACTGACAGGACTAATCTCCAAAATGTACAAGCAGCTCATGCAGCTCAATATCAAAAATACAAACATCCCAATCCAAAAATGGGCAGAAGCCCTAAATAGACATTTCTCCAAAGAACATATACAGATTGCCAACAAACACATGAAGGAATGCTCAACATCATTAATCATTAGAGAAATGCAAATCACAACTACAATGAGATATCATCTCACACCTGTCAGAATGGCCATCATCAAAAAATCTACAAACAATAAACGCTTGAGAGGGTGTAGAGAAAAGGGAACCCTCTTGCACTGTTGGTGGGAATGTAAATTGATACAGCCACTATGGAGAACAGTATGGAGGTTCCTTAAAAACTAAAAATAGAACTACCGTATGACCCAGCAATCCCACTATTTGGCATATACCCTGAGAAAACCATAATTCAAAAAGAACCATGTACCACAGTGTTCATTGCAACTCTATTTACAATAGCCAGGACATGGAAGCAACCTAAGTGTCCATCGACAGATGAATGGATAAAGAAGATGTGGCACATATATACAATGGAATATATCTCAGCCATAAAAAGAAAAGAAACTGAGTTATTTGTAGTGACGTGGATGGACCTAGAGTCTGTCATACAGAGTGAAGTAGGTCAGAAAGAGAAGAACAAATACCGTATGCTAACACATATATATGGAATCTAAAAAAAAAAGAAAAACATGGTCATGAAGAACCTAGGGGCAAGATGGGAATAAAGACGCAGACCTACTAGAGAATGGACTTGAGGATATGGGGAGGGGGAAGGATAAGCTGTGACAAAGTGAGAGTGGCATGGACATACATACACTGCCAAATGTAAAATAGATAGCTACTGGGAAGCAGCCACGTAGCACAGGGAGATTAGCTCGGTGCTCTGTGACCACCTAGAGTGGTGGGATAGGGAGGGTGGGAGGGAGGGAGATGCAAGAGATATGGGAACATATGTAATTTATAACGGATTCACTTTGTTATAAAGCAGAAACTAACACACCATTGTAAAGCAATTATACTCTAATAAAGATGTTAATAAAAAAAGACATAAGAGGAGCTATTTGGTGTAGTACTTCATAAACGAGCATCCACAGTGCCTGTGCTCATCTACAGACTTTCATTCATTCTTACATCAGAGTCATTGTTCCTACCATGTGCCACGCTCTGTGCAGAGCCTCAAGGATGCAGACAGTTCTTTCCAACAAGGAGGTCATAATTATAGTGTGGGAGAGGTAAAAGGTAAGTTTATGATGGAAGTCTTCACAGGGTGTTTTAAGATCACAAAGGAAGCACGTAAAAATCAAAGTTCTCCAGATGCAAAAGACAAACTTATGGTTTCCAAGGGGGAAGGGTGAGGGAGGGATAAATTAGGAGATTGTGATTGACATATACACACTACTATATATAAAATAGATAACCAACAAGGACCTACTGTATAGCACAGGGAACTATACTCAATATTTTGTAATAACCTATAAGGGAAAAGGATCTGAAAAAGCGTGGATATATGTATATGTATTCACTGAAACTAACAAACTTATTCACTTTGCTGTACACCTGAAACTAACGCAACATTGTAAATCAACTATACTCCAATTAAAACTAATTGTAGGGCTTCCCTGGTGGCGCAGTGGTTGAGAGTTTGCCTGCCGATGCAGGGGGCACGTGTTCGTGCCCCGGTCCGGGAAGATCCCACATGCCGCGGAGCGGCTGGGCCCGTGAGCCATGGCCGCTGAGCCTGGGCGTCCGGAGCCTGTTGCTCCGCAACGGGAGGGTCGCAACAGTGAAAGGCCCGCGTACCACAAAAAAAAAAAAAGAACTAATTTTTAAAAATCAAGGTGCTCATAGAGGAGGTAGGGATATTTTAACAAGTTTTGAAATATTAACTACCCAGTAAAGGAGGGAGCGATAGATCAGCATGGCACATTGGACTGTGGCCTCTTTTCCCTTTGTTCCCTCCTCTATGGACGTCCTGTCTTTCAGATTGCTCCAGATGTATGATTATTCCTGCCTCAGGGTCTTCTCACCATCTTTTCCCCTTCCTGGAATGATGTTTCCCCCTTCATACCTAGTTCACTATTCCTCCTTATTCATGGCTTCGAATGTATTTTATTTCCACAGGGATACCCTTCCTTCCTTCACAGGCTACATCAAGCACTCCTGTTACAGGCACTCTGTAATTCTTCTTTACGTCACTGATTAATGTGTAATTGTTTGGCTTCTTTATCTATAATCTTTCTTAGTATACTGAAAACTCCTTTAAGAAACAGACTTTGTTTTGTGCTCTGCTGCTGCCTCAGCTCATAGCAAAATCCCCCTGTGTCATCATAGGTTCACATTTAACAATTGCTGAATGAGAAAAAAGAATGAATATTTGACTACTGAATAAAATAACAAATGAATTACTGATAGGAACCAAGAATGTGTAAAGAGAGTAAAATCTGAGGCCTTTCAAGGAAGGCAGAGTTCAGAAAGTGAAGATTTGAGGAATACCTTGAAAGCTAATCTTATTAAGTAAATTTATTAATTAAAATTTAATCAGAATGTATATCATATTTATTTTTTTTAGAACGATCCCTTTGGCAGAAGTCTAAAGGATAGAAGGGAAGCAAGGAAAACTAGCAACAAAGGGGCACCACTGAAGTGGATGAAAAAAGAAAGTAAACTGGCCCCAGACACAGAAGGCAAGGAGAGACAGAGGAGGGAGGTAGACGCCTTTGGGAAGGCAGGCGGCAGGTTTAATAGGCAAGGGAATTTCCTTACAAGGCTTGTCTTGGGCATCACAAGGCAAGTAGATCTCCCCATATACCCGCCAGAAACTTAAAAGTTTATACGGGGGCCTTAACTGGGTTCATCCAGATGGTCTCAATAACACACTGCTCTCTCAAGGCTGCATCCTTGAAAACGTCTCCCACTGTAGGAAGTGGGCAGAACCTCATTCCAAGGGCCGGGGAGAGTGAGGACCTTCTGACTGTCTGAGGTCAGCTCTCGAATAAACCAGAGATCGCATCCTCTCTACGACCTCCTCCACCAGTGATTTTGAATAATAGATTCTAAGGCAAAGGAGAGAAATGAAGGGAGTTTGTTTTGGGCTTGTGCACTAAGGGAAATATTGGTTCCAGTCACAAAAGGAAGAAATATAGGACGAGAAGCATATTGGGCAAGAAAGATGATAAATTCAGCTTTATACACTCTGAGTACAAAGAATCAAGGAACAATTTAATAGGGATGTCCGTGTTAAAAGCGAGAGTTTAGAAAGTATGCATACATAGTGAGTAGTCAAAGCCAAGGGTTAGGATATCATCCAGGGAAAAGATAGAGAAAGAGGGGTGACAAAGATAGAGCCCTTGGGTACTGGGTACAATTTAAGAATTGAGCTCAATAGTTGTAATTTATTAAAGTAAGAGGTTGCCCAAAGAGAGGAAATGAGTATCTTAAAAATTCTGTCAAAGGAAACAAATGAAGGATATAATTTTAATAAGAAAAAATGTGTTAAATGCCAATAGTAATCAAAATAAGGTGATACCAAAAGACCAGCATCCTTCAAATGATATAGAGTCTTTTTCACATTTCCTAATTCCTTCTACTATCATTCATTCATTCACTCATGTATGTAATATACATTAGGAGCCTGCTATGAACGAGGCATTTCTGTGGGTAACGAAAATACATCAATTACACACACACACACACACACACACACACTAAGAAATCCCTGTCCTCATGGAACTTACATTCTGCTCAGTGGCTTATTTCATTGTGGGTCAAATGCCAATATAATAAATGTTCCCACAGAATTTAGTTTCTATCCTCCTCTTACCCATTTACCTGCGATGTGTAATGAGTAGAAATCTCTTTAAAAACATCTACCACTAGGGCTTCCCTGGTGGCGCAGTGGTTGAGAGTCCGCCTGCCAATGCGGGCGGGGGACACGGGTTTGTGCCCCGGTCCGGGAAGATCCCACATGCCGGGGAGCGGCTGGGCCCGTGAGCCATGGCCGCTGAGCCTGCGCGTCCGGAGCCTGGGCTCCGCAATGGGAGAGGCCACAGCAGTGAGAGGCCAGCGTACTGCAAAACAAAACAAAACAAAACAAAACAAGCATCTACCACTATTATCCAAAATGATCTCTCAGGCTAGGACTGCACTCTAAAACGAGTCTGCTTTCCTACTTCTCTTCAAACCAATCACTCTCAAGATGGTCTAGCTGACTGAAACCATTCACTTACTTGAAAGATAAAAATGCTGAGAGCAAGCGCTGAAACTTGATGGTCTTTGCAGCAACCAGTGCCCTATGGGCCTTGTTCCGCAATCTGCTTGACTTTAGCTAACTAGGAAATTATTCAACACATTCCACAGTCACCTCCGCAATGGTATATGATCTGTCCTAATCTTATATACATAAAAGAAAAATAAAAGCTGCTCCACAAATGTGGTAGATATGCCAATATGGAAAGTGACTACCTAGAAGACGTGGTGCTATAGAGAAAATACTTTTTCTTATTTCTACATAGTTAGAGCTTTCTGATAAATTTTTACTAAAACTTGGGACCTGGGCTGAAAAAAACAAGCTGGGAAGTTAAGCTATGGGCAGGAAGCACTGCAGAGAAATGTGCCTCCCAGGAGGTACACGTTCACATCTCAAGAGGGAGAAGACTTGAGACCATGAGGGCAACCCCTGCTTCCAAAGTTGGAGACACTAGTCCTATTTTCCTCCATGAGAAATTTACTTACATTCCCAAGAGTTAAGAACCCGTATCTTCCCCATTATGTCTCCAAGGTGAGTCTGGTGAGCAGGATAGGCTGCCTCTCTTTCCTGTATAAATGCTGGGGCTCATTTTTGGGGGCTCCTCACATATGATGGACCCCAGTATGTGTAGCACCACATTGGTTCTCATCACTCCACCTCAGGGATAAGAATTTGGGGAAAGGGAAGTTGGTGCAGTTATTATTTGCTTTAAGTAAATAGTAACCTGCTCTGTTCCAGAAACTTCACATTGACATTCAGGATAATGCTAATAAATATAAGTATTAAGCATATAGCACACATCATTTTTAGGGAAAGCGACATTAGAACACATTAAATTTAGTGGTCATTTAAATGTCACATACTGAGGTAGAAAACATCGATCTTTTTTAAAAGAAAAGAGATCAGTTTTTACACAAGGCTCAAGCACAGACAATTTTTTTTAAAGACTAGAAAAAAATTACAGATTAGAAACTATCTGTGAGTTAACAGAAAAAAATATACATATATATTGGTCTCTGTTCCATGTTCCTGGCATGGAGCTATTAAAATACATGTAATTTCCTAAGTGATAAGATTATCTCTTGTTCTAATATTTGGTCTTTCACCCCATTCCTGATACAGGGCTTCTAAAAGCCTCGTAAATCCCTAAATAAGATCACGAGGAGCTTCTTTTGCTCTAATGAGGCAACTCTGGGAGGCTCCCGGAAGGGGGCTATTCACCAGAAAGACCAAGCTGTGATTAGAAGCTTGGAAATTTCAGCTCCACACTTCAACCATCAGAGAGAGGGGACAGTGGCTGGAAATGGAGCTAACAGCTGATGATTCCTAACTGATTCCTAAGCCTCCATAAAATCTGAATTGTATGGGGTTTGGAGATTTTCCAGGTTTGTAAACACAGCCACACCAGGCGGGTGACAGGGACAGCAGCTCCTGCATTGATACTCCAGGACCTCCCAGATGAAGGATACGGATGAACAGCAAGATAGGTACTGTATCTCTTCATGTGGCTGTTTATCTGTATCCTTTATCATATCCTTTAATAAACTGGTTAACACAAGAAAGCGTTTCCTTGAGTTCTGTGAGCTGTTCTAGTGAATAAGTCAAAACCAAGGAAGGGGTTATGGAAACCTCTGATTTGTAGCCAAATTGGACAGAAGTTGTGGGTAACCTGGGGACCTACTACTTGTGATTGGCATCTGAAGTAGGGTGGAACAGTCTTGTGGGACTGAGCCCTTAACCTGCGGAATCTGACACTATCTCCAGATAGATAGTGTCAGAATTGAGTTAAACTGTAGAACATTCAGGTGGTGTCACAGAGAACTTCTTGGTGGGGGGCGGAGGCGGGATCCCCATACATCTGGCAACCAGAAGTGTCAGAAGTAAACTGCTCAGTGTGAGGAGTAAAGGAGACACACGAGACACAGGAGGAAAGAACTGGGTTTTTCCGTACACAGGAAGAGAACTATAGATTTCCCTTTACCATATTTTGAAAATTGAACAAATCACATCTCCTTATGCTGCCTTTAACAATGCTACAACTCTTCCACCTCCTATTTTATTTGAACAAAAGTTCTTGCTGAGTACCTGGCTTAACTTTTCAAATGGGGCAGAAAAAATTCCCATGGAGAGTATCTGTGCCACTGCACTTTCTTTCTGAAAGCAACGGTTTAGTTTAAGAAAAAGTAAATTTTATTTAGGTCTCCCTAATCCTATGTCATTCTACTGACCTAAAGAAAAGTTAAATGGCAAATGAAACAATTTGCTTTTCTTATTTCATTTCATATAATGTGCTATGTGTTTGTAAAATATTATGGTCAAATTATTACTTATGAGAAAAGGACTAAGTTGACAAAACTTAAATAAGATGGTATGATATGTTGATGATATTGTCTTGCAAAATCTATAGTTTCTCACTTTGTGATAAAAGCTAAGATATATCTTGGATCGAGATGCAGGTAGTTACATACAACCCAATTCTTGCCTTGCCTCGGCATATGGCTCCTTGGAAACTTTTAAGAGAAATCTGAGCAGATGATGGCTGTGCTCTGTGCCCCAGGAATTCTGAGCCTCTCTACACAACTCTTATATTAGTAGACCTTAACCAGTGCAGAACCATGAAATGTCTCTAATGTGAAACCTGAAAATAAAACTGCAGACTCCATTCAATGGGATGTTCATTCCCATAACAAACTTGAGCAGAAACAAAACAATGTTTGCAGTTTCTACAATACAGTGATTTCCCCAAAAACGAATCTTGGGGAAAGTGAAAGCTTTATCAGAATTAGAAAAGAACAAATAACTATTTTTATGTAGGGTTAAGGGTATAACTATCCTAACAAGTTAATCAGGAATATTCTTATGAACTCTTAAATAATTTGTACTTGTGTGTGTGTGTGTGTGTGTGTGTGTGTGTGTGTGTGTGTGTAGAAGGTGACAAATAAAAAAAGGAAAGCAGTGACGTGGTTGACTACTGGAGAAACTCTTCCCATAGTTTAACTTTATAGGATCGGCTCTGGATTTCTCCAAGAAGCTGGTCTAATCCTGCCAAAAGTACTCTCAAGATGATCAAATAACCAATGTCTATCCTTCCATGGCAAATAATGTAGGATACTCCTTCCTAGGCACTGTATTCCGATGACTTATAATAAGTATTTTGCCTTGAACAAAAGTAACCACTTAGTTTCTCTGTGATAGTTCAAATAGAGAGGATAAACTATGGTTGAACTTCTCCAGAAAATTTGTTGCATGTGATATTCTACTATAGCTAACTTGGTGCTGGGCTGGGGGGAGGGGGGGGTCCCATTTTGGTCCATGAAGCCCATGGAACAAGAAAACCTGTTAATAAAAGTAGATCTGGTTCAGGTGCTATTTATAGTAATAGAGCCACGAAGAGAGAAATGAATGTTTTTGACTTTGAATTATATCTCTCTGCCAAGAGCACATTAAATATGAAATATGTACTGTGTACATTAGAAAACAGGAAAAAGGAGAAATTTTAGGAAACAGTGAATGCAAATCCTCAATCCAATCACTGAGAGGCAAGCCAGCCTTCCGTTGAGTGTGATTTGCTAGACTGAGTTCTGAGATGCTCTGACTTCACCTCCAGGGCTGTGACTGACACTGATGTATTTCCAGGTCAGGAGGGAGGTCAGATAATTGAAAGCCTCTGCTCTCTACATAGTCTTTAGACCACGGTGCTGGGCGTGCTGGGCATTTGCCTTGACAGCTGTCCCCAGACTTGCTGCCAAAGCTCTGTAGATTAATTTTCATGGAGTTCTGGCCTCAGCATCCAGGGATCAAGTGGGATAGTTTTAGTTTCATCTTCAGTATTTTGTTGAACGGACCTTAAATTTTAATATAAGGTCTACATTAGAACTGAGATGAAAGTATCAGAACTACAGTCATACTTTGTCAGAGTAAACCAAGATAAGATGAATTTTATTTAATCTTCAAGATGTGTTCATATGTCTGTTCCAGACCTTTAACTCAAAAGTGATGAGGGTCTAATGTAGTAACATCAGCATTACATCTTTTCTAGAAATCTATCATCTTAAAATACTTAGCACAAGTGAACGAAGAAATATAGACAAGAAAGGGCACTGCAATATTTATTTTAAAATAAATACATATATAAACAGGCTATTCTATGTATAATATATTGTTAAATGAAAAATCAAAATGAGAAATAGCATCTATTGTATGATACCGGTTTTGTAAAATTAAATATCCAAACAAATACACAGAGGCTTAGGAGGATATATATGAAATCGTTCAGAGTGAATATCTCCAGGGAAATGATATATGCTTCATTTTGTACTAAGTTTTAATTAATGTTATGGGGATAAATATAAAGGTTTATTTAGCAGTACTGCTCAAGTTCTAGTTGTTAAATTGGGTGCTCATATGAGCATGTGATATTTCTTTTATTACATCTATTATGCTCTATGTATTAACTAATTTAAAAAACTAAAATCCAAATCATCTAGGATTCAGGGTAGCATTGCACTAGGCTAAAATAAAAAAGGGTTAGTTTTGATACACTAGGAATACCACTAACTAGTTATTTGACTGAGTGACTCATATCCTTTGAAGTCTCAGATTTCTCAAATAATTGTGCTATAGTAGAAAAATGTGAAGGTCTCTTTTCACTCTAGAATCAGCAACTGCAAATGCCGAACCTTGGGCAACAAGTAGAAACAATGAAAATAATCCTGGATAACTCTTGTTCCTCTTTCAGTTGGCAACATATTAACAGAAATTTAAAATATGCATACTATAATTTTTGAATATACTTTAAAAATGAAATACATTTTACAGTTACTTTTCTCTGTACAAAAACCTGAGAACTTAGGCATTGCAGGGAAGCAAATCCTTTTGGTCATATTTATACTTGAAAAGGATTATTTCTTTTCTTTTTTTTCTTTTTAGTCAATAAGGAAATAAAAGCATAGGATGTGGGAAAAAAAATGTTATATGGGATTTTCCCAGTGTGAGATTATCTCCCATTTAGTAATCAAATATATATTTTGATAAAACACTGCCAAGCCTTTTTAAACAGAAAAAAGAATTTCCACTCCTCATGCCTGATTTGACTTAATTTCATTAACTCTGTATATTTGCTTGCCTCACAAAGCTGAATCAATATTGGGATTTTCACCGGTTTTGTTTTCTGTTTAATCTTATCCTCCCACATGATGATCTGCAGTGTACAGCATACTTCCATGGCTGCTTTACTTTTAGTACTAAACTCTACTAGCTATAAAGGATGGTACAAAATCCACTGGGCCAAACATGTTTGATACAGCTGTAGATCAATGCAAAATGCAGAGACTACAGTCCACACAGCCTCACGTATAATGAACTGCAACACTTACTCTATCCATGCTTTGTTTCATGGTGCAGCTTTATCTCCGTAACAAACAAAATGCCGGAGTACCCATTACCTCAGAGTAGGTCCTGAACTGTACTCCTTTTAGGAGAGCTTTTGAAGGAGGCCCTGAAGACTTGGCCAAAGCAAAAATTAAAAAGTTGAACTGACATGGTGAGGTCATCTCCCAGAGAGATATCCAGGAGACAGAAAAGAGATTCTACAGTATGACTTAAGTATGTATGTCTGGGGTTGTGTTTTCATTTCAGAGGCCATGAAATAGTTTAGTATAAGACAAATACTTTTTTGTCAGGTATTGTAATGTTAAATGATTCATTATTACCATTAAGATCTGAGCTGTTTTTTTTTTCCTTCCTCTATCCTATTATAAACTGGCATCAGAGACTATATAAACCAAGGCATAAAATCCAAAGGCTATGTACTTTGTCTAAAAAACGTGTTATGTTTCCTTGACACCACTAGTAAACTAAATAAAAACATTAGGCTATTTTCAAGTAAATGAAAAGGAGACACAAGCAAGGAGTGTAATCTACTATTGTTGTGGGTACATTTCAAACAGAAGACAAAAATGGAACAAACTGGAAATAGCTCAGTTCATTTACACTTAGTCCTCTGGGACAAATATGGACCCATTTGCAACCATCCAAGGCAGTAGTGTATATGCTGATGGGAAAATGCACGCAGTTGCCAAATGGGTGCATTAACCCCCCTTGGCATAGTTAATGCAGACATGCCCTTAGGGATCCTTATAAGACCCATCTGTTCAGTCGAGCATTTGCTTCATTGTGTCAAATGCCTGGCAAATGCAGTGTCAGTTAATAGATAATAGATATGTAAATGCTGTTGGCATTCTTTTACATATGCCCAAGGGCTTTACAATAAACACATCACATTTTTAAAAATAATTTTCTGTTGGGGATAAAATGATAGTCTTGCTGGCAGCTGACCTATGATAGTCCCAACTACTTTGATGAAGAGAAAGGGCAATCTCACACCCCTTCATTTCACATGATCCTGAACGTGATTCAGTGAGAAGGGCATGGCCTCCAGAGTCAGCTCTACCTGAGCACCCATCCCAGGAGGCACTAACAGCTATGGGACCTGCCTTAGCCCTTTTCTTATGGAACTGGAAGATAATTAATTTGGTCCCATAGGGTTGTGGAGAATTTGAAATATGGAAACACCAAACACGTAACAGACCTTCGATAAACACCCCTCCCCTTCACCCCTTCACACACTCCATCACTTTGCAAGACTTCGGATTACCTGTTCAGAGGAATTAGACTACTTCTTGTTTTAAGCTGTCAATGACACCGCTGACATGTTGAGAATTAAGTTCCTAATATCCCCTTTCCCCTCTATGATGCAAAACTATTATCAATGACACCTTTGACAACTCTGGGGGAAATGGCTGCTTTTAGTAAAAGTTAGATTGACAGTTCAGAAACAGAATCGTCCTCTAGGTTTTATGACAGGAAATCCTTACAGCATCTTTTGCACCTTTAAAAGATTCCTTAAGAATCTCTTTCTCTTGTACTTTAGACATAGATAGAAAATCTTGAGCCCATATAGAGCATAAAACATTTAAGTGGGCTCTGACTCTCTCCAGGCATGGTGAAATAATGAATCAATTTTGACACTGACAGCTCAACTACTAGCAATAATTTTCTGCCACGTTTTACTTTCTTCTCACTGACCACATTACTTCTGTTCTCTTTAGATGTGGAACACAAGTGTTGCTTGCTTAGGAAGAACAAATTTTCACATAGACCAATGTGCCACCCGAGGAAAAAAGAAGACTCCAATTTCTTCCCTTTTAAGGTTCAAGAGTATTAGATCATAAGTGCCAAGCTGAAATGGCACAGCCTATGTTAAGCAGCAGAATTAGATACTCAGGGCTGGTAAGCAGGGAGTCTTCACTTAGAGAAACCTAGACATGCTCAGTGCTGGTTAGAGAGGGGTGGGTTCAGAAAATAGCTTCCTGATGAGGCTAGACATCTGTCTAGTCTTAAACCACTTATAACTCCAGATCTGCTCCGTAAACAGCAGTTGTGTTCCTGAGGGTAAACAAAGAACTCCGATATTTAGATTTTTAAATAGCATGGGTTGGTAGAAAGAACAATTCCTAAGTTTAACACAAGAGGGGAGACCACTGAGTTTTCCCTTCTGGACCGCGAGAAACCCTACTAAACCAGAAATGTCATCACCACAGCCTGGTTAGGGCTGACTTGGAACAGGCTGCCTGTTTGTCTTCAACAACAGAAATCTTCAGTTTCAGTGCCTTGGCAGAGAGAACAGGGAGCCTGGCAGCATCGAGCAGGGAGCATTTCCAAGATGACCTGCCACTCATGTGTGACTCCAAGTCTGACAAGGCTGGCATCGTGCGGCAGCCCCACAGAGGGCAAGGAGACCTTGATTCTGGGTGGGCGTGAGAGACCCAGCATGAGACAGGGGGCCAGATGGCTGGTGCTCTCACAGCAGTGATAGTGATGGTGCTGCTAACTAAAGGTGGAAAATCTGAATATACTGTTAAGAGTCAAAATATCCCGCTTCCAGATTTGAAGTAGCATCTGTAGCATACTCCTATATCCCAGGTCCCCCGCATCTTGTAGTGATTATGAATCTCCCTCTCTCAAGAGTGGTTCATATTACAATGCTGAGAAAAAATGATGGACACCGAAATTGTAAGCCCTTTGGAGAGTAAAACTGACCCAGGACGACTAGGCTTAAGAATAAGAGAAGGGTGATTTTCTAGTTCTAAGGTGGAGTTTGGGGATCAGGGCAACTTTAAAAAAAATTTTTTTTAAATTTTATTTATTTATTTATTTTTGGCTGTGTTGGGTCTTCATTGCTGTATGTGGGCTTTCTCTAGTTGCGGCGAGCAGGGCTACTCTTCGTTGTGGTGTGTGGGCTTCTCATTGCGGTGGCTTCTCTTGCTGTAGAGCACGGGCTCTAGGTGCGAGGGCTTCAGTAGTTGTGGCACACGGGCTCTAGAGCGCAGGCTCAGTAGTTGTGGCACATGGGCTTAGTTGCTCCGTGGCATGTGGAATCTTCCCGGACCAGGGATCGAACCTGTGTCCCCTGGATTGGCAGGCAGATTCTTAACCACTGTGCAACCAGGGAAGCCCTCAGGGTAGCTTTTTTATTCTAAAAGATTATTGAACACACACACCTATTTTTTGGGGGGGAGGATTTAGAAAAATGATAAAGTGGTAAAATTAAGATAAATAATAATACCCCAAGCAAAAGAAAGCTTTCAGCTAAATCCAATCTATCTACCCTTTATTCTACATGGAATACTACCATATCTTTTTATGTAATTCTAAACTCTTCCTAGGTGTATTTCCTCATCTGCCAATTTTATTTATTTATTAATTTATTATTTATTTAATCTCTTTTTTAAAATTTAATTCTTTTGGAGTATAATTGATTTACAATTTTAAAAGGAAAATACAAAATGCTTTGGTGTTGCACAGTTTTTCTATGCTGGGCTGATCGTGTAAGCTGTTCTTTAGCATTTTATAAACAAACAAACCAAAAGGATAATTGACTCAGGATTAAGTCACACCCCCAGCTATAAATAATTGTGAAGAGTAGCTTGCATGAGTTCCCTTTTACTACATAACACACCACACAACAGGGCACTGCTGGAAATCTGAGTAGTCCTTCTACTGGCATGTCACCTGGGATTACTTCTGTCGCCTGGAATCATATCTAACAGTTTAACTGGGGCTGGAGGGCCTAAGATGACCTCACACTATCTGGGGTGCAGGCGAGGCTGTTTTGACAACACTCCTGATTTTTTTTAATGCTTTTGTTCCAGTTGACAGTGTTTATTTGAAACCACCTTACATCTTTCGTATGTATTAGCAGGAGGTATTAAAAATACAACTTTGTGGGGGCTTCCCTGGTGGCGCACAGTGGTTGAGAGTCCGCCTGCCGATGCAGGGGACGCGGGTTCGTGCCCCAGTCTGGGAGGATCCCACGTGCTGCGGAGCGGCTGGGCCCGTGAGCCATGGCCGCTGAGCCTGTGCGTCAGGAGCCTGTGCACCGCAACGGGAGAGGGCACAACAGTGAGAGGCCCACATACCGCAAAAAGAAAAAAAAAAAAAAAATACACCTTTGTTTCATTGGCAGTCCTAGGTCTTGTATTACTTTGATGATGGTTTGCTGGTTGGGGAGACGAGGGGTGAGATGATTTTATTTTCCAACACAAAAAATACTGGTCCTTCTTATTTCATCAACTCTGTCTAAAATGTACAGTTCTATTTTTGTATCATCTCTTTCTTCCTATATCTGATCCCATGACACTAAAAGAAGCCAATTAGCTTTTCAACATTCTCCCTGAAAGCCTTCTTAGGCAGTTCATACTAGCTTCCAAATTACCCCAGGTAACATTTTGGCCAATTTTCCGGCCACTAAATAACCAAAGTCGCCTTTTCTCCAGACTCTGATGGTTTTCTCAGGGCCTTTGTAGTCTCTGGGAGCAGCCTCTTTGAAACCCTTCCAATCATCAAGTTCCAAAGTCAATGTCACATGCATTAGGGTCTTTTTAACAAATATTACAGCAATATCACACTTATATATACTGATGTCTACAGACTGCATTAAAAAAAAAATGCCCTAAATCAGTAGCTTAAAATAATAATACTGTATTTTTTCTCAGGATTTGATAGTGCATTTCTTCTGTTGGTCTTCCCTGGGGTCACTTATATGGCTTTAGTTACCCGGACGCCCTGATGGGAGCTGGAGGGTATATAATGATCTCACTCACATGTCCAAGGCCTTCCCTAGGATGGTTGGAATGGCTGTGATATCTGGGCATCTCTCTCCACATGGTCTTTTATCCCAGACATCATCACAGTGAAAAACAGAAGTTTTTGCCCCTGTGTAGCAACTACCCTGGGAGTTTGCAGTGAAGCATCTGGTGGTTGGTCGGAGGCTCCTATTAGTGGAAGGAGTCAGCAGTCAGAAAAGTGTGCAGTGTAACACAGAAGAGTGTGAGGACAAGATGTTACCCACCGGCCACCTCTTGTTTTCCCACATTCCATCTGATGACCAGGAACTTCAGGGAGTTAATGATGTGACCTCACTTCTGCTTTCCAAGTCACAGGCAAGTTTTCATTTGGCCAACTCTAATCTGGAAACATTCCAAGACAGGGTCTCTGGGAAACACAGATCTCTGCTTACCCAGGTGGAAACAATACAAACCACCATATTTCTCTCTTTAAAAAGCACTTCATTTTTCCGTGTCTCACTTTCCTCACCTACAAAATTGCAATATTAATACTGTAGCAGTTAGGGTCCCAGCAGGAAACAGATGCAACACTCATAGGTAAGGGATTTAATGGAGACACTAATTGGGTGGGGTTTAGGGAATCAAAAATGGCTCTGAAGCAACTCATTGATCTAGAGGAGTGATTCCGGCTGAGGGAAAAAAAAGGACCTCGAAGAATCCGGAAACCAACAGTACACTACATCCATTCCTTGGCCTGAAGGGAATGGTGTTAGAGAACGCTAAAGACAGCATAAGGCCATGGAAGAAGAACCCAAGCAGGTTTTAAATGAGAATGCAGCACGACTCCCGGGTCTGTGCCAGGCAAGGAATAAGCAAAGGGAAGGGATCCTGCTCTCCAGACCTCTGAACCATTGCCAATCTAGCCATTGCCTGAAGCCAAGAAGAAGCTGGTGTGTAAGAAGCTTGGATGATGTGGTCTCTGAAGGTCAACTGCTTGGAGAAGAGCAAAGGGTGGAGAAGAGCAAGGGATGGATGTGGGCAAGCAAATAGGGAAGGATGGGCACAATCCAACCTTTCCAGTAGATTTCAGAAGAAATTATGTGTGTGTGTGTGTGTGTGTGTGTGTGTGTGTGTGTGTGTGTGTGTGTGTATATGTGTGTGTATATATATATGTGTGTGTATATATATATATATATATATATATATATATATATATATATATATATATCTTCTGTGAAGGGAGAGCAGAGGAATATCCTCTCTTTTCTCAGTCTGGGCTCTAAGTAGAGAGAAAAATAGAAATAAAAGTCTCCCTGAGAATTTCTAAGAAGAAACCTCTCTTCGAGGGGTTGTGACTAGGCTTCATCTTGCATACTTGACCTGTAAAATCTTGAGGCAAATATTTCGTAAATTCATCTTGGGTTGGTGTTGCCAACCAGGAGCCTAGCAAAAATAAACCCATATCCTTGCTGAATAAACTCACCTTAAACTGAGGACTCAAAAAATTCCCCAAAAATAAGTTCCAAGAAGCATGTGTTCACAATCCCACACTAATTAAGTAGTAGAATGCAGCTGTCATGAACAAGCTTCCAAATGAAGGAGAGAAGTGGGTGGTCTATGGAATCAAAACTGTAGACTACAGATACTGAAATTATCAGATGTAGGATAGCAAATAAGTATAATATACTTATTAGATTTAAAAAGTAATGAAATAAACTGAACAGGTTACAAAAGCAAAAGAAAATTTAATCAGGCTGATTTTTAAAATAACTAATTATATAAATGAAAAATTATAATTAGAAACATAAATTCAAATAATTGTTCAATCAGAAGACTAAAGTAACTAAAGAGAGTGTTAATGGGCTGGAAAACAGAGGCAGCAAAGAAAGAGCACTAAGAGATAAGGGGCTATCCTCTCATATTTGAGAGGCGAGTATACTTTAAGGTGAGAGAGAAAAGACCTGGAATAAGCTAATCAGAATTCCAGAGGAGATAGCAGAAATTATGGGAAAGAGGCAATAATAGCTTAATTTTTCTAAAAATAATTTTAAATGTCATTCTCCTATTCAAGAAACCCATTGAATCCCAAGAATTCCAAACCTAGACACACAATAGTGACACTGCAAAAACAAGAACAACTTTAAAAATGCAGTCATACAGAGAAGAAAATTTTTCAGAAAAAAAAAGGAATGACAGACTGACCATTTACTAAAGAAAATGAAATATGAATGTTTAAATTACTGAATGAATCATAGCAAAAATAATGCCTAACTTAGAAGATAAAGCCAAGTTAAATAAAAAATTCTGAAAAAGTCATATATGATGAAAGGGAGTTGGTGAATAAAATTATTCATGAAGAGGTAAAAATATTGATTAAATTTATGTAGTGGTATATTTAAAAAATCATGTTTAAATCACTTGAGTGATTTCAAATACTAGAAACCAAGTGTATATTTTCACACTAGTAGCAGAAAAAAATGACATGGAAGAGAAACCCAATCAATCCAAAAGAATGAGAAAGAAAAAGAAAGATAGGAAGTCACAGGGATGGCACAAAATAGCTTAACAGAAATAGGTCAAAATATGGCAGTAAACACAAACAGTATAAGCAGATGCAATTCTTCAGTTAAAATACTGGGTAACAAAACAAACACAGCTATATTCTCTTTACAACAGCCACATCTAAAACATGCGGTAGTTATAGTAACAGAACCAGCAAAAAAAAGAGAGTAATTATATAGCAAATTTAAACAGCATAAAAGACCAGGAAACAAGATGGAACATGCATTACCTTTATAATTAGAACTATGTTAATTTTACAAACTGAAAGTAAATATCTTTAAGTTCTGAAGAAAGGCTGTACTGACCATTGTGGCTATAGGAGACACATTTTTCTTTCTACTTGGTTGTATTGTATTTGCCAAATTTTTCTACAGATATGTGTTATGTTTATAACTGGAAAGCCATGGAATAAAATAGTCATCTCACCTTAGTTGTGCAAAGAATGCTGTGCGAAGAATGTCAGTTCTCTTTCCTCTACTAAGAGGAGTTTTTTTTTTTTTTTCCTTCCAGTTTTACTGAGCTATTACTGACAGACCAAGGGGAGTTAAATTATTGATTGGCATACAATATTTAAGGTTCTAAAAATAACTATTTTTTAATATTTGTAAAGAATGTGAAAGAAAAAAAGAGTGGTATTAAACATTAAACATTCATCATCATTTTACCAAATATTTTGAAGTAGCCATGTGGGTTTTGAACATTTTGACCAAGCCAAAAGATCACATAAGTAAAAAGTATTGCTTTTTGCAATAAAAAGCAAACAGAAACATAAAGATAGGTATAATTTATTGGTCCATTACTATGTGCCAGTAGTTTTGCTATATCATTTAATTCAATATTGACAATGCTCTGAAGAAAATACTATCATTATCCCCATATTACAGATATGGAAACTTCTGACACAAAGAAATGTAGTCAATTTCCCTGTAAACTGCTAAGTGTGGAGCATGAAATGTGTAATCTAAGGAGAAAAGATGCACCTGCCATGAGGCTCACAGCAACTGTAAGATGCCACCTTTCTTTTTGACAAGTATAACATCATAAGATTAGAAGAGATTACTGTACATGGTCCTCCATAACCAAATATAGCAATGACATAGACCTTGAAATACACTGTTAAGCTCCAAAGTTTTCTTTAAACTGTAGAAGTGTTCTCCCCTTCTCATTCCAAGGTGATGCCTTCTAATTCTAATGATGGGTCTATAAAATGCCTGCCCTTTTCCTTTCTCTTTTTTCCTTTCTCATTAATCAATAGTAAGTAATGACAGCCTGAGAGGTTTGGGGGAGCTTTTTGGTAGAAACACGAGAAGTAGTCCTTTGAAAAAGTTTAGTAAAGTATCTCCCCACTCACACAAGCCCACCAATCCCTAATTAGTGAAGCCCAAACTAAAATTATAGGTTACAATTACTCTATTTCTAAAGTTATACTTCTAAGACCAGTTCCATGCTTTCCACTCTAGGGAAATCATTAAATCATGATTTAAATTCCACTTCAATTTTCTCATTTGTTTGCTGAGAGTAATAGCATGTGAATATTATTTCTAAGAAGCAGGTGACAAGCTGATCATGCAGAAAGACGAAAAGATTTTACATTCATAAGCTTAAACTATTGCGAATGATGGAAATATGAATAATTTAATCTACGATACTTTTCTATCCACTCTTAAGGAATTCAGAGACAAAGTACTTGGAAATTCCACAGTCACTTTCCTCCCAATTCTTATCCTTTTCTTGGTGGCCAGAGAGACTATTTTCTGTTGATCAAACAACAGCACATAATATATGATTCTCATCAGAATGTCTGGTTCAGTATTTATTAGAGGAAAATCATAGACCCAGAAGCAATATCAGGCGTGTGCTCCCTCATTACCTATTACTTTCTGAAGCAGCACAGGAATTTAGCAGGACTTGTCAGACATCAGATTCCTGGAGAGGAACCCTGACCCTTGAATTACGGAGATATCTAAGTTTTATGATTAGGGAAATACCAACCTTCATCCCGGTAATGAGAGGAGCTGGGATCCAACAGCAGTGTGGCTTGAGAAATAACGGACCCTCAGCCTTGTTCCACTATATCATCATTTATCAGCCGTGAGAACGTAAGCCACTCTGCCTTAGGTCAGGTTCTCTAGAAGCAGACCTGAGGCAAGGATTCTTCAGCGAATTATTGATGGAAAGAGTGCTCTCAGCTGAATTCAGTACGAGAGTGGGTAACTGGATTTAACTGAGGAAGGTGTTAGGCAAAGAGGTGGGTTCAGCAGAAGTCTAACCTTAGCCTGATTTAATGGGGGCAACTCTGGAGTATGAATAACACCACAGAGTTGCCCCAGCTTGAGGCAATGAAGCTGACCTTTGTGGCCAGTGTCTATTAGTAACTGGCTATGAGCTGCCTCTGAGGGAGTCCTTTACATCCCTGGCATTTCTGGGTGCATTATTCCCTTTAGTCAAGGACAATTCTCAGGAGAATGATAGAGCACTCAAGCAGCAGAGGCTGAATATACCAGCTTGGTAATAATGATCTGGGTGGGGCAACGATAGTGTCCACCAAGCCTCCAAGGTCTGATAATGGGTCCTGGGAGACAACTCCTCAGAGGGACCCCCAGGCTAATCTGATATGTTTGGGACACAGTTTTGGAGTCTCCTCATCTACACTCTTCATATTGTATCTTTCCCTAATATTCTTTCTATCTTATGTACTAAGTGGTCAATCTATTTAAGCAGAATTGGAATCTATCATTTTCATCACATTTGTTTCAGAAACAAATGCGTCAAGCCCATGTGGTAGTTCTGTTGGCTCACTTGGTCTGCACTGGGGTTATTTCCTTTATTGGGGGACAGGAATGGTGGAGGTCACATGGGTCATGGGGTTTAGTGCCCCTTCCTCAGGATTCCCGTTTTACTGAACTATGTAGCACTGTGGAAACGGCAGGCCATCCTGGGCACACCATACCAACCAAAGGTCAACTTTTCCCACTCCTGAGGTAGATTTTGACTTTCAGTCCCTTGATTTGTTTCTATCCTTCCATGTTGGAGGCCAAGATAAATCTTCTGGTCATAGTACTGATTTCAATAACACAAAGTCAAGATAGGACACATTTTGCTTGCTAAAAAGCCTTTACAGCAAAAAATCAATGAAAACAGAAAAAACGGCGTGTGTGCCTCCCACTGTCCGCTTCAATATGGCCATTGCACTAGAATTCAATAGGACTGGATGTAGATTCCCAGAGAGAACCTGGCCCTTGAGTAGTGGGGATTTTTGAGTTGTGTGACTGGAGAAGAGCCAGCTCTTCCTCCAGCTTGGTCAGCAGGCTGAAGTTCAAACCTGGAGACTGCAGCTGTCCGACATAACAGAAACTTGTTCTCTGACCTGGTTCTACCACTTCAGCATTCACAGTTAGGAGGGCACTAGCTTGAATACAGAATGTAGGCTGCAGCTCATTTAACTACCATTTACAGCATTTCACTATAGCCAACTTCCATAGAATCTTAGAGGAAGCCTAGACAAATGAGGAATCAGTCTCGAACAAGTTAAAATCTTACATTAATTTTCATACAGTAAAAGTGGAATCTTTTTTTACAGTGTGATCTCTCTGCCTAGGAAGAAACTTACACTCATAAGATAGAGCTGAAAGGACTTTAGCGCGCACCTAGTCCAATATCCACGTGGTAGAATTAAAATAGAATTTTCAGTGAGATAAAGATACCAATTTCATCAAACTCCGTGTGTCAGTTCAGGTCCTCTGAGAAGATGCCACGATGGGATTAGATTTACAAGAGCTTTTATGGGGAAATGCCTGTCTAGGATAAAGGGAAACAAGCAGGAATAGGCGGGGCAAACATTCAAACTATGATGCAGGTCTGACACTTAGGAAAGGGGAGAGATAAAGAAGGAATGGATAGAAAGAGTTTTGTACATTTCTAAGGAATTTTCTGCCAGGATGGTAGGGTGTGCTCAAGACAACCGCTGAACAACAAAGAGTTTGAATTCGAGGGTCCACTTATACGAGGATTTTTTTCAATAAATATACAGTCAGCCCTCTATATCCTCTGGTTCTTCATCCCAGGATTCAATGAACCAGGGATTGCAAATTTAATGCACAGTCTAAGGTTGGTTGATTCTTTGGCAAAAGAACCATGGATATGGCCCAGGAGGTTGTGGGCTGACCATGGGACTTGAGCATCCTCAGATTTTGGTAACCTCAGCATGTCCTGGAACCAATCCCCCTCCCCCATATGAAGAAACAACTGTATTGTCATTATAAGTACATTTGGCAAAAAAAAAAATACGAACGCACAGTTAAATTTAAATTTCAGATCAACAACGAATAGTTTTTAGTGTAAGTATGACCCAAATATTGCACACATACCTATACTAAAAAATTACTAATTGTTGATTTGAAATTCAAATTTACTTGGGCATCCTGTATTTTATCTGGCAACCTTAATTAAAGGAATTGCCTGCAGGCAGGAATGGAATGGCACTAGTACCCCCACTGTGCTTAGTCATTGTGTGGGAGCAACAAGAAGTAGTAATGCCTTGATACAAACATTGTAACTGAATGAAAGAGGTAGCAGCTGGCACTGTCAGTCAACTACACACCTCACAGCAGATTATCCTGAAGGAGATGGGAGCAGCATAACCTCGCAGCTACCACAGACTTGCTAGACAACCTACAAAAACTTGGAGCACTTAATACACATTTCCTACAGATTGGAGACACCTAGTGGGCTGATGTCTGACTCTTGTTTGAAGAACGTAGAGGGCAAGGGAAAAGCTGGCTAGCTGTTAATGGAGGAATGAAAAATTAAAGACTGCTTTAAATGCCCTTAATTTCCAGAGTGTGTCCTGGCAAAGAATGTGTGTGTATTTTCCATTGCAAATGTGGGTCAGAAAGAGGTGATGCCAGTGTAGGGTGATCTTAAATACTGTCAGTCAAAGATGACTGGTTAGGATGGACCTAGGTTAGAGACTACTGATATCATCAATGAACAGGGGCTGAGGAAGACATTAACAGCAACCCAGAGATGTATCACTGAAATCAAGAAGGCACAGGTGAGAGGCACAGTGAGGAGGTATCTGCAAATACAAAAGAAAACTCTCTATAAGTCACATTTAGCTGTGGCAACAAGGGGCCTCCAAATCTCAATGGCTTATAATTACAAAACATATTTCTAGGAGACAAAATGGCAGCCTCCCGGAGAGCTCACATGGACGAATATTCTCTGGGGCTTCTGCCGCTAGTGGCTTTGTCCCCACAGTGAGCCACAGCCAACCCCACCTCCCCAGGAGACACGCCAAGACCAGTAGCTGTGTGGTTGACAGGGTCTTGGTGTTCCAGCTAGGTGTCAGGCCTGAGCTCCTGAGGTGGCCGAGCCAAGTTCAGGACATTGGTCCACCAGAAACCTTCCGGTCCCACATAATATCAATCAGCAAGAGCTCTCCCAGAGATCTCTGTCTCAATGCTAATACCCAGCTCCAGTCAGTGACCAGCAAGCTCCAGTGCTGGACACCACATGCAAAACAACTAGCAAGACAGGAACACAACACCACCCATTAGCAGAGAGGCTAACTAAAATCATACTAAGTTCACAGACACCCCAAAACACACCACTGGACATGGACCTGCCCACTAATAAGACAAGATCCAACCTCATCCACCAGAACACAGGCACCAGTCCCCTCTACCAGGAAGCCTACACAACCCAACCCACTGAACCAACTTTACCCACTCAAGGCAGACACCAAAAACAATGGGAACTTTGAACCTGCAGCCTGTGAAAAGGAAACCCCAAACAGAGTAAGGTAAACAAAATGAGAAGACAGAGAAATAAGCAGCAGATTAAGGAGCATGGTCAAAACCCACCAGACCAAACAAATGAAGAGGAAATAGGCAGTCTACCTGAAAAAGAATTCAGAGTAATGATAGTAAAGATGATCCAAAATCTTGGAAATAGAAAGGAGAAAATACAAGAAACGTTTAACAAGGACCTAGAAGAACTAAAGAGCAAACAAACAATGATGAACAACACAATAAATGAAATTAAAAATTCTCTAGAAGGAATCAATAGCAGAATAACTGAGGCAGAAGCATGGATAAGTGACCTGGAAGATAAAATAGTGGGAATAACTACTGCAGAGCAGAATAAAGAAAAAAGAATGAAAGGATTTGAGGACAGTCTCAGAGACCTCTGGGACAATGTGAAATGCACCAACATTAGAACTATAGGGGTCCCAGAAAAAGAAGAGAAACAGAAAGGGACTGAGATAATATTTGAAGAGATTATAATTTAAAAATTCCCGGGCTTCCCTGGTGGCGCACTGGTTGAGAGTCCGCCTGCCGATGCAGGGGACACGGGTTCGTGCCCAGGTCTGGGAAGATCCCACATGCCGCGGAGCGGCTGGGCCCGTGAGCCATGGCCGCTGAGCCTGTGCGTCCGGAGCCTGTGTTCCGCAACAGGAGAGGCCACAACAGTGAGAGGCCCGTGTACCGCAAAAAAAAAAAAGAAAAAAGAAAAAAGAAAAATTCCCTAATGTGGGAAAGGAAATAGTCAATCAACTCCAGGAAGCACAAAGGGTCCCATTCAGGATAAATCCAAAGAGAAACATGCCAAGTCACATATTAGTAAAACTATCAAAAGCTAAATACAAAGAAAAAATATTAAAAGCAGCAAGGGAAAACCAACAAATAACATTCAAGGGAATCCCCATAAGGTTAACAGCTAACCTTTCAGCAGAAACTCTGCAAGCCAGAAGGGAGTGGCAGGATATATTTAAAGTGATGAAAGGGAAAAAGCTACAACCAAGATTACTCTACCCAGCAAGGATCTCATTCCGATTCGACGCAGAAATTTAAAGCTTTACAGACAAGCAAAAGCTAACAGAATTCAGTAACACCAAACCAGCTTAACAACAAATTCTAAAGGAACTTCTCTAAACAGGAAACACAAGAAAAGGAAAAGCTCTACAATAACAAACCCAAAACAATTGACAAAATGGCAATAGGAACATACATATCAATAATTACCTTAAATGCAAATGGATTAAATGCTCCAACCAAAAGACATAGACTGGCTGAATCGATACAAAAAAAAAAAAAAAACCCATATATATGCTGTCTACAAGAGACCCACTTCAGACCTGGGGAAACATACAGACTGGAAGTGAGGGGATGGAAAAAGATATTCCATGCAAATGGAAATCAAAAGAAAGCTGGAGTAGCAATTCTCATATCACACAAAATAGACTTTAAAATAAAGACTATTACAAGAGACAAAGAAGGACACTACATAACGATCAAGGGATCAATCCAAGAAGAAGATATAACAATTGTAAATATTTATGAACCCAATATAGGAGCACCTCAATATATAAGGCAAATGCTAACAGCCATAAAAGGGAAATAAACAGTAACACAATCATAGTAGGGGACCTTAACACCCCACTTTCACCAATGGACAGATCATCCAAAATGAAAATAAATAAGGAAACACAAGCTTTAAATGACACATTAAACAAGATGGACATAACTGATATTTATAGGACATTACATCCAAAAACAACAGAATATACTTTCTTCTCAAGTGCTCATGGAACATTCTCCAGGATAGATCATGTCTTGGGTCACAAATCAAGCCTTGGTAAATTTAAGAAAATTGAAATCATATCAAGTTTCTTTTCTGACCACAATGCTATGAGACTCAATATCAATTACGGGATAAAAAGTATAAAAAATACAAACACATGGAGGCTAAAAAATACACTACTAAATAACCAAGAGATCACTGAGGAAATCAAAGAGGAAATTAAAAAAAACATAGAAACAAATGACAATGAGAATACAATGACTAAAAAACCTATGGGATGCAGCAAAAGCAATTCTAGGAGGGAAGTTTATAGCAATGCAATCCTACCTCAAGAAACAAGAAAAACCTCAAATAAACAACCTAAACTTAAACCTAAAGCAATTAGAGAAAGAAGAACAAAAAAACGCAAAGTTAGCAAAGGAAAGAAATCCTAAAGGTCAGATCAGAAATAAATGAAAAAGAAATGAAGGAAATGATAGCAAACATTAATAAAACGAAACGCTGGTTCTTTGAGAAGATAAACAAAGTTGATAAACCATCATCCAGACTCATCAAGAAAAAAACGAAGACTGAAATTAACAGAATCAGAAATGAAAAATGAGAAGTAACAGCTGACACTGCAGAAATACAAAGGATCATGAGAGATTACTACAAGTAACTACATGCCAATAAAATGGACAACCTGGAAGAAATGGACAAATTCTTAGACAAGCACAACTTTCCAAGACTGAACCAGGAAGAAATAGAAAATATAAAGATATCATTCACAAGCACTGAAATTGAAACTGTGATTAGAAATCTTCCAAAAAACAATAGCCCAGGATCAGATGGATTCAGAGGCAAATTCTATCAAATATTTAGAGAAGAGCTAACACCTATCCTTCTCAAATGCCTCCAAAATATAGCAGAGGGAGAAACACTCCCAAACTCATTCAACAAGGCCACCATCACCCTGTTACCCAAACCAGACAAAGATATCACAAAAAAAGAAAACTACAGGCCAATATCACTGATGGACATAGATGCAAAAATCCTCAAGAAAGTACTAGCAAATAGAATCCAACAGCACATTAAAGGATCATACCCCATGATCAAGTGGGGTTTATCCCAGGAATTCAAGGATTCTTCAAAATACACAAATCAGTCAATGTGATACACCATATTAACAAATTGAAGAATAAAAATCATATGATAATCTCAATAGATGCAGAAAAACCTTTTGACAAAATTCAACACTCATTTATGATAAAAACTCTCCAGAAAGTAGGCATAGAGGGAACTTACCTCAACATAATAAAGGTCATATATGACAAGCCAACATCATTCTCAATGGTAAAAAACTGAAACCATTTCCTCTAAGATCAGGAACAAGACAAGGTTTCCCACTCTCACCACTATTATTCAACATAGTTTTGGAAGTTTTAGCCACAGCAGGCAGAGAAGAAAAAGAAATAAAAGGAATCCAGATTGGAAAAGAAGAAGTAAAACTGTCACTGTTTGCGGATGACATGATACTATTCAAATGGAATCCCAAAGATGCTACCAGAAAACTACTAGAGCTAATCAATGAATTTGGTAAAGTAGCAGGACACAAAATTAATGCACAGAAATCTCTTGCATCCTATACACTAATGATGAAAAATCTGAATGATAAGTTAAGGAAACACTCCCATTTACCACTGCAACAAAAAGAATAAAATACCTAGGAATAAACTTAGCTAAGGAGACAAAAGACTTGTATGCAGAAAACTATAAGACACTGATGAAAGAAATTAAAGATGATACAAACAGATGGAGAGATATAACATGTTCTTGGAGTGGAAGAATCAACATAGTGTAAATAACTATACTACACAAAGTGATCTACAGATTCAGTGCAATCCCTATCCAATTACCAATGGCATTTTTCACAGAACTAGAACAAAAAATTTCAGTTTGTATGGAAACACAAAAGACCCTGAATAGCCAAAGCAATCTTGAGAGAGAAAAATGGAGCTGGAGAAATCAGGCTCCCTGCCTTCAGACTACACTACACAGCTACAGTAATCAGGACAGTATGGTACTGACACAAAAACAGAAATATAGATCAATGTAACAGGATAGAAAGCCCAGAGATAAAGCCATGCACATATGGTCACCTTATCTTTGATAAGGGAGGCAAGAATATACAATGGAGAAAAGATAGCCTCTTCAATAAGTGGTGCTGGGAAACCTGGACAGCTACATATAAAAGAATGAAATTAGAACACTCCCTAACACCCTACACAAAAATAAACTCAAAATGGATTAAAGACCTAAATGCAAGGTCAGACATTTTAAAACTCTTACAGGAAAACATAGGCAGAACACTATAATATTAATCACAGTAAGATACTTTTTTGACTCACCTCCTAGAGTAATGGAAATAAAAACAAAAATAAACAAATGGGACCTAACGAAACTTAAAAGTTTTTGCACAGCAAAGGAAACCATAAACAAGACGAAAAGACAACTTTCAGAATGGGAGAAAATATTTGCCGATGAAGAAGCTGACAAAGGATTAATCTCCAAAATGTACAAGCAGCTCATGCAGCTCAATATCAAAAAAACAAACATCCCAATCCAAAAATGCACAGAAGAGCTAAATAGACATTTCTTCAAAGAAGACATACAGATTGCCAACAAACACATGAAAGGATGCTCAACATCATTAATCATTAGAGAAATGCAAATCAAAACTACAATGAGGTATCACCTCACACTGGTCAGAATGGCCATCATCAAAAAATCTACAAACAATAAATGCTGGAGAGGGTGTAGAGAAAAGGGAACCCTCTTGCACTGTTGGTGGGAATGTAAATTGATACAGCCACTATGGAGAACAGTATGGAGGTTCCTTAAAAAACTAAAATAGAACTACCATACAACCCAGCAATCCCACTATTGGGCATATACCCTGAGAAAACTATAATTCAAAAAGATGAATTACATGTACCACAATATTCATTGCAGCACTATTTACAATAGCCAGGACATGGAAACAACGTAAGTGTTCATCAACAGATGAATGGATAAAGAAGATGTGGCACATATATACAATGGAATATTATTCAGCCTTAAAAAGAAATGAAATAGAGTAATTTGTAGTGAGGTTGATGGACCTAGAGACTATCATACAGAGTGGAGTAGGTCAGAAAGAGAAAAAAAAATACCATATGCTAACACATATATATGGAATCTAAAAAAAAAAAATGGTTATGAAGAACCTAGGGGCAGGACAGGAATAAAGACACAGATGTAGAGAATGGACTTGAGGATATGGGATGGGGGAAGGATAAGCTGGGACGAAGTGAGAGAGTGGCATGGACATATATACACTACCAAATGTAAAACAGATAGCTAGTGCGAAGCAGCTGCATAGCACAGAGAGATCAGCTCAGTGCTTTGTGTCCACCTAGAGGGGTGGGATAGGGAGGGTGGGAGGGAGACGCAAGAGGGAAGGGATATGTGGATATATGTATACGTATAGCTGATTCACTTTGTTATACAGCAGAAACTAACACAACAATGTAAAGCAATTATACTCCAATAAAGATTTAAAAAATATATATATTTCTCATTCTTGTTACTTGATAGCTGTTCTTTCACTGGAGATTAGAAGGACTGTGAACGCCTCAGAAGTTCTTCTTTCTGTGTGTCTTATCCGTCAAGAATCTATACTGGAAGAGAAGCAATATGGAGGGCATGCTGTTCTCATGGCAGACAAGAGACTCAAAAGAGGAGGAGGTGAAACACACATGCCTGTTACAACCTCCACTCAGAACTGCTGACACTGTCACATCTGCCCATTTGAATGGACAAAGCAAGGTGTATGGCCAAGCCCAAAGCCATTAGGATGAAGTGCCGATTGGGAAGTAAGATGAAGTCACATGGCAAAGGGCACAGGAGAATAATCCTATTGAGACAGGCTGGGACCTGGGACCTGGGACCCTTTGCTGCAGTGCTTGCACCTGGACAAATGTCTCCTCCAGCAACAAAATACAAACAAACTATAAGGGACTAAAAGTAACTGTGTGTATATACAGCTGGGGCAAATTATGGACAAGATACAAAGTGACCAAAAAAACCCAACTGCCACTTCTGAAGAACCCAGAGTAAAAGCAGGGTCCTGTGCATGCCCCCTGCACTCAACACCACCTAAGGGGTGGGCAGACCACCTAAGCTACCCCTCCAACCCAACCTCTGGACACACCCCTACCCTCACCCCACAAAAGGAAGAAGCTCACCTCCCCTCAGGGAGTGAGCAAGGGAACGTGTTACTTGTTTTAGCTCCGTGATGCTGTAGCAGGGGCCCCAATAAAGCCTTGCCTGAATTTCTTTTCTGGCCTGTAATTAATTTCTATGGATTGGAGAAGGCCAAGAACCCTGGTCAGTAACACTATCACAAGGAAGAAACATCTATTTTGGAATTATTATTGGTTGAAATGTGTACCCCCCCCAGAAAAAGGTATGCCCCAGTACCTCAGAATGTGCTCTTACTGGGAGACAGGGTCTTTACAGAGGCAATCGATAGAGTTAAAGTGAGGTATTAGTGAGTGGCCTAAACCAATAGGACTGATGCTCTTATAAAAAAAAAAAAAAAAGCAATTGGGACACAGAGACACAGATACAGGGAGAATGTCATGTGAAGTTCAAGATTTTCTCAGGTAGAGATCAGGGCAATGAAGCTACAAGTCCAGGAACGCCAAAGGTGGCCAGAAAACCACAGGAGCTAGGAGGGATGTAAGGAACAGTCTGCCTTATAGCCCTCAACATCTTGGTCTCAGACTTCCAGCCTCTAGAACTGTGAGACGATTCATTTCTGTTGTTAAGCCACCCACTTTGTGGAACTTTGGTACAGCAGCCCTAGCAAACTCATAATGGAACAGTAATCTGATTTATCACAGATCACCAGGAGAACACATTTTTTTTTTTTTTTTTTTTTTTTTTTGCGGTACGCGGGCCTCTCACTGTTGTGGCCTCTCCTGTTGCGGAGCACAGGCTCCGGACGCGCAGGCTCAGCGGCCATGGCTCACGGGCCCAGCCGCTCCCCGGCATGTGGGATCCTCCCGGACCGGGGCACGAACCCGTGTCCCCTGCATCAGCAGGCGGACTCTCAACCACTGCGCCGCCAGGGAAGCCCCCCATTAGTTTTAAACATCTGCCAAGTACAGAGAGTGCCCCAGCCAGATCATCACTACAGCTCACAACAAAGAGAAAACTGCCTGCTCCCTTTTCTTCTCACTCCTTTTGATACACCAACCCTTCAGGGATCAAAAACATTAGACTTCCTTGTTTAAACTGAGGCTGGAAGAATCCTCTAATTGACATAAAATCCAGAGTTTTGGTTATTATATAGGGATGGACAATTTGGTTACTGAATTGAGGTCATGTTTTGTGACTGAAAGCGACCAGAAGTGTTTATAGCACTTAATAATAGTCAGAGATGTCATGGGCACTGCTGAAGTTTTTTATTCGAGGCCAAGGAAACAATTAGGCCTCAGAGCAAATTTAAAGAGGCAATAAAAAACAAAAAGTAAAGTAGCTGTAATTATATTCAAGAGTTGTACTTGCTTGAAAAAAACACACTTATTTTACAAATGAAGAAACTTGGTTTTAGGGAATGTAAATGAGTTGCTTAAGGTCAAACAACTAATTAGCGGCAGAGCTGGGACTAGATCCAGATTTTTCCCAACCCCTGTTTAATTTCCACTGAACTCTGCTAACATATCTTGTAGACTGCAGAATTATTTTTAAACTATCAGAAGGGCCTTTTTCATACAACCACACTGGAAAACAGTCTGGCAGTTAACACAAAATATTAAGCATAGAGTAACCATAAGACCCAGCATTTCCACCCTTAGCTATATATCCAAGAAATATGGAAACATATGTTCAACAAAAACTTGTACACAACTGTTCATAGAAGTGTTTGTTATTCGTAATAGTCAAAAAAGTTGAAGCAACCCACTGTTCATCAACTGACAAATAGATAAACACAATGTGGTTTACCATCTAATGAAATATTATTCAGCAATAAAAAGGAATGATGGATGTTAAATAGACTTACTGTGGCAATCACTTCTCTATATACGCAACTCTAGAGTCATTATGTGGTACACCTGAAACTAATATAATGTTATATATAAATTATACCTCAGTAAAAAACAGATAAATAAAGGAATGAAGTACTGATACATGCTACACAATGAAAAATCCTCAGAAACATTTTGCTAAGTGGAAAAGCAGGTCATTAAAGACCACACATTATATTATTCCATTTATATGAAATGTCAAGAATAGGCAAATCTATAGATAGGAAAGCAGTTTAATAACTGTATGACTGGGGAAATGTCAGTAACAAGAAATGGTTGTTAATGGACACGGTTTCTTTGGGGGGTAAACGTTTTGAACTTAGTGGCGGTAGTGGCACAACTCTGTGAATATATTAAAACCATTGAGTTGTACAATTTAAATGAGTGAATTTTATGATATCTGAAATACATCTCAAAAAAGATTTTTTTTAAAAAAATACATTTTCCCTAAAGTAAAATCGTTCTATATTTAACAATTAGTTTTACTACACCAAAAGAAATATTCATGTGTTTACCAATTTAAATTTTTCAACAATTGTTTCCTTTTGGTCTCCAACTTAGGCAAAAACCAGTGGAAAGCGTGGCGTCTGGTTCAAGTAAAGATCTGCCTTACTATAAATACGAATAAGGCGGCTTACCAGTTTATCTAGAAAACATTGCATTGAACTTTTCACACTAAAGCCAGCATTTTCACAGCTCTAACAAATTTTAGTGGGCCTGAATTTATATCTTGCCTTCTTTACCAACTCAGCAGCTCATGTATTCATGTCTCATCACTTTGCTCAGAACAGTCTCACTCCCAGAAGACATCTTTCATGAGTTAAGACTTAAAATGTAGTACTTTTACAATGGAAGAAATAATGACCTTTCGATACCCAAAAGAGTATGTAGTGGTAAGTCTCTCTCCATCCCTTCTTCAAAACGCTATTAGAATCACAGAAGGATACTACGTAAACTTAAGAAGTATAACTTTTAAAATGTCATATCCATTTCTCCACCAAGTTATGAAGATTAACTCTTCTATAATTAGATGTATCTGTAGATAAAATATTACTATAAATCACGGTTTAAATATTTTGGAGTATCAAGCACCACAAAATTTAATCACTGGTGATCATTTAACTCCATAATGGGACCTGAACCACCTTCTTTTTCCTTTTAGTGTCTCCATCACAAACACAATAAGTTCACTCTAGAGAAGACGTTAAACGATTTTGCAGGAAACCGTAGTGACAAAAGTGCATAAAATATTTGGAAGGTAGTTGGAAAAGTGAACTTGGGAGGTTGTTATAAAATAGATAGAGAAAATGTAAATAATATTACTGACTAAAGATACCTCACATTATTCTTAAGAAGATATTTTTGCCTTCAATCTGTCTGACCTTAAGACTCCTTTTGTCAGCAATGATTTCCTTTACCTTGGTGAAACTCTTGCTTCTGTTGGCTCTGTAATTTTATACAAGCTTTTTTCTTAGCCTTCATTTTGCTCTGCATTTCTTGGTTCCATTCATTTTTGCCTTCCATTTTCTCTCATGAAATCATGAAAATTAAGAGCTCCCTGATCTTGGAATCTTTGTTTACCAGGGCTCTTTCTCTCTCTCTCTTTTTCTCTTTCTCTCTTTTTCTCCCTCAATCTCTCTCTCTCTCTTTCTGATGTATGATATCTTGAACTCTCTCTGTAAGCAAAAGATTCTAGGCCCATAACAAAAGTAAAACAATACATGAACAAAGAGCAAAGCATAATGTAAGTGAGAGGAATAGGAATCTGAAACATGGTATAATAGCAAAAACAAAATAAATACTAAAATAGTTTAATATTTCACAACGATATTGCTTGGGAAGAACATAGTAAGTGGGGGCCTCATGGTTTGGAGGTTGTAACATGAGCTTTTGCCTCTGATAAGGCTGGGGCTTAATTCTAATCCTGTCACTCATTAAGTATTTTACCTTAAAAAACATATTCTCCAAGCTTCAGTTTCTACATATAAAATTGGGATAAATTGTTCTTAGGGGTGTGTGTGTGTGTGTGTGTGTGTGTGTGTGTGTGTGTGTGTGCGTGCTGTAATGGTTTAAAGCAACAAGTGACGTCATATCTGTTCCCAGAACTCAACTAAAATTCACAGCTGAAAACTAAAGGCCTTAAATAATGCATTCTATGTCTAGTGAATTACCAACCTTGGGCATAGGCCCTAATCACAGGACTCGTTCTGACGCATTGTTTGAGCAGAACTAACACAACACTCATCCCCCTGCACACCTCTGCACAGACTCTAAATCATTGCTCTATGATAATTTCTGTTATATTAAAATTCCTGAGTCAGTGGGTGGGGTGTTCAGGGGTCTGAACTGGTAAAGCTGCTAAAACATGGAGAATTTTGCAGAAAGAGATGGTGAAGCAGAAGGAGAGCGTGCCCAGTTGACAGTCTATTTTCTATCAAAAGCATGGCAAGAATATGTGGGTTTCCATGTGAGTCAAGCGTCTAAGAATTAAGATAATCAGAGTGGGCTCCAAAAACCCAATATATGCATCCCTGCTTCATAAAGGGATGCTTTCCAATCTATTCACTCTACTGGTCTACGTTAGGGATCTCCAGGAATATTTTAAAGATTTCCTCATAGAAGTTCTGTACAATTTTTATCATTTTTACTCCTATGTATGTTCTCTTTAGTGTGGTTATAGAAAATGGGTGTTTTTATTCTTAAAATGCCTTTTATCTGGATATAGTTTGCATAAGTGATAACTACTTGTTTTTTGGGTTAGTTCTATAATCTGTTACTTTTAAATTATTACATTGTTATAGTAGTTTCTTGGTAAGTTATCTTTATATTAGTTTCCTAGTGATGCTGTAACAAATTACCATAAACTTGATGCTCAACATAGCACAAATATACTCTCCTGCATTGCTGAAGGTCAAAAGTCTGAAATCAGTTTTGCCAGCATAAGACAAGGTGTGGACAGGACTGGCTCCTTCTGGAGGATTTAGGGAAGAATCTCTTTCCTTGCCTATTGAAGGTCACATGTTCTGACACCCCAATGACTAGGACCTGGGCACAGGTGGGGAGCATTATTCAGCCTATAACACTCTTTAATTTCTAAGGTATCCTATCATTTAATACACAACTAAAGAAAGTTAGATCTCTTGCTTTAAATTATTGTTATAAGTCTAATTTCTTAGCCTTGCCCAACTGCATTGGCTAAATGTTAAATGATTTCAGTGATAATGGGACATTTGGATGTGTTTTCTTGAAAAATATGTTCAATTCCTCTGCCCATTTTTAATCAGCTTTTTTTGTTATTGAATTGTATGAGTTCTTTACATATCTTGAATATTACCCCCTTATTCAATATATGGTTCACAAATATTTTCTCACATTCCACAAGTTGCCTTTTCATTCTGTTAATTGTTTTACTATGCAAAAACTTTTTAGTTTGATGTAGTCCCACTTGTTGATTTTTGCTTTTGTTGCTTATGCTTTTGGTATCATATCCAATCAAATCATTGCCAAGACCAATGCCAAGGAACTTTTTCCCTATGTTTTCTTCTAAGAGTTTTACAGTTTCAGATCTGTGTTTAAGTCTTTAATCCATTTAAATTAACCTTTGTGAGTGCTGTAAGATAGGGGAGCAATTTTATTTTTCTGGACATGGTTATCAATTTTTCCCAACATCATATATAAAAGAGACTATTCTTTCCCCATTGAGTATAATTGGCTCCCTTGTGAAATATTAGTTGAAGGGCTTTCTTTATTGGGAGTATTTTCATTACTGATTTAGTCTCCTTACTTGCTACTGGTCTATTTAGACTTTCTATTTCTTAATGATTCAATGTTGGTAAGTTGTATATTTCTAGGAATTCATCCATTTCCTTTAGCTTATCCAACTCTTGCAATATAATTGTCCGTAGTATTCTCTTATGATCCTATGTATTTCTGTGATATCAGTTGTAATGTCTCCTTTTCCATTTCTGATTTTATTTGAGTCTTCTTTTTTTATTCATCTGGATAAAGGTTTGTCAATTTTGCTTATCTTTCCAAAAAGGAGCTCTTAGTTTGTTTGGTCTTTTCTGTTGTTTTTCTGGTCTCTATTTCATTTATTTCCCTTCTGATCTTTGTTACATTCTTCCTTCTGTTAACTTTGGGCTTAGTTTGTTCTGTTTTTTCTAGTTCCTTGAGGTGTAAAGTTAGGTTATTTGAGATCTTTCTTTTTTTATTAATACATGCACTTATTGCTATAAACTTCTAAGAACCGCTTTTGCAGCATCTCATAGGTTTTGGTACATTGACTTTCCATTTTCATCTGTTTGGAGATAGTTTTTGACTTCCATTTTGAGTTCTACTTTGACCCATTTGTTGATCAGGAGTGGGTTGTTTAGTTTCCACAAGTTTGTAAATTTTGCACCTTCTCTATTGTTGTTGACTTATAGTTTTATACTATTGTGGTCAGAAAAGCTACCTGGTATAATTTCAGTCTTCTAAAATTTGCTAAATCTTGTTTTGTGGCTTACCATATATGACTTACCTTTGAGATTCTTCTGTGTGCACTTGAGAAGAATGTGTATTCTGCTGCAGTTTAATATATGTCTGTTATATTCATTTGGTCTAAATGTTAGTTCAAGTCCAACGCTTCCTTATTGATTTTCTGTATGGATGATCAACTCATCGTTAAAAGTTGTGGACTGAATTTCCCTATTATTATTCTATAATTGTCTATTTCTCCCTTTATATCTGTATTTGCTTAATATATTTAGGTGGTTTGATATTGGATACATATATTTTTATGATTGTTATATCTTCTTGATGAGTTGACAACTTCATCATTGTATAATAACCTTCTTTGTCTCTTTTTACTGTTTTTGGGTCATGGTCTCTTTTGTCTGATGTAAGTATAGCCACACCTGCTTTCTTTTGGTTTCCACTTGCATGGGATATCTTTTTCTATGCCTTCACTTTGAGGCTATGTGTGTCCTTAAAGCTTAAGTGAGTTTTTTGTAGGTGGCATAGAGTTGGGTCTTCTTTTAGGTCCTACATAGCATCTTTTGATTGAAGAATACAATCTGTTTACATTTAGAGTAATTATTGATATGTAAGGACTTGCTAATGCCATCTTATGAATTACTCTCTGGCTCTTTTGGAGTTCTATTATTCTTTTGTTTCATCTTCTGCTGCCTACCTTTGTGAATTTCCATAATGGTTTATTCTAATTACCATCTCTTTACCTTTTGTGAATCTACTGCAGCTTTCTGCTCTGTGGTTACCATAGGCTTACATAATATATCTTACAGATATAAAGTCAATTTTATGCTGATAACTAACAACTTCAATCACATACTAAAACTGCCCTTTTATCTCCCCCCTTCTGTGTTTTTGATGTCAAAATTCACCTTTTTATATACTGTGTATTTGTTAACAAATTACAGTAGCTATAGCTATTCTTAATATTCATTTCCTTTTATCTTTATGCTATAGTTAAGTGATTAGCACACCATCATATTATAGATTTAGAGTTGCCTAAATCTGACCTTTACCACTGTGTTGTACATTTTTGTATGTTTTCACATTACTAAATAGCAACTTTTCATTTCAGCTTGAAGAACTACTTTCAGCATTTCTTGTAAGGCAGGTTCAGTGGTGATGAACTCCCTCAGCTTTTATTTATTGGGGTAAGTCTTTATTTATCCTTCACTTCTGAATGATAACTTTTTCAGATAGAGTATTCTTGGCTAGCAAAATTTTTCTTTTAGCACTTTGAGTATATAATTCCACTTTCTCTTGGACTGTAAATTTTCTGCTAAGAAATCTACTCATAGCCTAATGGATTTTTTGCTTTTTTTTTTTGTTTGTTTTTGTAGGCTGTCATCTTTTTTCTCTTACTGCTTTCAGGATACTCTCTTTACCTTTGATTTTTGACAATTTCATCCTAATGTGCCTTGGAAATCTTTTTAATTGAAATAATGGAGTGATCTATTAGCTTCATGAACTTGGAGGTCTAAGTTTCTCCCTGGGTTTGAGAAATTCTCAGCTATTATTTTTTTAAATAAACTTTCTGCCCCTTTCTCCCTCTTCTCTCCTTCTGGAACTCTAATGATTCTTATATTTGTTCTTTTGATGATGTCCAATAGATAATGTAGGTTTCCTTTGCAGTTTTCCTCTTTTTTTCCTTTGTTTTCCTCTGAATGGGTTATTTCAATGTTTTTATCCTCTAACTCACTGATTCTATCTTCTGTTTGTTCTGTTCTATTATTGATGCTCTTTAGTGAATTTATTATTTCATCCATTGAATTCTTCAGCTCCAGAATTTCTGTTTGGCTCTTTATTACAATGTCTATCTCTGTGTTAAATATCCCATTTTGTTCTTGTATTCTTATCCTGGTTTTGTTGAATTGTTTTTCTTTGTTTTCTTGTATTCACTGAGTTTCCTCAGAACAACTATTTTGAATTCTTTATCTGGTAATTTGCAGATCTCCATAATTTGGGTCTGGTTGCTTGAGGATTATTTTGAACTACTGACAATGTCATGTTTCCTTAATTCTTCAAGTTTCTTAGAGTTTTGCCTTGCTGTTTTTCAATTTGAAGTAGCATCTTCTCCTCCAGTCTTTACCAGCTGCCTTTAGGTAGGAGATACCTTTCACTTGACCTGCTTATATCTGGGGCTTTCTCTAACGTTGCAGGGATACACCTGGTTCATGTTTCTTGCTCCCTCTTGTGGCCAAATTCTTAAGCTTGTATGTCTTCTCTCCACCTTACAAGACACCAGGCTAGCTGTTGTTAACCTTGTTTTTGTTTTCCTGAAGGTAAAACTAGAGTTGAAGATTGTGGTTTTTCCCTTACCTGCAGACATTGGCTTGTTTTCTGTGCACACTCCCTGTCTACCTGATCTCACTTTCTCTGCCACCCTTGGAGCATGCATAACGAGCTGGCTACAGAGTGGGGGTAGGGTGGGTTTGGCATTCAGGGCACTGGGGGTGACCATGGGCCAAGTTGGGGATTCTCCGTTGAGGTTTTCCTAGAGGCTTAGAGGTGGGCTTCCTGCTAAAGTCCGGATTTTGTTGTTGTTTTGGGTATCTGAAACTGCACTATATCAATGTACATCACATAGTAGAGGTGTAAAACATTTATTGGTGCATCCCTATTTTAGTAAATTGCAATTACTACTATTTTATTCAACTTGCAGCTTTAAAATCATCTTCAGTTCTGATTCCACATTACCACCAATCAGGGGTTTATTTCTATTGTGTACTACTTTTAACTGTCTCTAGAAATAATTGTTTTTATTCCCACTCACATTTCTACCACCCAGACAGTGTTGTCCTGTAAAATCTTTTTTTCAATTTGTATTACATTTTATATAATAATCATAAATCATAGAAACAATTTTGAACTTTTTTTATATAAGGCTGTGTAGGATTTAAAATGAAAGATACCTTCTCTAATGTAAACCCTATCTATGTTCACATTTTCTCAACTCCACTCTGGTCCCAAAACCATTTATTTTATAGCCGTTAGAGGAAACATCAGTTAATATTTTGTGTCCTTCCTCATTACTGTATACAATTTACAGATATACAGTGTTTTTTATATTATAAAAATTTGTATTTTAAACTATATGCTTTTCATACTGCATATGGTTTTGTATTTGACTTCATATTATAACTTGAACTCAGTTCTATGGCAATACATATATTTATTCACCTCATTCTTTTTCAACATCTTTTCAAAAACCACACAAATGTCTTTGAGAATACTGTAATTTCCTTAAGATAAATTTATAGGACTGGGATTGTAGGGCCTAACATTGTGCATTTTAATTTTCTATATATTTTCACTATAATAACACAATTTTCACTACAAATATATTTTGATATATTTGCATAGTATGAGGTTATGAGACAGGTATATTTTCTTTAACTAATATATATTAAATTGTTTAAATACCATTTACTTAATAGTCTGTTCTTTCATTAGAGTATTGAAATATCCTCTACTCAAGCATAAAGTTTCCATATGTGAATGGTTCAATTGCTGGTCTGTGTTTCATCGATCTACTTATGAGTCCTTGTGCCAGTCGGTACAATATTTTAATTATGAAACCTGAACAGTAAATTTTGATACTCTGATAGCATAAATTGATCTAATATTATTTTGATCCAAAAATGGTCTTGATTTTTAGGGTATGTTTACACTTCTGAATAAAATTTAGAGTCATTATGTCAAATTTTTAAAAAACATCTTTAGCATTTTAATGAGGAGTGAGTTAGATTTATGGATTAGCGTGGAGCAGAATGGTGTCTTCAAATATTGAAATTTTCCCTGCAACAAATCAGTATTTTCTTATGTTTACTTCACTTATATCATCATATTTTATACAAATTTAAGATATATTTTGTAATAAATATTTTACATTTCTTTTTTAGACCTTTTTTTGCACACATATGTATTTGTACATAAATACACAAAAGTCTCAGTATGCACATACACAGCCTAACAGTTGGCCAAAACTCAGGGACCCTCAGAAGACTTCTGGACTCTTTCTCCTTTAAGTTCCCAATACCCTGAAATTCCTAGTTTCCTCTTTTTTTGTTTTTTCCTGGTAAGATCACTGATCCCTGGACCCCATCTCCCTATGCCTCTAGTAGAAAACCACGATGAGTACATAGCGTACACAGAGGGTGGCATTTTCCTTCTCACTGATCACAGCAATGCCTTAAAAAAATTTCTTTATCTATTTTGTTTCATTTCATACCTGTTTACTATGGGAGAGTAACTCTAATATTTATTGATCTGCTGTGGCAGGAACATGGAAGCCCTCCTACTTTTAACGTATTTTTACTGTGTAATAAAAGAACCAAATAATATTATGTGCACCAGAGTATGAACATGTGAATTGTAATAATAAAATGAATATTTGTTTACCTACCTCCCACTTTAGATATGAAAACATGCTAATCCTTTAAACTGCCTAACACCTTTGTACTCCATCTCTCCGGCTATCCTCCACTCCCCAGAGTCTCCCTCCTGAGCACCTCACTCTTCTGCTCTCCCTTCCTCCTTCTCCGCCTCTTCCATCTTACTGTGGTTCTCTCCCGACCTCCTGAGCTGTCCTCGCCCTTTGCCTCTTCCTCATCTTGCTCGTTCTCCTTTTGAGCTTCTATTTTGATTTCTACGTGAAAAACAGTTTTCTATAACTATTTTGCTTCTTCTTCTCTATCATTATGTGTTATTTATTTTATTGGATATAATGCTATTTCTTTTCCACACTCTCAATTTGGATAATAGGTTTACTAAACTTTAACATTTTTTTCTACAACTATCCGTTGCTGTATTATTAAAAATAGTCCTTGATGGACTGCTTTCACTGGTGTCCACCTGTGTTTGATATGTGATTTTTTTTCCATTATTAAGTAATTAATCTATAATTTCCATTTGAAGTTTTCCTGTGTGTGATTTAGATAAAAATATTTATTTAAATAATAAAATATGGGATCTATTTAAATATATTTTGATTACTATTTTAAAAATTAATTGAACTTCAGCCAGAGGACATTGTGTAAATCAATTTTTCTTAATATGTTATTACTTTTAAAAATATTTTATATATGCTTCAGAAGAATAGGACTATATATATATGCATGTATATATATATATACTATGTACATTATATATAAATCTGTGTATTTACATATGAATGATTATTACATTTTATAAACATATATCATAATTTTTATTCTACTACACTTATCAGTAATCAATACAATTGGATTGAAATCTCCTACTGTGATGAACAATGGAAAAATGGGTTTTATCTATTTATTTATAATTATAGGCATATAATTATTTAACTAATATTATTATTTTAGTAGCAACATATGATTTCTATGCAATTTCATCACTATTTAAAAATTTATATATTTAAGGATTTTTACTACTTTAATTTTTCTGGATAATTGAACATTTTATTACTTTTATATCATTAACATAGTATTTTGTCTTAAATCACAAATGTTATGATATGTCTGATATTTCTATAATTAACCTAGTATTATTTTCTTTAATTTTTTTATTCTTTTATTTTTTTTACACTTTTTTGATCTAATGTTTTAGCTAGGTCTCACAGTAGGATATAGAATGTAAATAAAAATCTAATATGAAAATTTCTATTTTCAAAAAGTGGATTTAATTACATTTACTTTGTTTACTGTTATGTTTGAACTTGTGTCTACCATCCTACTTTTTGTTTTTGATATCCCATTTTCTCTATGTTTATTTTTATTTAGGGATTTTTTTGAATAATTGAATTATTCTACTTGTTGGGTTTTTTTCATTCTTTCACTTTACTAGTTTGGAAAGTTATATACTGTTCCTATTTCTTAGAATTTAAATTTTGCCCTTCAAACTTAATTTATCAAAAGTAAAATTTAATCAATATATTAATCCTCCTAAATGAAAAGAAAATCTTACAACGTACTCTCTGATTAGAAAATTTGACCGCTGCTTTTGGTCTTTTTAACTCGCTCAATTTTAACATTATCACATTACTTTATACAAATAATATCTGCTCTGTATACCCATATGGTTACCAATTTCTTTAATCAAAATTGCTTCTCTTCTTCTTTTTTCTTTTTAAACTAAAGTATATCCTTTAGAAGTTCCTTTAGTGAAGCTCTATGGGTAGCCTTAGTTGTTGTTTATCTGAAAATGTCCTTATTGCCCTTGTTCTTGAAAGATACTTTCACTGAATACGCAATTTGATTTGGTTACTTTCTCAGAATATTTTAAAGCTATTTTCCACTTTGCCTGGTTTCAATTCTTACCACTGAAAAGTTTGCTCTGAGTTCAACTGTCCTTTCTTTGTAGAGCATCTAACTTTCTTTCCTTGGTTGTTTGTGTTTTATCAACATTATTAACGTTTAATTAACATGTAATACAATGCACACATTTTAAGTATATAGTCTTGAGTTTTGACAAATGGATAAACTCATGTAAGCACTAGCTCAATAGATGTATAGGACATTCTTATTAACTAAAAATATTTTCTTGTCCCTTTGCAATCAATTCCACTAAATCCATCCTCCGAGTGACCACTGATATGTTTGCTATTTCTGGAAATTAGCTTTACCAATTCTAAAACCTCATTCAAATGAAGTCATTCAATACGTACAATTCTGTACTGATTTCCATTACCTGGCTATCGCTGTGTTACCACATGTTCATTTGTTTTACTGCCCATTAGTATTCCATTGTGTGAATGTCCACAATTTGCTTATGCATACACCTGTTGATGCACATTTGGCTTGTTTCTAGTTATGTTATGAATTAAGATGCTGTGAGTATTGTGTACAACTCCTTTTGTGGACACACATTTTCATTTCTTTTGGTTATTTACAAGGAGTATAATTTTTGAAACATGTGTTAAGCATAAATTTAAATTTATAAACACATTGCCAATGTGTTTTCAAAAATGGTTGTATCATTTTACCATCTCGACAGTGATACAAGCATTTCAGTAGCTCTACGTTTTTGTCAGCATTTACTATTGCCAGTTTTTATAATTGTATCAATTCTAGTGGCCGTGAAGTGATATCTAATTGTGATATTAATTTGCATTTCCTTGATAAATAAATAATATTTTATTTTTTTCATAACCATATTAAGTGTGGGTTAATATCTGGACTTTATTTTGTTTCATTGACCTAACTGCCTATCCTCATGCAAATGCCATATATTATAGCTTTATGGCACAGTTTCAGATGAAGTTTTGTATATTCCACAACCTTATTCCTTTTCAAAATTGTTGTGTGTATTAAGAAAGTCTTGAATTTTCATATAAATTTTAGAATACACTTAACAAATTCTGAAAGAACAAAAGTGTGCTGGACTTCTTTTTAAGGGGGAAAGATAGTTTTGAATCTATAGATCAATTGTGAGAATACTGAACTCAATACTACTGAATTTACAATAAATAATAAATATGATATAGTTCTCTATTTATTTAGGCTTCCCTACTGTATTCTTCATTTTTTTATACTCCTTTGGGTAAAGGGCTTGGGCTTCTTTATCAAATATATTTCAAAGCACTTTATGATATTGATAGCACTTTACTGGTATATTTTAATCTTTCTAGTTTAATTTTTGCTACTACCTAGAAATAACATTATTTTTGAACGCTGACTTCTAGTCTGTGCCCTTACTAAATTTACTAATAAATTCTACTATTTTTATCAGGGTTTACTATCCTTGTTAATATTGCTGAATTTTACTTGCTAAGATTTTGTTGAACATATTTAATTCTATGTGGATAAGGAATATTGATCTGTAATTTTATTTTCATTATATGTGTCAGATTTACTTGTAGAAGTTATGTTAGCCTAATAAAATACGATAGAAAATGTTCCTTCTTCCTCTATTTTCTAAAGACTTTATGCAAGGCTGGTGATATTTCCTTCTTAATTTTTTGTTAAGAATGCACCAATGAAATCACCTTGTTCTAGAGAGTTCTCCCTGGGAATATTTTTATTGTCGTTGTTACAAATTTAATTTCTTTGATAGGAATAATTCAGATTGTCTATTTCTTCTTGATTCAATTTTGATAAGAAATATATAGAAGTTATTGAATTTTTTATGTACCTCTTTATCTGTTTTCCACATTTTACATCTCCTTATAGCTTTTAGCTCTGCTCTGAGTAATTCATTCTGATTCTATTCTGGTGAAAGTTTTTTTTTGTTTGTTTTGTTTTTTAGCTAAATCTAATCTGCTTTTCACCATTTTATTTATATGTTTGATGCGTCTCTATTTTGTATTTCTAAGAGTTTGTTTTATTTTCAAATCTCGCCAAATTAATATGATATACTTTTGATTCTGGCTCTTTTTCTCTTATTTCTCTCCCTTTTTTAAAAAAATTAATAGTTTATATATGGTTACATTATAATCTTAATTTGTGTGAATGCTAAGTGTCTAAATGGGAGATTCTTTTATGCAGAGAAATTTGTGATTGTTTCTTACAAAAGCTAAGTGTTCTGCCTTCCTACAAAATTTTTAGAGCACTTGGAGGCTCTCTGGACTAGTGCAAGAGTCTCATAGGCAACTCCCCCTCGTGGTGCTCTGTCCAAAGGCTCAGTCATCTAATAGAAATACAAATACTTTTGCAAATGCTTAGTGCTCATTGCTCTGCTATTTTCACATTTTGCTTTTATAGTGGTAGGTAACAAATACCTTAGCTTTTTTTTAACTTATTTTTTAAGCCTATCAATATATTATAAAAAATATTATTTTTTATTTCCCCAAGAGGTTGTTGTTGTTGTGTTGCTTAATAGGAGAACCTTTAGGTAATCAAGTCCCCACACTACCTAAAGTAAATGTCAGGGCAATGTTTTGATACCTAAAATATTTTAACAATGTTTGCTTTAAATTTAACTACATTTACTTTAGTCTTCAATATCCTATTTACAACAGATATTCACAGAGGTTCTACTTTTGTGGACAATATCAGGAAGCAAACCTAACATACAGATTGTATGTTTTTACTTCACCTATAATAAAAAAATTCAAATAAGTAAATCATTCAGGAAATGTATTTAATTTTCCAAAATCTAGACATAAGGTAGAAAGTTTGACATTACAATTTCTAAGTGGTCATTTTTACTACTATTCACAACTTTCAATCAGTTTTTGCAAATGTCATTTACTCACCCAAACTGAGTGTTTAACTAGGTCATACCCTAGATCTGTTCACTGCAGCAGAATAATAGAATATAGAAATTATTTTAAGAAATATTATAAGAAATGTATGACTTCTACTTTTGAATAATATGTGATTTGTTAACATTTGAAAAAATAAGAGAGGACTATAGGTTATACATGTCAGAAAGCTTTCTCTAGAAAAGTAACAAGGTGTAATAGCTAAACTTTTTCTTATTATGAATACACTCAGGTATTGTGAGACTTTCTCCCAAATCTTCGAGCAATCTTAGGTTATTACATTCTCCCTGAACATTCGAACATGAATATACTGTATGGTGTGGTTCTTGTTCAACACCCTTCCATAGTATATTTATTAGCCTATCTCAAGTTCATTTGCAACATCCAATAACGGAAAGCTGTTACCATGCCTAGGTCTGAAGGGGCAATGAGAAGGAGAATGTGTATTGGTTTACAAAGCCTTCCAGAACAAACTGCCACAGACTGGGTGGCTTAAACAACACACAGTTATCCCTCAGATCCTTGGGGGATTGGTTCCAGGACCCCCACTGGGTACCAAAATCTAGGGATGCTCAAGTATCTTATACAAAATGGCATAGTATTCGCATATAACCTATGCATAGCCTCCTCTATACTTTAAATCTTCTGTACTTATAATAACTGATACAATGTAAATGCTATGTAAATAGTTCCTGGTGCATGGCAAATTCAAGTTTTGCCTTTTGGAAATTTCTGGAATTTTTTTTCCAAATATTTTTGACCCATAGTTGGTTGAATCAGCTGATGTGGAATCTACAGATACAGATAAATTTATTTTCTCACAGTCCTGGAAGCCAGAAGTCTGAGATCAAGTTATTAGTAGGGTTAGCTCCTTCTGAGGGCTATGAGGGAAAGATCTGTTCCAGGCATTTCTCCTCAGTCTGTCCATGGCTGTCTTCTCACTGTGTCTTCACACTGTCCTCTGTACATATACCAGACCCAGAGATAGCTGTAGCTATCCTCTGTACATATACCTGTCCTCTGTACATATACCAGACCCAGAGATAGCTGTAGCTATAGGAGATTGGCCACTTGAGAGAACCCTCTGGTAGAGGAACAGGGCTAGCCACTGGCAAACTCTAGCCCAGCAGGGAGAAACTAGGGTAATAGGTGCCCTATCCATCTCCCACCTTGTCCTCTGATCCCCTCTCAATGACAACAGCAAATCCCAATGGAAAACAAAGGATACAGAGCCTGCTTGACTCTGTCCTTAGAAGTTGGTCTTGTGGGGTACAAAACAAGCTGGTTCGCAATTCTAGTTTCTCTGATGAATTATAATACTTCAACATCTCTTTCAAATACACGCAAACATGTCCCTCTCCCCCAATTATACATATTAAATTGTGATAGTAGGGTCTGTTCCTTATTAACTATATTTGGAAATGTGGCCACAGGGTAATGAATTATATAGTCTGTCCAGACTATATAGAGATGTAAAGAACCTTAGAGAAGGTTCTTTAATAAAGGCTTTTACAACTTCTTAAATGAACCAATTTAAACAAATGAAGAATTTTCAATAGGTTAATTTACTTGGATATGGTAAATCTGAAGAGAGGTCTAGGCTAGGACCTTGCCTTCAGTTTAACACCAAGCTTACAAATGTAATTTCCATAAAAACAAATTGCTACATATTTTAGCTTGTGTGAGAGATCCAATTTTCCAAAATGTTTTTGCTGTGGCAGTTGGGAACTGTATGGCCTACTTAATTTCAATTACCAGAATCATTTTGACTATCATTCTACCCACAAGGACCACAGCAAAAGCTTTCTGCGTACACACAAAGTTTGATTTCAGCTAGCAGCTGTTCATTATAAAGGAAATGCTTTTGATGGCTTTTATTCCATAACACTTAAAACTATCTGGCAACCAAGAATGCTGCTTTCCCTAGGCTTCAGTGTACTTTTTGTTTCATTTTGAGTTGTTTCTCATCTATTTTATGTATCTATTTGATTGCCTCAATATGTTCCTTTCATAGAAAATAGGAAAATTCAGTTACGTATAATAAAATTGCTTTACTTGACCCAACCTCTGGGTAAAAATAAAATGGACAGAAGGTTTTAAAATAGATTAAATTACCCTAAGCAGACCCCTTTTTATGAACACTTCACCTATAAGTAGTCCTGCCCCTTTCTGAGGGAAGGGTGGAGCCACTGCTTCTGGAATAACTATTTTTATTTGAAATCTTTAACTTTTACCTCTGAGATATATTAACATTTTTATGATCATAGTTTTTAACAGGAATATTTTAGGAACACCCATCAGACCTAAAAATATGAGTATCAGTATGAAACACTTTGTCCTCAGTTTCTTCTCCCCGATATGTACATGTTCAGTCTCTGCTCTCACTAATGCTTATCCTGGAAGGGAGTTTGTTCCCTGCACAAAATTATGGGGATGGGATGGACCTGGGTTCCCAAACTTCAGGCTGAGGTAAAAAGACATGTCCCCAGATATTGCAACTGAAATACGAAAAAATATTTTTTCTAAACAGCTGCTAGGTTGTATGGTCCTATGACCATATTTGGCCAGCTACCTTATCAGCTTTTGCGGAATAACAACACGTCTTAACTATGAGTTGTAATGTTTTTCCTCGGACAAATATTGGTCCAAGTTTCTAACAACTTGACAAAATATGTTTGGAATTTTAGTGCTTAAAAGTTGAGAACGTGTCCTATTTAGGTCTCTAAAATTACTTATTTGATGAAATATAAATAAATATTTTAAATAAAAATATCTAAAAAACATCCTTTATATATACTTATAGTTGAGTAGAAGATTAAGAAAAATATTACTGCAAATGTATAGAGGATATCACAAAGAGCGGGGGAAACAAGGCTTTAAGAGAAAATAGACCTGAATTCCTGCTCCATCACCTACGGTCTACAGGTCCTAAGGAGGCTTTCTTATCCCCTTTCTGCCTCAATCCTGCCTCCCAGGTCCTTCCCCTTGTGTGCTTCTTAGATAAGAACCCCACAAAGCTTACCAGAACCCCACTCTTTTTGGTTTGAATTGACCAATCCAGCTTTAGCCTAGGAACCCCAAAGTACTCCAACCTTGGACCCTAATGAAGCCATGCTCCCCAGGTTCTGTCTCTCTCTGCCTGTACCCTGCCTTGATCTCCCCATGTGCTCCCCCACCCCAAGCTTGACATGTACTTCCTCTAGGACCTCTGAATAATAACCTCTATTCTAATTCCTTTGTGGTATTTTATTGAACCCAGGCTCACCATCCAACATCCCTAGCCTCTACTTAACAAATGCTAATTTAACAAAGTCACAACAGGGACTTACCAAGTTACAGCCATATTTTGTTTTATAAACAGAAGCACATTACCTCATTTGATGTATACCTTATCTTCATGAGTTGACTACTTGCATTTAGTTATGTGCACAGCATTAAATGTGCCAGAAAGATACCTATTTTCAAACAATTAAGGTATTTAAATGACATGCAACACACTATGAAGTTCAAACAATTTTTCAAAAAGGAAGGCTAAAAGACTTTAAGTTATATCCACATGATTTTCAAAAGATATTTCCTATCCAAGTGACCACTTCAAATAAAAACTCTATGGAAGTATGGTTTCTCATATGCTGCTGGAGAAGCCTTCTACTGATTCTCTACCTTTCCTTAATCTTCAAATTCTATGTACTTATAATCAAACACATTAAAAATCATAATGGCAAACTGAAACGTTTCTCCCACCCTTAGGTCCCACTCATTTCTTGTGTATCCCACTCCCATTCATTTCTTGTGTGTCTCCCCAAAATTATTTTCTGTATTAACAAGAAAATTTAAATGTTATCTTTTCCCCTTGTTTAAACACCCACTCACACTATTATCTATTCCACTGTCACCATTTGGAGTCATAGATAGATATAGATAGAAATATATAGATGTATAATATCTATATAGATACGTAGGTATCTTTCTATGTATATACATATACATACGTATATATATAGATACACATTGTTATGGTTAACCATCAACTTGACTGGCCACAGGGTGCCCAGATTAAACGTTATTTCAGGATGCATTTGTTAGGGTGTTACTGGATGAGATCAGCATTTGAATCACTGGACTCAGTAAAATAGATTGTCCTTCCCAGTGTGGAGGGACTGAATAGAACAAAAGGCAGAGGTAGAAGGAATTGGTCCCTTTTCTCCTGCCTCACTGCATGAGCAGAGGTATCTCATCTCATCTTTTCTGGCCCTCAGTCTAGAATTGACACCACTGACTCCCCTGATTCTCAGGCCTTTGAATGCAAACTGAATCACATCACTGGCTTTCTGGTTCTGCAGCTTACAGATGGCAGATGATGGGACTTCTCAGCCTCCATAATCATGTAAGCCAATTTGACATTTATATATACATAAATAACTGAGTCTAAGAATGTATGTATTTCTAAGTTTTTTTAGAAAGTGTCAAATTGCCCTCCATCGAGGTTTGACACTTTATATCCACCAACGCTCTATGATACTGGCTCTTTCCTCACAACCCACCAACAGAGGTATTGTCAAATACCTTTTGGATTTGCACCAATCTAATAGGTGAGATATGATTGCTGATTATATCTTTTGTGTTGATAATGCTGCTCATAAATAGATGCATAAAGTTTCCTACTGAGAAAACTAGAAACAGTGACTTTCTCTTCTTCAGCCTGGGTTTTCCTGTATACATTCATGAGAAATATTTGTAATATCTTTACAGAAGAAAGATGAGAGGTAACACTTTTTGAATGCTGGATATTAGGCACTGGGCTAACTGCCTTATGGATATTATCTAACTTGAATCTTACAACAACCCTATACAGAAGTTATTATTATTTACATTTTATAGATAAGAAAAAGAAGGAGGACCAGGAGAGGTCAAGGAACTCACCCCAGACCACACAGATTATGAACGGTGCAATCAGATATGAACTTGAATTGGTCCGACTGCAAAGTATATTGATTACATCAGGAAGTGATTATAAGGTGTGGAAGGGCATGTTATCTATGCTATATGACATATTTTGCCATATTACTAGCATTTGGAAATGCATATTTTATTTGACAGTATTTATAAATCATGTGTTTCCCTCTCAGAATAACTTGTAGTGCAGAAATCCTTCCATATGCCAGAAGTTTGTCGGGTTCTTTTGATGAGGGAGAGAGTGTCGTTCTGTAGCTTGCTTGCTTATAATCACTCAGCTACAGCATGTATAAATTTAGAAATGGTATTCCCACAGAATTAACTCAGAACAAATTTCCATTCCTGCAGACCTCACATGACTGATAAAGATGTGTGTGCAAGGCAGTACTGTCACAAAATAATGCATTTTTAGGACTTCTTTCATTATTTATACAGGTAATAGAAATTTGCAAATTAAACGTATATTATTTAAATTTCCAAATTCAGATACAATTAAATTCTAAACTTTTAATAAATAAGCTAGTTACTTTTCTTACAACTGTAACTCAACCTTCCCACTTGACGGCTATGTGACCTTGGAAAATTTTACCTAAAATTTCTTGGAAAACTTTTTTTTCATCTATATATAGTGTATCAGTATACAAGTCAACACATGTTTTGAAAATCCAATGAAATAATCTATGTAATTACTTACAGTGATGTTTTTCAGCAGTGGAAGTAGTATTCCATGGATTTCATTGAACACAAAGTTCTCTGTACTGGCAGTCAGGGGCACTGAGGTTTACATCAATCATGGTTCTGCTTTACCCTTACCGATACTGAACTCAGATAAGCCACTTTAATTGGAATTCAGATTTCTCGTGTATAAAATGAGTCAAAATAAAGTCGTTTGTCAAGAAAAACTCTAAGCTCATAAGGCCATTTAAAGGCAGTTTATAGATTTTTTTCTAATTCCAAAAAATTGAGACAAGTTTTATACTCCTTTCTACCCTGAGTCTTTTGTACAAGGAAGAGCGACATGCTTCATGTCTTGTATTGCTTTAGTCAAAGTGGCTGCTGCTTCTGATACCCATTCACTCTCAGATGCGTTCCCAGGAGGTCGGCCTAAAATCTCCAAGTCAGGAGACAAAACGAAGGCACCCTTGAGCAAGAAAGGCCCTGATTCCTTAATCCTTCTCTTCTAGAAATGTAAGTGTCTTCTGGACAAAGAAATATATCTTCTTCCTACAAGACACCTCTTGTATTTATTGTTCAGATCATAATTATAATACAGTGGACAGTTTTACCTAAAAAATTTGCCCTGATAGTTTGAAAATGGCTCAGAAAAATTTCTAGATAAGAGCACTTTATTTTAAATATATTGGGCAATACTCAAAAATACATAACCTACTCACATTTTCAACTCACATTAAAAATATCATTTGATAAAAAAATAGTCCCCCAAAATAGTTTCTACCCTTTTTACATTTTTTATGATTCTGTATTTGTAGAACTTTTCAGACCATTTAGAGTCATAGAAAATTAACTTTCCAACATATTTCGGTAGGAAGATGCTGCTGCTGACAATGATAATATGACGCTTGTTTGAATTTTGCAAAATAACCAACAATATTCTCCATTGTAAACACATATTGAATACCTACTATGTACAAGGCACTAAAGCTAGATACTGTGATGAATACAAAATTATAGGCCATTATTTATAGTTCTGAACACTTTACAATCCAGTGATGGCACATAAATATTTAAAAATAACTAAAACAAAAAGTATGAGATAACTGCTAATGTAGAAATAAAAGTCAGAATCAACAGTTGTATAAGATAAGGGGAATATATTTCTTGGGACTATCAAGTGAGACTTTTTGGTAAAGAGAGATTGATTTTGGAGTATATGATGGATTTTTTTAAGCAGATAAATTGTAGAAGTTTTTACATCATATGAAACTGAGATAACTTAATTTCCTCAGATTTAGTTATTCAATTTTTATGTATCCACTCTGCCCTCTGAATTCTACTTTTATAAATGTATTGCTACGTGATTTTATTTCTGTATTGTTTAAAATAACAGAATATTAAATGAAATTTATATTTAATTTATAAATAAAACTAAATAAAATTTAATACATTAAATTTATGAACAAAATAAGTATGTTGATTGTCATGTGCTATTGGAAATACTGGCTAATGCAATAAGAGAATTCTTAGAAATAAAGGAAGAAATCTAAACTATTTGCACCTAATAGGCTTGTCTCACAAGAAAATCAAGGGAAACAGAAACAGACTCACAGACTTAGAGAATGAACTTACGGTTACCAAGGGGGAAGGGTGTGTGTGGTGGGGGGGGAGGGATAGTTAGGGAGTTTGTGATTGACATGTACACATTGCCATATTTAAAATGATAACCAACAAGGACCCAGTCTATAGCACAGGGAACTATGTTCCATAGCATTATGTAACAACCTAAATGGGAAAAGAATTTGAAAACAATAGATACATGTATATGTATAACTGAATCACTTTGCTGTACACCTGAAACTAACACAACATTGTTAATCACCTATACTCCAATATAAAATAAAAATTATAAAAAGAGAAACAGGAAAAAAATCACTTAATCAATTAATAGAAGAGAGCTCATTTAATTAGAAAATAAATAATATATTGAAATATTTTCTTATGCAAACAATAATTAATTGAAAACGTGTGATGGGAAATTCCATTCATAAAATAAAACAAAATGTTTAAAATACTTAGGTATAATCTTAATAAGAAACACGCATACACACATTCCAACTACACTAGACTCCATTATATTATGCTATATCTTAGTGACTACGCTCAAGATATTAAAATGTAACTGAGATGGTGGCTAAACTGTTTCTAGAGGGATGGTGGGAAATCACAGGGAAACCATATGTCACCAGAGGCTGTGCCATCCTTGTGAAAAGATCACAACAGCATTGTTGGGAAATAAAGAAGGAATTGCTTTAATGGCCTAAATCCACTTCTCCCGTGAGCCCAACTTGTTTATTTCCCTGAATTGACAATAAATTACAATCTTAAATGACCAGAGTTAAAATGTTCAGACTACTTTTGTGAATTCTAGCATTAGAGGCTTTCCAGGGAGTTTTGAAATAAGGAACTAGCAGCTGAGAAATGTGGGTTTAAGGGAAATAAAGCCTGATTATTATGGGGTGGAGACATCACACACAATAATGTGTGTCATGAAAGTGCGCCTTCAACACCAGTTAGACTGGTAGTTGACAAATTTCTAGACAAATACTGAATAACTGCCAAGATTATAGATGTGCAAAGGGGTAAAACTGAAGCAGAGAAAAGCTCATATAAATCGTCACTTATCTAGCTCTTCCTGTAAAGAAAAAGGAAATGTGTTTGTGTGTGTAGGAATTAGGCAAAAGCAGGTAGATCTCACAGCAAAGAAAAAACATTAATAACACATTGATTTAATTCTCACCAGCCTTGCTTTAATGTGTGCAGGAGCCAAATGTTATTTATTTATTTGTCTTTTTTTAATATTTTAATTTTACTGGAGTATAGTTGATTTACAATTTTGTGTTAGTTTCAGGTGTACAGCACAGTGAATCATATATATTATACGTATACATATGTTCATTCTTTTTTAGATTCTTTTCTCATATAGGTTATCACAGAATATTAAGTAGAGTTCCCTGTGCTATACAGTAGGTCCTTGTTGGTTATGTATCTTAATATATAGTAGTGTATCTATGTTCACCCAATCTCTTGATTTGTCCCTCCCCTCCACGTTGTTTGTCTTTTAATAGACCTTTGTTTCCGTTAGGATGAGGTTCAGGTGTTGTCTAACAGAAACCCCAATAAGTGGTTTAAGAAAAGTAGAGGTTTATTTGTTTTATTTTATTTATGTCCAGAAAGGCCAGGGATAAGCAATTCGGAGTTGTCATATCAGCTACATGGTCTTCAGGGATCCAGAGTCCCTTTACTTTTCTGCTCCATGATCTTTAGTATTGATTTTCACGTGTACCTCATGATCAGAGGTGGCTTTGGAAGCTCTAAGCATCACACCAATATCCCAGGCAAAGAAATGATACAAGGGAATAAAAGAAAAACAGCATAATACTGAGGTGAGCAAGCTCATTTAAGGATGCTCTAAATCACAACTTCCACTTACTTCTCATTGATCATTCCTAGCTGCAAGAAAGGCTGCAAAATTTAGGCTCTTAACGGGGATCACTCCTACTCATAACGAAATCTGTTTTGGTTTTAGTAAGAAAAGGGAGAAAAGATATTGAATAGGCAAGTAGCAGTCTATGCAACAACCTCTCTTATGAAAAGGAACTGAGATTTAGAATTCTATAGTTTGAAAATAAATTTGGTTTTTAAAAACTGCATTCAGAAACTTGGCCTCAGAAATAAGTTTCTATTTGAAACAGACTCTCTTCAATTAAAACACTGGAACTACATTTAATCAATGAAACCTCCATACTTAAACTACAGGAAGCACTTTTTAAAAGTTCCTTTGGGAAAATAGATGAATATTTAAATGTTACTGCATTGATTTACTATGCTGCACATGATTTTAAGGGTGAGCCACAATTAACTGAATTTTAATGGTTTTAAGACAATGTAGGTAAATAATTAAGAGAACTGTTATTGATTTTACTTATGTGGAGGATAACCTTCTAAGGTGTTAAAAGAAAATAAATGGAGAAATTATCTGCTACTTGAAATTTTCACAGAAATCATCCATAAAACAGTAGGGAATCGTTGCCTATTTTAAGGATAGATCTATGCTTGTTTCTTCAATATATTATATTATTAGTAGTAAAATACATAGCTATAGGTCTATTTTTTCCAAACATTTTAAAATAATTATTGTTCCTCCAAGAAAATATAGAATTAAATGGCAATATTTTCACAGAATTTCAAAATCTTGTCTTCTTCTTTCCCTTTCTCTTGCTGTTATCCACTAATTATATGGGAATACAGCTCTGACAAAGGGACTTTTATGTCTGTAAATTATCTGGTGTTCTCACAGAGGCAGAATGGAATTTTTTTTAACATTTGCTTGCTAATGGCAATGAGGAAGTTCATCTAGGTCTGTGTATTTTGGCAATAATCAGAGGATTCTTTCCTCCTTCTTAAAGGAGGAAATAAATTAATTTGAATTTTGGCTAAAATTGAAACTGAACATATTTGTTCAATTATTTGTATGACTGCAGATGATATGCTGCTGAACTAGAGAGGGAAAACTGAAATAATAGTCTTAGAGCAAGGAAAGACAGTGAGATCAGAAAAGGCTGGAAAATCAACCTGAACTCAGAGCATTTTGAAAAACACATGTAATATTATGCTACATTACTAAACTGACAGCATTCCACATGTACACCTGTACTATTCCAGGTATTCGCATACAAAAATTAATAAGTGCCCTCTCTCACTATTCATCTCTAAGTGGGTGGTCAGTAACTAGCTTAATGTTTGTAGCAGGAAAATGAAAGATAAACATGGGGAAATTTTTGTTTTAGTTGGCATCAGAAGGGGAAAAACACTTTAAATAATGTCTAGTTATGAACTAATTCATGATAGATTCAAGGATAGATTTGTCAGATATGAGAGAAGTCTGATAATGGCTAATACTCAAAATCTGAACAAGAAAAAGTGAGTAATTACATAATAGAGTTACCATATGATCCAGCAATCCCACTTCTGGGCATATATCTGGAGAAAACTACAATTCGAACAGATACATGCACCCCAATGTTCATAGCAGCACTATTTACAATAGCCAAGACATGAAAGCAACCTAAATGTCCATTGACAGATGAATGGATAAGGAAGATGTGGTACGTATACACAATGGAATATTATTCAGCCTTAAAAAAGAATAAAATAATGTCATTTGCAGCTATATGGATGGACCTAGAGATTATCGTACTAAGAGACGTCAGACAGAAAAAAATATCATATATCTCTTATACGTGGAATCTAAAAAAATGATACAAATGAACTTATTTACAAAACAGAAATAGACTCACAGACATAGAAAACAAACATGGTTACCAAAGGGAAAACTGCAGGGAGGGATAAATTAGGAGTTTGGGATTAAAATATACACACTACTATATATAAAATAAATAACCAACAAGGACCTACTGTGTAGCTCAGGGAACTCAATATCTTGTATAACCTATAAGGAAAAAGAATCTAAAAAAGAATATGTATACATATATATATATGTATATATATATAACTGAATCATTTTGCTGTACACCTAAAATTAACACAATGCTGGAAACCAACTATATTTCAATAATTTTTTTAAAAAAAAGAACACAATGAGGCCTGAAAAAGTCATGAGTACATGAGTATAATTAAAAGAGAAAATAAAATTATGACACAGAAAATTCAGTTCAATTGATTCTTACCTAAGTTTGCAGTCAAAAAAAAAAAAATGAGGGCTGCGATGTGAGGCACATCATTCCATTGACAAAGCAACTGGAAAATACTTGTTTTCACAGCACTTTTTTGAAGTGCAACAAAGCTTCAGAAAATGACACAAATCATGATTGTACTGGTCAATAACTTTTTACAGACTGAATACACAAGTGTAACACAAGACATTGAATATTTGTAGCATCCTACAAGACCCCTCCTAGTCACTACTGAACACTTGGCATTATCTTTTGCAAAGTGATGATTTCAAGTCCACTGTCCATGTTTCTACTGGGTTGTCTTCTTCTTTCTTATTGGTTTGTCAGAGTAAATTATATATTCCTAACATCAAATTTTTTCCAGATATTTAGTCTCAAATTGCCGTTTGCCTTCTTTGCTCTCGTAAAAGAGAATTTGATTATTTTTATTTTAATTATTTCCAATTCATAAACTCCTTCTTTTATTATAGGTCCTTCCAATCCTGGGTTCCCTGATAGCCCTAAATTCTATTTTATATTCTCCAATCCAGTAAGCCTGCCACAAAGTTTAGGTCATTATTATCTATGCAGTCTCTGTGTACCATGGAAAAACTGGCAAATTCCCAGCATGGAAAAGGCAGCATAAACTGTGGTGCTCACACTAATGAACTGTGCTCCTTTCTGGAATAAGCTATTGTCTATTCTCTAATGTTTTCAAATAACTCCTTTTAAAATTTTTAAACAGATTTCATATTTCTCTCATCTTGAGAATTAATATGATATTATCAAAAGGAAAAAGCCGTACTGTGACTTTATAAGTCAATTACAAACCTTATTCTGATCACATTTTCAAATTATTACTGTAGTAACAGTGGTAGGCATTTGTTTTGTTTGTTTTATTAATTTGTGGTAGTCTATAATAAGGATTTAAATTGCAATTCCTACAACAACCAGTAGAATAATAAAACAAAAAGTTCTGACTTACAAAGTCCATGGCAAATGAAATTGAATACTAAAATAAAAATATAAATTAGATTAATACAAAAGAAAGAAAAAGAGTAAAATAAGAACATAAAAATAATGAGAAATATAGGAAACAAATGGCAAGATGGTAGATGTAAGCCCCAAATTTTCTATAATTTCATTAAATGTAAAGGAACTAAACATTACAATTAGACAGAGATGGTCAGATTGAATTGAAAAGCAAAATACAACTACAAACTATTTAAAATAGATGTGTTATACATATACAAACATTAAAGTTAAAAGGAAAAGCACAAAAAATATATAGCATGCAAACAGTAAGCAGAAGAAAGCAATGTGGATTTATTAATTGTTATCAAAGATGTCTGGATAAAGATATTTAACAGACATATCTATATAGAGAGAGATTTTATAGTGAAAAAAGAATCACTTCAGGAAGATGACATAAAAATCTTAATTTTACAGGAACCTAATAACAGAGCTCCAACATTGATGAACTAAAAACTGACAGAAATAAAGGGTAAAACAGACAAATTCATGACCGTATTTGAAAAATTAAATACTTTTTCCTAAGTGATTGAGACAATCTATAGTAAAAAATAATTAATAATATGGAAAATTTGAACATCACTATCAACCAACTTAATCGAATTGGCATGTATAAGGACGCTATACCCCAAAACTGCATAACACTGAATATTTTTATATGAACAGAAAATATTCAGTTAGAAAGACTATATGGTGGGCCATAAGAAATTACATTAATTCCCAGGTATTCAAACATATAATGTAAGTTCTCAATTCACAGCACAATTATAATAAATCATAAACAAAGAGATATTTTGAAACCCTCAAATTTTTAAAAACACATAAGCATTTCTAAGTCAACTATGAATCAAAGAAGAAATAATAAGGGAAATTAGAAAATATTTTGAACTAAATAACAATGAAATTGCAATGTAAATGTAAAAGATGCAGCTAATGTTGCATTTAAATAAACTTTTTTGTTTAGAATGATAATATTGAAAAGAAAAACATAATTTCAATTATCTAAGCATCCAGTTAAGAATGTAAGAAAAAGAGAGCAACTTAAGCCTAAAATAAGTAGAAGGAAGGGAATAATGAAGATCAGAAATCAATGAAAACAGGTAGAAAAAATCAACAAAGACAGAAGTCAATTTTTTAATTGATAAACACGTAGCAAGTCGGATGAGGAAAAATGGAAATATAACACAATAAAAGCACCCAGGAATGAGAGAACATACCTCAAGAACAATCTCACTAATATTAAAATAATATTAAAGAAAAGTTAGAAAAGCTTCATATCAATATATTGAGCAACCCAAAACTGAACTAATTCCTTGAAAACACAATTTAATAAAAATAAGAAAAAGAACGCCTAAACAGTGTACTCATCTTAATGAAATTCTTTCAGGAAATTGAGAAGGAAGAAAGATTTTTAATAAATTTTATAAGGCCAACGTAACTCTGGTGCCAAAACCTGACAAAGACAAAACACACACACACAAAAATATACGAATTCCCTTCATGATTATAGATGTGAGCATTCTTCATAAATTATTAGCAAATCAAATCCAGCCATATATAAAGATAATACATCATGAATGATCAAAAAGTGGGGTTTATTCTAGAATGCAAGTTTGCTTCAACTTTCAAAAAAGAAATATGTGTATGTGTGTATAATTCAGTACATTAAAACAATAAAGAATAAAATTATATGGTGATACTAAAGATCACATGCTTGATTTCAAGAATTACTATAAAACTACAGTATACAAGACATTGTGGTGATGGTATAAAGATAGACAAATAGATCAATGGACCAGAATATGATCCATAAACAGACTCACACACAATTCTGTCAACTGATTTATGATAAAAGGATCAAAGCAATTTAATAGGCAAAGTATATGTAGTTCGATAGATTTTAATCGATCAACTGAATGGAGAAAAAAATGAACATTTACCCGGATTTATCATAAATCTAAACATAAAAGCTAAAATTATAAAGTTTCACAAAGAAGCTTGGGGTAGGATAGAGAAATCACTAACTTTTAAGGTGTAGGATACACCTTAAACTTATACAGAGCTGGATGTCAATTATATGTCAATTAAACTGGAAAAAATTTTAATTAAAATTCCCATTAATTCGTGGAAAAAAAATGAAAATCTGAAACTTGAATAAATTGCTTGAAATATCTGTATGTCTGACAAAGGAATTATATTCAAAATATATAAATAACTCCTACAATTCAATAATTAAAAAGACAACCTGATTAAAAATGGAGCAAAATACTGGAATGGACACTTCGCATAGAAGGATAGGCAAATGGTTAGGTACAATATGCTCAACATTAGTTCTCATTAGGAATTGCCAATTAAAACTACCATGAAATATCACTGCAGTCACTCTAATGGTTAAGCTTTGAAAGACTGACAAAATCAAAATATTGGTGAAGAGATGAAGCAACCAGGTATTTGAACACTGCTGGTGGGAGAATAAAGTGTTACAATCATTTTGTAAGATCAGTTTATTTTAAAGTTAAACATATATGTACCCTAGGACCCAGCAATCACTTTTAAGTATTTGCCCAAAAGAAATGAAAACATATATCCACACAAAGACTTGTATTAGCATGTTCAGAACAGCTTTATCCCTAATAGATAAAAACTGGTAACAGCATACCCTCCATCAGCAGGAGAATGAATAAAATTTTGGTATATTCATAAAATGGAATACTACTTATCAATACAAGGAACAGAGAAAGGGATGGTGTACAAAAGAACATTTATGAATCTCAAAAATACTGCACTGAGCGAAATAAGTCAGATGCAAAGGAGCATACATTGTAAGCTATCATTTAGATGACTTTCTAGAAAAGGCAAAACTAACCTATTGTGATAGAAAACAGGCTAAGTGCCACTAATTAGAAATGTAATGATAAAACAAGTACATTGGTGAATATCTTCTATTGGACTTAATAGTTCTTAATTGGACAGTGGGTTACATGATTATATATGTTTGAGAAATCTCATAAAACCACAGATTTTTAAAATGTGAATTATACCTCAAAAAAAAGGAAAAAACTTTATGGGTGATATGGCAAAAAGTAAGAGTAAAATCAAATGAAAGTAAAAGGTAAAAAAAAAAATACTATGTGGACAAATTAGATGAAACACAGTGTCTTGTGTAGAGAAGATATATTTCAGGTTAGGATATTTTTAGATACACAGTCTTCTGTTACCTATTATATCACATACAATTTAGTTCTCTCTGAAGGTGGATCCTCCACACCAGAATACAGGTTGCTTTAATTTTTTTAAGTATGATTTCTCTCTTATGTGGACATCTGAACTGGGAAGATAAAATTATGCATCATATTTCTTTGGGTAATATTAAGCTCTTACTTGATAAAGAAAAGTGACTTAGGCACCAGCTAAAATACGAACAATTCAGGATATATAGTTAGAGGATATTCAAAGTTTATTCAGTTTACAATGTGACCAGGCCCTTTCCTAATCTTTTCTTTATGCTGCTGTTATATACTACTTTATGACACAACACCTATACTAGACATGAGATGCTGATGGTATGTGTTTAAACTCAACCATTCAATGTAACAGAAAGCAAAATTAATTGATGATATGAGATTTGAGACTTTACAAATCCCTCTCTATCTTTATTGGAAATTTATATTCTGGTCTCATCTTATTTTTCTAACCTGTTTCTCTCTATTTCCTCAACATCTGCTGTATTTACAATTCCCTTCTCTTTTCCACAAACACTCCAAGCTCTATCTCAACTTAATGAATTTGATCACTCACTTTCTTCTACAGCACATCTTTACTTTCTCTGAACTCTTATGGCATTTTAAAGTTAATAGCGTTACGTTTAGCCCTTAAATATATAGTCTTCACTTTCTGTGTCTCATATCTTATTGCGCAAATTAGATTTTAAGCTTTTTCAGCACTTTGTTTTATATATATATATATATATATATATATATATATACACACACACACATACACACACACATAGATATGTATATATATATATCAGTAAAGTTTATTGTCTACAGATTTAATAACATAAATAATTCACCTGTTTTTATTTTTGCTCTTCAGAGACCAAACCTTATTAGAATAGTAACAGATAGTGGATAGAATATTGTAATGGGGCAGATGTCCATATTATAAACTTTACTCTCCCATTTACAACAAAAGTCAGCTTAGAAAATAAGTAAAAATGCTGTCTCCACTTCTTTATACTAAGAAGGCAGCAATAATATCAAATATGCCTATCTCACCAAAAAAATACTTGTGAGAATTACATAAAATATGTGTGTAAGGACATGCCGCGGAGCGGCTGGGCCCGTGAGCCGTGGCCGCTGAGCCTGCGCTCTGCAACGGGATAGGCCACAACAGTGAGAGGTCCGCGCAAAAAAAAAAAATGTGTGTAAGGAATACCAAGAAAAATAGTCTAAAATAATAACTGATTGGAGGGGGAGAAAAAAATAAGAGAATGAGGAGTGAATAAAAGGAGGAAGAGGAGAAGGCGGATGTAGAGGATGAGGGACGGTGGAAAGGGGACAGGACAAGAGTGGGTAGAGAAGAAAGAAAAGGCCAAGGAGAAGGAGAAAATAAAATTATTTTCTCATGAACATACTATATAAATTCACCAAAAATACTATAACTTCAATGGAATTCAGTAGACTTAGCATTGGCTAGCCGTTCAAGATGTCAAATCACCGGAAAGCAAGTCATAGGATGACTATGTCTGCCTCTGAATTTTCAAATTTAGCAGGTGCTGCAATACATTTCCTCATTGTATTAGTTTTACAAGCTAATGGGACTTCCCTGGTGGCTCAGTGGTTAAGAATCCATCTGCCCAGGCAGGGGACATGGGTTCGATCCCTGGTCCGGGAAGATCCCACATGCCACGGAGTGAAGATCCCACGTGCTGCAGAGCAACTAAGCCCGTGCGCCACAACTACTGAGCCTGCGCTCTAGAACCTGCGAGCCACAACTACAGAAGCCCATATGCCTAGAGCCCGTGCTCCACAACAAGAGAAGCCACCGCAACGAGAAGCATGCGCACCACAACGAAGAGTAGCCCCCACTCGCTGCAACTAGAGAAAGCCCGCACGCAGCAACGAAGACCCATCGCAGCCAAAAAAAAAAAAAAAAAGAAGCTACCACACCAAAAATGTGGACTTTACTTTTAAAATATAAACTCAGTGTGGCAGACACGTTTCTCTCCAAAACCCCCACCCCCCTGATTATTCAAACACTAATCTGTGAAGGGATTTTGTAGATGAAATTAAGGAGATGGACTTTAGAATAGGAAGAGTATCTTGGATTATTCAGGTGAGGCCAATCTAATTGCAATGAGCCCTTAAAGCAGAGAACTTGCCCCAGATGGACTCAGAGAGATGTGGTCGAAGAAGACAGAGAAAAGGGACCAAAGGAGAAATCCAATTACTCAACATTTCCTATACCTGCCATTTCTTTTTCATCTATCAGCCCTTTGTACAAGTAGTCATCATTGAAAACATAAAATGCCTTCACTCTTTTCTGCCTGAAGTACCCATTCTTCAGAGCTATTTATTGTCTCTGACATGCTACCTCAGCTCCTTAGGGCACATAGGGTGTGCTTCCTTTATGATCCTTGTTTATTCAGCAAGTAACGAGTATCTCCTGTGAGCTAGCCACTGTGCCAGGTGATGAGTAAGAAACATCCCTGCAGTTTAAAAGTATCACCTACTAGACAGCACATAGCTTTTAGTGACTGATGTATTCCTTTATTGATAGGAGAAAACCAACCCTACTGGAATATCTAACATAAGTATGTCTTTCTAAATTTTCCAAGACACATGTTCTACATTTTATGATTTTAATCTAAAATATCCATTAGCTCCAAAAAGGTAACTTGATTTTATTCTCAAATAATAGCCACATTATTTTTATTATACTCATTTATAGGGTGTAAATATCATTTTCTTCATTAGAGGGAGAAGTAATTCCTTGATATTCCAATAACTGCATTGAATCAAACATAGATATTTTACAAGACATCACTATGTCATAAAATGTAAATAGGAAACGTGAGGAAGCTCACTGCATTTGCATCTTAGAAAGCTACATGAGCCAAAGATTAAACACTTTAAAATAGCTCGCTTGCTGGGTCAAAAAGGCATGTGGTTATTCTTGCATCAAATATCAAGACCATTATATGGACAGAGATAAATTCTTTCAATGTGAAAAACATGCCACTTGCCATATGGCTGTTGGATTCATGGTCCAATTGTAAAGTCTATTGTGTGTGACAATGTGGATGTTTCTTTCTAGTTATCTATGTGAGACAGATATTTCTTTACAGCATTCCATTCCCCTTCTGGTCTGTAACCGGCATTCTAATTTACACAAGTAGTCTCAGTTTTGTATTGTTTTATTGGAAATAAAACAAAAAAATAAGACAATGTCTAGTGTCCATAGCTTTTGGTGCAGCCTCCTAAGTACAAAAGCATGTCAGAATAGTGTTACACCCAGTTTGGTTTCAGCAGAGTACAAGAGATACTGGTTGTATACATGTTACAAAATGATTTGATAAAACAATAATATAGTATAGAGTAGTCACATGGAGTTATTTTTAAATGTTAATTTTAATTTTTAACAAGGGCAGTCAATTCAAAATTAAAATGTGTATTTTATTCATCTAATTATTTCTAGATTTTGATACTGAACAGATAAGTTACACATGATTTATTTCAAGTCCTCCCTACAAATACCTGCCAAATACTAAGCTTCAGAAGAAAAAATCACTTTCTGTAAAAATAATTCACTATGTGATTCCTATGAGAAAAACCTTCTACCTGTTATATGAAAAATATGTAATTTTTATTTACTTATTATAGCAAGTATTGAAATCCTTTAATGTGAGGCACTGCTCTTGGTTTAAGCTTATCACAATGAACAAATCAAATGAGGTCCATGGAGATTGACTGTAAAAATAAAATAAAAGTGAGTGAGCTATGCCTGGTGATAGGTGTTACTATTTTAGTTAGAGTGTTCAGAGAAGAAGGGTACAGACATGAGAATCAGCTGAGGGAATGAGTGGTGGAGATACCTGTGGATAAGATTTGCAGCCTCCAGAGCCCCTGATATGAGAGTGTGGTTGATTTGCTGGACATACCACAAAGAGACAAACAATGTAAGCTAGGAACAAAGTTGAAGGTCATGATAGAAGAAATAGCCAGGGTTAGATTACATATGACCTTCTAATCATCACAAGGATTTGGAACTCTATTGTAGTTTTCTATTATAAAAAATTGGGGCAAGTGGCCAACCACTTATGTTTTTAAATTGTTACTCTGACTACCCAATGGTAAATAAATTGGTGAAAGAATGGAAACAGTGAGTCTAGTAAAGTGGCCTATGTAATAGTCCAAATAATTAATAACAATGATGTGAAACAGTATGAGAGCTATGGAAATGGTGGAAAATAGATTTGGGAAATATTTTGAAGAAAGAGTAAGAGTTTTTGGTCGATTAGATGTAAGGAATGAGAAAAAGAAAGGATACATGTAAAAGAATGAAATTAGAACATTCTCTAACACCATACACAAAAATAAACCTAAAATGGATTAATGATCTGAATGTAAGAATGGATACTATAAAACTATTAGAGGAAATCATAGGCAGAACACTCTTTGACATAAATTGCAGCAATCTTTTTGGATTCACCTCCTAGAGTAATGAAAATAAAAACAAAAATAAACAAATGGGACCTAATTAAACTCAAAAGCTTTTGCACAGCAAAGGAAACCATAAACAAAATGAAAAGACAACCCAGAAAATGGGAGAAAATATTTGCAAATGATGCAACTGACAAGGGATTAATCTCCAAAATATACAAACAGTGCATGCAGCTCAATATCGAAAAAACAAACAACCTAATCTAGAAAGGGCAGAGTATCTAAATTTGGCATTTCTCCAAAGAAGACAGATGGCCAACAGGCATGTGAAAAGATGCTCAACATTGCTAATTATTGGAGAAATGCAAATCAAATCTACAATGAGGTATCACCTCACTCGAGTCAGAATGGCCATCAATAAAATGTCTACAAACAATAAATGCTGCAGAGGGTGTGGAGAAAAGGGAACCCTCTTAACACTGTTGGTAGGAATGTAAATAGGTACAGCCACTATGGATAACAGTATGGAGGTTCCTTAAAAAACTAAAAATAGAGCTACTATATGATCCAGCAATCCCACTTCTGGGCATATATCCAGAGAAAACCATAATTACAAAAGATACATGCACCGTAATGTTCTATGCAGCACTATTTACAATAGCCGAGACATGGAAGCAACCTAAATGTCTATCAACAGAGGAATGGATAAAGAAGATGTGGTACATATATACAATGGAATATTACTCAGCCACAAAAAATAATGAAATAATGTTATTTGCAGCAGCATGGATGGACCTAGAGATTACCATAAATACTAAGTGAAGTAAGTCAGACAGAGAAGGACAAATATCATATGATATCACTTACATAGGGAGTCTAAAAAAAAAGATACAAATGAACTTATTTACAAAACAGAAATAGACTCAGAAAACAAACTTATGGTTACCAAAATGGAAAGGTGGGGGGGGGAGGCTTAAATTAGGAGTTTGGGATGAACATATACACACTACTATATATAAAATAGATAATCAAGAAGAACCTACTTTACAGCACAGGGAATTCTACTCAACATTATGTAATAACTTAAATGGGAAACAAATTTGAAAAAGAATAGATATATGTATGTGTAACTGAATCACTTTGCTGTACACCTGAAACTAATAGAACACTGTAAATCAACTATACTCCAATATTAAAAAATAAAAATTTTTATAAAGGGGATAGAAGAAAGTCTCTAAGGTCCTTTCCCTGGGCAAGTGGGTGAATGGTGATGACCTTCCTTAAGATGGGGAGTAGCAGGGTTCAGGGTTCAATAAACTATAGTTGGATATACTGAGTTCGAGACACTTGTTAGACTACCAATGGAGATATCAAGTTCGATATTGGATATATGAATGTGGACCTCAGGGAAAAAGATGTGACTTGAGATACAAATTTAGGAGTCATTAATCTTTAAATTGAATTTAAAAGTATGGGACTCCATGACATGACTTAGAGAATAGACATGAAGTACATGGTCTAAGTCATGAGACATCATAATATTTAGAGTGTAAAATGATAAAGACATTAAAGCTCAGGAAAGAAAGTGAAGTTGGAGAAAAAGAGGAGTGTGTGGTCTCCATGACAAAGTGAAGAAAGAGTTTCAAGAATGAGTGACTGACTGAATCAGATAGTTTTGAGGGTAGAGTAGGTTGTGGACTGAATATAGAACTTTGGATTTGGCAATGTCTGAAATCCTGATTTAAATGGATGCAAGAAATAAAGTAGAGAAGGGAATACAGATATAGAGTCAAAGAACTATGGATGACTTCAGTGAAATGGTAGTTGGAGATAGACATGGTGGTGCGAGTATCAAGGTAGCAGGAACTTGCTAGGAAGTAGGTGGTCACAATGGCCTGGGGGGTGATGATAAGCAAGGGGAGTCTCTACAAACTGTAGTCTAGGTAATTCATGGGAAGTGAAGGGATTGTTCAAAGAAGAACTTAAGTTTATAAGGAAATTTGAGTTTCTAGAGAGCACATTGGAAGTTTTGAGAGTCTAAGAAAGGATGTAGAATCAGGACAGCTTGAATATGACAGTAAGAGTCCTGGTGATCAGAAATGACCTGGGAAACTTGGACTTTTTGTGATTAGGTTAATTGGCATTATCATCCTAAGCCTGATTGTTGTTTCAATAGATAATGGATTCCAATTCTACTTGGGACTGGTCTCTCTGGCATTCTGTAGTGTTATGGCTGGAATTTCTGGGAAGTGAGGAAGGACGGGGACAGGGTCTCTATAGGAGCATGATTAGCTCTGCTGATCAAAGTATTGTGGAAACCAGCTTGGGGTCTTTGGGACAACTCTGTAGAGAAAGAATGATTATATGAAGTGAGTACATGTATGAGTGTGAGAGTGAGTGTGTGTGTGTGCTTTTCTCTTCATTCAACAAATATATTTTGTATGTTTTCAATGTGCTGGATTCTGTGTTAGTACTGGAGAGACAGTGGTGAGCAGAATTGAGATACTTCCTTTCATGTTACAGTTATTTCTTTTATCTTCATTGTGGCCTACATAGATTTCAAAATCTACCTATAGGTTAAGATCCCTAAATAATAAGTTGTCTCTTAAAAATGCTACATTGCCAACTTTATTCTCATTTTAAAAATAATCTTGGAAAATACAATCCCAAAATAACATCTGACAATTTACAATCTGTGGACACCAGATCCCTATTTTAGAGGTGTCTAGTAGTCATTTAGTTTCCCACTAAATTGTATATGTTTAGCATAAACTCAGTATCTTAAATTTTGTGAGATGTTAAGTTTCATACTTATGATTTCTCTTAGCACTGTTTCTTAATTGTCTATAAAATCTTTGCACATCAGAATTTCTGTTGGTTAATAAGAGAAATGAAATCCAGTTTAGAGATTTCAATTTATAAATAAAAAGACATTCATCTGACTTTCCTCTAGCTCCTGTGAGAAAGCTAATTTAACAGTATAAAATATTCCCTCCAGGTATCTAATCCTTCATAAATTGACTTAAGAGATTTTCTATTTGACATAATAACCTTCCAAGAGACAGGGTTGCTTAATTTAGGCAGGTTTAATTGCCTCTGTAACCACAATTTCGAAAAAAGCATTCAAAAATATTAAACATCTTACACTTTGTCTCTTTGAGAAAAATAACAAAATGCTTCTAATGCTTCTGCTTCTATTAATTTTGAGATTTTATATGAGGCTTGTAAGGGTATTCAGGATTGGATGAGGGCTGATACCTATAGTCCTTAATTATAAGAAGTGATTCATGTCACAACAATATATAAAAGGGAATATAATAATTTTTTTAAACAACTAATTTTTCTTTGTCTACAGACCCTGAAACACGTTCTATTATGTATTTATGACATCATTAGTATTGAGAAGTAAAACATGCAAAAATAAAACAAGAATAAACTGGATCATTCATAATTTTAAATTTGTCATCCAATTTTTGCAAATCAAAAAGAAAAATTAAAGACATTTCAACATTTAAGATCTACTGTTTTCCTAAGATGGCAAAGAACAGGTGTATTCGACATGTCAGACTTGCATGGAAAGGATGCCAGAGACATTTGTAGTAAATTGGATGTGATCCAGACCACAATGACCTCAATTGAAATTGAAAAATTCACAGGAGACTGATTACAGAAGTGGGAAGTTAAAGATATGGAAATTACTCTTGATAGACATGACACAATTTTAGCTAAAAATAAGAGCACTAAAAGCTATAAAAATGGACAGTGATGGCCCGGAAAACAAGCAAGGAGCATGCAGCATCCAGGGCTTTTTTCTTGAAACAGAGATTTTTTAATTGTACAGAAAAATAATTGTTATTGCTCTGATTTAATTGCTCACAGAAAACTAATGTTGTATACTCTCACAAAGTGTGGAACTTTTGAAACATCTGAAAATTCTTCCTCAATTAAAATGCATGTAAATAATTTCAAGAACTTTCTCTACTTGGAAAACTCTATGGTTGAATACTAATGAGGGGGGAACATGAAAGAATTTAGTTGACAATTTAGCACTATTTGCAAAGCTTAGATCTTATATATTCTCAAAATATTTGTGATGTGGAGGCAACTCCATTTTAGACTATTACCTCCTTGAAAGTGATAGCAAATTCATATATAACTTTTTAACACTCACTCCCCAAACATCTCTGGCAACTCTTTTTTAAGAAGCAACGACCCTTCCACCTTCTCCACTTGGCCCTTAAGTATATAAATGTTTGAGAGCTCAGAAATTCACCCAGAGCTCACCTGTATTTACTCTTTCTTCCAAGATGATCTCGTGTCTCGTGGATTTTAGTGTCCTAACCTTTCTGTTGAGCCCAAGAGTTTATGTGCAACAGTACACAAAAGCCTTCAATAACTGCACATGGAAGTCAAATACATAACTCAGAGCTGATATTGCCAAAACAGAATTGTATTTTTTTCTTCATCCCTCAAACCTTCTAGCCCCAAGATTTCACCTTTTCAGTAGAAAGCATCATACTCCAAATACCTGGGATAGAAGACTCTGTCACCTCTAATATTTCTCTTTCTCTCACACCTCATACTCTGTTTCTTAGCATGTCATATCAGCTCTACCTCCAAAAACAGTATATAAAAATCAAATTCTCACTATCTCTTCCTTGTTCAACACTCCTTGTAGTATGCTGTGGACCACTGACATTTGAATGGAAACACAATAAATTTATCACTAGGGAAGTCAAAGTTTCTGCCTAAGACCTAAAAACTGAAACTTGGTTCAATTTATTTCAAAAAGCATTTATTCAGCAGTGAAGTTCCGGGGACTGCAGCAATAAAATGAATACGACATAATTTTTTTACTTACCCAAACTTATGTAACATTTACTCCGTGAAAGCCCTGTTGAAAACATTTTGCACATATGAACCCTTTTAATCTTCATAGTGGCCTGTAAGGTACATGCTGTCGCTGCCCAAATTAAATTTCACAGATGGGGGAACTGAGGCTCAAAGGGATTCAGGGAAGTTCCCAAGGGCACATGGCTGATACACAGCAGAGCCAAGAGTTGAACCTGAGCATCTGGCTTCAGTTCCTGAGCAGTTCACCATCGCACTCTGCTCTCATTGTCCCTGAACAAATATATACCCAGTGGGGGAACCATAGAACAATTTTAGTGCATAAGAGAATGTGTTGAAATAAAGTCATGGCCACCGTGTTCTAGAAACACTCAAGAGTTTTTTTTGTTTGGTTTGGTTGTTTTAGTGGGTAATATTTTCTAATTTAAGACATGTTGAAATATATTCAGTGAAAAGAAAATGCTATGGGAAAAGCTGAGAGTTGGGAAATAGCATTTTTATTAGGACCAAAATTCACTTGGCAAAGGGAATCAGATTCATTTTCCCATTTAAAGTATGTTTGTTTAGTACCTCCTGCAGGGCAAGTCTCATTCTAGGCAGGAGGGATACAGGATGCATTAAGCCCCTGCTTCTAGATTCTAGAGGGAGGAGAGAGAAAATAATCAATTAGCCAGAGACATCCAGATAATAAAGAATGCTGTGAAGGAAACAAAATGGGATGAACTAACAGAGAGTGACACACATGAGGGAAGGGCACCATTGTGAGACGGGAACACCTCTTCCAGAGGCCATAAGGCAGGAATAAGATTGTTGGTTCTAGAATTGTGATGAATGTCATTGTGCTTGAACAAGGAAATGTAAAAGGAACTGTGTAAGATGAACTCTGGGAGTAGGCAGGGTCTATATAATAGACAGCCTTAAAGGCCATGATAAGGAGTTTTCAGTCGGCCCTAAATGTGATAAGAAACCTTTCCAGGGTTGAAACGGGAAAGCAACAGTATTTGTTTTATATTATGAAACTTAGGTGAGCTGCTGCGTAAAACCACAGAATTTACGTTACAGTCTGCTGTGGGTCCACACCACTTTTCTTCTTTACTCTGAGATCCAGACGGCAGAAACAAGCCCTGTCTAGGGCCTCATTGTTCTAGCAGGAAAAGAAAATTAGCAATGGTACCACCACATGATGTCCTTACAAGTTCTGTCTCAGAGGTGACAGACAACACTTTCACTCGCATTCTAATAGGCAAAGCAACTCATACGGCAGAGTCTAAAAAGTGGGGCAAGGAAGTATACATAGTCCTTTACAGGGAAGGGCCACGAATAATTTGAGAAGGTAAAATGACCTACAATAATCATGGTTGCTGTAAAAAATTTCTAAAAATAGAAAATCAGACTTTGAGGGTAAGCGGGGAGCTCAGTTACAAGGAGTCTAAGCAAGAGGTGACTTTGACTTGATTGAGAGTGACAAAAGAGGAAACGGAGAGAAGGAGACAGATTTGGGATATGTTGTGATGGCCACCCTGATAGGAGTTGATGATGGACTGAATGAGGATAGGGTGGGGAGGGAGAGGGAAGAATGAAGGATGACTCCTGTTTATAACAGGAGAAGCTGAAGATATCCCTGACTTGTGATGGTTTGCACCATTCAAGTAGTATCGAAAACTTTTCATCTAAATATGAAGACTCCTGACATTTTGTCACCAATGTCATAGCTTAACTCCTTTCTCCATTTCCAGGAATAATAGATTGCACAAATATCAAAATTATATAGACCTTTTATAAAAAGTAGAAAAGCATTTTAACAGCAAAGAAAGAGCTGAGGTTGCCATGATTTATTTGTTTAATTAATGGATAAGGAAATAAAGGACTATAATAGTGCCTACTGCTAGAGAACACACTAAAAGAATTATGAACAAGGAATTTTTATTTTCGGATCCCCGTCATGTGATATAGATGTGCAGAACAGCATACCATCCACCCCAAAATGAGATGAAGCTCCTAACCTACCAGACATATATATTTTCAGTGATTAAAAAATAATAATAAAAACCACTGTTGGTACAAGTTGAGTAAATAGACACTTTCACATAATCCTGCAGGAAGCATAAATCAATCCAATATTCTACAGTACAATCTGACAGCACAAATTGAGTTATGAAATGTATCAATTTTTTACTCCAAAGATTTCTATTCCTGGGACTCTATGCTAGACAAATAGTCAGATATAGTAATAGCATCTCCCTCATACCATTGTGAGTATCCATTGAATCCACACAAGTAGAGCTCTTAAAGGAGTGTGCCACATAGTAAATGTTTATCAAATGCTAGCTATTATTCATTTTACACTTATGTTAATAGCAATGGGTGCAGTTTTTAAAAATCTGGAATGAAATACTCAAAATTTTAGTAAAAAGTCATCAAAACCTTTATTTGTATTGATTTTCCACATTTTCTAAAATAAGCATATATTATTATCTTGAGTCTAGGTAGGAAAAATGTTTTTAAAGAGGTCCAAGTTAAAGCTAAGACCACATGACAGAATAAGTTCATTTCTTAGCTTGAATACAGGAGTCTATTGCAAGGACTCAGTTGAATATGAAGATATAATAATCTACTGCAAAAAAAATATCAAACAACGTCATTTGCGGGGTTAGGGCTTCAATATATACATTTGCAGGGGACCGGGGTAGGCACAAACATTCAGTTCATAACACCTAAGAAGTGCAAGAAAGATTTTCTACAAACTTTACTTTTGATGGGGAACTCATAATTTGATTAGATTGGCAGAACTCTCAATCTCAGTCATTTTCTTCAATTCTGAAAATTATGTCTTAGTTTCCAAGATTTAGTGTTAAGGTTGCCACCACCTGTGAGGGATCTTTTGCTCATACATTGTACCCGTGAGACACCTACCTTACCTTTTCACATGACCCATGGTGAGTTCTCTTTTATATTTGGGCCACGCTTAGAATATGGGAATATTTGCGAGGCTACTGATGGGTAAATAATCCAGACAGTCCAAATAATTATTCCTGCTCAGGGTGCTCTTGATTCTCCCAAACTATTGCTGAAAAAATAATACATGTTCTTTCTTTTTTAGGGGCTCTTGGGACCCACAAACCTGTCTCTCTTTTCCCTTCTGCAAAACTGAAGCAAAATCTTTCACAAGAACTTCTCCAAAACATGGTGTCTAAGTCATGGATCCATTTTCTTATGTCATTCACATTTCTAAAATAAGACTTTGGAGGCAAAGTCTGTATTTTTCTTTTCTACTATGTCACCGACTCTTTCCTGATGGTATTATCTCAGGATATGCTGCCATCTTAAAAGTATGGAAGGAAAATTTTTAAACACAGGGAGCAAAAAAAAAAAAAACTCAACATAAATTAACACCTCAAAATTGGACAATGAAAGGTTTCCCATTGGATTTGGCAATAAGGAAATTGCTGGTACTTCAGAGAGAGGTGTTTTAGTGGAATGCTTGTGCTAGAAGGCAGAATGCAATTGGTAGAAATTTGAGTAAGACATAAGAAACTGGAAACAGCAAACAGACTGAAGAAACATGGCTATGAAGAAAGAGAAATATAGAGTGTTCAATAGAAGAAAATAAGGGGTTCATGGAAAAAATTACTTGTAATGTGCAACAATACTATGTTACTTATTGACATTGGATATAGACAGTATATTTTCTATATCAAAAATCACATCCCTATATATATATGTTAGCATACAGTATTTGTTTTTCTCTTTCTGACTTACTTTACTCTGTATGACAGACTCTAGGTCCATCCACCTCACTACAAATAACTCAATTTCATTTCTTTCTATGGCTGAGTAATATTCCATTGTATATATGTGCCACATCTTCTTTATCCATATATATGGAATCAAAAAAAATAAAAGGTTCTGAAGAACCTAGGGGCAGGACAAGAATAAAGACGCAGACATAGAGAATGGACTTGAGGACACAGGGAGGGGGAAGGGTAAGCTGGGACGAAGTAAGAGAGTGGCATGGACTTATATATACTACCAAATGTAAAACAGATAGCTAGGAAGCAGCCGCATAGCACAGGGAGATATGTATAGCTGATTCACTTTGTTATAAAGCAGAAATTAACACACCATTGTAAAACAATTATACTCCAATAAAGATATTAAAAATTCTTTTTAATTAAAAAAAAATCACACCTTTTCATGCACCTTGTACAACTATTAAAACTACTGTCTCTTTTGCCACAAAAGGAGATAATATTTTAAATCAGCACCATCCAGAATTAACACCTTGGACAAACTCATTTTCTAGAGCAACACGAAATAGATTTTTTTCATGAAAGCATCAGCCTTTCAAATAAAAAAATAATGGACAAAAGATGAACCAACTACCTACTGGTACCATCTAAGAAATTGCTTAACCTAAGGAACAAGCAATGACTCTTGAGTGGTAATTCATAAAAATTTATATGCTAAAATATGCTAAGGGATTACCCAAATGCCCTTCCCATACCCAACTTACATGAATCAGTTAAGAATATGTCACAATTACATCTCTCACCCTCTTTAAATTTATTCCCCTCTTCCAGAACCCCAAACATCTGCAAAAAATATTATTTCATCTATGGGCACATAATGTTTTTTAAGTGTATTACAAATCAGAGTGAATAGCAGCTATTCCACCAATTTGGCAATTTTGTAATTGTGAGAAATTTTAAGAGGTGTGGTGCATTTCATGATTTATCATTTTGCCCTTATGGAACTCAACAATTTTTTTGTGAATTAATTTTGTGTAATAAATGGAGATAAGGGGATATAGTTTAAAATAGACTTCCTTTTAATTTGTCATAAAATCTATTCTTAAAACAGACACATTTTAATAAAAAATTTAATACTAAGACCATTAGGACTTTATTTATTTATTTATTTATTTTGCGGTATGCGGGCCTCTCACTGTTGTGGCCTCTCCCGTTGCGGAGCACAGGCTCCGGACGCGCAGGCTCAGCAGCCATGGCTCACAAGCCCAGCCGCTCCGTGGCATGTGGGATCTTCCCGGACTGGGGCACGAACCCGTGTCCCCTGCATTGGCAGGCAGACTCTCAACCATTGTGCCACCAGGGAAGCCCAGGACTTTATTTGATATATTCATAATCAATATGTAGGAGTAACAGAGTCAAAAACTTAAAGCCAGTAATATTGAATGATACACTAATACAATTGATACAATAATAAATACAATTGATTTTTAATGACTAGTTGAAAATATGATAAGTAAGATAAACAGAATATTATCCTTCTGGGTTCTAGTAAGACTTCTAATTTTAGGATGAGAGCCAATAGGTTTTATAATAAAAAGAAATTATGTCATAAGCAGAATAAAAAGCATCAAGGTAAATTTATTAATATGTACCTTTATTACAAGACACATGGTAAGCTAAGAAAATTCAACATAAATCCTTTACAAAATTGGCCTTAAATTAAAAGACACATGAAAAGGAGCCCATCTAAGTAAAAATCAATGTGATAAATTGAGTTGCTCCTTCCAGTCTGTTATATATAAAAGTCAAGTATCTCCCTCAGTTGAAATATCTCAACATAACACCAGCTGAAAAAAGGTCTACATGGGGAAAAATAGAATCCATTGAGGAAAAAAAAAAAACACATTTTTTAAAATTTTGGTTTTACTACATTTACAGTTATTACAAAATATTGGCTATATTCCTCGGGATATACAATACAACTTTGAGCCTAATTAAACCCAATAGTTTGTACCTCCCACTCCCCCATCCCTCTATTGCCCCTCCCCCACCTTCCCCCACTGGTAACCACTACTAGTTCGTTCTCTATATCTGGGAGTCTATTTCTTTTTTGTTATATTCACTAATTTGTGGTAGTTTTTAGATTCCACATGTGACATCGTACCATATTTGTCTTTCTCTTTCTGACTTATTTCACTTAGCATAATCTTCTTTAGCCATTTATCTGTTGATGGACACTTAATGTTGCTTCTGTATCTTGACAATTGTAAATAATGCTGCTATGAACATTGGGGTGCCTGTATTTTTTCTAGTTAGTGATTTGGGTTTTTCGGGATATATATCCAGGAGTGGAATTGCTGGGTCTTACAGTAGTTCTATTTTTAGTGTTTTGAGAAACCTCCAAATTATTTTCCACCATAGCTGCACCAATTTACATTCCCACTAACAATGTAGGAGTGTCCCCTTTCCTCCATATCCTCACCAACATTTGTTATTTGTGATCTTTTTCATAATAGCCACTCTGACAGGTGTGAGGTGATATCTTATCTTGGTTTCAATTTGCATTTCCCTGATGATTAGCAATGTTGAGCATCTTTTCATGTGCCTGTTGGCCATCCACATTTCCTCTTTGGAAAAATGTCTCTTCAGTTCTTCTGTCCACTTTTTAATCATATTGCTTGTTTTCTTGATGTCAACTTCTATGAATTGTTTATATATGTTGGATATTAATCCCTTACCAGTCATATAATTTGCAAATATTTTCTCCCATTCAGTAGTTTGTCTTTAAATTTTGTCCAATGGTTTGCTCTGATGTGCAAAAGCTTTTAAGTTTAATTAGGTCCCATTTGTTTATTTTTGCTTTTCTTTCCTTTAGGAGATGGATCCAAAAAAAATTGCTGTGATTTATGTTGAAGCGTGTTCTGCCTATGTTTTACTCTACGAGTTTTATGGTTTCTGGTCTTACATTTAGGTTTTTAATCCATTTTGAGTTTATTTTTGTATATGATGTTAGAGAATGTTCTAATTTCATTGTTTTACATGTAGCTGTTCAGTTTTCCCAGCACCATTTATTGAAGAGACTATATTCTTGTCTCCTTTGTCATAGATTAATTGACCATAGGTGTGTGGGTTTATTTCTGGGCTCTTTATCCTGTTCCATTGATCTATGTGTGTGTTTTTGTGCCAACACCATACTGTTTTGATTACTGTAGCTTTGCAGTATAGTCTGAAGTCAGGAAGCATGATATCTCCAGCTCTATTCTTCTTTCTCAAGGTTGTTTTTGCTATTTGGGGTCCTTTGTATTTCCATATAAATTTTAAAATAATTTGTACTAGTTCTGTGAAAAATGCCATTTTAAAATTGAGTACAACAAACAATAAATGTTGGTTGATATAGATGAAGATAAAGACATATAGGTAGGTATAGAGGTACAGAAAAAGATATATGCTTAGTTAACAAATATTGAGTTTAACTGAACAATTTAATAATAATTTCTTTTTTTAAAAAAGGCAATGGGGTCATGATTAGCAAAGTGTACACTCAGTTCACCAATTGACAAGTCACTTTTAAAATTTTTCTTCCTTGTTTTCTATCTTTAATTCCTAACAATTAATATCTCCAAAATGCAGACAATTCTGAAATTTAAACCTGTCCATTTTACTGCTTATCAGCACTTCTTGCACTGGATGAGTAGGAGGAGATGCATAAGCTCATGATTAAAGGGATATTCTCCATTAGCTCCATGCTGAATCATTATGAGTATGTCTTATGCCTCCCTTTCACTAACATGAAAGTGAACAATTATTAGAACTTTCTAATAAATATATCTCTGCATTAAGTGTATAAATATCCATTAAAAAACAGGTATTTCACATTTATTCTTGTTTCGAAAGAAGTATCATTATCCCTGACTTCATTGTTCTCTTAAATTTCAGGAATTCCACCCAACTCTAAGCATGTTTTAAAACAATGTAAACAGGCATGCACTATATGTATCAGCCAGCCTAATTCAATAGAAATGATTTAAAACAACAGAGGAGCATGACCTAGATAAAGTTTTGCACCACCTGTTTTATTTTGCATTTATGTAACACTGGAAATCCAAGATTAAATAACTTGAAACTGTCTTACTCCCACAGAATCTAATTCACTGTTTTTCTCTAGACACTGCCTATATTTTCCAGATATATTTTTCCAAAGCAAATAAAATAAATTAATAAAATGAAAGTTGTTTTAATTCTTAAAGTATGCTGCAGATATCATCCCTTCTTGCTTTCTCTATGACCTAAATCAGTTAAATTCCATTCAGGCCTTGAAGCAGTAATTTTTCCACATCACGGTTTCTTTCTTGCTTGCCTATAATTAAGGCATACCTTCCCTAAACTTAAGGATACCCCCCCTTTTCCATACCTTTTCCTTACTTTTGCACTAATTCCTGAAATTGTAGACTCTACTTGACACATTTATTTCTTTGTTATCAATGCAGTTCATTTTAATGTTCAACTTCATCTATGGAACTAACTTTTATAAATATTCTGCAATAAAGTAGGACTTACTTAACATTTAGCACATGAGTATCCTGAGCCTTGAGATGGTTGTGAACTATCTAGAGCCACACTGGCAACAAAATGCATGACAAAGTCAAGAGAGACTATAGCTCCTAACTTCTGTGCACATCGTTCAAGCATTTTTTTTGAAGTCTCAGATTAGTGAATACTCTCAAAAGTTTATAATATTTCTGCTGAACCATAAATCATAAGATATTATAAACACAAAAAACTGATGACAAAATTTAAAGACAATTTTTTACTTGCTTATTTCACCGGCAAACTTTTAAACTGAGTAATCCATACCAGCTACCTCCGTTTCTCACCGTCCCTGTCCCTTCATGCTCTGTCATTTGACTCTCAATAGTCTACTCTAACCCCAGTGATGAAGGCCGCATTGAGCTGCTATTTGAACACGTTTAGGCTTTTTGAAAATTTCTCATCCTTTGGCTTCCGTGAGAAGAGACTGCTACACTACACTAACTTTCCTTCTGTATCATCAATCACCTCTTCTCTTATTCCATTTGTCTATCACACTCCTCAAATATGCATATGTTTCAAGGTGGTCTTCAGCACTCTGTGCCTTAGTCTACATTTCTTTTTCAGATTACAACAAATCTTGTAGCTTCATTTTTATTTGTATTCATGTGACCTGCTAAACATGCAAACATACACATATCCATAGACTTAAGTCTACATGCACATTCTTGGATGTTCATATATGCATACACATATATTCTCATATATACATGGATATGTCATTTATGTTATTTGTGTGTATGTGAGGATACATGTGAAAATAAAAGGATACAGACAGGTGAATATATAGATATAAACCTCATGTCTCCCCTGAGCCCAATTATCTAACAATCTACTATATATATATATATATATATCTACCTCAATGCCCTATCATGCCAAATACTATATATTTAAAATGAAATGTTAGAATTGTCCTCTCGTGGAACTGCCTTAGCTCTGTTGTCTTTTAGTTGTACATATGAGCCTATCTTTTTTTTTCATAATACAACTGATGACTTTATAACATCACTCCTTTTTTTTACCCTTTATTTTTCTTAGTCTAAGTTTTTATAAACTGACGCCAACTGTATTCTAACAATATTTGTCTATAATCTTCTTTGTGGACATTTTAATTTATTCCCATTTCTAATGAAATATGATTCTAAAAATAACTTAATTGTAAAAATAAAACAAATATTAACTAGGCAAATGGAATTTATAGGCTTTTTTTTGGGGGGGGGGCTACTCAAACCTCAAACTTCTGTAAAGTCTTCACCTCTTTCATTGAAGCTGAAGTAGTAAGACAATTTTTGTTTATTTATTTTTTCCCACTGAATTCTGTAGTTCCCTTACCTGCCACATTGCCTGAGTTGTGGACCTAAAGTGTAGGCCTAAGAAATCCTACAAGCATTTCTGCAAAATCTAAAATATATATGTGGCTATAACTTTGGATATTATGAAATTATCTGCTCAGACATAATGGATCTATTGAAAAAATAAATAAAACATTTGCACGGAAACTCTTCTCTAAAGACCTAACATTTTTTTTTTTCTCCTTCATTTCTCTAACTTACAAAGAGTCATTCACTCATCCTGCCTCGAAGATGATTTACATTAATTTCTGGGTCATAATTACAGTATCTGTGACTAATACATTTACCTCATTAATTTGGGAATGGATTATCTACAAATATATCACAAATGTTTTTTCCATTTTGACTGATATTCAAAATCATGTAAAAGTTAAAACAAACATACTGCTCATCCTCAAAGCTCTAATTTCTTACATTAGATAAAATTAAACTCTGCAGGGTTGACTTAAACTACCAATATTCTGTAGATTGTGCAGTGCAAAAGTAAAATAATAGTAATAATAACATGATAGCTAAAGAAATATGGTAAATATGATTAATTACTCTGTCTCACATTTCATTTAGACTGCCACACAGTTAAGACTGTTGTAATGACTGATACTAACCACATTGAAAAAAGTAATAAAACACAGATAACTCCTTTAAAGATGGCATTAAGTTATATCTAGTTAAGAAAAGTAAAATCAGAATTGGATGGAAAAATTCTATCAGTATGAACTGCCTGGCTTGAGCAAGTTCAGGGAAGGTAAATCTCTACTCTCTTCTTTTAATTTTTATAATTGTGTTTCCTCCAGATTAAGCTGATTTTATTTATTTATTTTTTACTTGTATCATCCATTTTATTCATTAGGTTTTATTTGAAAAATAGAATTCTTTTAAAAAAAAAGTGTAAATAACTGCAAGTCTATCCCAATCCATCAAGAATCTATTCCACTTATATTTTGGAGGCATTTATATCCCCTTTTCCATAGACTGAAGAACATTTTTCATTGTGTGATAATCCCTACAGGAGATACCCACCTTTCATTATCATAATTATTGTATGTTCTTTTCCCCTGCAAATCTCTTTTTCTCCCATCTTTTCTTTCCTTTCTTCACATATATCAGAATGAAGAGTGTACAATATACAATAAGGATTATCACTGTCAGAGGCAGCATCGGGAAGATTCTGGAAGAAATTTAAAAATTCAATTTCTTCCTTTATATAGGTTTAAAAATTGAGCCAAATTCATTTTTGAAGATGAATCATGTTTGCCTGGGATCATCACCCAGCCTCAACTCCATAAACAAAGAAACTATTTTAGCAATTATTGAATGGAATATCAAGAATTATCCATCAAGAATGATCTGTATAATAATTTTACAAATGTTGACTGAATTTGGTTAATGATATATAAACCTTTATCTAAAACAGCAACCTACTTATTCCAAGATTTATTAATATAATGTTTTAAAGAAGACATAGTTCTTATCAAATTGAAATTCAGTTAAGATGAATATATAAAGCTTATTTTATATGTACAATAAATATTTCACATCTTCCAGCAGCTCTCTATATAATTTTTCAGTACATGCAGCATTATTACAATATGGGTTAGCATTAAATGAGAAAAAGTAATTATAATTGAATGTAGATTACAAGAAATGAAGGGTAAAAGGCAATGATGTTCAGTGTATAAACAGATACTAACAGGAGATGCTTATTTAATTTTATCTAGGCAATATTGCTTGAAATTAAAACTTTAATGAATGTAATTACTAGTGCAGAAGCAAAAGAATATTAAATCCAGGTATAATTTTTCATTAAAGGTTTTAAATCACTTCCTTTTTTTATTCTGTGGTATAGTCAAGAAAAATATCAACTCATACATTATTGTTATTAAAATAATTATTACCTCTTTTTATGTAGTTAAGAACTTAATCTATATGCAGAAAATATTACAGAATAATTAAAGGAGGAAGTTATAAATGTTTAAATGTGCTAAATATCAGATGTACTGAAGAAATTTAATAATAATTCATTGCTTACTTACTATTCTATTATAAATGGAAAAAGAAGTTGCTTATAAAATATTAAGATCCCATTTTCAACTACTACAAAGCCATGAATTTCCATATTTAAAATAAAGTCTATTTATAAAATCATATGTCAGCAGTTATTCAGCATCAAAAGCAGAAGATATTTCAAGTTATTTGAAGTTGTTATTCTTGACCCATTTTAGAAATAATACAGAGGGCTCAAAAAAAGATTGCTTTCAAATAAAAGAATATAATCTGACACATGTGAGAACAAATATTTTCATATGACATATGAGAGTAGTGCAACAAAACATAAATTAAATATTCACTGGTGTTCAAAGGCACATAATCATAGAGTATATCATAATTTCTTGTAGAACTGAAACTAATTATAGGATGGAAAGTCTTCCACTGGACGTTTAAATATGGATTCATAATTTGTATCTATTATACAATTAGTTTCTATTTCTATGTTAATGTCTATAGGAAGCAGCATTATTGCCTCAAGACCTTGTGAAATTTATCTACAAACTATTCTCATGTAGGTTTATTTTAAAAAATACTTTATGTCCCAACCTACTGATATTCAGTCTTTGGGAATTTTTAATAATGTAGATTCCCAGGCCTTATCTATAAAGGCAAAATATCTGGGAAACAATATGACGAAACTGCTCGATTCCCTTTTACAGGCATCAGAATGTCCTTAAAGTCCATGTGCCATGAAGCAAACTGAAAATCAGGAAGAATCCAATTAAAACTGTAGTCATTTGTTTAGGTATATATCGTCAATTTTTCTACAACATGTAATCAATTAATCACAAATACATTATTTTGTAATATTGAAAACAATGCTATACATTCTATTATAGTGAATATTTTAAGTATTAATTAATTGTAATAATATTAAGTATTATCTAATAATATTGATACTAATGTTGCTATTAAGATATATACATTTTCTTTTCAAGCTAGGCTTAAATAACATCTTTAAAGATTATAACAATAGGAGGCAGTACTTCATGATATTAAATCTTTATCTTCTATAAATAGCAACAGCAAACCTTCATCTAGCAGTTGTGTGTGTTCAGCATTGTTCCAAAAGCCATGTAAATATTAACTCTTATAACCCTTAAAACCTTATCAGTGTTGTTATTTTACAAATAAGGAAACAGGAACATAAAAATAAGTATTTTGCCAACATCATGTAACTAGTATGAGACAGAGCAGGGATTCACACTCAAGTAGTCTGACTCCAGAACCATACTCTGTGGTTATTATGCATCGTACTTTATACATGGTATTATTTCCCTGGTGATTTAGAGCACTTGACTTTAGATTGAGTGTGTTAGTGTATATAGAAATATCTAGCACCTGGCAGGCATTGTCAGTTTTGTTTTGTTTTTCATTTCTGTCCTGCGGTAGGATGCAAGTTTCCATTTTCATCTACAGCACTCTTCCATCATGAACCATGCATGGTTCCTTTTACATAGGTGGCTTCAATCCAAGACCTATCTCTGAATAAGTGTAACAGTAAAGGGCATTTATTTCTTGCTGGTAACTTGGCTCCAAGTCAGTTTCCTTTTATATGAAGAAGAATCACAAGCAAAGATTTATTGGAAACCATCTTTATTGCTAATTAATCAAACCTAGATAAGATTTCTCTCTCTACTTTTGAAAGAGTAGATTTAAATTGAAAGGAAAGCCGGACCTTTTTTTGCATTTTTAAAAATTAAAAATACTAACAGTACACCACATCAGTCGAAAATTTGATCACAACCTCAGGATTAAAACCAATGTATCATTTTCAAAAGAACAAGATTTCTGGCTCTTTGTGATATTTTAAAATTCACACAAGAGATGGAAAATGAGTGACAAAATGGGTAACAGTAGGTATTAGGGGATTATACACCAAGGTTACTTATTCTAGAAGATGTAGAAGTGCACCAGAGATTGATACTTTGGCAGGATGAAATATGGTATTTCATGGAGAATTTCCCCCAGTACTTCATAAGCAAATCTTCAATAATGCTGACAATTTTCATTTTCAATAACTACTGACAATTTATTTGCACAAAGGCAATTGTCCTTATTAAATATATAGAAAATTTGAGATAGGCTGTAAAGATTTACAAATGGCTTTCCTAATATTTAAAACACCAATGATTTACCAATTTATTTATTTTCCTTCCCTGTACTGGCCACCAGCTTTTCAGGGGGAATCAATTACCATTTCCATATATCTTCTCAATTGACTTTGACCTTCCATGCTTGGAGATCCTCTCCAACAGCAAATGATCTTTCTGGATCCTTCAGCATCTTAGTCCCTGGATAGCCACAACTTTTATTTTTAAATCTTCCTTTCAGCAGTTCTACAGCACTAAAGTTAATGGCTTGCTAAACCCTGGAATACCATTAAAAGCAGGAGTCTGCACATTTGTCTCTTAACTTTGTGTCTGTTCTACTTTCCATTCTTCTTTAAACATTTGCTCCTCTGTAAAGGCTCAGTGGGGACCTGTTCCCTACAGACTCAACCAAGTGTTCACTTTCACTGGGCTTTCTAGCAGCAGATTTAATACATTTATTTGGACAAAATCAAGCCTTTGTGATATGTGGTAAGCTCTCAATTTACCTAACAGCAAAACAAAAAACAAACCAAAAAGACAAAACAGACCCTTGTATTACCAATCTTAAAGACATAACATCTGTCAAATATTTCTTAATAAATTATCTTTAAAGCATCAACATTTTATAACTCCATAAACAAGGAAGAAACTCCAATATATCTCCTAAATATAAAAAATAAGTAAAAATAAAAATGCTCTCTATAGTTTTTGTACCTCTGCCCTTTGTTTTGTAATGTAAATTATAAGAAAACAACAAATGTTCTGTATTAAAATATTTAAAAGTAATAAGCTTACCTAAATTTCTGATAATATCATGCATCTAATCTAAAAGTCATTCAAACTCAAGAAAGAAGGGTATTTCCTACATCAGGTAAATACTAAGCCAATATTAAGTTAAGGCTTTTTTCATGAACTGTCAGCACAACTCATAACCAACCAATGATGGATGTAGTATTATATAGAAATTTTTCAAGCCTTTAGCTACTGGTATTTGAAGGAGTTTGTATAAACAAGCCATGTCCAAACACACACACAAGACTGAATTGGTACTCCTTATATTGTAGGAAGAAATATTGAATGCACACACATATTCGAATCCAATACAAGAAATGAGTACACAACCACAGAATCTCAATTTCAATTAAAATTAGCAGATGAGAGAAGGTAATACACTGTAGTTTGTCATTAGCACAAAGAGGATCTGATTAGTATCAATGAAACTTATGGCAACACAGTCCTACCAGGCCTTACAACAGGTTTCATTTGGACCCAACATTAAGTTAACAAGAGTTTTTAAAGCAAACATCATCTTATTTTCCTGGATATCTCATCTTCTCTTGAATGCTGGATGCATAATTAATGAAACCAATTCAAGTACAGGATATGCAATACTAAGAATAAATTGTAGGAAAATATTCATCTCATTAGTCTTGATATAAAATCACTTAACATAGGAAAAGGGGAAAACAAAGCTGTTCTATGTGCTCTGTGAATGATCTAATCACTTTTAAAAATGGCAGGAGAGGGGTGGATGTGGATCCAAGGGGAAGAGAGAACATACAGTAAATCTCAAATGTCATTCATCAAAGGATTTAATTCTAGAGTCATTGCTTTATTAAAGTTTGTCTACCCTCTCCATACTTCTAAATAAAAAACAAACATGAGTTAATACCTGGGCCTGAGATTCCATCACAGCAACTCTCACTGAAAATGTCACCTTACAGTTAGGAATTTGATATAATTGTACTAATTACATCTGATTTAGATTCCTTGCTGAAATTTTATTTTAACAATGTGTCCTTTTAGCCATGTTTCACCATCTAATAATTAAAATATACTCCCTAATGATGGTAGATATACTTTTTTAATTCATAAAAAGTAAAACTGAAAATTAAAACTAACTCCCAGTGTTTATAAAGAACAGGGAAGTTCTAACTGCATTATCACCAAATATTGCATGAGAGAGGAATACGTCGATGACACAGTTGTAACTCATGAGAAGTAGTATGTAGTAGAAGTAGAATGTAAGTAATGGTTAGTCATTCTGACCTAGCAAGATGTTTCTGTTTGTCATAATGGAAAATCCCTCTTGGTGAAGATGGAATGTGTGTCTTTAATAGTATTCAAATTCTCTTTTCGTAGTCACCCACAGGCAAACATTTCCAAACAACCAAGCAGTTGGTATTGTGTAAAAAAAATTCCATACACTTCTCAGTGTGTTAAATCTGTTTAGCTATCGTACCACACTTTAACTTGTACCAAAATGCATGATCCTCAACATAAAATCTATGTGAATCAAAAAACGGTAGCAAGTCAAATCAGACATGTCTTTCCAAAAATATATTTAAATGCTGCAGTTACTTAGAGAGGAAGCCTCGGCTTTAAAACAAACGAAAATACAGTTGTTGTTGTTTTTTTTTTACCTAGGAACAACTGATTCCTTTTTTAGAGTTCATGAAACACTGCCAAAGGAAGCAAGGGCAATGGTAAGCAGAGGATGACTTGGGCTCTCCTTTTGTTATAGTCTATATGGCATTTTGAGTAATACTTCATTTAGGGGACAAAAAAGGTGTCCATCGCTTGAACAAACATTAGAAATTTTCTGTATTACACCACAACTGCTATCATTGCCTTTGCAAAGACTTGAGGGAAGACAGAATAAGCAAAGACTAGCCAACTAGAACAAGAATTGAACCAAAAAAAATGGGGATACATATAGAGTTCAGGAGCATACAATGACTCAGAATTTCCTGAATAAATGGGAAATTTCACTCACCATTTCCTCGTTGTGTAATGTCACTCTCAATTCTACCATAATTCATCTTGTCTCATTAGAATATGAGATATTAACATTTACGATTATGTCTACCTGTTGGGAGGTAGTTTATTTCCCTGTCAATGAGAGGGCATTGGTGCTCCTCATCTTTTAAATATATCCTTAGCCATATCTGTTAAAAATGAATCAAGTATAGACCATTCAGGACACAATGTCACAATTGTGATCTGTTAATATTTTCTAGCCATCATTGTGATAATAGCCTACTTAATTCTCCAACATTAAAATATTTATTTTCAATTTGGAAAATCTTTCTTCTTCCAAAATAAAATAACTACATGTCTAAAATCTGTCATGAGCTAGTAGGAAAAAAGTGCCTCTGTACTCAGTGTTCTACTGAATCACATATTTGTACTCTAAGGACCATCAACATTATTTTAATTATCCCCACTAAAAAATATTTTAAAGTACCCATACTCTTTAGAATACAGCTGTGTATATATTCTAAAATATCCCATTAGCTTGTGGTAAATATGACTCCTTAAACCATAAAGTCATATTTCACCTGAAGAATTGCTTTGGAAACTGAAAAATGATACCACGAAATGATACCATGTGCCTCCAATATGTGCACTGGATTTCTGTAGCAAATGCTTTGTGGGAATGAAAAATATTTTCACCCTAAATTATTCTGAACTTCATATTATGACACACAGAACTGAATAAGCAAGTGTTAAACAGAGCAAACTAAACACCTAACCAATTGAGTTTATTCCTGATCACAGGGACTTCTAAGGATTACAGGCATCAGTGCTGCCAGGATGGAGGTCGCCCAAAATGGGTAATAGTGTTCAGCCTATCTAAATTCCCCATGTGGGTTCATTTAACTATGGTAGACTTCCTTTCATGTTCTAAACTACTATGTTGTGATTATAGACAGCTGCTGAATTTACCGATGGGAAAATTAAAAACTGAATAAATAACCTATATCAGTGTATCAAATATTATGGAATCATTTCAAAGAAAAGAAAAGGCTCTTAGTGCACACCGATATTTAAAATAATTCGTTATATCTCAAAGGAAATTTTTAGATATACTTTTCAGATGTCAGCAATCACGGAAAACAGATAGAGCAATACTTTAAAAAAATTATTTTTTCATTCACAGCATGTCTTCTCTTACATGTTATACAGATTCTTATGATTAAGGATAAAATAAACTTCTAAAAATATAATTAAGAAAATATTAAAATAAGCAAAATTAGAAAAAAAAGTGTAATTTAACAACCAGCAGATAAGACAGAATATATAAAGTAATGAAAAATTCTGCATAATTATTGTGTTTATAAATCAAAAAACTGAATTAATTTTAATAATTTATATTTAATCGGGGCTTCCCTGGTGGCACAGTGGTTGAGAGTCCTCCTGCCGATCAGGGGACACGGGTTCGTGCCCCGGTCCAGGAAGATCCCACATGCCGCGGAGCGGCTGGGCCCGTGAGGCATGGCCGCTGAGCCTGCGCGTCCGGAGCCTGTGCTCCACAACAGTGAGAGGCCCGCGTACCGCAAAAAAAAAAAAAAAAAAAAAATAATTAATCAATAATCCAATATAATAGCTTAAAAAGTGAAAAATGCAGAAGACTGAGTTTAGGAAAGTAATAAGATAACTAAGGAATATTCTCTCTCTACACAGTGTCCAACCCTTTACCCTCAACACACACACACACACACACACACACACACACACACACACACACACACATTAGCATCTATTCAAAAATGACCAGCACTAGACATATTTAGTAGTATATTAGGTCAGACTTGGAAAATAATTATAGCAATTCCATCATTACATAAAAATTTCCAAAATTTTAGAAAGTAATTAGAAGTTACATATGAATTTTTTAAACCAAAACTAATCAAGCTGATATAAATATAAAAAACATACTTCTAACTAAATCTTCATCAACATAAAACAATACCCTAACCTACTGAGTATAACAAAGCATTAAAAAATAAAAGCCATGGCCATACTTTTTATCAAAAAATAGAGAGGAAATAACTTTATTTCTCTACACCTTCCACATATTTTCTCTTTGTTTTAATCTAGGTCTTTCATGTTAAAAGCTCTTCTCAGATGTCTAGGGACCCATTTATGTCTTCCCATATTTAAGGCAGCAGTTAAAAACTATAAGGAAACTCCATGGTGCAGAACCAGGATGTTTTGATTTGTTGGCTTTACTATAGAGTAATCCTGCTGGGTCACTTGGGTGAGGAGAACACTAAACAATAGTACATTTATATTGTTTCTTTGGAGCTAGTTAGGTTTCCCAGAAGAAAAGCCTATCAATTTCCTACCTGGAAACCACTACCACTATGGAAGCCTAGAAGAATAAGTGACTCACTCTACAGTACAGAGAATTTACTTAATTTTTCTTTAGTGTATGGTACAAACTACTTCATAGTTCAGTAGTTCAAATTCAGTTGAGGTCAGCTTCTCCAGAAAATAAACCTCTAGACTTCTGCTAGCATTTGTCTTTATGTGAGTGTGTGTGTGTGTGTGTGTGTGTGTGTGTGTGTGTGTGTGCGTGTGTGTGTGTGTGTCTATGAGAAGGATAATCTCAGTTTCTGGCAACTTACTAAACAAAGCTTCAACTGATATTACTGTTTGCATACCCACATCCAGCCTCATTTTCAGAGGGACCTCATGCCATCACTCCTGAGTATTTGATGGATTTTTTTAGAGCAAACATGTTAGGCTTCTTGTACTGCTAGCTTTATTTCAGCTTTCTCTAGTCATCTTAGTCAGTCACAATGTATGAAAATATATTGAAAATCTGAGGGAACTGGTCAAATTCTATGCATTCTAAACTTTTTAAATTGTTTATTAGATAACTGCAAATAAATGAGTAACCTTCCCATAAACAATAATACACTTATTAGGGTGCTCCCAAGGAAAATGGAAGTGTAGGGAGAACTTAAGTTCCATTCCTCCACTGAAACAGTGATTGATCTGGCAAAAACTGTCAGAATCAACTTTTTCAGAATATTGGAATCTAATTAAAATCTTACAAAAAAACAAGGGCGTGCTTAATAAATAAATAAGCTCCTCAACTTTTGTAAGAGAATGTTGTGGAATTTTGCTTACCTGCCTACCACCCACCCCTCATTACCTAGATCAGAGGTGACCATAGGGATGTAAGACCATGTTTCTTATGAAACTTCCTGGTATCATTGAGGTGCAAGAACAAGAGTACAGATCTTGTTCTCAAAGAATTATTATTATACATCAAGTCCTGTCTTGTAGCCCCCTATGGAATCTTCTCAAGGATTTGTTTTTGTTTCCCCTCCTTTGGAATTCTTTCAGGGCTGGAATGACCACTCTGTGGCAATTATTGAAAGAATTTAAAGGTATATACTACCTGCTACCATCTGGGGTAAGATAAAACAGATGGGGCAAGCAGCAGACAGACCAAAAAGCCTAGGAAGTAAGAGGCTGGGGTAGGAGGAGATACCTTTGAAATAAAGCTGTTAAAGAACTCCTGTATGGGGATTCCGGAAGTCTGTTGCACATGCCCAAAGCTAGATGAATTCTCAGAAAAGAACTGAGAAGAGGATAAGCTTCCACCTCTGGCTATCTTTAAACAGTAAGTGAAGGCTAAGGCAGAAATTCAAATAGTCTGACTAAGCAATGAAGGAGAAATAATATTTGAAATAATAATGTCTGAAAAGCTTCCAAAATTGATGAAAGACGTGATCTACACATTCAAGAAGGTTACCTAACTCCAAATAAAATCAATGTTAAAATATTCACAGCAAGACACAATCAAACTGTTGAAAGATAAAGAGAGGAACTTGAAAGCAGCAAGAGAAAAAATGACTTGCCATTTACAAGGAAGCCACAATAAGATTAACAGCCAATTTCTCATCAGAAACTGTGGAAGTAAGAAGGCAGCGGAATAACATATTTAAAGTGTTGGGAAAAAATGTCAACCAAAAATTTCATATCCTGCAAAAGTAACCTTCAAAGGTTACTTTGAAGACATTACCAGAAAAAAATAAAAGCAGAGGGAAATACTGGCACTTGACCTGGCCTCAAAGAAATGCCAAACAGATCAGTAAACCCAAGCCATATGAAGAAATAAAGGACACCAGTGAAAGAAACTACATAGGTAAATGTAAAAAAGTTGTATTACTGTATATTTGGTTTGTAATCATTTTTGTTCTCTATAATATTTAAAAGACAAATGAATGCATAATAATTATAAATCTATGTTAATGAGTACACAGCATATGAAAGATATAATTTCTGACAATAACACAAAGAGGGAGAGATGAAGTAGTATAGGAGCAAAGATTTTGTATACCATCAAACTTAAGTAGGTATTCAAACTATTTTTTAATAAATTTATCCCCATGGTAATCATTAAGAAAAATCTTTAAAAATATACAGAAAAAGAAATGAGAAGGAAATTAAAATCATGCCCTACAAAAAAGTTAAACACAAAAGAAGGCAGTATTGAAGGAAAAGAAAGAAAGAATACAAATTGTATAAGACATATAGAAAAAAGGCAAAATGGCAGAAGTACTTCCTTACCAGTAATTACTTCATATGTAAATTTTTAAGCTCTCCAATCAAAGGGCAGAGTTGGCAGATTAGAATTTAATAAAAATGACCCAACCATATGCTGTCTACAAGATACTCAATTTAGATCCAAAGATACAAATAGGATGAAAGTGAAAGGATGTAAAATCTGATACTATGTAAATAGTAACCAAAAGAGAGCTTGGGTAGTTATAATAACATCAGATGCAATAGACTTTAAGTCAAAAATTGTTACAAGAGACAAAGAAAGACATCATATATTCAAGAAAGCATCACTCCATCCAGAAGATATAACAAATATAATCAGAGCCTCAAAACAGAGGCCCAAAATATATGAAACAAAAATGGACAGAAATGAAGAGAAATAGTTCTACAATAATGGAGTATTCAATGTCCCACTTTCAATAATGGATAGAATAACTATACAGAAGTTCAGTAAGGAAAAAGAGGAACTGAACAACATTGTAAACCAACTAGACATAACAGACAAATATAGAACATTCCACCCAAAAACGTCAAAATAGACACTCTCTTCAATGCATATGAAACATTTCCCCAGGACAGATCACAAATATTAGGCCACAAAACAAATCTAAGTAAAATTTAACAAACTAAAAATCATACAATCTCTCTTCTCCAAATACAGTGGAATGAAGTCAATAACAGAAATCAATTACAAGTGGGAAACTGGAAAAATTGCATATATGTGGAAATTAAACAACAAATGGTTCAAAGAAAAAAATCACAAGGAAAATGGGAAAATACTTTTGAGATAAATTAAAAGCACAGCATAACAAAACTTATGGGATGAGGCAAAAGCAGTGCTCAAAGGTAAATGTATAGCTGTAAATGCCCATTGAAAAGGAAGGAAGTTCTCAAGTCAATAATACAGGCTGTCACCTTAAGAAACCAGGAAAAGAAGAGAAAACTGAGCTCAAAGCTAGCAGAAGGAAGAATATAATAAAGATTAATGCATAAACAAAATTAAGAATAGAAAATAACAGAGGGAACCTATAAAACCAAAAGTTGATTCTTAGAAAAGTTTTTTTTTTAAATTGGCAAACCTACAGCTAGATTAACTAAGAAGAATAAGAGAAAATGAAAATTACTAAAATCAAAAGTGACAGTAGAGCCATTACTATTAAACTTATAGAAATAAAGGTGATTATAGGATAATACTATAAACAACTGTATACCAACAAAACAGCTAATCTTGATTAAATGGACAAATTCCTAGAAAGACATAAACTTCCAAAATTGAGTCAAAAAGAAATATAAAATCTGAACAGGTCTGTAACACATAAGGAGATTGAAATATTAATTAAAAACCCTCCCAATAAAGAAAGGTACAGTACCAGATGGCTTTGCTGCTGAATTCTACCAAACATTAAAAGCAGAATTAGCACCAATCTTTCTCAAGCTGTTCCAAAAAATAGAAGAGGAGGGAACATGTCCTAATTCATTCCACGAGATCAGCATTACCCTGCTACCAAAGCCAGAAAAAGACATTAAAGGGGAAAAGAAGTTACAGGCCAATAAGACTTATGAATATAAATGCAAAAAATTCTCAACAAAATACTAGCAACCTGAATTCAACAGTATATAAAAAGGAGTATACACCATGACCAAGTGATATTTATCTCAGGAATGTAAGTATATTTTAACATAAGAAAAATTAACATAATACACCACATTAAGAGAACTAGGGGAAAAACACATGATTATCTCAATTTATGGAGAGAAAGCATTTGACATATTTGAACATTTCATGATTAAAAAAATTCAGCAAAACAGGAGTAGAGGAGAATTTCTTCAACATGATGAAGGATATTTATAAGAAAATCCCCAAATACCATCATACTCAATGGTGAAAGACTGACTTTTTTCACCCTAAGATCAGAAACAAGACAAGAATGCCCACTTTTGGCCCTGCTATTCAACATTTTACTGGAAGTTGTAGACAGGCAATTAGGCAAGTAAAATAAATAAAAGGCATTCAAATTGGAAAGGAATAAGTAAAACCATCTCTAATCACAGATAGCATGATTCTATACATAGAAAATTCTAAAGTTTACACACACACAACTATTAAAGTTAATGAACAAATTCAACATTGTTGCAGAGTACAATATCAACACACAAAAATCAGCAATCAATTGTATTTCGTTACATTAACAATGAATACTCTGGAAAGAAAACTAAGAAAATAATTTGATTTTTAATAGCAACAAAAAAAAATTATTTAGGAATAAATTTAACCAAAGAGGTACAGGACCTGTATAGCAAAAACTAAAGTCCTGCTGATGGAATTAAAGAAGATCTAAATAAGAAATATATCCCATGTACATGGATTGGAACATTATATTATTTTTAAGAAGGAAATAATACCCAAAGAAATCTGCAAATACAATGCAATCTTTACCAAATCTTGACAGCCTTTCTTGCAGAAATATAAAAGCTGATCCTAGAATTCATATGAAATTGCAAGGGACTCCACATAGAGAAAATAATCTTGAAAAAGAAAAACAAAGTTGGAGGACTCACACATCCTGATTTCAACACTTAGTACAAAGCTACAGTAACAGAAGCATTGTGGTACAGACATAAGAATAGACATACAGATAAACGGAATAAAAGTGAGAATCCAGAAGTAAAACCACACACCTACGGTCATTAATCTTCAACAAAGGAGGCAAGAATATACAATGGAGAAAAGACAGTCTCTTCAGCAAGTGGTGCTGGGAAACCCAAACAGCCGCATGTAACTCAATGAAGTTATAACTCTCCCCAAAATAAACTCAAAATGGCTTAAAGACGTAAATATAAGACATGACATCATAAAACTCCTAGAAGAGATCATAGGCAAAACATCCTCTGACATAAATTGTACCAATGTTTTCCTAGGTCAGCCTCCCAAGGCAATAGAAATACAAGCAAGAATAATCAAATGGGACCTAATCAAACTTATAATCTTTTGTACAGTGAAGGAAACCATAAACAAAATGAAAAGACAACCTGTGCACTGGGAGAAAATATTTCCAAACGATGCCACCACCAAGTGCTTGATTTCCCAAACATACAAACAGCTTATACAACTGAACAACAAAAAAGAAAGCGACCCAATTGAAAAATGGGCAGAAGACCTAAATAGACGTTGCTCCAAAGAAGACATACAGATGGCCAACAGGCACATGAAAAGATGCTCAACATCACTAATTATTAGTGAAATGCAAATGAAAACTACAGTGAGGTACCATTTCATACCGGTCAAAATGGCCATCACTAAGAAGTCTACAAATAAGAAATGCTGCAGAGGGTGTGGAGAAAAGGGAACCCTCTTGTACTGTTGTTGGAAATGTAAATTGGTGCAGCCACTATGGAGAACTGTATGGAGGTTCCTTAAAAAACTAATAATTAGTGATGTTGAACATCTTTTCACATGCCTGTTGGCCATCTGTATGTCTTCTTTGAAGAAATGTCTATTTAGATTTTCCGCCCATTTTTTGATTGGGTTGTTTGTTTTTTTGATATTAAGCTGCATGAGCTGTTTGTATATTTTGGAGATTAATCCCTTGTTGGTTGTTTCATTTAAAAATAGAATTACCATATGATCCAGCAATCCCACTACTGGGCATATATCCAGACAAAACTAATTCAAAAAGATACATGCAACCCTATGTTCATAGCAGCAGTATTCACAATAGCCAAGACATGGAAATAACTTAAATGTCCATCAACAAATGAATGGATAAAGAAAATGTGGTACATATATACAATGCAATACTACTCAGCCGTAAAATGAACAAAATAATGCCATTTTCAGCAACATGGATGGATCCAGAGATTATCATACTAAGTAAAGTCAGAAGGAGAAAGATAAACACCATATGATATCACTTACATGTGGAATCTAAAATATGGCGCAAATGAACCTATCTACGAAACAGAAACAGACTCACAGACATAGAGAACAGACTTGTGGTTTCCAACGGCGGGGAGGGTGGTGGTGGGGTAGGAAAGGAGTGGGAGTTTGGGATTAGCAGATGCAGACTATAATATATAGGATGGATAAACAACAAGGTCCTACTGTATAGCATAGGGAACTATATTCAATATCCTGTGATAAACCAAAATGGAAAAGAATATGAAAAGTATATATATAATATATAAATATACAGATATGTATAACTGAATCACTTTGCTGTACAGGAGAAATTAACAACATTGTAAATCAACTATACTTCAATAAAATAAATTTAAAAATAAAAAACACTGATGATGGAAAAAAGTAATATTGTCCACAGACTATACTCACACACGTGCTTCACACATTTATACATATATATGTGAAAGCTTTTTGAAAACATGAGGAAATGGAAGAATATTTAGTAAAATTAACATCAATAATTGCAATTCACCTCATGAGATAACACAAAGACTGGATCATCAAATGACACTCAGATGTATCAGTGATTAGGTGATACCTACACTTACTAAGCAATTTTAATAATACCAGTAATTTCAAGGCTCAGGCAAAACAGTGGCCTGGGACTGCTGATTAGCCCATCTCAAGTCAACATTGAAATCTCTACGTAATAAATACAGTCCTATCAATTACACAAGAGGGAGTTGTTTCAGACTTGAAATACCTCCATTTTACACTTAGAGCTACAAAGCTTACATGACTTTTTCTAAGGAGCACTGCTCCACAAGTTAATACATTTCTGTATTTCTGTTTCTTGATCATAAGAAATACTAGATTAACCAGGTATATTTTGCTAAATGAATTTCACAGATAAGGATTCTCCCAATAGTAAATACTATTAACATATCTGACAAGAATTCTGTCAGTGTGTTTACAAGGGCATTTGACCAAGACATCTTTTTTTCTTTACCAGGGACATCATTTTAGCAAGGAAAGAGAACAGAAGGTAAGCCTGCTGTTAACCATTTCTGTCGGGCTTTACTATAAACAGCAAAAGAATTTGTTCAAATACTTCGTTCAAAGAATTCAATGTTCAAATAAAGAATAAAATAACAATTTTATCTTTAAGCAATAACAACAAATAAAATATTGACATAAAACATATAGAATTTAAAACTCTGCGGATTATAATTTAAATCACAATAAAGATATTCTAGAAATAAATTTTTTCACATGTGATACAGAGTCCACATGTGTTTTATAAAAAGAATTCATTCAAGTTTACAAGAAAAATGACAGGTCACAATAATAAACTTGGAAACATATAAACAGTGAAAACAAGAGAAAATAAAAAGAGTGAGTAAATAATTGGGAAAATGTTTATCTTCGATAATATGAAGAAAAGTTAAATGATGACTTTTACATTCTAGGCTAGCAAAACATTGTTTTCAATAATGATACAAATCTTAAGGCTAAAAAGAAGTTTATTTTCTAAATTTATAGTTTATTTTCTAAATTGGTTCGATTTTGAAGAAAAATATGAGTATATGTATAATTTAGATATAAAATCATTACATTAGTAAAAGAATTAAGTTTATGATTCACAGAATTCAAAGATCATTGCATAACAATATCTTTGTGGAATTATATTTGAACAAAAATTTGGGGGGCTTCCCTGGTGGCGCAGTGGTTGAGGGTCCGCCTGCCGATGCAGGGGACACGGGTTTGTGCCCCGGTCTGGGAAGATCCCACATGCCGCGGAGCTGCTGGGCCCATGCGCCATGGCCGCTGAGCCTGCGCGTCCGCAACGGGAGAGGCCACAACAGTGAGAGGCCCGCGTAAAGCAAAAAAAAAAAAAAAAAAAAAAAAAAAAAAAATTGGTAAAAACAGGTGAATAATAGTGGAAAAATTATTAATATTTTATTTAAAATTAATTCAATTATAGTAAATAGAACAATCATAAAATGTTTATAAAATGTATTTTACGTATAAAATTACTAAATATCTATGCTATAAAGTTAAAATACACAAAACAGACTCCATTTTATTATGGTCATTTTCAGTGCAAATATGTAAAGAATGTAAGCAGTCCAAAGATGGAAAGATTCGCAAGTAAAAACAATTTTTTTAATATTATAAAAAATTTGAATGTTTTTGTTGCCTTTTTCTAAATGGTATCTGCAATTGTTATATGTCCAGTTGAAAATTTAGGAGAAAAAAACTAATCCAAAGAAGTTAGTGGTTACATATAAAGGTATTTAACCTGGATTAATTCATTCATTCAACAAATAGTTATTGAATATCTTCTAAGTGCCAGGTGCTTGAAATATATAGGTGAATAGGTAAAACTGTTAGTATCTTATTCCTTTTTATCTAACAAAAAATAGTGTATTTTTCCCATTCATACACTTCTTTAAAATATTAAATGTCCCCTCATGTCTTTAAGACATTAAATTTTGTCTAAAATAGCACAGAAACTAGATAATCTTTCAATTTTTTACATTTTCAAAAAATGTAAAAAAAAGGTCATAAACAAGGGAAAGCAACTGAGAAAAATCAAACCAATTTTGAGAAAAATTTGGTCATGATACATATGTATATTTACAAACAGAAAAAGCTGGCAACTTCAGATTTGACATAGTCAAAATAGATTTTAAAATATCCATAGTATAATCTATAGCTTGGTTCCAAATATACTTCTCGCTACATATTCTCTTTGAATTCGAATTCAATTAATTATTTTCATTGCTTAAATACCTATGCTTTCTCTCTCACCTGGGAACCTGGCACCTGCTGTAGCCTTGGCTAGGACACTGCCTACCCTTAGATCACATTCTTGGTTTAATCAGCTTATATTCAATCTTCAAGACATTTCTTCATTAGGCTTCCCTCAGTGTTGGTTTGCAAACTCAGGAGCTTTCTGTGTGAAATCTGAAATTGGTCCCCATACAGAAGAAGAAGGAGAGACCAAAGAAAGAGGCAGACCATTCCAGATTTGTAGACAGCAGTTTTCATAAGCAAGGGAACCTACCAGGTTTGTCTCGGGCAGCTGCATGATGAGTAGATCTCTGCACCGACCCTCCAGAACCTTAAGAGTATTAGGAGGTCTGAAGGGTTCAGTCACATCTTCTGTCCAGATGGCCTCAAGGACACATTGCTCTCTGGAGTCTGTGTCCTTGAAAAGGTCACAGCTGTGGGAACCCTGGGCAGAATATACATTCTAAGAATGGGGTAAGGATGCGGTGCCTCTGACTGCCTGCATCCAGTTTGTGGGTCAACTTGCATCACATCTGGATAACTTCCTCTAATACTCAGGGAGAATTTACCTGACTTCATAAAGATGTTCATTTTCCTTATTATGTTTTCCACTGCATTTTATTTCTCTATCTGACAGTTTTTGGTTATTTTCTTTACACCAAATTGTTAGGTCCTTGGAGTCAGGAACCATTAATATCACTGTGCTCCTCCACAAGTGTGCCTGGCTTACCATACGTGCCATCCAATGAGTGAATAAGACACAACCAGGATTCCCAAGAAGCTCATCATCTTTAGTCGATGGTCACATGGATAATGGCATAACAATACATTACAATAAGTGTAGTCAATGGAGAAAGTTTTATAAGGAGAACCAAAAAAACTCTAGAGAAAATTATATTCTAATTTAAAATATTTAATCTGGGGGCTTCAAAGATGATTTTCCATAGTCAAGATCAATAACGTTTCAAGGAGAGAGGTTTTTGGTGCAAAAACTGTACAAGAGGATGTTGTTTGAGAACCTATAGATATTTACACATGGTACAGATACTTACATACAACTGAAGCATCAAATGGAAAGGAAGGTGGATAAGGGATGAATTCAAAGAAACAGATAGAACTTACTGTGCCTGATGTAGAATGAGAAACAGGCAAAATACTATGAAACCTCACAAGGAAAAGGAAAAAGATTCCGTAAGGAAAACTTAGAAGGGATGCTCACAAAGATGGGATAAAATAAGAATATCTTAAATATAGTTCACAACAGGCATTTCAAAATAAACAGACCCAAAGCAGAATTCGGAATAACCCACAACCCACTTCCACCTATTCCTCCCAAGTCTATCCCATCGGAGAAAATGGCAGTACGTTCATTTGCTGTGAGCAAAAACCTGGGAGTCATCACTGGGGACTCTTCTTCAGCCCCTACATCAAATCCGTGACAAGTCTCATTGACTCTGCTTCTACATCAAACTATAAATCTGTCTGCTCTCTTCGTGTCCAGGGTTACTCCCCTATTCAAACCACTTCCCAAGTTTCCAAGTTTCCAAGTTCAATAAGTACTGAGGTAGAAACCAAAAGTAAAGGTCTACTTTTAATAAAGATTACTAAAATCAGTTTCAATAAAACCAGAAAGAAGACAGGGCTGACCCTTATTGCTTCTGACACTGAATAGTGATGAGAAGTTTCTAACTAATGCAATGAGAGAAGGCACTGAAACTGAATTACAAAATCCTATACAAAAGGTGGGAAGTGACATTATCATTTTTGATAAATTATGAGATTATATCATTAGAAACCTAAAAGGCTCTACTAAAAATATCAGAACAATAAGAATTCAACTATAAATCATTTTTTGCTACCATTAACCAAAGAGATATGGAATTAACAAAAATCAGCAAAATTATAAAATATGTCAAAGTAAATAAAAAAGAATGCCAAAAGACCCTCTTGCAGAATCACTACTTAATTATATTAAATGACAAAACAGGACAACAATAAATGGAGAAATGGGTCATCTTCCATTATGTAAAAACCTAACATTATTAAAAATAAGTTCCTCCCTAATTAATACATGAATTAAATTGATTGCTGCCTCAGTGTTTTAAGATGTTTTAGTATTCTTGTACGTGGCGACAGGAATTGACAAACTGATTTCTCTAATTATGAGTCTAAATTATGGGACTCTCATTTCCCTGGCTGGTGACTGGTTTAATAATGGGCTTATGAGCATTTTTGGTCTGTTAGACATGTTAGGAAGTATGTAGGGTAAGACTTCTGGGAAAGTATCCACTGTTCCTAAGGTATAGATAGAGGAAAACAGTCCCAGCCCCACTTTCCTAGGGATGCTGCTGTATCCAAATAGGAAATCTGGACCTGGAATTGGTGTTACCAAGTCAACAGAGGATGGGAACACACAGATGACACTCGAACTATTTCTGATGAGAAACAATGACTTTCCTTATCATTTAAGCCAGTTTGAGTCAAGATTATTTGCTGCTTAAAGGAGTCCAAATGATATAACTGAGTTGCACATTTGAAAAAGCAGTACGAACAAGTCTAAACAGTGGGCCTGAAACATGCTAAGAGGTTATTAGGCAGGAAGTTCTGTACTAGACAAGGTAAATGATAAAAGAGGCAGAAAATGTTGACGTATACCTTTGAAAGTAGCTGCGAACAATGTAATATAAGTGAGGTCAATATAAGTGTAAGAAGGATACCCAGTGTAAGAAGGATATTTTTGTGTCACCATATAATTTTATTTTTTTCTAATATCCCACACTTCCTGTTTTTTTAGATAAAGTCACTCATATGCACATTTGAATGTCATGAAATACCAACAGCCCACAAAAAAGAAATATGCTATACTGAAACATGGAAAATAAATACAGGATCTCCAGATGGGGCTTGTTCTTCCCATCTCCGCTGATAACCCCTCCTGAGAATGCTTTAATGGAATATGTGTTTCAGATGCGGAAGGAGCTGAACTGGCAGGGGATTTACAACGTGAACCAGTGAATGTGAATATATGGAAATTATATAAACCTTCATGAAAGTTCACACATGGGATCTGGACTGAGAATTTGCAAGGGCTGTCCTGAAAATGTTTATCAGTGTAGTATGCAAAGCTATTTTCTGAAGAAACCATGAGTCAGAATGGTTTCTGTTTTCATAAGATTAACATGAAATTACTGGGATGCTGTTTCTACTGCAGAATGGTAATATGCAGAAATCAGTTTGTAGAAAATTATTTTTCCAAAACAATTAAGCCACTGTTGCCTTCAATCACTGGCACTGATGAATCTTTGTGAATGCATGACTCTGTTTCAGTGGAAATGCAACCCTAGTCATAAATTATCTGCCTGACAATGATAGATTCTAGAGAATTAATTATTAGTTGATTCTATCTTTAAATGAAAATTGATTAGGCATCTTTGGGAAAAGATACTATATCCTTAGCCAAAATCAATTGGACTTATAATAAAAGTGCCCCTTCAGGTTTAAATAGCATTATAAATTGGTAAGTATTCAAAAATATTAAGAATAAAAGGTATACAAATAGCAGTGGTCAAAGAACTGGAAAAGGGCTCTTGTATTATTACCTTTCATCTCTGTCTATTTTTATAATAAATGATAAGTTTTTTATTGAAGTTTAGTTTTAATTCTAAAAGAGAAAGAATATCTTAATATGACACATGTGCATTTTTATATAGGTGTATTTGCCAGATTTTATAATGACTTTGAAGTTTTATTGCTTTGCTTGTATAATGATTGGAACAAAATTAAATTTCAGCTGTGAGTCCAATTCCATTGTCTTTACTCAAGTATAGATTACCATGACTGCATGATTAGGTCCAACACATTAAATGAGTATTAAAGAATAGCTTTAAAACAAACAAAAAATGTGGAAATCTAAAGCTGAAGCTAATGCAACATGGGAACAGAAAAGTACACATCATAAGTGTAGAAAATCCTTTCACTGCTCTGCTCCAATGAAGCCTAAAATGCCAAGAACTGAATGACTTAAATATAAAGTTCTACTGACATTCCAAACTGCTCTAGTTTGTTCACTAAATAATAATTTATTTAAGGAAGTGTGCTAATAAGAATAGTTGTTAAAACTTTTTTTTTCTTTTTTTTTTTTTAGTGTGCTCGGGGCACATTATCACCTATTCTGCCTTTTATTAATTTTATTTATTTATTTTTGCTGTGTTGGGTCTTCGTTTCTGTGCGAGGGCTTTCTCTAGTTGTGGCAAGCAGGGGCCACTCTTCATCGCGGTGTGCGGGCCTCTCACTATCGTGGCCTCTCTTGTTGCGGAGCACAGGCTCCAAACACGCAGGCTCAGTAGTTGTGGCTCACGGGCTTAGCTGCTCTGTGGCATGTGGGATCCTCCCAGACCAGGGCTCGAACCTGTGTCCCCTGCATTAGCAGGCAGATTCTCAACCACTGCGCCACCAGGGAAGCCCCTGTTAAAACTTTTACAGTTATTCCACCCTGCTGATCCCCACAGAATTAATAACAGTCTATGCCAGAAAGCTTTTTAATGCACATTTTTTTGTAGTAGCATTTTCATTATTAGCTAGTTTGGAAAGGTTATCTCTCTTAACTCTTATGAAAAATGAAGTCTGGCTTTGGTGTCACGTGCCCTGTCCAGTCACCACGTTTGTGATTCTGTGAGCTTTATTTAACATGTTAAATATTTGGAATCTCATACATTAGTCCATGGATCAATTTTGAAGTGTCATTGAAAATTACTAAAGTTTCTAATGAATGAGAAGACTGTGTTTGCAAGAGGAATTAACTTTATTTTCAATAAAAACTTAATCAAATATTGCATGGACCTCAAATTATGAAGAATGAGAAACATCAGAGTAATATTTGATTGTAGGGTAGCTATTATTTGTTCATAATTTTGGGCATCCCACAAAGTCAACACAAAAACAGTCCTTGTCATTTCACTCCAACCCAATTCAAACTCTTTGTTCCTTTAGTGCTAACAAATAAACACTGTACTTCACATTACACCCTTTTACTACTTTAGTTAATGATGCTATGTCAGTGCTGGATAAATTATTTCAAGAAGTCAAACCAAACAAGAACATTCGGTCATTTTCACTCTATCTGTGTAGAAGCAACACCTAGCAGTAAGTAGGAGAAAAAATGTAGACATATGACGCAGGTTCAATGAATGAAGTGAACTAAAACACCCATGTGCACTGGGGTGTTTTCAGATCATGTTAGGGCAATCTATCTGAGACATAGTACAATTTAGCAAGGAAAGCCACTGTAAATATATTGTGTATCCCAGTAAGACTTGAATGAGAGTGTGTGAACACACCATCACAAATGGAGTTCTTTCATTAGGAAAGAAAACTCAAAGTCCTTGCATTAATATGAAGGTCAATAACAGCATTTTTTTACTCATAACAATTTTAGCTAAAATTATGATCCATCTGCCACTGAGCTAAGCACTGGACATGTATTGCCTCATTTAATGCTGACAGCATTTTTCTGAACCTGTTCCATTACCATCTTACATACAAAGAAAATGAGATTGAGAGAAATTAAATAATTGCTGAAGGTTGTGCAGCTATGAGAATACAGAGAAGAAATGTAAAATTGAAATGAAATGTCATTAAAAAATAATGTCAAAAATATGATGCTATTAAATTTCAGTAAAGCATAAAGAGATCAGCTGAATCCAATCAAGCCTTACAAATTTAAATAGTAACCAGGGAACACTGAAAAACTTATTTCGAGTGAAGAAAATGGATTAGGGTTCACAGCAGTTATTAAGAAAATAAGAATCATCATATATATCACTAGCTATGTAAAATCTTCCTGAAATCATAGGATCTTCATATCCCATGTCCTCACATAAAATCTGTGCCTGAAACACAATCATATACCAACCCAGACCTTTGACCCCATCCTCCATCCTAGATGATAAAACTAGTCCTACTAGCTGAGTTAGTAACTAAGACTAAAAATTAAATCAGTTCAATTTTAATCAAAATAATCAAAGATCAAGAAAAAACGATTGCTAAAAAAAGGGACTGCTGTACTGTTATATAAAGATTATTAGATTTGTAAACAATATAATAACAATGATTGAGAAACCACTAAAAACCAAAAAGGGTAAAGTGGTATAGCTAAAAGCCATAAATAAGTAAATATGGAACTCCTCAAATATTTAAATAAGTCAAAATAAGAAGGGAAGGAGGGACAGGGAAATGCAGGCAACAAGTACAATAGAGAAAAGAGTAAAATTACAGTTGACAATTGAAACATAGCAATAATTAAATTATCAATGGTATAAATACTCCAATTGAAAGCAAAGACTGTCAAAATAGATAAGTAACCCAATCATATGCTATTTACAGAAGACACGATATTAAATATAAATAAAAAAGATAGGATGAAAGTAAATTATGGGGAAATGTATATATTATATATATACACATATATATGTGTGTGTGTGTGTGTGTGTATATATATATATATATATATATATATATATATATATATACGGAACATGCCAGCAGTGAGTATAAGAAGACTGGAGTATGGATTTCTACTTCTGACCATGATGGAGTAAAAGGCACAGGTTTTACCCTCCCACCTTAAAATACAATAACACCAAACAAAATGGATGAAAAATAGACTTCAAATCTTAAACAGCAGCACATTACACTGATTCTTGGGAGAAGTGAGCAAATGAGGTGACTACAATTGCCCCAGATAATGCCTAAAGTGAGTTTCCAGAGTCATAGAAAGGGGAAGCTCAGATGTTGCCCACCAATCTCCCTCAGTTCTGGGGAAAGTGTCACAGCCTTCAGGGCAGAGTGCTAGAGAAGAGAAAACTACACTAAGAGACAACTCTGATGATCTTCAGTGGGTCCCCCTCCAGTCCTCAGCTGAGTCCTGATTAGCACACATGTGTGAGAAAACTGACTCACAAGGAAGAAACCCTAAAGGAAAAAGCAGAGCAATCACCAGATCTCATTAAGTACCAGGAATACGTATTATTCCCACCAACCACAGTGAAGAATAGTTGTAATAAATAGGGCACTGGTTAGAGAACTCAGATGGGCCCTGCCTCAGGAGCGGGGCAAAATTAGCCCTAGACAAAAGGTTGGTCTGATCTGGTCTAACAAAGCTTAAAACGAGCTTCAAAAGAATAAACTATTTACAAGTAACTGCATCCCAGGAAAAGCTCAAAACAACTTAAAAATATTTTAGCACCCACCATGGTAAAATCTGCATTGTCTGGCATACAATAAAACATGAACAGGAATGCAAAGAAACAGAAAGCTATGAGCCAAAATAAACAGGAAAAACAATCAATTAAAACTGACCTCAAAACAATACAGATGACAAGACTGGTAAAATACCTATTTATAGGTATTTTATTAACTTAAATTAAATATTAAAATACCTTTTTTTTTTTTTTTTTTTTTTTTGGTACGCGGGCCTCTCACTGTTGTGGCCTCTCCCGTTGCGGAGCACAGGCTCCGGACGCGCAGGCCCAGCGGCCATGGCTCACGGGCCCAGCCGCTCCACGGCATGTGGGATGTTCCCGGACCGGGGCACGAACCCGTGTCCCCTGCATCGGCAGGCGGACTCTCAACCACTGCACCACCAGGGAAGCCCTAAAATACCTATTTTAACTATATTCCATATGTTCAAGTAGGTAGCAGGAACTACAAACATGTAAATGAGAGATACATACAGAAGATGTAAAAAAAAGTTGCAAATCAGAATCCAAGGGATGGAAAAGGGCATCTACAAACAAGCTATAATTAACTATAATTAACATCATACTCTATGGTGAAAGACCAAATGTTCTCCTTAGAAATGAAAACTCCCTGGAAGCAATATTTTTGTCCTTGGGCATACTTGTATGTCTGATACCATCCCTTGGCCAACATAGGAAAGAGATGGACTGTCTGGTGACTTAATGTACTGTTTAAATTTTGAAACTCCCTGGAGGTATTCAGGGCTGTTTGTCTACACTTTTTAGAGATGAATGGATTGATGGCTTATACCTAGTATAACTGATATAATTGGTCACACAGTCTAGCTTAACTATTTGACCAGTGAAGCATTAAAGAATGTGCTGGAAACCTTTTCCGAGCTTCTCTAACACCAATTTTCTCCCACATATCTTGATTTATAATCCAGTGATGAAATGCATTCTGTTAAACTGAGAATGAACCCTAAGAAGTTTTGCCTGGATATGCCAACAATCACATTAAATGTAAGTAGAACAAACATTCCAATGAAAAGGTGGAGATTGTCATCTACATGCCACCTATATGAAACACATATTAAATGAAAATAAATACGTTAAAAGTGAAAGGAGAGAAAAAAAGCATACCATGCTAACAACAGTAAAATAAAAGCTGTAGTTGCTGTATTAATAAAAGACATTGTAGATTTCAGAACAAAGATGTTTAACAGGAGCTAACAAGGAGCATTTCAGAATGATAAATTATGTCACCAAGAAGAAATAATAATTCTAATTTTTCCCACTAATAACAGAATTCAAAATACATGAAGAAAAATGTGATAGAGCTACAAGGAGAATTAAATAAATCCACCATTCCGGTTACAAATTTCAATAATCAAAAGAACAAGTAGACAGACTACAAACACAGATGTGGAAGACTTGAATCACATGAATCTAAATGACATATAGAGAACACAACACCAAACATCAGCAGAGTAGACATGCTTTTCAGGCGTCAGGGAACATCTGCCAAGGTAGTCCATGTTTGGGGCCCTAAAAACGTTTCCAAAAATTTGCAGATTCAAGTCATAAAAAGAATGTTCTCTCACTACAGTGAAATTTAATTAGAAGTAAATAATATAATGCCATCTGGAAGATCCCCAGATATTTGAAAATTAAATCACATACTACAAAATATTGCTTATATCAAAAAAATCACAAGGGAAATTATAAAGCATTTTCACTGAATGAAAATGAAAACAGAACATAGCAAAATTTGTTAGTTGCCCATAAAGGAGTATTTAGAGAACATTTTAAAGCTTCAAATGCCTATATTAGAAAAGGACACAGAATGCCATTTGCAGCAACATGGATGGACCTAGAGATTCTCAGACTGAGTGAAGTCAGACAGGGAAAGACAAATATCATATGATATCGCTTATATGTAGAATCTAAAAAAAAGGCTACAAATGAACTTATCTACAAACCAAAATAGAGTTACAGATGTAGAAAATAAACTTATGGTTACCATGGGTTAAAAGAGAGGGAGGGATACATTGGAAGATTGGGATTGACACACTACTACATATAAAATAGATAACTAATAAGGACCTACTGTATAGCACAGGGAACTCTACTCAATACTCTATAATGGCCTATATGGGAAAGGAATTTAAAAACTAGTGGATATGTGTGTCTGTATAATAGATTCACTTTGCTTTGCACCTGAAACTAACATAACATTGCAAATCAATTATACCCCAATAAAAATTTTATAAAAAGTAAAGCACACAAAACTCAAATCAATAATCTTAGCTTTCACCTTAAAAAGCTTGGGAAAAAATAGAACTTATTTCCAAAGTAAGCAAAAGAAATGAAATGAGATTAAAGCAGAAATCAAGGACATAGAAACAGACAACAGAAAAAAAAAGAAAAATCAATGAACCAAATCAATGAATCAAAAAAGCTACTAGTTCTTTGATAAAAATCAATGAACCAAATCAATGAATTAAAAAAGCTAGTTCTTTGAGAAAAAGCAATAAAATTGAGACTCACCCAGTCAGACTGATCAGGAAAAAAGAAACAACTATTAATACCAGGAATGACAGAAGTGACACCACTACAGCTTGCAATTCCACAGATACTATAAAGACTATAAGGGAAAAGTATCAACAAGTTCTGCCAAAATCTTCAACCAGTTACATTAAATAGACAAATTCCTTGAGAAACACAAACACCAAAGAACTTCCAGGAAGAAAAAGGTAACATGAATACACACATGTCTGTGATTAAAAGCTTCCCACAAATAAAACTCAAGACCCATATAGATTTACTGGTGAATTCAATCAAACTTATAAAGAATTAATAATACAAATTCTATAAAGACTCTTGTACAAACTGAAGAGTAAATATTCCCCAACTCATTCTATGAGGACATCATAACCATGATGCCAAACCCACCCAAAGGCATTATAAGAAAATAGTCCAAAGCTAAAGCCCAATGCTTAACAGAATGTAGCAAATAAAGTATAAAAATATATGAAAAAAAGCTAATATCATGATCAAGTAGTATTTATTTCAAGAATGAAAGTTTGCTTTAACAAAAAAATCAATTGACAAATACATCAGATTCAGAAAAAGTATTTGATAATCAAATATTCATTCTCAATAAAAAGTCTCAGCAAACTAGGAAATAGCAGGGAATGCATTCAGTGCAAGTAAATAACATCTTCCATAAACCTTCAGTTTACATTACACTTAATGGTGAAAGACTGAATGCTTTGCCCCTATGATCAGAAACAAGACTCCTCTCACCACTTCTTTTCACCATGAAACTGGAGGTGCTAGCCAGTGCCAAAAGGCAAGGAAAATAAGTAAGAGCCATCCACACAGGAAAGAAGTAAAGCTGTTATTACTTGCAGATGAAATGATCATACAGGCAGAACTCTAATGAAATATTCAAAAAGTTAATAAAACTAATGTTTGTTTAGTTATCAGGATTACAGGATACAAGATCAACATATTAAAAATCAACTTCAATTTTATATACTAACAGCAAGCAACTGAAATTTATATTTGAACAGTATAATTTGCATAACATCAAAAATATGAAATCCATTGGAGTAAATCTGAAAAAAAGGTGTGTGAGACACACACACTGACAACCAGAAAACATTGCTGAGAGGGATTAAAGAAGGCCTACCTAAAGATAGAGATACATCTCTTTTTCACGGGTTGGAAGGCTCGATATTGATAAGATGTCAATTTTTCCCTTATTGATTTCTTGATTCAGTGTAATCCCAATCCAAATTTCAGGAGACTTTTGTTGTAGAAACTGACAAACTGATACTAAAATTCATAAAGAAATGCAAAGGACCTAGAATAGTCAAATAGCCAAGAATAAGCCAAAACAAAATTTTTTTAAAGAGCAAAGACAACGTTGTGTTTCCATACAGATTAGTCAAATAGATCAAGAGACTAACACAAATGGATAACTGATTTTTGACAATGTTGCAAATATAATTCAGAGAATAAAGGATAGTCTTTTCAACAAATGGTGCTAGAACAACTGGATTTCCCTAGTCAAAAGAAAAAAAAAAGGGATTCTGAGCCATATCTCATACCAAATACAAAAATTATTTGAAAACAAGTGTTATACCTAAATATAAACCTAAAATTCTAGAAGAAAAAAAATGGAAGAAATACTTGTTTACTTAGATTAGGAAAAATGTTTTAGATATGACACCAAAACACAATCTATGAAGGAATAAATTTATAAATTAGACTCCATCAAAACTGAAAACGTTTGCTTTTCAACATATATTGTTAAGAATATGAAAAGCAAAGCAAAGGCAGTGATAAAATATTTGAAAGTTACATATTTGGTAAAGGGCTAGAATATATAAAGAACTGTTGAAACTCAAAAATAAGAAAATAAGCAAGCCAATGGAGAAGAAACTGGACAAAAGATTTGAACAGACACTTCATGAAAGAAGATATACAGAAGACACATAACAACATAGAAAAGATCCTCAATATCAGTAGACATCAGAGAAATGCAAATTAAAACCACAATGAGCTACCACTCTACATCTATTAGGACGTTTAAGATGAAGAACATAGACAATTTCAAGTATTGGTGAGGTTATGGAGGAACTGGAACTCTCATACACTGCTGGAAGGAATGTAAGATTGTATAACCGTTTTGGAAAAGAGTTTGGCAATTTGCTTAAAAGTTAAACCACACACCTACTATATGATCTCTCCATTCCACTCTCAGGTAATTACCTTAGAGAACTGTAATACCTCTAAACTGGAAACAACCCAGTGTCCACCAAGCAATAATTGGAAAAACAAATTTCAGTATATCAATATAATGGAATACTACTTAGCCACAGAAAGGAATAAACTGTTCATACACACAACAACATGGATGAATCTTAAAATACATATTTTGAGAGAAAGAAGATAGACACCGAAAAAAAGGTGATAACATATAGTCCCACTTATTTAAAATTCTAGAGAAAGTAATTAATCTAGTGTGACAGAAAGGAGATTGTGGTTAACTAGGGGTAGAGAAAGTATGGGATGAAAGGGATTACAAAATAGTTTAAGGAAGCTTTGAGGTGATGTATATATTCACCATTTTGAGGGTGGTAATCGTTTCACGGGTGTATGCAAATGTTCAAACGCATCAAATTGTACATTTAAAAATGTACAGTCTATTTATTGCTGCATATTTCAGTAAGAGAAAGAGACTCAATACAGGGATATGATTCTTCTGGCAAGAGGAATTTGATTTAATTTTCTTCTTATTTATTTGTTAAAAAAAGAATGAAATCCAAAATTTGAATATAATGAGGAAATCATTTAAACTGAATAAATAAAAATAATATATTATTATAAACTACAGGTACACATATTTTATATTCTCTTTTTTATAAAATGTATTTTAGTACTATGAATATTAATTCATTTTCTTTTTTTTTTTTTTTTTTTTTTTTTTTTGCGGTACGCAGGTCTCTCACTGCCTCTCCCTTTGCGGAGCACAGGCTCCGGACATGCAGGCTCAGCGGCCATGGCTCACGGGCCCAGCCGCTTCGCGGCATGTGGGATCTTCCCGGACCAGGGCACGAATCTGTGTCCCCTGCATCGGCAGGTGGACTCTCAACCACTGCGCCACCAGGGAAGCCCTAATTCATTTTCTTTAAATGTATGTTGCATCTATTTTCCCATAATATGCTTTCTTTCAATTTTATGATTTCATTTTAAAAATTTTATTATACTATTCACAAGGAAGAAATAAACATTTTTTAAAACTATAAAAATACCAAAAACAAAAAGGAATAACATACCATAATTTGGAATAAAGAAAGCCTTTTACATCTTATACAAACATTCCAACATTTTAAAAAAAAAATTTAACTAGATAACTAAAAGCTCAGAAGTAGAACTCTCAGCAATTTATTCTTATGTAGTATGAAATAGGAACCTAAAATCTTTTTCTAGAATTCTAATTGTCATGAAATGACATACATGACTGGCTGTACTTCCATACTCTTCATTTTGGTCTATCAGGTTTGTATATATCTACAACTGTTATCAAAATGGTTCTATTTATATACATATAAAATTTCATATTAATGAAATTAGTTCCCAATCATTGTTTTCTTTTTCAAATATTCCTTGGCAATTTATTCAACCAGATAAATTTTGTTGTATAATTTTTAAGCTTAAAACGAGCACTGTCTCAAGTTTTATTAACTTTATATTAATTGATAAATTAACTGATTAAGAAGGATTGACACATTTAACATGTTTTGTTTCCTAGCCTAGAGCATCAATCATTGAGGTTGTCCCTTATGCATTTAATGAAGTAAAGTCAGCTTCTTCACTTTGCTATCACTTCACATATAACTATAAATAGTACTAACAAAGGTGTGTGCATATTATATTTAGTAAACTTGAAAAGAATGGTTTTGGCAATTTACCAATATTAAATCCACTGCCAATAACAATAAAAGAAGGATAAGTTATCTTTGGAAAATATATTCTTCTAATGAAAAACCTGATCCTCAAAAGTTCTAAAATGTTATTTTTAAAATGATAGTACTATTCGAATTACCTGTACTGAATTCTCCATAGGAAATTACTTCATAGATTGAATTTTGTCTGCATAATATGCCTACATAATGGTGACACATCTCTTTGTCACCATTCAAATACTGGCATGACTGTGAAGAAAATGAAAATTAGTCCCTTTACTTTATTGCTGCAATTTATATATCTTTGTATGTCCCGAAGCGTTTGGCACAGTAAGGTAATCATATCATAAAACTGAAGGCTATTTCTCTAAACACACCCCAAAAAAAATTTGGTGATTTTTTTTGTTTGTTTCAAAATACGTAGCCCTCTTTCATGTATATTGATAAGGAAAACACAGTCTCCACTCTATAAACCCCCTCCTGGGAAAAACAATTACTAACTATAGCTGAAACAGTTTCATACCAAAATGTGTAACTCTGAAAGGCCTCATTGCAATAAATGTCCTCTAAACACTGAGAAAATAACTGAATGACTGAATGTGTGTGGTGTGAGAAAATACTTCAATTTCTATTTATTTATTTATTATTTATTTATTTTTGCTGCGTTGGGTCTTTGTTCCTGCGCGTGGCTTTCTCTAGTTGCGGCGAGCTGGGGCTACTCTTCGTTGTGGTGCCCGGGCTTCTCACTGCGGTGGCTTCTCTTGTTGTGGAGCATGGGCTCTAGGCGCATGGGCTCAGTAGTTGTGGGGCACGAGCTTAGTTGCTCCGCAGCATGTGGGATCTTCCTGGACCAGGGCTCGAACCCATGTCCCCTGCATTGGCAGGCAGATTCTTAACCACTGTGCCACCAGGGAAGCCCAATTCTCCAGTGTCTGAGTACTAAGTTATGAAGTTTTTATCCTGTTCTCATTTTCCCCAGTGATTCCAATAATGTGTTTTCATCTCCAGCAGAAAGGAGGCTAATTTTTTTTCCTTCCAACCAATATCTCTAGCCATTTTGTATAGTGTCATTTTGCTGTCATTCAATACACAAAAGCAGATGCCCCTTTGCTCCCATTTCCCAGCTTCCATTGTCCCTGCTGCACATTTTTCAGTGATTCTTTGAATGGGCTGAAGACAATTTCATTCTATCAGCCCTTCCTTTTTATGAACATTCAGGGGCTACAATAAGACAGGGCCTGGTATAAGGCGGCAGAAAGCAAGGCATTATATTCTGAGATGTGAAGTCAACAGTAAGTCAAGAAAGAGACGGCAGAGCTTAGGGAAACATTTACTCTAGTGCTTCCAAGAAACGTGGGTTGACGGCTGATGTGTATTATCTAGAAAAACGTTCTTCTTATAGAAAAAAATATAAAAACAAGAACTGTAAACAGAATCATTAAAGGTTGGGGCCATTTTCCATCCAATTACGTTTCTCCTTTTTCCATAGTAATAGGGTTTTAACTGAACATATAGTTACCTAGCTAAAGATTTCATTAACCAACTTCTGTTTCAGCTAGTGGTCGTGAGGTAATAAAGTTCTCAATGAAGATGTGTGAGTGGAAACAATGCTTATAACTTCTGAGTAACTAGCTTAAAAGAAAATTACCTGGCCTTTACTTTCTCTCTTTCCCTTTCTCTCAGACTGAAATATGATATAGTACTGGTCCAGCTTTGACTTGACAAATAAGAAAAACATTCTTTGAGAAGAAAGGATGGAAGGAACTTGGGTTCCTGATGGTCTTGTCAGGTTGAGCCCCTGTCTGTCTGAATAACCTCCAGACTCTTACATGAGAACTAAGTTTTATCTTATATCTTTATCTTACTTAAGCAACTGTATTTTGGGGTCTCTGTTTCAATACACGAGTCTTAATTCTAACTAAAATAGGGGTTTACGTATAAACCTGACGTTCAGCTAAAAATCTGAAGAAATATTGTGTTAACACTCAAATAGACAGTGAGGAATTTATAAGTGACTAAAGGAAAAGCAAAAGAGGGAGCATGAAGAAAAATTTCTGCAATCCTATATATATATATATATATATATATATAATATATATATGAAAATAATAATTTTTAAAGATTTAATACCAAAAACTATAGGAAAAATTTTAATCATTTTCACCTGTTATCAGAAATATATAAAATATATAAAATAAAAATTTGGCCTGTAAGAAACAAAATAAAATATGAAATGGAAAATAACAGACTATATATAAACTGAGATGAAAAGAAAGCTGACTGAAATAAGCTGTGATTGCAAAGAAATTAAAATTTTAAATTAGTAAATTCAATCTGCCTATTGGAAGAGTTAAAGATTTAGAATCTCACCACAGAAAATACAATTAGTTATGAAGAGTAAAATGAACAATGAGACTAAAATGATGGGACAATAGGCATTTTATCAGAAAAAAAATTAAAAAGTGAATAAAAATAATCATAAATATTTAAGATAAAACTATGAGTTGAAAGAAAAACATGATATTTTTTGTTACATGTTTAAAGAATACATTTCTACAAAGATCCAAAGAGAGAAAAAAATGGGCTATTTATAAGGAAATGGAAACTAGGCTTTAAGCACCTAATACTGCATCTAAAAAATATTTTAAAACACCAGCTGAGTGATGCTTAACAGACAGAGAAGAGTATGGCAAAAAATATACTCAATGAAGTTATCGTTTTTCTGTGAAGTTACTGCAGTGATATTCACTGATATGTAAAGACTCCATGAAAATATGCTATGCACAGACTCCATGAAAATTACATGAAGACATACTCCATCAATCTGCAAATGAATCAAATAATAGATTTTAAAAGAATGGAGTAATCATTTATACCACATAAGTATTAAAATTTTTTAGTTAGGAAAGAAATAAAAAGAATGAGATAAGGGTGCGTACTTTTAGAGCCAACTACTAGCTAATAATTGGGAGACAGGAGGAACTTGAGAAGATGACTGAACTCGAAAGTTCTAAAAATGAGACATCCAAACACATGCTGAAACTTTTGTTTTAGTCCTGTAAGACTCATTCTGGAGTTCTGACCTTCAGAACAGAACGGTTAAGAGAATGAATTTATGTTATTTCAACCACTAAGTTTGTGGTAATTTGCTGATTTTGCCAACATGGGGTTTTTGTTGATTCTTTCAGTGAAAGGTCAGGAAAGGTGCTGCAGACAAAGCCAGATGGAGAGGGGTTGTAATAGAATTTGAGGGAGTGGAGATAAATACAAAAACTCTTTCGTAAAAAGTGGGGAATAGATATAAAAAAGGTATATGGATATGAAAATGAATTTTAAAATGGTGACAGAGGAACCTGAGAAAATAACTGAACCCCAAAGTTCTAAAAATGGGACATCCAAAGGCATATTTCCTCACAAAAGAAAGCTGTCATCATTGTACACGCCTTATAGAAGGAAGTGTATGTATTCTAATGTTAGGAATGTTTTATGTACATGGGTGGGACCTGGGGACACGACATTGTGCACAGAGGCTCCAGACAGACTGAGTAGTTGGGTAGCTCATGTGGCTCTGCACACAAAAGTAATGAATAACAAACCAAAATCATGCAAACAAAAATGTAGTGTTTTCTACCTTTTTGGAAAACTTGCTGGGAGCTGCCAACAAGCTAAAAAGGATGTTCTGTTAACTCTGAAGTTAAAATATGAGTTATCTCTAAGTAGATATTAGGAATGTGTTTTTAATAAATGCAAAAACAAAAAAAGGATTTCTAAATTTATCTAATAATCTATATAATTTTTAAAATAACTAAATTTATTCATTTGTTTATTTATTTTTGGCTGCGTTGGATTTTCGTTGCTGCACGCGGGCTTTCTCTAGTTGTGTTGAGCGGGGGCTGCTTTTCATTGCAGTGTGCAGGCTTCTCATTGTGGTGGCTTCACAGGCTCTAGGCGCACAGGCTTCTTTAGTTGTGGCACGCTGGCTCAGTAGTTATGGTTCGCAGGCTCTAAAGTGCAGGCTCAGTAGTTGTGGTGCACAGGCTTAGTTGCCCTGCAGTGTGTGGTATCTTCCTGTACCAGGACTCGAACCCATGTCCCCTGCATTGGCAGGCATTTTCCTAACCACTGCGCCACCAGGGAAGTCCCATAATCTACATAAATTAACAAGTTTTACAAAATGGAAATTTAGAGATAATTAAGTTTCCAATTTTGCGTAAAGGACAAAGTTGTTGATTTATTCTTGGATGTCGTATAATTAGTTTAAGGTCCACATTGGACAAAGAATGTCAGATTGGTCTTGAAGTCTTCCACCTTCAGTCATCATATTTAAAATTCAGACTCCTCCTCCTCTTGAAGCACCTTTTTCCCTTGCTCACACTCTCTTGGGGTTTCTTTCTTTATTTTCTAGGTCTACTGTTTCTTTCCCATCCTCCTGAGCAGGGGCTCAAAAACTATGCTCCGTGGGCTAAATCTGGACTGTTTTTTTTTTTTTTTTGGTATATAAATTATTATTTTTAAAAATGAACAGCCCTGCTTATGTGTTAACATGTTGTCTACGGCTGCATTCACGCTACAGTGGCAGGGTTGAGTAGTTACAACAGAGATCATATGGCCTTCAAAATTTTAAAATACTTACCATCTGGCCCTATACAGAAAAAGTATACCAGTCCTTCTCTTGGGTACTGTCATTATTCAGTCTTGTCCCAAGCCTTCCTCTCTTCTTATTCTACATAGTGTTTCTGATAACAAAATCTACTCATACAACTTCATTGTGTTCACAACACTCAGGCCCACAGCTACAGGCCAGACCTTGCCCCTGACCTTCAGACTTCCGTGTCCAACACTGTTGGGGTGTATCTACTTGGATGTTTTCCTCATTCTCAATGTATCCAAACATAAACTCACCATCCTATTAGGATTTTACCAAATCCTAATATTCTTGTTTCTCAGCAAATGTAACCACTATTCACCTGTTTTCTATAAATAAGTAACAGAACTGCTAACTCCTTCTTCTCTCCCAGATTAAACACTCACTCCAGTGTGCCACCCGTACCATCTCAAATCCTTCTCATCTTCCTCCATACACCACTCTCGCCCAAGATACCATCATCTCTTCTCCGAATTATGGAAACCTTCTTTAGTTGTCATGTCTGCAGAATGTCTTCACACTAAATCAACATTATCTTTAGACATAAACGTCAAAGCAATACATATGTTCTGCTCTAATCTCTGATATCTAGTACGTGATGAGTATTTTTGAATGAATAAATAAATGAACGAATAAATAATACCCACAAGATATTAAGGAATAGAAGAAACACTCAGTGAATAGATCTGAATCCATTATCAGGATGGAGGGTGGTATGAATTCAAAACTCTCATTTTAGATTATAAAAAAATATTAATAAGAATAGTATAGCAGAGATTCTAAGCCAATCATCAAACATGCCTATCTGGATACACAAGTTGACTATGTTTCCCATATTTGTTTTTGATTTTTATTTTGCACTTATATTTGGATATATGAAAGGTTTCTCTTCAATATAATGTAAGAGGAAGTGGTAATTCACTTCTAGGACTCGCCCTGAAATACTTTCCATTTGTGATCCTCTATGCACTTTCCGTTTTGTATTCAATGAAAGAAAGGATGGCAAGTTTGGCTTACTTGTGTTTGAGATGGCAGAGGCAGAAAAAAAGAAGAGAGAGAGAGAGAGGAAGGAAGGAAGGAAGGAAGGGAGGAAGGGAGGAAGGAAGGAAGGAAGGAAGGGAGGGAGGGAGGGAGGGAGGGAGGGAGGGAGGGAGGAAGGAAGATAGAAAGAAAGAAAGAAAGAAAGAAAGAAAGAAAGAAAGAAAGAAAGAAAGAAAGAAAGAAAGAAAGGAAGGAAGAAAAGAAAGGAAAAGAAAGAGAAAGGATGGAAGGAAGGAAGGAAGGGGGGAGGGAGGAAGAGAAAAGAAAAGACCCTGAGATTCTGAATCACCACTTAAAGGTAAAGTACCTTCTTATCAAGAACACTGTTATGATTCCCCAAATGTGTCATGTACTAATCTCGTGAACTTGTGAATGTTAATTTATGTGGCAAAAGAGGCTTTGAAGATAAATTAATGATGCTGACTGTTACATTAGCCTGGATTACCCAGGTGGGCCCGAGGTAATCACAATGATTCGCATAAGAGGGACACAAGAGGAACAGAGTTAGAATTGAAGAAAGGGGGCAAGGGGTTAATGGAAGCAGGAGGAGGAAAGAGAATGTGATGTGGGACCAGGATCAGGAAATGAGACAGACCCTATAAGATGGAAAAGGCAAGGAATGGATTCTCCCCAGAACCTCCAGAAGGAGTCAGAACTGCTGAAACTTTAGTTTATTACTGTAAGACTAATTCTGGACTTCTGACCTTCAGAACTGTAAGAGAATGAATTTCTGTCATTTCAGCCACTAAGTTTGTAGTAATTTGTTGATGTTGGCAACAAGGTGTTTTTGTTGATTCCATCAGTGAAAAATCAGAAAGGGGTTTGGAGACAAAGCCAGATGGAGAGAGGATGTAACAGAATTTGACGAAGTGGAGATAAATACAAAACCTCTTTCATAAAACGTGGGGTATAGATGAAGAAAGGGGATATGGTTAAGAAAATGAATTTTAAATTGGTGGATACTGGAGAGTGTATGGACTCTGAGAATAATCACTCATTTGTGAGGGAGAAACAGACAACACGGCGAGAATGCAGATAATTGCAGGAGAAAAGTCCTGTGAAGGAGAAAGGGATTTGGTGAGAATCAAGTGAGGATATACTGACCTTTGATGAGGGGTCTCTTCTTTAAGATTATAGGAGAAGATGGGCACAGGTGCTTACACATATAAAGACTTGGTGATGGCAAGGTGAGAGCCTTTACACATGAGGGTCTACCTTCCCCAGGAAGGAAAGGGCAACCGCTGAAGTTACAGAAACATATAGAATAAGAAGTTTGACAGGTTATGAAAGGATATGATTTAGCAGGAAAGTGATTTTATAAAGTTTATAGTTCTTAGAGTTTACAGTCTTGTTTTAAAATTGATGATTATGCATGTATAGCGACATCAACACGGGTGAGCATGTGTGTTTTCTCCAGCAATATTCAGCTACAGGAGTGCAAGCATAGAGAAGGTGGAGGTTTGCAGGAAGAAAGTGGAAAGACATTGGAGAATATTCGCAAAGGAGTAATAAGTAGTAGGAATCGTCACAAATCATGGACTCTAAACTAGAAGAGTAGACACGAGGAGGTGGATATAGAGTGCAAATGGTATCAATGAATTCAAGATGTCCTCAGGATCGCTCAAACAAATGAACCTCATTGTCAAGTATCGCCAAAGAGGGCCTGGGCTGGAGTTAAAGATGCAAACAGAAAACTACAGGCAAAATATGGTGGCCGATAGGATGTACTTGAAGCTTATGTACACCCAGTGGGAACTTTGAAATCATGTGGGGTGTAGCACTTTGTGAGAAGATTCTGCACTTCCAATCTTAGAACCTAGAAAGAGGAAGTAAGAGCAAGAGCCACAGAAATACGGCGTAATACTATTATTTGACTTCACTTTGAATTTCTCCAAGTATTGTAAAGCCTTATACATGAACCCACATGCCCATTTGGGGATGGTTACAAATGTAATAAATGGCCATCTGACCTCTCACACTAGCACTCAAGAACTTAGTAAACATGCCATGTTACCATGTCAGTTCTCAACCTTTTAATTTGAGAAAGCTTACTTGTTAACATACCCAGAGAAGATCCACTAACCAAGTTCACACAATGTAAATACAAAATCAGAATGAAAATATAAAATTGAAAGAACTATAAAAGTATTAGAATACTGATGATAAAAACATGCCCTCCCTAAAGGAACACCAACACTGGACAACTAATTTTTAAAAAATAAATAAATAAATAAGCTTTTATGATCATACAATTAGGACAAGTGTAAACAGTTAAAATAAATATTTAAGAGCACCTTATTTTTTTTTTATTTTGAAATGGATACAATAGGTGTTTAACAGCACTCATTACATTTATATCATAATAGGGATGCTCTTGCTCCCCAAATTTTAAAGTCGAATTATTCACTGATTTCAACTCCCTGATCCTAACTACCTACCTGATCTTCAGGCAAGTAGAGTATTAAAAAGGGTATTTGCTGCTGAGTTATGTTTTGTGCATCATTTAGCGACAAAAAGTTATACTTATTACACTTGTGAGAAAGTAAATGCACATCATGGAGCCCTGTAATAACTGTAAGTTCTTCCTATGACTCTCCTGAAAAAACTGGCCAAGAGGTAGCTACAGAACAGGAATGAAGGAGGACAAGGAGGGTAGAAGGGTGTTCATATTTAAAATACAATGAGTGATGAAGGTGTCCTACCTCAGAAAATATAGGTGATATGGATGAAAATGGGAAAAAAAAGCTATAGTTTTGGGCCATTGAGAAATATTATGTTTCCATGAAATTAAGGGAGCTTTGTTTATTGTTATTCTCTTCCCTTAATTCTAAGCTTTACCAACTTTTTACTCAATTTTACCACCAGAAATAATCAAATAAAAAATGGTTTACGACGTGAAAACCATTTATCTAATACTGAAAACCTAAAGTAAGGAATACAGGGAAGGAAATATTCAAGGAAAAACACAAGAATGGTTAGAAAGGGTAGATAGGTCACTGAGCACATCTTATATCATGGTAAAGACAAAGTGAGTACAGACAGATATTATAATTTTATATTATAATATATTTATATAATATATTTATATAATATATTTTATATTAGAATATAAAATTTTATAATATAAAATTATATACTATATATATAATTTTATGAATTTATAAAATTATATACTATATAGATATAATAAATTCCTCCTTCCCCTCCACTTGCATTAAAAATTATGTCTATGTATTACTCATCATAGGTTTCCATTTAACTCAATATTTAGGAGAGTATTGAAGTTGTTTAAATATATTCATAAACCTAAACGAAATAAACGGAACTCTGTGGCCATACATCACTATGGTGATACACCTGATTAGGGTAAAGATTTCAAGTTCTTTGAGATACACCCTCTGCTATCCTCATAGGGTTTATTCCCTGTCTTCTCCTAACTATCCTTGAGCTGTTGGCTGCACACCTCAACCTAACCCTCTCAGTCACCAAGACAGTGGTAATAGCTCCAAGGTACTCGTTTTATATGACAATCCAAGTCAGCCATCACCCTCACTGGTCCAAGTTCAGGTCTGCCTCAGGTATCTCCCTGAACTGTGCCTTAAAAATCCACCTAAGATTAGTTAAATGTACAGACTTCTGAAAAATCACATTTAGGTAGAAGATAGATGGTATGGATTATTTAATAGGACTCTTGAAGAATTTTAAAAGTGAGTCAAGGCTGAACAGTGTATTTCAATTTTAGCCATGTATACAAAGCTTAAGGGAGAAATGGATTACAAGAAAAAGGAATCTTAAAGAATGATGTATGGATAAATACGAAAACAAAGAAAATGCATTGTATAAGGAAAAAATATGCATTATGTATAAAATTCAGCTCTAGAAGGAAGTAGTATGGAAAAATAAGTCAAATAAAACAATTGGACTCTAGCTTTATTCAATGTTAACTATTAAAGGTTGGAATTAAAAAAACAGTAGCAATGTGGTAAATGAAGGTCTCTTACAAATGGAAGTTTTATACTATAATTTGAAAAAGAGCCTAAGGTTATCTTTAAAGCTGTGATCAGAAACAGAAGTTCTGACAGATCAAAGTAACATCTTCTATTTCATGTCTCTCTGCAGAACAATTAAGGATTCTGTTATTAACCATCAGCTAGGTTGGGGTTTTATTTTCAATGAGCTAAAAAGAACAGGATAAACCATCTCAGGACTGTATTTGAGTCACCATATGCAGGAATGTTTGTTTACATTAGAATGATATTTTTTTGCCATAGAGTCTTAGTAAAGGACACTTTCACACAAACTGATGAATTATATGCTATGGTCAGACAAGGTAATGGAGTCAACCAGAAAATCTCTCATTAGATAAGGTTATGAAAATTGTGACATTATAATAGTTGTGAATAAGATGGGTACCAACTAAAATGTCCAAAAAGCTAAAACTAAGAGTTCCTCTTTCACAGCAGTGCATTATACAAGAATTTTTCCTCTCCTTAATTTTCAATAAAATTGGATAAAATGAAGGGTCAAGCGTTTAAGCTTTAAAAACTAGTCTCATTCTGTCATAATTGGAAAACGCACTGGGCAGGAGAAGATTGTTCATAAAATTTTGGAAATGAAAGCTATTTTTTTCAGTGACAACGTTTACAACATTTTCCGTGGAAATCTCTTCTTGCTGTCATTAAAATATTTTTAATCATACATAATATGTCTCAGGGGATAGGAGAAAGACAAAACTAATGGGAAAAGAAATCCATCATTTGCATTTTATTAGAGTATTCAGAGAAACATTTAAATATCCAGAAAAGAAAAAAAAATGCTTTTAACAAAAACATATAGCCATATTTGGTCAAATACAAAAATATTTTTTGAATCTTATATTCTCTTGTCATCAGCACTTTGAAATCAGGGGTAGCTGTTAAGTTTCATTCTAGTCCATGGGTCATGATGGGTCTTCTAAACTTTGAATGGGGGGGGCGTTCTATAAAGAAACAAGACACCTTCATCTTCAAAATTATTTCTTTGAAAATGTTTCTCTGTTCCATATCTGAAGGTAAATGCCTGGAATAAAAATTGACTCTCAAATTGTAGTCTAATTGGTAACTGGTTGTTGAGGAAAAATACAGAACTGTTTCATTTATGCTTAAATTCAATTGATTTTTTATGCACAATGTTTTTGTATGATCACTGTTTATTCAGAAAACTTAGAATTGTAAAATGTGAGATCTGGAAGGTATCATACAGAATATGCAAAACGAAGTCATCGTTAGGAAGATTAAATGTAGCACTGACTGGAAGGAGACCTCACCCTGATTCCTACTCTCCTAAACAGACAGTGAGCAGCCCTGAAGCACTGGGAACCACAGGTCTTTTCTTTGGGCAATGATGATTCATCAGAGAAGAAGCAGGTAATCTCCCTGAGAAAGGGGAGACGACTTTATAGCTGGTCACCTTCCCTCTGAGAAGCAAAAACAGGAAAGGCTGAGGATCCCAGAGTCCAGCTTGTAGATTCCCACTTATTTCTCCTATTTTCACTGCCTGTGTCACCCCTGCCTTATACTAGCCTTACTATGTCCAGGGCCCATAAGATGAGAACACCTCTGCTCCAATTTCTCCAAAGAATGAAGCTCCTCTCACTTCCTTCCTGAGAAGCTGGAGGGGGTAGTCGCTTGGCGTCATGAAGGGAGGGTGCTGCGGATCTAAGTTTTCTGTTTACAGACTTCGAGCAGTCACCTCTGCTCAGGGCTGTTCCTGCCCTGCGCCTTCTGCACTACCTGGTACTGCCAACCACATAATTTTTTTAGGAATTCTGCAGGAACATTTCCCAGCACCTGCAGGGTCCATAACCCTTAATATGGAAAACACTTATGATTTTACTTCACCACCCCTCTATCCTTTTGGAAAACGTGGCTAAGATTTAAACTCCTTTGCTGTCTTTCCTGTTGTTTTTATCCCTGTTGGTTAATACCATTTTTGTTTCCTTATCATTCTCACTGTATGAGGTTTTCATAAGGTACAAAATATACTCATATGATAAATTACCAAATTTAATATTATTTCTCTTAAATTGATGTGTATATTTTAAAGTCTAGGCATGTAATTATATGCGAGCTAGGATAAAAGCTCCATGAAGATTTTGTCTGTTCTGATCTCCACTGTTTCTTCATCATCTAGAACAGGGCTTGATCGATAATTACTTTTGCATGAACGCACACACACATTTATCACACTGGAGTCTTTTTATGTGAAATATTTTCATAATGCAATTCTAAATCATGTTCTATTCATTGATATTTCATTGCTATTTCAGGTTGCCACTGAAACGTACCTCTGCATTATTCCACTGCATGGGATGTCTGTAAATGCAGACTCACATTATTGCTAAGAGCAAATCTACGTTCTATAGAAGGAATTAGGAATAACTGAGAAAATCTGTGTGTGTGTATGTGTGTGTGTGCAGCCTCTGATTTAAATGAACAACAGCTTCTCCTTAGGTTTATCGTTAGCAGTTAAGCTGAAGTATCTTTGAGCCATATATAAAATCATTCCCAGAGATAGAAAACTTGAGCAACACTTGTGTTTTGACATAAAAATGTAGGCCTAACCTTGAGTTATATAGTGTACCTTCACTCTGTGACAGATAACCACCTCAGGTAATTTAGAAAGGACCTTCCTACACTTTGATTGCACGGAACCCAGTCTATTACATAAAATACACCCAACGTAAAGTTCAACAGGGAAAAATTGGAAAGTATGTCTCTTTCCACATTTGAGGAACTCAACAACTTTCATTTTTGGTTAAAAAATCCTCAAATCATTGCATTTATTTTCAAATTTTTAATTTACTAGAGCTATACAGTATAGTCCAAACTGAAGACCAATTCTCTTTTATTTTTTTTGTATTTTCTTCCTGACTTTCCTTGTCTTTTATTTTTATTATGTCTTCTTTCCTTACCCCCCTGGCTGTTTTAATATTTCTCATTTTTCTTTTCCTTCTGTGCTTTTTCTATGTCCTCTTGCATTATCTTTCAATGATGAAAGTTTTTTGAAAAACCAGATTAAATGCGCAGCAAGCCTGAGATTCATGCTCCAAAATATTATATCCCTCTTGTCTTTTGTATATAATGCCTAATTTGCTGAAGGTTTATTACTATGAATTGAAAAGGGTACTATTCAAGTAAAGTTGGGGTGGGCTTCCCTGGTGGTGCAGTGGTTGGGAGTCTGCCTGCCGATGTAGGGGATGCAGGTTCGTGCCCCGGTCCGGGAGGATCCCGCGTGCCGCGGAGTGGCTGGGCCTGTGGGCCATGGCCGCTGAGCCTGCGCATCCGGAGCCTGTGCTCCGCAGCGGGAGAGACCGCAGCAGTAGTGGGCCCGCATACCGCAAAAAAATAAAATAAAAAATAAAATAAAAAATAAAGCTGGGGTAATCTGAGACTAAACAACATGAGAAAATGGCGAGAGGGAAAGTGGGGAGACAAAGACAGAGAGAGAGAAGGAGAGAGGCATTTAGGAAGTTAGAATTGTGTTGAGGAAGAACTGAGGGAAAACTATAATAAAATATATGGGATTAATTATAATGCCATTCATATTGTACCTTATGGCCATCTGTTATGGGAAAAAACAATGGAAAATTTCACTTTCTCTCTCAATCTCTCTTTCTCTCTCTGAGTGAGTGTGTGTGTGTGTGTGTGTGTGTGTGTGTGTGTGTGTGTGGCATAAAGGTAAAGACTGTACACTATTTAGGCATAAAGATTTAATTTGAATTTTTATTCAGCTCTTGATTACATGAGCAAAGTACTAACTTCTCTAAGTCTCAACCCTCCTTTCCACAATGAGGACACTAATACTTGCTTCTCAGGTTTTTTTCATAGTATTTAAATAATATATATCTAGGTATTTATTCGGCATAGATCCTGGTGAACACTCAGTTGTGGCAAAAACTGTCAGCAAAATCCATGTTCTCAATTCTCTCAGATCACAGCAAGATCACAATTGCTAGCTGCCTCTGAAGATAAAAGAGCCATGTAGTGGAACTACTGTGAATAGATGTGAGCAAAAGTGATGTACACTATTCTGGCCAATAAATACCTTACAAGTATCATTCTTCCTGCTCTTCCTCCTTCAGCTGGTGATAAAGCTTCACCTTGGAAGCCTGTGTCAATTCTTTCTCTACCCCTCTGAAATGTATGTAAATCTTCTCCCAGCCTTCTTCCAACTTTATGCCTCAGAACATATCTTTCTCAAGGACCTAAGAACCATCTCTTTGAAATATGACGATGGAAAGAGATAACACGCCCATCTCTCAGTCCCTGTGGGCGGGTGGAAGTGTTACTTCCATGGGAGGCCAAGGAGCAAACACAGATGGCCTAATCTCAGAGAAAAACATTCGTAAACTCAGGAATAACTCAAAGTGCTCAGCACATCCCACTGATCAACCTCCCCTCTCCACAAAATCCTCCAATACTTTTTTACTAGCTCACTTCAGTGCTTAAAAACTCTCCAGCCATTTGCCTCAGCAAAGTTGAGTTCAGTCTCTCTCCTTTATGGCAATAGTCTTGAATAAAGTCTTCCTTATGGGTGAACTTTGGTGCAATTTCTACTTTGCCAACCGCAACCATCCACTTTTCATTATTATGTGATAAACAGCATCGATTGGAGTCATTAGAAATATGATTTTTTAAATTTATAAATGTTTAATATTATTTTATCTTGTTTTTAAAATGATGGGAGCCTATGTGTAACTCAGAAACTGGCAACTTGGATTGGGTGATGTAATGAGAAAAGCCTGAAAAGCATAGAGACATAAGCTGCCGCGTGGGTTGAGAGGCAACCGTTGAGAGGTTGAGGCTTTTATAAGAAAATAGATTCCAAGGCTGGAAGGCTGGATAGCCCTGATAAGCTGTGTCAAAACATTAGGTAAAACTCTGGTAACTCTGAATACAGACCAATTGCTTTGGGAGGTAGCAAGAGCTACAATATTATGTGTTTAGTTTGTTTCTTACTCCTTATATTCGGGTATTACAATAAAGATATGAGCTCAGGAAAGAGCTTCTAGTTTGAAAGCAAAAATACAAGTGAATAAAGTCCAAGATTTTGGGATCCTTAAGGGTCAAAAAGTAAATTGCTTCTGTAACTCAAGAATAGGAAATAGAACTGAAACAGCATTTGGTTGAGAAATATTCCTGTGATTTTATGGTTTATCAGAGGAATGTACTCCTCAGGCAGAGCCTATGATTCAAATGGCCTCAACCACAATTTAGCTGAGAAGAAGAAATAAAATGAGAAGAAGAAAAGGAAGGAAAGTAGGAAAGGAGGGAGGGATGGAAGGAAGAGGGAAAAAATCCAAGTGTACCTAAGCTACTGTACCTTATTGGAGTTTGGGTACCAGACATTCTATACCAACATTGGGTGAATCATATGGGCATGCAGATAGGAGCATCAGAAAAGGTTTTCACGTTCTTAAATGCAGTATGGTCTAGGGAAGGGTCCTGGGCTTTTGATCTCAGTTCATGGCCTTGCTATGCTTTGTATCCTTCAGTAATTCACTTTATTGTCTTTGACTCAATTTCACATTTATAATGAACGTTGGAATTGATCCCTTATGCTCCTTTTACCTGATTTTTGTACTTTCAAATACACTCTGATGATAATCACAAGGAATATAACTAAACTCTTAGATAGGAACCCAAATCTTAGGGTCAATTATTTTAATTCAGTTCACTTGAAAATTAAAGGCCCTCTGCTCCCTGGCAGGGCACTTGGGCCAACTGAGAAAGCACACCATCCTACACACCACCTCCAGCTCCTTGAAGAGCTAAGGGAATAAGAATTGCACAGATATGCAGGCATCTAAATAAGCATATTCTACATTATTAAAAAACCTTTAGACTATTTTTAGAGCAGAATGGTAGAGTAAAATATTTTTTCTTTGTTGAAGAAGCCAGTCAGAAGAGTATTTCTTTGTTCATTATAGCTTGATACTTGTATACAGACCTCTGCAATTGATTGGAGCAGTGCAGAATTTTAAAGAGCATCAATCTAGTTCTACTATAGTCGAGTGGCCTAGATATTATTAAGGATATACATACTAATGATGATGAACCAGCTGTCCATGGAAAAGCTGATTTAACAGCATATTCAGTTTTATCATTCTGACAGCTCACATGGGAAAACACACTGTATGCATTCCCTTTCCTTGTGCTACAGTCAAATTAGAATTCCACTTAAAGATAAGGAGCCAATATCATAGCATTTTACTTTCTCATCTTTATGACCTACTTATTTTTAATACTTGCTGTTAAGAGGTGGGCATTCTTCACTGTCAGATGGCAGTGGTTTTATTTCTGTCTACATTTTCTGTTTTAGTGATTTTTTGAAATAAAGATTTCTTCCATCCCAACACACTTTCTTTAACGTATCTGAGACCATCTTGATTTTTTTTTTCCATGTAAACATTCTTTCGTGAGGAGGACCTCTTGTGGCATTTTCTTATTTCTTACTTAGTATGACTTCATTATATTTAAGCCCTAATTTAATAGTGTGTCATTCATTTCTAATTAGTGGTAGATAACTAACTTCTAATTTGAAACAAATAATAGTAATATATGCCTCTGTGTGTCGTATTTTAAATGACAATAATCAAGAATAACATTTTGATCAAAAGAACTAATCATTAATCCAACTTTCTCATGTCCTCTTTGGCAACTGAACTAAAAGGGGACAGAAATTAGCAGACTGCATCAGCGCACAGAGATCGGGGAAAAAGAGAAGTAAACGAAGTTAAGATTTCATGCATCAATTTTCTTTGGAAAATACTATAGCATTAGCACTAGTGTTGCTTATAACAAGGGCCAGATACAGTGAATGTTATGCCGAGCTAGTAATTTCTGAATCATTTGCACTGTTGACTCTTTTTTGTCTACAGGGTACAATGGTCTCAAGTTACCCAGGAGCCTGTATTCCTTTCTCCCGTTCTACAAAGCATCCATGAATCCACACTCTTAACGTCATACGGTACAGATACTGGGTTTACTGGGACAAAACTCCCAGGCAGAGAAGGAGTGGAATACATGTGGTCCCCTAAGTTCTCATTTTACAGCCCAGGCTGGGCATACAAACATCATAGCCAACAATCCTGTACCGGGAGGTCCCTACCCTATAATGGGCTATGTATTTACAGGAACAGATATGGGGGTAGGAAGTGGCAGGGAGTGGGGAAACATTGATAATCCAAGGTAACAATAGAAAATGGCCTTGTTCAAAGGTGGAGTCACGGAACCAATACCTGTTCCAGTAGCTGGAATTAGCCTAGGGTTTTTGTTGAGCTAATTCATCTGCTGAGCCAGCTCTTGGCTCACCTAGCACAGTGGTGAGGAAACCAGCCTCCAAAGCCATCCAAATTGGTCTTCCCAAACCCCCATGAAAAATTTCCTATCTTGTCACCTATTTCTCAGGGTCCTGATGTCCGCTAAAGAAGTCACAAGTCAAGGTTGCCATTGTATTAAAAGGCTGTGAGGTTGTTACCTGACACAGGTAAATGTAATAATCATAATTATAGCACTCATAATGATAATAAAATAAGGTTTATTAAATCTTTCCTCTGTGCCAGGCTCTATGCTAAGCACTTTATAGGCATTAAGTCATTCAATGTAATCCTTGCAAGAATTCCATGAGATAAATATTATTATTAGCCATAAAATGTCTGGATATTAAAAGGTTACATTAGAAAATTGTACCTTCATCAAAAGAATTGAATTTAAAAAACAGAATTTAAACACCATCACATTCTGGATGGGAAAGACATATGAGACAGATCTGTACCTTTTAGTTTTACTCAAATCATAACCAATTTTGATTGCTTTTTACTCCTATGAAAAGGCACAGATCAGCTTGCTTTCCAGAAATATCCTAAAATATCTAGAAATAAAGGTGTGAAGAACAAATTTCTGTGCACTGGAGATTAAACGGAGACAGCAGTCCTCATAAATTAACCGCAGACAATTTAAGCAGATACCCTCTGTAGGGAAAGCACAAAACAATATAAATTAAGCATTCTCTTCAATTTCTAGAAGCTCTACCTTCTGAAAATATATACTTCATGCATCTATCAGGTCACTCTGGGAAATGGGGAGGAAGGGCCATTTTTATACTAATCCGTCAAAGAATATTTACATTGCAGCCAACTGCTGTTCCTTAAATGTGCACAATTGCTGCAAAAGCCTAAATGTCTTATGAGTTATTAAAGCAACCAGACTGAGTTGGAACATTGGCATTTTTTAAAGTAGACTGTAAAAAATTATCATTCAATTCCCTTTACCCTTTTCTGCCTACCATTAGTTCCTCATTTAACAACCTGAGGTCTCTCTAATAGGCCTTTGATTCCTGTATTCTTTTGCCACTTTTGCAGTAACTGCTTTGGAATCTTGAAGCTGAGAGCAGTCACCCCCATTTGCCCTTCTCTTATCCAGCAACAGATCACTACTTAATCCCCATCTATTTTTAAAGGAGTTCTCAAAGATGTTTTAGGCGGAAAAAAAGAATACTAAACACTCTAATTGCCCTAAAAGTGCTGTTTCTATTGTCAGTTTCACCTTAGAAGTAGAGGAGAGACCTTAAAGGCTTGGGTTGAGATAGATACTGCCTCGTGAACGGCTGTTCAGCAAATGCCCTGGTTTTCCTAAGTACACAAAACAGTAAGGTCGTGCACAGCAGATAGCATGAGTTAAGAACTGAAACCCTGGTACTTTATGCTCCTCTCTAAACCCCCAATTCAAAGAAACACATAAAATCTGTGATACAGACCTATGCAGGCTGCAAAGCATCTTTTTGTTTTGTTTTGTTCTGTTGGCACTAGGAGGTGTTCTTTTCGCTGCCTAGTTTCATTTATTCTCTGTGCTTCAGGGAACAGGACTCCTCCCAGATGCTTTGGAAAACGATGCCCTAGTTTAATAGATGTCACAAACACATAGGAACTTTCATGATGTTGTGACTAAATTTTTCTTAATTGCATACCATTATTCCTAATTATGTTTACGGGTATGGTGCTAAGTAATTATGCTCCTTTCTTCCTGTTAACACCCTTCAGATACTAGCAGCAGTTATGTCCCTCATTAATTTTAACTGAGAAGGCTATGTATATTTAATTTTGTATTATTTTCCAGATTTGTGTCCAATGTTCTTCTTCTTCCAAGATGTTTGGCTCCCCTACACACAGAGTGCTTCTGTATCTTTGAGAGAAGATAGTTTTCTCACCTTCTGATCCCTTTGGCCCCAATCTGAAGAGCAACTGACATTTCATTTGTCACTTTTTTACATGATCTCTAGCAAAATCCTACCTTCGTCTTCACAGTCTTGCTAGAATCCATCCTCGCCTCCCCTCCCCTGCAACTAGACCGTCTGAACAACCTGCCTTAGTCTGTCTGGGATGCTCTAACAAAACACCATAGACTGGGCGGCTTATGAACAACAGAAATTCCTTTCTCACGATTCTGGAGGCTGGAAGTCCAAGACCGAAGGCCTCGGGCAGATTGGTGTCCAGTGAGAAGCTGCTTTCTGATTCACAGATGGCTCTTCTCACTGTGCCCACCTAGCAGATGAACGCGGGAGCTATCAGGGGTCTCTTGTATAAGGGCACTAATCCCATTCATGACCCAATCGCCTCCCAAAGACCCCACCCACCTCCTCATACCATCATACTGGCGATGAGGCTCCAACCTATGAACTGGGGGTGGGGGGGTGACACAAAGTGAGCCTATAGCACATCCTTTTCAGAAAACTGCCCTCCTAAACTCTTGACCTCTCTCTACCTGCGTATCATGATGCTCCAGGTCCTCTCAGCTCTCCTACCTTTAGTTCCAACTCAAAGTGCAGATGCAGCCACCTCTTAGGGCGTGGCTTCCGACCACCTCGAGGCAAGTGTAGTCCAAGAGTGCTGGTCTCATGCCCAAGCTTCTCGCCTCTCACCTCCAGCTCAAGGCTTCTTTGTTGGTGCCCAAGCGAAGAGGCTACAGGAACCCTGCTCTTTGTACATGATGCAGAGGTGGAGGGTACATGAATCGGTGCTTCACAGGGTAACACCTAGCCCTGAGGGGCCAGAGCCTGCAAATAACTCCTCTCCCTTCCTTGCTCCACGCAAGTCCCCAGCCTCTTGGGCTGAAAAGCAAGTTGTCTCACTCAGGGCAGTCCCTCTCAGTAACACACCTTTGCCTGGCTCCCCTGTCACTCACCCTGGCTTCCCTGATCGAACCCCTTAGGAAATATCAGCATAGAAGCCTTTGCTTCAGGCTCCACTTTCAGGTGAGCCCAGGCTAAGGCAAGTAATCTGCCATCCTTCACAAAATTACTCCAGTAAAAAAGAATCAGTTATTCAATTGCCCCCCTCCCTGTATTTTATATCTTTCTTTAGTCAATTCATTCAAAAATATTGAAAAATATGGAATGTCAAAGGGAAACATCAATTGAAAATGGCAAAGAGAACACTAAGAAGAAAAAGGAGACAGGGAGGGAGATGAAATTCATGGCGCAACTTTGTACTAGGTACAGTTCATTTGTTATCTTGTTTAGTTCTCACAGCAATTCTATGAAATAGATATGGATATTGGTCTTTTGGCCACATGCTTAGAAAGTTTAAATATTGAGTGTGTGGCAGACTCACTCCCTTCTCTTTGTGAAGATAGGTTTTTAATACAAAAGACTTACAATTTGTGTTAGTTATCTTTGCTGCATAAGAAAAACATCCCAAAACTTAGTGGGTTAAAACACACATTTATAATCTCACAGCTTTTATGGGTCAGGATCTTAGCATAGCACAGCTGTGCTGTTGCAGAATCACTCAGTAAAGATATCAACTAGGCTGCAGTCATCTTAAGGCTCCATCAGGGAAGGATTTGCTTCTACATCCTGGTCATTGGCACAATTCGATTCAGTTCGCAATGTGCTGTTGAATTGAGGGCCTCAGTTCCTCACTGACCGCTGGCCAGTAGCTGCGATTAGGTCCTTGCTATGTCAGCCCCTCCAACACATCAGCTTGTTTACCAATGTATGCGAGCTGAGGAGGCAATAGGAGAGCATGCTTGCAAGATGGAAGTGACCGTCTTCTGCAGTTTAAACATGGAAGTGACATCCAGCAATGCCACTGCATTCTACTGGCTAGAAGCAAGTTATTCAAGAGGAGGGATTACACAAGGTCATGAATACCTAGGAAGGCAGGAGACATTGGAGCCATCTCCAGTACATCTCCAGAAAGGTAGAAGCTTTCCTACCATGCAATTCAATTTGGTAAACAAGACATAAGCTAAAATCTGAGATTGTTCTAAGGTGCAGATTATAGGCTGTAATGCCGCACATGCCTAATAAGTTATAGCCAATTTTTCTGAGTCCGTAACTTCTTCTCTTCCCACCAAACCATGTCACTTTTCTAGAGGCAGAGCATTCCCATTGCTGACAGCTGTTAGAAAAGCTACACAGGAAGGATTAGGTCCTTGACTCCAGCTTGGAAAGTTTGGATTTGATTCAATTTAGGCATTTGGCAATCTCTGTGTATTCTTTGGCTTAAAATTGGTGTATTCTCAATAAACCTATATGGTAGATTGCTTGTAAAAATGGCTGTAAGTCTCCACATCCTTGTTGAAACTATACTCTTTGCAATGTGACTTTGCTGCTCTACCTGTCCAGAGGTGGAGCCTTGAATATGGGCTGGTTTTTGTCTGTTATAGCCAATAAAATGCAAAGGAAGTGACAGCATGCTTGTTCTGAACTAAACCTCAAGCAGCAGATTTCCACACTTCTACTGTCTTTCTTGAAACCCTGACACCTCGATGAGAATAAACCCAAGAACCTACTGAAAAGTGGGAGGCCACATTGAGCAGAGCCAAGTCAGCCAAGCTCCCCAGGCGAACGAAGTATGTTATATGTGATCAAGCCCGGCAAAGATCGACAAGGCGACCTAGCCGACCCTCATCTCAGAGACCTCAGGCCAGTCCAGGTCGCTAGAACAATCTGACCGACTGGTAGAGTCGTAAGAAACAGTAGGTAGTTTTTATTTGAAGCCACTCAACTTGGAGTGATTTATTCTGTAGCAGTATTTAAATGACAGTCAGTAGTTAGTTATAGAGAAGGTCAATTAGGGAAGGAAAAACTGAAGTCAAACCATTATTAGAAAACTAACACTGTGAGGTAATAAGGCCCTGAGTCACAGTAGTAGCAGTCAGGAGGCCATTCCAACGTTCCAAAGTTCAAGAGGCCAGGTTTAATAATATCCCTTGAAATTCTGATCAGATGTCACTGTTTGGCATCTGGTGCCCCTCCCCATACCAGATGTTTGGGGGGACCAGAGCCTTATAACCTAACAGAAAATTTTCCTGAACACAATTCAGAGAGATTATCCGATGCTTAGTCTCACTTTACATTTTTAAAGAGATAATTATAAATACTGAAAACAATAGAATTTTAGAAAAGACATAGAAGCAATTTCAAAGTAAAACCACAAAATTAGACACATTTCTCTCATAATCTGTAGGGAGCCTCCATGATTCATAGGAAGGACACCCTCACTAGGTATGGGACTGGTTTTCTGTGTTTTCATACTGTAAGACTCGCAAATGAAAAAAGAGATACATGTATAATATGTATAACTGAACCACTTTGCTGTATACCTGAAACTAACACAGCATTGGTAATTAAGGATACTCCAATATAAAATAAAAATTTTAAAGAAAGAAAGATGATACTGCCCAACACGCATCTGAAAACCAAAGTGGTCCTAAGACTAGTGCCAAATGTGGAAGCATCATTTAATCCAACAGGTTTTTGTTAAACAGATGATATTCCTCAGTGAATATAACAAGTTTCATTGGCTAGCTCATCTGATCTTGGCTCTAAAGGTTAGTTCTTCCTTATATTTAACCAAAATCCATCTCCTCATGGCTTCCATTCATTGGTTATGGCTCTGCCCCCCAGAATTGGAGCACAATGAATATTCTCTGTGCCAATTTTTCAAATATTTGAAGGCAGCTGGTGCAGGCCTGCAAAGTATTCTCCTTTTAAAGATTAATAACCCACAGCCTCACGTCCTTCCTTATCTCCCATTTGACCCGTTTTCAATCCCCAAAATATACCCGTGGATTCCCCATAAATAAATTCAAATTAAAACTAAGCCAAATAATAAATTTAAATCAACACAAAAGTAAATCAAAAAAGTTTTTAACGTCGTACGTATAACTCAAGGCGATCGTCCAGTTCCTATGGAAATTTAGCCAACTAAAACTCCACATCATTTTAATATGTAGCTTCATCATACCCTCCATTCTCTCATTCTCCCACCTATGTCTGTTCAACTTGTATGATATATAAATATCAGATTTGTATTATGTATTATATACGTATATATATTATTTGTACTGGGGAACTAGATTAGAGGCAGGGCTGGCTTTATACAAATGTACTATGTCTGTGCCTCTGTCTGTGCAATTATACACACACATACACACAAACACACACACACACACACACAAACACACGTATAATCAGGCCCCAAGTGCCAGTTGGCCCACGTTATCAATCTCTCCTTGCTTCTGAGTAATCACAAACTTTCAGGATGCTGAAGTCACTGAATAAATGTTAACAAGTACAAAGACTAAGAAGGAGACTTTATAGAAAGTCTCCAGCATCCTCCAGCCAGGCTGACACCGATTCATGGGTAAGCACTTGCGGGACATTTTAACACCTATTATGAAACCACCTGAGGGGGCTGTCATTCTCCCCATTTATCTCAAACTCGTACTTGACCATGTTATGTTAGAGTTGATATATACCAAGTGTACAACACTTCTGTGACCGATCATCTCTTGTTCAATATGAAAAAGCATTATAATGACAGGTCTTGGTTTTATTCTTTATCTGTAATATAAAAGATAAAACTCCATAAGCTGTTACAGCCATTGCATAACTTTGCATATTAAACTATTTTATTAATAATTGATACCTTAAATTTCTGTTAGATGCTTTACACATATATTTTTAAATGAATTTTTACTAAATTACTAGTCGTATGACTACATAATGATCGTCTTACCTCTCGTTACCCCGTTACATGATTCCAACTACACTGAGAAACTCTGCTGTTGTTAGTATTCCAACCCTGTGTTCACTGGTGTCACTATTTTCAGAATCACACTATCTGTAGATGGGATAGATTTGAGCAGAGAGAGTTCTCTGAGGGACCAGATTAATCACCCACAATCCTGAAGTAAAATAAAAAGCAGAAATGCAAAATGATGGGATGACTTTGTACAAGTTTTAACGTAATGGAAATCAACTCAGATCAGTAGATAGTCACTAAATGCGTACATCTCAAAGCTGTGAGCCAGGAACTGTGGAGAATATAAAATATATAAGTGCTGTTTTGTGAGGAAAGAGAATACATAATCAAGTGAAGAGAGAAAAGAAAGACCAAAATATTTAAATAACAGCACCAGACAATTATAAAAGAGATGTCACAAGGCAGAACATGATTCATTGCCCGATGAATTATTCAGACAATAAATTTTACAAGAGTTTGGGAGAAGGAGGGACCCCTTCAGGCTGGGGAGGGCAGGTCTGGGAAGACAGATGGAAGCTGGGACGGAGGTTAGTTAAATGGGTAGGCTTCAGACAGGGAGAGGGCAAAGGAGAGAGCGCTCTGGGAATGTGGCACAGCCTCTGCAGAAGTATCTGCTGGAATGAATGGAGTGTTAGTCAAACTTTTTTGGAAAGGTTTTTAGAAACTGTCAGAAAGAAAGAGGAACAGTCAGTAAGTTCTTGGAGGAGAGAGTGGCATATTTTTGGAAAGAAGATTGAGAAAGCTATCTGGAGAGAGGTGATGATTTGTGAAATGGCTTGGAATGGGAGCAGGCAGAAAACATGAGCCGTGGTTAAGTAGGTAGTCTTGTCAGCAGTAGAGTTTTCAGTAGCAGAAAATGAGAGCATAGAAAAGAAAACAGAGGCCAAGGATACCTCTGGAATGGCACTGGAAAATGGCAAAGGATTCTTCTATGTTCCACCCTTTGTTCTTTTTTTTTTAATAGATCTTTATTGGAGTATAATTGCTTCAGAATACTGTGTTAGCTTCCGTTGTACAACAAAGTGCATCAGCCCTAGGCATACATACAGCCCCATATCCCCTCCCTCTTGAGCCTCCCAAACCTAGTGGCAGGGCAGGAATAAGGACACAAGACATAGAGAATGGACTTGAGGACACGGTGGGGCGGGGGGAGGGGGAAGCTGAGGCAAAGTCAAAGTAGCATCCTCTGTCTTTTAAAAATCAATGCAGAAATAAAGATGGAACAGGGGTTTCATAATTCCTTCCTCATCTGGTTATTTAGGTTATAGTTATAGACACATAAGACTGCAGAGACGAACACTTGTGTGTCTAATATTATGGATTCACCACATAGGAAACCAGTTAGTAAAAAGTCTGTGAACCCAGGCCAGCAAGATTTCCCCTACCCCGATCATGCAGGAAGCAGACATGGGTATGAGAGAAGGATTTAAAATCAGTCACTGAAAGTGGCAGGGCCAGAATAGGATGCCAAACCTACAGCAAAGCCAAGAAGGACACTAAAGCTGGGGAAACTATTGAACAACAAAAGCGCACAGGTGTTCCAAAGAAAAACCTGGCCGAGGTGCTGTGGTCAACAGCTGGCTTTTATGTTGCCACAGTGGAGGACAGGGTTGCCAACATGGTGATCTGACTCTCTGACATTTGAATTCAGGTGATGCTATACTGCACAGGGTCCGTCCACAGCTCACCTCAGCAACCTATGTGACCTCTAACTCTAGCCACATAGCTTCACTCATGTTGCCTGGGCCATCCTGCCATGCTTACCCCAGCGCTTACTCTGAGGCCATGTTGCTTCTTCCTTTTTCTGATTTTCCATGTGCTGTGAATCCTTTCAGATCTAATCCAGACTTTCTTCTAACTGCTTTACCCTACAGTGAATTCCACTTTCTTAGCACAACTTGTGTCCATACCACAAATGCAGCATATATCCTAGGGCACCTTATATTCTCATTAACCATTTGGTTATATGTGTGTGTGTGTATATATATATATATATATACACACACACACATTTATATGTAACATGCATATATATATATATATATATATATATATATAAAAAACCTGTTTTTTAGGTTTTAAACCTCCTATAAGTATTATATTTTAACTCTTTGCATATATGTATAGCATCTAACAAAATGTCTTTTCTCATACATATACACACAGTAGTCTACATGTAATAATGCATTATATACATATATATATATATATGCACAGGCACACACACACACACACAAAAACATATCACTTTTCATATGTAGTCACTGCAAAAATCTCTGTGAAAATGTCTTGTGCAGGAGAATCTGTTTTAAAGCTAATGTGTATATTTAAGAAGATTTTTTCCTTCCCCTCATTTCAGCAGTTCAATCACGAACAATTATTTATATAGTGAGGCAGGTCATCCACAATTAAGTGTCCATGGCAGCCCTTCCTTTTACCAAATGTCTTCTAAAATGGCACTCTTGTTGGTCTTTGCTAAGATACTCCACAAACACATTTTAGCTGCTAGTTTCCAGCTAGGAAAATAGGCAGGCTTTCAATCAGGATTCTTAAAAGAATGTCTCCCACTGATGTGTAAATTACTGGAGAAGACAATAACAATTAAATTCCCCAGAGTGTACAGAAGTTACTAGTAGAAGAATGACTTCAAATTCCTGGTAAAATAATTTGTTTGAAAAACTCCATAGACCAAAAGCATAGATGACATGGATGGTCCATTTCTAATAATGAGGTCTATATTACATATTTTTCACAATATGTGCATATACACATTTTCCCAGGATGCTTCTTTTTCTAAATCAACAGAAAACAAGCATGAAAATTAAAACAAATGAAGGGCCTTGTGTTAAAGTTGATATGACAAAAAAGAGGCATAGCAATGTTCTGACGTAGAGTAGGCTTGAGATTTCTGTCATCTTTGATATAAAATAGATGAAATACTTTCAACCACAATGCCAGAAAAACTATCACTTATTTAAAAGAATATGTTTCTTCATCCATAAAACACTAAAGGAAGCTGATTATTTAAATGGTAGAACTAATGTAACTATTATGTAAATGTTACATCTAAGCATGTAAATTATAACCAAACTAGTAAAATTAGATTTTTTTTTTATATTTGTGGAAAATTGAAGCAGTATAGTACCTGGAGAAATCCTAAGTGTGATGATAACAAAAATAAATGTCTATTGTTGAAAACTTATTTTATGATAAAACTTATTTTATGGTAACGGACAATATAGTTTTCAAAATATGTAACAACTGCATTTTTAGGTACAAAAGACAATTTTTAATTAAAAATTAGGCTACTTTTCACTATATAGAGTATGTTAAAACAAAAGATGATTACTGTAATTGTTCAAAATATAATTACATAGAGAGGTATTAAATCAAAGAGATTTAAATTGACAATCATAGATTCTGACAGACAAATGACTATCCCACAGTAGTTCTTCATTTTCCTATTTGTAAAGTTATGATAAAATGTTCGCTTTTCCTCCTGTTGGGAGTTTTGTAAGAATCAGATGAAATAATTTAGAAAGAGCATTTTTATACATGCAATGTATTTATTTTTATAATTAATAATTTGACTACATTTCAGTCAGTTTGTTGACATATGATAAAGCAAAAGTCTTCCCACCCCTGTTCCTCTCTATCTTTTTCTCTTTTCCCTGGAAATAATATTTTTTTCTTTCAGTGATCAATATCCTTGGCCCTGGGGGTATGATGGTAAGTGATACAGAGGCTCTATTTTAAAGACCTCCCAAACTGTTAGGAAATACAGAGACAGCAAGCTAGTCAACAAAGTGTATGCCCTCCTTTGCATAGTGGGGCTCTGTCACTCGGAGGGAGCTGCATAGTAGGAAACTGCATGTCCCCACCCCTCGTACCTTCAGACTTGGCCCAGTGCAGGGACTAGCTAGTGGTCAAATTTAAGGATGCTTGCAAGTGCTGACCCTACACTGCTGAAATCCAGGCATCAAGCACTGCCTTAAATTTTGTGCCTTAGGTGACTTGCTTGCCTCACATGTGGTCAGTTCCCACAAACAGAAAGTGAGCAGAAGTCTCCTGTGTTTCTTCCTGACTGGGGTATGTAAGACGTTGGTGCGTCTTCACCACTGTCTATATAGTAAGCGTATGCTTAACTCCTAAGAAATTGCCAAGCGGTTTTCCACAGTGGCTGGACCACTTTACATCCCCACCAGCAGTGTAATAAAGTGCCAGGATCTCCACATCTTCATCAACACTTGCTATGGTCATTGTAATTTAGCCACGCTGATGGGCGTGCAGTGGTATCGAATGTGACTTTAATTTGCATTTCCCTAAGGACTAATGATGTTGACACTCCTTTCACATGATTTTCAAAGCCATCGATTTGGCCGTCATTAGTGACTTGTTTGTTATCAGTAGTTTGAAAATTATCTTTGCTACTTCTAGGAAGCCTTTTTTGTGTTTTAATTTTTTTTTAATTCTTCATTTTTAGGTTTGATTCCCATATCCCTTCCAGGAGGACTGCTTTGCTAAGGGCTTTCTCTATCTTGAATACTCTGCTCTTTTTTTTTTTTTGTCTCTCTAATTACTGGGCTCCTTGTGATTTTATTTTGTCTGATCATTAAGTTTTAAGTCTGGCTTCTGGAGGCCTCTAGGCAGTAGCATCCAGGTGAGAAGGGTGCAGTGGGGGCTCCATCCTTGGGGCCTGCACATATGGCAGCAGGCAAAATGCCACTCTCCTGGCAAAGCACCAAAAGGAAGACACTTTTGTCCACAAGTCACTTTGAACTTTCCTAAACCTTATGGCAGAGAGACTCTGCATCCATTTAGTGCCACCTCACATTCTAAAGCAAGAGAGAGCAGACACACTGTCCCATTTAGACCACCTGTGAGTCCATCTTTTCTTTCATCACTAATATTGTACACTTTTCATCACTCTCTTGTTCTCTAAGTCACGATTTCAAGGATTTTTTAGGTTAAAAATTAACCAGTTCTGGGCTTCCCTGGTGGCGCAGTGGTTGGGGCCCTGCGCCACCAGGGAAGCCCAGAACTGGCAGATAACTCTCCAGAATGACTCCGCCTGCTGATGCGGGAGGCGCGGGTTTGTGCCCCGGTCCGGGAAGATCCCACATGTCACAGAGTGGCTGGGCCCGTGGGCCATGGCCGCTGGGCCTGCGCGCCCAGAGCCTGTGCTCAGCGGCGGGAGAGGCCGTGGCAGTGAGAGGCCAGCGTACCTCAAAAACAAACAAACAAACAAAAACTCCTAGTGAAATGAAGTTCAATCTAAAAAAAAATGCACTAGCCAGTCAGTTCATCAAGCAAGAGTATAAAAAAAAAAACAACAACTTCAGGTGTGCAAAATGTCAAAAAAAAAAATTAACCAGTTCTTTGTTTTATTTAGCTAATTTTCAATTTTTTTCCTTTTTTTTCCCCCGTGTTTTTGTTTCAATTTTCGTTAGGCAGGAGTACTTCTTTGAGTATTTTTCACCAAATAGATACTTGGTAAAGATTCTAGCCTGTGCATTTCTAAAGTGTCTTACATTTGCTTCTCTCAAAAATTCAAAAAGAGTCATGTGCCAAAATGTTCATTGCAGCTCTATTTACAATAGCCTGGAGATGGAAACAACCTAAGTGTCCATCATCGGATGAATGGATAAAGAAGATGTGGCACATATATACAATGGAATATTACTCAGCCATAAAAAGAAACGAAATTGAGCTATTTGTCATGAGGTGGATAGACCTAGAGTCTGTCATACAGAGTGAAGTAAGTCAGAAAGAGAGAGACAAATACCGTATGCTAACACATATATATGGAATTTAAGGGAAAAAAAACTGTCATTAAGAACCTAGGGGTAAGACGGGAATAAAGACTGTGTCCTACTAGACCTACTAGAGAATGGACTTCAGGATATGGGGAGGGGGAAGGGTAAGGTGTGACAAAGCGAGAGAGAGGCATGGACATATATACACTACCAAATGTAAGGCAGATAGCTAGTGGGAAGCAGCCGCATAGCACAGGGAGATCAGCTCGGTGCTTTGTGACCACCTAGAGGGGTGAGATAGGGAGGGTGGGAGGGAGGGAGACGCAAGAGAGAAGAGATATGGGAACATATGTATATGTATAACTGATTCACTTTGTTATAAAGCAGAAACTAGTACACCATTGTAAAGCAATTATACTCCAATAAAGATGTTAAAAAAAAAACTGTGAGGAATATAATATTTCCTCCTTTACCTCTGTCAAGTTTTGAAAATGATCTTCTGGTTTCCAATACTGCAGAAGAAAAGCCCACACAGCTACATAGCTGATATGATTCTATTTTCTATTTTAATATGTTCCTTTATTCTTCTGATGTTCTTAGAATTCAAAACATTTATAGGAATATATTTGTGTCTGTTTCTGCATTAATCCTTTTGTTCGACTAATAAGAACTTTTATTCTGATAGGTTACCTCAGAAATATTTTCTCTCATAATTTTTGATTAATGAATTCTTCTGTCTTTTATTTCTTGCCTTATTATTTAGGTAAATTTTCCAGGGTATATAGTCTCCAGAATATATCTTTGTATTTAATAATAAAAGATTATTTGCTTATTATTAAATATGTATGTATGTATGCATGTATGAGTGAGTGAGGGTAGGAGGTAATTCTTGAACTTGATCTTCTAAATCTCATTTAGTTTGTTGTCATTTTTTAAACCTAATTTACAGGTTCAGTTAATTATTTTCCTTTGTTCATGACACACTGTAATCTTTGTGCTAGATAGAACCTCTTTCCTTAAATTTATTTGTCCTACTTTTTGTCCTAATTCTCCACGCTTATTCCTTTACCTTATATAACTAGTCTAGAGGCTTTCATGTATATCTTTTTATTAGTCTATGTCTTTCCAAATCACTGTATTGTTTTGTGTGTACTGTTTTTGTGTATATATAACCTGCATAAATGGTATTTGTGCCATAGATCTATCTTTCCTCCTTCCCAAAGCACTATATTTTTAAGATATATCCATGTTATTTTGTGTGCTTCTAGTCAACTGCTTCCAATGTGCACATCCACAACATTATACTTATCAACACCACCGGAGTTAGACACCAAGGTTGCCTGCAACTTCCAGCTTCTAGGGATAATGTTGTGATGAAAATCTTCTAGTGAGTTTCCTATGTGGATCTGTGTGAGAATTTCCCTGGACTGTATGTCCAGGAGGCCAATCATTTGTCAAAGAGTATGCAAACACTTAATCTGACTAACTTCTGGCAGATAACTCTCCAGAATGACTTTTCTAGTCTATTATCTCCAACAGGATACATGAGGATTCCTATATGCTAACATCTCTTCCAACATTTAGTATTGTTCTGCTTTATAATGTTTGCCAGTCTGATGGATCTAAAATAATATGTCATTATTGTTTTAATTTATAATTCTTTTGGTGAGTATGAATTTGAGCACCCCTTCACCACTGCTAGAAATTTGGTTTTTTTCTCTATGAATTGCCTGTTTGTATCATTTGTTCATTTTTCTATTCTGTTTCCTCTTTCTGTTGTTTTTGCTACAAAATATCAAGAAATGGCTGTGAGTGAAAGGAAAATACCTACATGAAGTAAAACGCACAACTAAAATGTATATACAAAGTGAAAGATTCAAGAGAGCAGTTGTATAATACCTCACGGCAACCACCCTGAGGATAAAGAAGGACATGATATTGTGGTGGGGGGCAGGGGGAGAGTTTCATTTTGAAAGGGAAATTCCAAATCAGAAGGAAAATCTTGTTCTAACTCCAATATTTAGGATAATGAATAGTGCCAGTTTCTGCTATCTGGATGAATGACCTCAGATCATCAGAAAATTATTTGCTACAGGGAAAACAATCAAATTAAAAAAGGTTATTTGCATATAACACCTAAGGTTATGGTATGCAATACTTTACTGGTATATTTTAGGTTTAAATTTCCTTCTAACCAAATACCCAACATTGTTCTTTTGAATATTCAAGAACTGAATTTTACGTGGTATGTTCAAATGTTATTAAGCTTACCCCTTAAAAAAAAAAAGAAGAGTATTTTCCAGAATTAAACTCAACAAAAGAAAAACCAGCTCTCTCGGAGTTCTTTCACTTTTCTGTACCTTCTCATTTCCTTTTAGTTTTATTTTTTGCCTCTTCTTTAGGAGAAATTAGATTTTTAAAAAAGCATCTTAATGATCTTTCCTTTATCTTTAATTAAATAACTTCCTTCTAATCAAATATTCAAATATTATGAAAGAGCATTTGGGCAAAAGGTGTAACATATTGGAAAAAAATAATGCCCATTTACAAATTAGCACTTATTTGTCGTACGGCAGTCCAGGTTTCACTAAATATGGGGTATGTGCATGTTGCTTAACTTCCCAGCTTCTTTACTTGTAAAATGTGGGTTAAAAATAATACTAGAGTATTTAAGCATTAAATGAAATGATACTTCATACTGCCTCCCTTCTCAGATATTTAAATCCTTACTTTTCTCCTCACTTCAGACAAATGACCTCACATTTTACAGAGATTATTTACAATAGCCAAGACATGGACACAATCAAAGTGTCTATCAATGGATGAATGATTTAAAAAATGTGACATATCTACACTACCAAATGTAAAATAGATAGCTAGTGGGAAGCAGCCACATAGCACAGGGAGATCAGCTTGGTGCTTTGTGACCACCTAGAGGGGTGGGATAGGGAGGCCGGGAGGGAGACACAGAGGGAGGGGATATGGGGATGTATGTATACATATAGCTGATTTACTTTGTTATAAAGCAGAAACTAACACAACATTGTAAAGCAATTATACTCCAATAAGGATATTAAAGGAAAAAATGTGATATATATAATGCACACACACACACACACACACACATAAAAAGAAGGAAATCCTGCCATTTGCAGCAACATGGGTAGACCTTGAGGGCATAATGTTAAGTGAAAAAAGTCTGACAGAAAAAGACAAGCACCATGTGATCTCACTTATATGTGGAATCTACAAAAATCAAACAAACAAATTCATAGATACAGAGAACAGATTTCTGGTTACCAGAGGCAGGGCTGTAGGGTGGATGAAAGAGATGAAGAGGGTCAAAATATACTAAATTCCAGTTATTAAATAATGAAGTCCTAGGGATGTAATGTACAGCATGGTGACAATAGTTAATGATGCTGTAATGCATATTTGAAAGTGACTAAGAGAGTAGATCTTAAAAGTTCTCAAAACAAGAAAAAAATTATTAACTGTGTCGTTATGGACATTTACTAAACTTACTGTGGTGATAAATTCATGATATTTACAAATTATACATTGCATCGTTGTACACCTGAGACTAATACAATGTTATATGTCAATTATATTTCAACCAAAAAAAACAAAGTTTCTATTTAAAACTGTCATGGATATTGAATCTGAAAAAAAGGATTCTTCTGAAATCAAAAGAAAGAAGTAGTCAGCAAATTATTTCAACCACCACCAAACTACTGCACACGATCACTATGGATTTAACCAGCAATGACCTGTCAAACTGTGGAAAGGAACCCCTGTGTGTTCACATCACCCTTATCTGGGTTTTGTGCCCTGCCTCCTGCTGGTAAGCACCCACCTTTTTTGTTTTGTTTTCTTTCCCCCCTTACAGGTTTGCATTTACCAAATAAATAAAACCATAGAATATATAACATTTTGATTCCAATTTATTTCAGTACACTTAATAAATCCATCCATGTTTTTGTTTGTATCAATAACATTGTAGGGCGCGGTCAGCTAACTGCTACGTGGCAGGAAGCTGAAATAAGCTGAGTCATCCTTCCTGTGGCCACTGCGCTTGCGCTAAGTATACTAATGAGGTTTTAAAGTAGCGACCTATCCGATGCTGGCTCACAAATCGCACCATCGGCGAAAGCCAATCACAGAGCGACACATGTTCTTAATCCCTGTATAAGCAGACTGCTATAGGATTGCGGGGTCTTCCTTCCATCTTTCTTCAACCAAGCTGTGCTCCAATAAAGTGTGATACGAGAAGAATCTTGCGTGTGGCGGCTCGTTATTCTGCTGGTCGGAAACGGCCCGCCGCATAACATGTTCCTTTTCCCCTCTGATTCATATTCCATTGTATATATACAACTCAGTTTGTTCATCCATTCCCCAATTCAGGGACGTTTGGGTTGCTTATAGTTTTTGGCAGTTACAAATAAAACCAAATACAAAGTAAAATAAATCTGTGTACAGGTTTTATGTAAACATAGTTTTCATTTTAATTGGATACAGTTGTAAATAAGTATGCAATTTCATTAAAAATATCAAACTGTTTTCTCAAACTGTTTTCTCAATGTTTTGCATTCTTTCCACTAATTTGTGACTATTCCAAACACTCTGTATCCTTGCCAGTACTTAGTATTGTCAAGTTTTTGTTTATGTGTTTATTTTGGCTGCTCTTGTGGGTATGTAGAAGTATCCCAGGGTAATTTTAATTGTTTTCCTAATGACTAGTAATGTTGAGAATTTTCCATGTGCTTACTTACCATCCATATATCTTCTTTGATAAAATGTGTATTCAAAATTTTTGCCCATTTTTAATGTGATTTTTTTGGTTTTCTTATAATGTTTTTTTTAAGTTCTTTATATAACTGTGCACAAGTCTTTTATCAGATGTGTGATTGTAAATATTTTCTCTCATTCTTTACCTTGTGTTTTTCTTCTCTTAAGTCTTTCAAAGAGTAGTTCTTAGTATTGATAAAGTTTAATTTATTCATCTTTTTCTTTTATAAATCATGCTCTCAGTGTTATGTCTAAGAAATATATCCCTAACTCATGGTCATAAGGATCTTATCCAATGTTTTCTCCTAGAAATTTCATAGCTTTAGGATTATATTTACATCATCTGTGATGAATTAATCTACACTAGGGTGCAAGATACAGGTCAAGGTTCTTTTTTTTAATTCATCCCCAATTGATTTAACACAATTTATTAAAAACTATTATTTCTTCTTTGTGTTATCATAGCACCTGTGTTGAAAATAAACTGATCACATAAGTATAGGTCTACTTCAGGAATCTATTTGGTTGCATTGATCTACACATTTCTGCTTTCTCCAAAACCACAATATCTCTATTATTATAGCTTTCGTAGATTTAAAAATCCGATCCTTTGAGTGTCAAACTTTGTTCTGTTTCAAAATTGTTTGGACTGTTAAGTTTCTTTACCTCTGCATATAAATTTTAGATTCAGCTTGTAGGTTTCTACTAAAATTTTTGCAAGAATTTTAATTGTAATTATGTTCGGGTCTTGCTATTTTGGTTTACATTTTCTACCAATTACTGCAAAAGGAGGTTTAAAGCCTACAATGGTAATTCTGGATTTGTCTTTTTCTCCTTTACATTCTATCACTTTTTATTAATGTATGTGAACCTCTTTTTTTAGGTTCCTATATACTTATGATTTTTATATTTTCTTGTAAATTGTTCCTTTCATCATCATGTAAGATCCTTCATTATTCCTGCCAGTAATACCTGATTTGAAATCCACATTGTTGAATTTTAATGTATCTTCTCCAGCTTTTTCTTGCTTAGTATTTGCATGGACTAGCTTTTCCATCCTTTACCTTGAGCCTGTCTATGCCTTTACATTTACAGTGTTTCTCTTAGTTGGCTTTTACTTATTTATACGTTTGTGTACATATTTAATATATATATATTAAACTGTTTGATATGTGCTACACTCTTAAATATTCCATTTTCTATCTTTTTTTCTCTTTGCCCTTCAGCTTGGGTAATTCCTTTCTAATATTTTTAAGTTCACTTATTCTTTCCTTGACAGTGTCAAGTCTACAAACAAGCCCCTTCAAGCCATGCTTTCTCTCTATTACTGTGTTTCTGGTTTTCCGGGATTTTCTTTTATATTTTCTTATATTTTTTATCTCTCTGATGAAATTACCCATCTGATCATGTGCATTGTTCACTTTCCACTAGATAATATAACATATTAATAATAGTTATTTTAACTTCTCTGTCTGGCAATTGCATCATCTATGCTTTATCTAATCCAGTTCTATTCATTGTTTTCTCTAGCACTTTATCCTTGATTGTTTTTATGCCTTACTTTTGTTGTTATTGAAAGCAAGACATTTTAAATAGGGGAAAAGAGACTAAAGGTAATTTTTTTAATCAATATCTACAAATGGTCATTCTTTCCTTCTACTAGGTCTTTAGTGTAGTGGATGAATCCATCAAGTCAGGAGTTGAACTGGGCTTGAGATGTGTTTCTGTGGTTACTTTCAATGAACTAAGAAAGGATTTCTTTGATGCTATGGCTCCTCTCCTGTTTCTTCTTCAGCAGTAGACCAGTGTTCCTTGTTAGGTGAATCTTGTAGCCTTTTACTGGAGTGCAGGGAGGAGGGTTGTTCTCTCTTTTCTACTTAAGCTTCAGTCTTAGGACCACATCAATGGGTCTTGGGAATAGGGCTTCTCAGTTGTCCTGCCTCACCTCCAGCTGTAGGTTTAGATCCATCACAAATTCCTGCCACTGTTTCAGTGGTAGATGACTTTATACTCTTTCCTTTCCTTAGCCAGAATTGGTTGTCAGTAGTACCCTAGGGGTAATAACATTTTTGGACCTTCCCTCAGCAGTTTAAAGCTTTATCTCTTTGGGAGAGATAGGTGTGGAGGATCTAGGTGAGATTCCCTGCCTCTATCACAGTGACTGCTGTTCCAGTACCCTAGTCTGCACCCTGAGGGAGGATTACTCCAAACTTTGGTCGATCCTTTTTGTAAATATTTCATGATGTCTGAGAAGAATCTGTTAGTGCATACAAATTCACCTTGTGTCTGTGGCCCTAGGGATTTTATATTCTCTTGTAAGCCTACATTTGGCCTTTAATATTTGTTAAAAAGCTTAGCTGAATTCTTCTGACCAGTATCTATCAGTATCTATTCCAGTTAAACAAGTGGTCATGTCCCATTTCTTCCTAGAGATGCATGTCTTCCTTAGATTCTGTGTTAGCCGGCTGTGCTGCCACCTCAGTTCTTGAATAGATTCAAGAAAAATTGAGATTTTTATGATGTCATGTACTTCTCATTATTTTAACATTATGATGTACTTTCCAGCTTTCTGCACCTTGAAGGGAAGCCAGGAGTCCAATGCATTTATTCTCCATCAGAGCCAGAGAATACTTTCTGAAACATATCTAACTCCTCTTCCTGATGAACAACATTCTAAGATTTCTTATTGCCTTTAGGATTAGAAGGAAACTTCTTAACATGATTTATAATTCCCTACAGCCCCATATTTCACAAATTTTCCTCTTACGTATTACAGTCCAACATATTAATGTTAGTATATTAATGCTGTCCTCCCTCCCTCCCTCTCTCTCTCTCTCCCACCCCCACCCCACCACCCCACCACCCCACCTCTCTTTCTCTCCCTTCCTCTCTGTAGTGTAATGCCTGACATTAGGCTTTTGGTTGCCAAGGCATCCATTCAAAGACATCCATCTGAAAAAAACATATTGCCACCTGTATGACACAACTACTCACAAAACAACTAAATAAGGAACCAGGTCACCCCCACCCATGAAGTTCCCCTTTTAGAAAGACCTAGATAACTAATGGTTTCAGTGATCCTGTTTCTCCCTTTCCTGCACCTTAATTCTCACACTTAAGCTTTAAATTAGCCAATAGGAGTGAACCCTTAAAACCCTAGGCATGCCACTCTCAGACTCTAATAAAGACAACACCTCAGGTACATACTTCATTCCTCCTTCTCTCTCTCTCTCTCTCTCTCTCTCTCTCTCTCTCTCTCTTCTCATGGGGCCCCAATTGTGTTGTGTACACTCCAGAGACTATGAGTAACAAATCTTCTTCAAAGTTCCCTGATGATTTTGCTGAGGTGCATCCTGCAATCGTAATAAGAACCACGAGGGCTGGTCCACCCACAACACTGGCCCCAGTGGCAGTGGGGGGCAAAATCTTTGGGGATCATTATGGGTAAATATAGGCCCAGGTGAGTGCCTTAGGCATTCCTAGATGAGAACATCACTGTCAATAGCTGAGACTCACACAGTACTCACTCCTTTTCTTTCTCTCCCCACACCCCAAATTATCCATTCTTTCCTATATCTCATCTTTTGCATTTACTGTTCCATCTGCTTCAGAACTGCCCTACTGTTACCAAGAGTCCCTTCTCTGAATGATTATTATGTGATGGACCCTTTCAATAATTTTACTAAGTAAGATATGCATTACTGTAATCTAAAAACTTACATCACCTACGACAGATCCCTCTTCCCACCTTATCACTGTTATTTCTTAATTTTGTGCTTACTCTGTTTGTACTATTATTTTCTCTCATAAGCTGAGAATTAGTCTTTACCAGGACATTTATCTTTATCTCATACACCAGAAATAGTGTCTTGTTTTCTCTCTACTTATATTTGTGGATGGCTTTCAATACAATTTTATTTTAAAGACACATCATGACATAGAGAAAAATAAATACCTTAGTTACTCAGTATACTTCAGTGTATATAATGACATTATGAAACTACAAATATAAATTGTATTTTATATATATACATACATACAACTTTATATATTTTGTATATATATATATATATATATATACACAATTTTAATGTAGATTCCATTAAACTAGAGATTATGCCTTGAAACATGTCTCAAGAATTGTCTAAAAGCTTAATTTCAAAACCACATTACTAATATCCTAGTATATACTGTATTAGTATTCTTTGATTCACAGAGAAAATGCCTATGTTCAGTGTATTTTTTAGGCTTTAATTCATTGTAGGAGGAAAGTACTTCCAAATAAGAGACAATACGTAACACCCATCTGAATAAAAATCTATTTAAATAATTGGTTTTACTTATACACACTTTAAAACATTTGAATTTACTGTATATTTCTCTCATATGTAAAATGTTCATTTATAGGTATATATATACCCCCATGTGGGCTGACTGAAATTACTGAAATTTCAAAAAATCATTTCGGATTACTAGCTCAGCCTGGAGTCAAATGACGTATTTGTCCCAAGGTTTTAAAAAAATGCCTTTCTCTGCCTTTCCCTTAGTTTTATATTTTTAGTAGTTTCCAACGTATCTTTAGCTTTCCTTCTCCTAACTGATCACAACCCGAAGAAAACACATTTGCACATGTCACATCTCTCTTCCCAAATATGTCAGGGAAGGCGCTAAACAATCCCCAGAATATACATAAGGTTGTCCAGGCACTGTTAATAATGAGCACTCTGCAAGCAACAGACCAGAGCTGGAAAATCCTTATGGATAAACTGTGACCTGAAGGAATATATTTAACCTCACTGAACCTCATTTTATCTATTTATAATGCTAACCGTACCAAAATATTGTTTAGATTAAAATGGTTTAAGCCAGGCAATGGAAACGCACCTAATATACATTTGTAATAGACTTTACCTACTACTGCCTTTATTAACTATTTTTATTGTTACATGAAAGGGATTATTTGTCACAGTGTGGATAGCACGTGTATTGCAAAATGAACGCTCTCTGTAAAGCACTGGAGCCAACTTTTAAATTAGTTATGACCATACACATTTTCCTAAGTGTTTCCCTAGAAGACAATTTCTATGTGTACTATCAAAGGAAAATTGCACCAAGTGGAGTTAAAGAACCAAGGATGACTTTATTCAAGACTATAGCAAGAGGGGGTCCAGTCTGAGATGGCGCCATAGGAAGACCCTGAACTCACCTCCTCTCAAGACCTACATATAGAGCCATTCCTCCTGAAGAAGAACTGAAGGCTGACTGAACAGCTGCCTCTCAACAAACAATAAAGGGATCACACTGAGATAGGCAGGAAACACAGAGCCATGGCGTCAATGGGAACCCCATCCCAGACACAGAGACTTGCAGTAGGGAGAGAAATCACTGAAGGGCCTGCACTAAGACTCACCTACCTTGGGACACAGTGAAGAAACAGCAGTGTAAAGGGCATATAGACTATATATAAAAGACATACATTCACTAACCCTAGAGTATATGCCAAATGGGCAGGGGACTACTAAAACTCTCTCAAGGGTCAGAGGCACCAGAGGGCACCATTTTTTTGTGCCCTCTCCCTTGATAGCCCAGACAAAAACATGGTACAGGCACTCTAGCCAGTCTTCCAAGGCTGCACCAGCATACCCGAGGCCCCTAGCTAACACCAGCTCCAGCTGGCATCCAAGGCGGCCACAGTACAGCATCCTTTGGACCCCTGCCCACACCAAACCCAACTCTAGCTGCTCCAACAAGGAGCCCTGGCATGGTGCACCCCAGGATCCCTCCAGCCCACACCCACCCCAGATCCAGCCATCCTGCCAATTCAGCCCCAGTGCAACATGCTCTGGGACCCTCCCAGGCAATGCTCATTCCAGATCCAGGTGGTCTGCCAAAGCCATCCACATACACAATCACACAGACGATGTGCTGACAGATGGCCATACATTCAAGACCAGGAGAAGTAACTGTCTCACCTAATTCATTAAACAAACAAGCAATGAAAAAAAAACAAACATAAAGACCCACACACATAGTAAGTCAAACAAAGTGAGGACACAGAGGAATATATTCCAAATGAAGGAACAAATAAAGCCCCAGAAAAAAAACACCCAAATGAAACAGAGATAAGTGATTATCTGAGGAAGAGTTCAAATAATGTTCACAAATATGCTCCCCAAACTCAAAAGAAGAATGGAGGAACACAGTGAAAATACCAACAAATAGCTAGAAAATAGAAGTAAGAACAAATCAGAGATGAAGAAGACCATAACTAAAATGAAAAATACACTAGAGATAATCAAAAGCAGATTAGATGATATGGAAGAATGGATCAGGGATGTGGAAGACAAAATAGGGGAAATCACCCAATCAGAAGAGCAAAGAGGAAAAAAGAATTTTAAAAAAACGTGGGTAGTTTAAGGGATCTCTGGGACATCAAATGTACTCTTTCACATTGTATGAGTCCCAGAAAGAGAAGAGAGAAAGTAAAGGGCAGAAAACCTATTTGAAGAAAAAATGGATGAATATATATAGATATACATGAATCTCATGGTAAGCACAAACCAAAACCCTATAAAAGATACAAAAAATACTAAAGAGAAAGAAGCTCAAACATAAAATTAAGGAAAATCCTCAAGCCGCAAGAGATGAGACCAAGAAAAGAAAGAACAGAGAACTACAAAAGCAAGGAGAAAGTGATGAACAAAATGTCATTAAGTACATACCTAACAATAACCAAGTTAAATATAAATGGAATAAATGATCCAGTCAGAAGACACAGGGTGGCTGAATGGATAAAAAAACAGCACCTGTAGATTGTTTTGGTTAGTACAGTCATTTTCACAATATTGATTCTTCCAATCCAGGAACATGGTATATCTCTCCATCTGTTTGTGTCATCTTTGATTTCTTTCATCAGTGTTTTATAATTTTTTGAGTAGTGGCCTTTTGCCACTAGGTGGGTTTATTCCTAAGTATTTTATTCTTTTTGCTGCAATGGTAAATGGAACTGTTTGCTTAATTTCTCTTTCTGACCTTTTGTTGTTAGTGTAGAGGAAAGCAAGAGATTTCTGTGCATTAATTTTGTATCCTGCAACCTTACCAAATTCACTGATTTCTTCTAGTAGTTTTCTGGTGGCATCTTTAGGATTCTCTATATATAGTATCATGTCATCTGCAAACAATGACAGTTTTACTTCCTGTTTTCCAATTTGTATTCCTCTTATTTCTTTTTCTTCTCTGACAGCCGTGGCTAGGACTTCCAATACTATGTTGAATAATAGTGGCGAAAGTAGACACCCTTCTTTTATTCCTGATCTTAGAGGAAATGCTTTCATTTTCCACCATTGAGAATACTACCCAAAGCAATCTACAGGTTCAATGCAATCCCTATCAAATTACCAATAAAATTTTTCATAGAATTAGAACAAAAAATTATACAATTTGTATGGAAACACAAAAGAACCCGAATAGCCAAAGCAATCTTGAGAAAGAAAAACACTACTGGAGGAATCAGGCTCCCCAACTTCAGACTATACTACAAAGCTACAGTAATCAAGAAAATATGGTACTGGCACAAAAACAGAAATATAGATCAATGGTACAGGATAGAAAGCCCAGAGATAAATCCACGCACCTATGATCACTTAATCTATGACAAAGGAGGCAAGAATATAAAATGGAGACAAGACAGCCTCTTCAATAAATGGTGCTAGGAAAACTGGACAACTACATGTAAAAGAATGAAATTAGAATACTACCTAATACCATACACAAAAATAAACTCAAAAGAGATTAAAGACCTAAATGTAAGACCAGACAGTGTAAAACTCTTAGACAAAAGCATAGGAAAAACACTCTTTGACATAAACCACAGCAAGGTATTTTATGACCCACCTCCTAGAGTAGTGAAAATAAAAACAAAAATAAGCGAATGGGACCTAATGAAACTTAAAAGCTTTTGCACAGCAAAGGAAACCATAAACAAGACAAAAAGACAACCCACAGAATGAAAGACAATGTTTGCAAATTAAGCAACAAAGGATTAATCACCAAAATATATAAACATCTCATGCAGCTCAATATCAAAAAAACAAACAACCCAATCAAACAATGGTCTGAAGACCTAAATCACCGAAGGGCCTGCACTAAGACTCACCTACCTTGGGACACAGTGAAGAAACAGCAGTGTAAAGGACATATAGACTATATATAAAAGACACACATTCACTAACCCTAGAGTATATGCCAAATGGGCAGGGGACTACTAAAACTCTCTCAAGGGTCAGAGGCACCAGAGGGCACCATTTTTTTGTGCCCTCTCCCTTGATAGCCCAGACAAAAACATGGTACAGGCACTCTAGCCAGTCTTCCAAGGCTGCACCAGCATACCCGAGGCCCCTAGCTAACACCAGCTCCAGCTGGCACCCAAGGCGGCCACAGTACAGATAAAGAAGATGTGGCACATATATAAAATGGAATATTACTCAACCATAAAAAGAAACGAAATTGAGTTATTTGTAGTGAGGTGGATGGACCTAGAGTCTGTCATACAGAGTGAAGTAAGTCAGAAAGAGAAAAAAAAATACCATATGCTAACACATATATATGAAATCTAAGGGAAAAAAAGGTCATGAAGCCCCTAGGGGTAAGATGGGAATAAAGACACAGACCTACTAGACAATGGACTTGAGGATGTGGGGAGGGGGAAGGGTAAGCCGTGACAAAGTGAGAGAGTGGCATGGACATATATACACTACCAAGCTTAAAATAGATAGCTAGTGGGAAGCAGCCGCATAGCACAGGGAGATCAGCTCGGTGCTTTGTGACCAACTAGAGGGGTGGGATAGGGAGGGTGGGAGGGAGGGAGACGCAAGAGGGAAGAGATACGGGAACATATGTATAGGTATAGCTGATTCACTGTTATAAAGCAGAAACTAACACACCATTGTAAAGCAATTATACTCTAATAAAGATGTTAAAAAAAAAACAGGTGGAATGTAAACATATCTAGAATTAAAATTGAGAGAGAAATATGCATAATAGCTAAAAAACAGAGCTGTAGCATTATTACTGTATTTCACAAATACACTCATGTTTTCATTTTGAATTAAGTAGCCTAACAACAAAGAGCATATAACAAGTAATCACTAAAAAAAAGAAAAAAATGATGTTAAGACTTGAATGGCTCAAAAGAGGGTTAAGGAATTCTAAGAAACTGGTCTTGTCACCTTTAAGGATACTTGGCTTCTCTGAGGGTTCACAGTGTCTGTCTGTTCACCTGTCCATCAGTTTGGTGGGTTTCATTTAAGTCTCTATACCAATTTGAATGATCAAGAGATACTAATTTAAAGAAATTTCTATATGCAACTAGTCTTGCTTTCCTCCCCTAATATGCTATTTTTAATTGTCTTAATTCTGAAATAATTCATCACATAAGATAAATTTTAAGTTAGACACTGAACATTAATCTCTGAACACATGTTCCCTGCACTCAAAGAACTATCTCACAGAAGCAACCACAGAACTACCTAAAAATAACAGGAAAGTTAAAAGTTAATGAAATCAGAAAGAATATGTTCAAAGGTTAGACAGGATTTAGGAGTTGAGAAAGAGAAAGCATAGGTGAATAGCAATGAATTATTTAGCTAGCATTTTTCTTTGACAAATATAATTTGGTCTCAGCATCCTTATGAATTTAGAATGAATTCATTAAAAGTTACTATAAAAACAGAAGCCAAGCTGTAGTTTAGATTTTTTTAGAATATATCAATGAGTCAGAAGTTTTTCTTAAAATGCCTCAAGGAGTCAAAAGTTCTTAGCTATACTGATTATTTCCTTTTTTACTGGCTCCTGAAGTTTTGAAAGTACCAGTATTGTAAGGAATAAAAAGGACTGAATAAAATACTTGACTGCTTATCTGGAAAAGGTTTCTTCTTATTACTATGACATTTTCCACCTTAATTCTATTTTTATATGCTTTTACAACTTCCTCTGATGGTCAATAAATAAGCTAATGAGCTTTGCTAATTAGATTTTTTTAGTAGACTCCACTTAATTTGCTTATTTTCCTGCATGTTCCCCTTTTCATTTATTTTTTTCTTTTCTCTATTTTTTATAGTTCTCATATAGTCTTGTTTTGCTAAGCAATGGGAGTCTAAATATTGTTTGAAATACATGTATTAGGTGGGATGTTCTCAGTTACCCTACAGTAAAAACTCAGACATTCTTCCCCCACCCCTAGACAGCGCTAGGCAGACTTGTGAATCATTTCTTTGTCACCTACAATGTTTCCTCTTCATTTCTTTCTTCCTTAACCCCAAATCCTTCACACTGGTATTTCCAGGAACATTTGTCCCCATCTCAGAAATAATCCTCCTGCATCACATCATCTCATAAGAACCTAATACCCTCATGAAAGTGTAGGTAAAACAGCTTAATAGAGAAAATGTGAAAATTTACCAATAATACCCACTTAGTAAGAAAAGACCAAGCTTTTACCCAAAGAAACTAAACATGCATTTAGTTATTAATTTTTAGACATCAGTGAACCATGTAAGAGATGTGGATGGGTTTTAGGTATGTAATAGGATGAGGAAGAGGGGAACAGGGAAGTTCAGCATTTATGAGGATCCTGAGAACGTAAATAGAGTTCTACCCCAATTCATCGACCTAAAAGATAACCACCCCTCCAAATGGATTTGTTTATTAGTTTGTTCTATATGATTAATCAATTACCCGCATTATCACCCCCATGCCAGAGTATCATGTCGTGAGCCAGTGAACATTATTTTGTTTGTCTGTCTGTTTGCTTTGGTATTGTTCTTCTCTAAAGAATTAATCTAATGAAGAGTATGATATTTCAATAAGACACAGTGATAAAAGACTGCTCCATGATAAAATGGCCAACATAGTTACAGCAACATAGTTACAGTGGGAAATAAATTCAGGTTTTTTTTGAGACTTTATGAACAAATAAGATTTAAAAATCATTTTTCTTATGCTATTAAGTAAGATAGTCTAAATAAAAAGTTACATATTTTTAACTTTCAAGGAATATACGGAAAACTTAATAGATTTTGAGTCATGTCTAAGTGCTACTGCAGTCTTCACATATTAGAGATAATGACTTGACACATCTAGTTAATAATTTAATCAATTTACAGAGGCTTCCTGTCAATCAAGCTAAAAATACCCAGAGACTCAATATTTCTGACCCTCAAATAAAAGGAGAAACAAAAGGAGATGCCAACGCCATATGATGTCCACATACGTAAGACCAACTATAGCTTAGGTACACACAGAAAGAATAATGTTTTGACAGAGCATGAATTAAAAATGAGACACCTGGCTTCCCTGGTGGCGCAGTGGTTGAGAGTCCGCCTGCCGATGCAGGGGACGCGGGTTTGTGCCCCGGTCCGGGAAGATCCCACATGCCACGGAGCGTCTGGGCCCGTGAGCCATGGCCGCTGAGCCTGCGCGTCCGGAGCCTGTGCTCCGCCACGGGAGAGGCCACAACAGTGAGAGGCCCGCGTACCGCAAAAAAAAAAAACAAAAAAAACCCAAACACACAGGCTGACATATTTTCAGTATTAACAGTAACCTATTTTAATCAGAGACATTTTATGTTTGTGTGCCATAGAGTAGCATCAAATATAACTAGGAATATCTCAAGAGATTTAATAAATTTAATTAAACAAGGTATTAATATTTCATGTTTTACATGACAGTTTAAAAAGATAGTAAAGTTTTTTTAAAAGTACAAATCACCAGAATTCTTCCAACACTGCTTTTTAAAAGTGGAAGTTTATGATACTAAATGGAAAATGTTTTGAGCAAGATTACCAGTGAGCAACTAAAAGAGTAAAAGAGAAAATAACCTACCAATTATCTTACACACTGAGATCTTACTATAGATAATACTTTTCCATAGGGACAGACACAATTTGTTGACATAATGAACTACCAGTTTTGCAAAGATACAAAAGGATATTCTTGTAAGGTAGTCAGTATGATTTTAGCAAGCTATCAAATCTAAAGTATTTGTAATGAATGGAATGAACTGAATAAAAGTTAAAGAGAATTGAAAGAGGAGGAGGGATGGGGCAGGGGAGGGGCAGGAAGAATAGAACAGAAAAAAGAGCAGCCTTCTGAATTCCAAACTCATGAGAAATGAATTTTTGTTACCTCCGCTTCCTCTTTTGCTTTCCGTACATATGTATTTGAATGGATCCTCCTGTAAACAGAAAAGTCTCCCAGGGTACCAACATGTTGTAGCAAGTTGAATAAAACTCTCCCTTTCAATTCATTCTTTGCTCTAAAACCCAATGCAGTTAGATAAAATATCTTTTACATCTTCTGGAAAAATCTCGGTGATTTGTAAAGTGAGACAAACTTTTTTCTAGACTAGATTGTTTTCCTTTGTATCTTTCCCTGGCACATAAGTATGAAGCTTTTGTCTTTTCTGAGAAAGCCAGAATTATAGGCTTATTTTACTTATTTATGAAACAGAAACAGACACAGAAAACAAACTTAACCAAAGGGGAAAGTCGGGGCGGGGGGAGGGATAAATCAGGAGTTTGGGATTAGCAGATACAAACTATTATATATAAAATAGATAAACAACAAGGTGCTACTGTATAGCACAGGGAACTATATTTAATACCCTATAAAAATCATAATGGAAAAGAATATGTATTTATATGTATAACTAAATCCCTTTGCTGTACACCGGAAATTAACACATTATAAATCAACTATACTAAAATAAAATGAACATATAGGCTCATTTAAAATTTTCTTTAACCTTAATCATTATCCATTCTTTGGCAAAACTACCCTTCCATTTTACTCTGCAGAGCTGACTATGAATATAGCACTTTGCATGTCGATTAAACACAGTATAATGTCTTCAGAGGCCATGAAAGGTCTTGTCTGCTTAAATCCCCAGGTAAAAAGTACAGGAAAATATATCCATATATATGTGAGAACAATTCAGGTGCTCAAGATCTTAAATTGTTAGTAAGGTGTGTCACTAACCAAATATATTAGCTATGAATTTAGTTTCTACTCACAGTTGTTATATAGATAACATATAAATATCTTCAATACTGAGTCTCAGAGAGACATGTTAGAAAACATTCAATCACATTAAATTATAATCTTTGCGTGAAGTCTTTAATTTCAAGTAAGTCGGACAAAAAAACCCAATTTTATAATTAAAAAAATTAGAATCCAGTTTTATTAAGGAATTTAAATAGACTAATGTCCTGTCTATTATCCTCATCACTCAATTTCTTGAATATTCAAAAGTGGCTTTGATCAGTATTTTTCGGTTCCTTTTCTCCACCATGCCCATCATTATGTGGTTTTCCCTATAAATCGGTAAAGAAGTAGAGGACTGATGAAACTGCATAGTGTAAAATAAGAAGCACTGACTCCACAAGAGCTTTTATATTACCCCCAAAGAGTTTAAAAAACAGGCCCTAGTTTCCAGAACTCTCCAGAGTTCTCCAGAACTCAAATCTTTTAGTGTGACTCTTTTAAGTTGTGTAAGAAATACCATGTTCTTAATTCCAGACAGCCAGTTGTTACTTTACATAGGAAGATAATCCGAATCATCAATTTCCTTACAGCCATTGAACGAATATATTTCAGGCACTACGCTTGGGCTAGAAATAAAAAAAATATATAAAAAAAGAAATTTTCTTGCTCTTAAACTTAGAAGAATTTATTCAAATTAACAAAATGTTTACTTTAAAAGACATGAGTGACCTGGGACTAAGTGAGGGAGATGCCCAGAGAGCAACTGAATCATTGAGAACAAGTAGGAAAACAGAGGGGTCATTCTGGCAGGTCATAATCTCTGCTCTGGAATCCAGTTCCAGCAGACCGCAATCACTCCCCCGGCTTCCAGTTCTACATTTTAACAATTTTTAAGCAGGAAATTACTTAATACAGGGTTTTACCTAAAACTGTAGGAAGAAGAGGGAAAACAGGCTCTAGGCAAATTTCTAGTTTCTTTTTCTGGTTTGAACTTATCTAAAAATAGGAATTGAGATCCCTTTCCCCCAGGCCCCCTCATCCTCAGCACACACATAGTATAACTGAAGATATATAAACCATGAACATTTGAGACTTACTGACATCAGTCAAGTCTCCAGGTAGAGGTCCAAGGAATTGGCCCTGAAGAGTCCAGAATAAAAGGATTCTTCCATCAGAGAATGCTATTTAAAGTAATAATTCCTCTGTAACCATTGAAAATGCATGTATTTACTTGACAATATTATGCAATAAGCAGTAGGAATACAAAGACCAAAGGCACAGTCCATGTACTCAAGAAATCCATTGCCTCTTGAAAGAGACAAGTCATCCAGTAGTTATACTGAAGTGTAGTCAAGTGCTATAAAGGATGTAATCATAGGATATTAAAATGGTACAGAAAATACTTTTTTATTCCTATGAAGGTCCCTGCTTATGTACCTCTTGCCTTTCAACAAGCTGATACTGAATTATTTGAACTTCACTATCACTCTCACAGGCATAATTGTCATTTCCACGATAACTATTTCTTACCAGTCACTAAATCTCACCCAGCCCTGCTCTCCTGCCTTGATCTGCATGGATTTGATTGCATGACCTCATGACAGGCTCTGTCTGCTGGACAGCAACCAGACCATGAACTTGAGGGAAGCAGGGTGGCCAAGGACAAAAGAAAGTCTACATGGGGCAGCCCGGAATAACCGGGTTTGATCAGGGAACAGTACTGAGTGTGTTGACTATGAAAGAGGATTGAGTATGTAAATAGAGTGTGGTCAGGAGCAGTTACCTAAAAGGAGGGGAAAGTTTGTCAAAGTATGACTTTGAAATCTGTCCCCATAATATGCTATTATTTATATGTTTATTAATATGTTAAAATTTTAATATGCAAGTCCGCCTATATGAAATCCTTATTTTCCTGCAGCATGTTTGAAAAGACAAGGAGAAAATCTACAGCCTGAATTTGTTACTAACAGCTTATTGTTGCAAGAACTTCATACTAAAAATTACTATTAAATTGGAAATATGTTATCTGATATAACAATACCTTAACATGTAATTATCTTTATTAGACTAGTCACCTCCAATGATCATAAGGGAATGGGAAAAAGAGCCAACACATGGAGATGGTCCTTAACAGAGATTCGAGATTGAGAGGGGGAAGAGGGGTCATTGGAGGGTGGGGCTCAAGCATTTGAAGTTTAAAAGCTTTGGAAGGATAAAAAAAATAGTGAGAGGGAGGGTATTTTGGGCCACAAAATAGTCTGATATTCAGTTTCCACATGCCACAGTACTATCACTGCATAAAGAGATTTGGGATGAAAGCCAGATCAAGAAGTGCTTAGCGCTATGATTTTGCCTAGTGAGCACTTCTCTAAAAAGTCTCACTAATTAATTAACACGTAGGTTTTTCTCCCATTGTTTCTTTCTTCCCTTGCCCCTTCCACTGCTAGAAAGAAATCCCAAGAAAATGGCCTTCTGGCCACCAATATAATTTTGAAGATGAAGGTCAGAGCCCAAAATTCTTTCTAATTTTTATTTAAACTAGATTTCAGGCCTTAACTAGAAACTCTTATCGTTCTCCTATCATTCTTTCAGTGAAAACACAGCTTAGATTTCAAGTTCCGAATATTTACAAGATACTTTTAACATATAAAAAATACTTGTGTAAGAATGATCAATTTGTTTATTGCTTCAAATTTAATTTTAGCTTCTATGGTAATGTTAGCGATTAGCTATGTGAAATGCTATTAAGTACAACGAGCTTGTTACAAATATTTCCTAAAGAATAGAAGCAGAAATACCAAAATAAATGCTTCAAGTTAAGAATTACAAGAATAGGGACGTCCCTGGTGGTCCAGCGGTTAAGACTCCATGCTTCCAATGCAGGGGACCCAGGTTTGATCCCTGGTCAGGGAACTAGATCCCGCATGCTGCAACTAAAGATCCCACATGCCACAACTAGAACGCGGCGCAGCTAAATAAATAAGTAAATAAATGTTTTCTTTAAAAAAAGGAGCTATTAAAAAAAAAAGAATTACAAGAATAGGGCCTCCTCTTACTGATTACCAGTGTGTATGTATGTGAATGTATGTATATGTATGACCAGTATGTATGTATGTATGTATGTGTGTGTGTATATATATATATACATATATAAAATATACACACACACACATATGTATCACCCGTAATATTGGCTTCAGAACTGTTCTAAATGTTAAAAGAATAAAATTAAGAAAATAACTTGATGCAAATGCAGCCTTAAATCTCTGTAGGAAATTGAACTCAAAATCAAGATATAAAATCATTTAGGGGATATTTTTGGCAAAGATAATCTTTCAGGACCAGAATTCTTTGACAGAAAGAAGCACCAATTTCAATTTGCAAAAAGCCACTCAGGTGTGAAATGTGCCTTTCTCCCCAAAGCCTCCGTTCCATTGGTGCAGAGTTCAGTCAGTACCATGTACCCTGCATCACCTCAGCTACAACAATAAAATGTGGGCATATTCTCAACTTTAAGTATATCCAGCCATGACTACAGTAATTGCGAAGCTTCAGTGACTTTATTTTCACTTTGAATATTTCCTTTAATTGTCAACTCAGGTGTTTTTATTTGCCAATTTCTTATCAGTGATACACTTAACCATAAATCAACGAGAAATGCTACTTTCAGAGAGAAAATGGCACAAATATCTCGCACATTTACTCAGCATGCAGTTGACAGGTTTATTAATTCCATCAGTATTTACTGTATATTCTTCTGCAAGAGACAAAATAAATTTGTTTGCCTCAGTATAACTTAGTTTTATAAGAATGCAGTCTTATGAAATGTCACAGAAAGGTTCACGGCAAAAAGTACAGAGGAAAGTAAACCCTTCCTTTCTTGGCATATTCACTCTCACACAAGAGGTAAAGAATAGGTAAGAGCTTATATTCCAGAAGAGGGTGAAAGAGGAAAATATACAGATTCACAAATAGTCCCAACTTACTGGGTGAATAACAGAAAAAAAACAATCAACCTATTAGGTCTCCCCATCATATAATAAAATATCATGCAACAAAATGAAAGTAGTCTTGCAAATCAGAAACCCTAGGTTTGGATAACAGTTCCGACACCAGCTAGGGGGCCTTGGGAAAGTCATATCATGTCAATGGGATTCAGTTTCATTATTTGCAAAATATTAAAGTATCTGTATTTTAAAGACAGCATAAAGCTTAAATAATTATCTAGCACCACAGCCTGGAACACAGTAGTCTCTCAATTAAATATACATAAATGAATAGTTTTCCTCTAACCTTTTCTGATTTCTTTTCACTTTTTTTCCTTTCTATTTAAGTAATATATTTCTGTACCCATACATTTAATGTTAACAGCTCTGTGTATGGGAAGCAACTACAAACAAATGGAATCTTACTTATGTTTTTGTGTCATCTCTAATTATTTTTTCTTAAGTGCATTACAGTCACTCATTTCTGTCAGTTAGCTTAGGTCTGAAAAGTCCTGTAGAGCATTTACATTTCTGTAAACCGTGGCAATTGACTAGACTCACAGAATGACCTTTGACTGTAGAAAGTACAGATCTTCATTTAAGCAAAAAAGTAGTAATTCAATAAGTATTCTAATAGTTGCCTCCTGTAAATGGATATTTGCCAAGCTTTTAAGTCACATTAGTTAATATATCTAAGGAAGGAGAAGGAAACACAGGGAAGGAGATCAAAGAAGGAGTGAGGAATCATGCATATGATTGTCCTAGGAGACTATTTTCAGGATAAGAACACTTCATTAATAGTTAGCCTACAATTAAGTTACTTTTTAATGACTATAATTACCTTATCATGGAAAGAACACTGGATTTAGAGCTAGATGATTAGTTTGAGTCTAGTAACTACTCTCAACATATAAACTTGGTCAACTCTCTTAATATTCTGCAATCTAATTTACTGCACATATCAAATGGTAATAATCACCTCTCGTGAACCTCACTGAGTTGTTATATAATTTAAGGTATATTAAATATATATGAAAATGATTTCTAAGTAGTAAGCAGCATTATAACTATATTATCGGTATCAGTGACGTTGAAGATCTTTCCCAAGGGAAAGATAGAGAGGTATCTTGTCACTTAGTGAGTTAACTGCCACAAATGGAAATACTCCATAATGAAAAAAGAATGAACACAGTCTGAAAGACCCTTCCACCACCTCTACTATGTGCAAGTCTCATAATTTCATTTTCTTATTTGTAAATTAGGGATTGTCATGATTACTTAATAAGGTCATAGGTTGTAAATGAAATACCGCACATAAATAGTCTAGCCGAGTACACACTTTCATTCAATGCTCCAATTTTACTGTCCATTTCTAAAAACCAGGGCTGACCTCAAACAAAATAGTGAAGTACTTTGCCTTCAGGGACCCAAATCTCTCTCCACTCTGGGTAAACAAGCTATCACAGCACTCCTAGATCCTGACCCTACGGTACTCACTCTGCTTCCCTGTATTCAAGAGTCTGTTGAGTCATCGCTCAACGTTTATGGCACACCTCTGATGAGCCAAGCACAAAAATTAACAAAATACCCCTACCCTTGATGTGTTCCCACTGACAGCAGAGAGGTACCTAAATGTTCTACGCAGGGAGAGTGAAGTCAGAAGTGGAAGATTTCTCCAGCAGAACATTAGAGAATGACAGCACTCATGCAGAATCAAGCCTTTTCTGATCCGCTTTAGAATCCCTTCACAGCAAACAGCTCTCCAGCCTGTATGTCTTAACACTTCTGATGAATGTTCGTATGTATTCGGTCATATTTTTAACTACAGGAACATACATTTCTGCTATGAGAAAAATCTATTTGGATACCACTGAGTAAAAGATTAACACAGGGAGAGAAATTTAAACGTTAATAAAATGTTAATAAAATGAGGATGACAATCAATATAGATTCTCTTCTCAGTCATCAGAAAGAAGGAAAAATACGTTATGGGTGGAAAAAAACCATTAACATTGATCATGTGCTTTAGGGACAGATTTTGATTATTTAGATTTTGTAAATTTAAATTTTGCAAATTTAAATTTTGTAAATGAACTTGTTAAAGATAGAAAGATATACTGATTACAATAATTTTCTACACATAGGACTCAGGAAAGAAGAATTTTGGATATATGTATCTTTTTTTTAGTCATCATCAGCATGTCAACACAACTTGACTTTTATTTGCCTACCTATTTAAATGGTAAATTTCAGAAAACTTTTATATTAAGACAGAAAAGGAGATACTTGAGTGTGAATTTCCCAAGGACTTCTATTAGAAAGACTGCACATTAATGGATACATTTGAGAAATTACGTTTGGATCCCAGGTGACAATGATTTGAGAGAATACTAAGCTGTTTTCAAGCTTCAGGAACTGAATGATTGCAAAACATAGGAGCTGTGAATCTTAAGGGAACTAATCCAGAGTCATGTGAAGAAAATTTTAGCAGAAAAGGAAAAAAAATTAGCTAGTTTCTCAACATTATTTTTTTAACATCTTTATTGGAGTATAATTGCTTTACAGTGGTGTGTTAGTTTCTGCTTTATAACAAAGTGAATCAGCTATGTGTATACATATATCCCCATATCTCCTCCCTCTTGCGTCTCCCCCCCACCCTCCGTATCCCACCCCTCTAGGTGGTCACAAAGCACCGAGCTGATCTCCCTCTGCTACGCGGCTGCTTCCCACTAGCTATCTATTTTACATTTGGTAGTGTATATATGTCCATGCCACCCTCTCACTTCATCCCAGCTTACACTTCCTATTTGCCATGTCCTCAAGTCCATTATCTACATCTGCATCTTTATTTCTGTCCTGCCCCTACGTTCTTCAGAACCTTTTTTTTTTTAGATTCCATATATATGTGTAAGCTTACAGTATTTGTTTTTCTCTTTCTGACTTACTTCACTCACTATGACAGACTCTAGGTCCATCCACCTCACTACAAATAACTAAATTTCATTTCTTTTTACGGCTAAGTAATATTCCATTGTATATATGTGCCACATTTTCTTTATCCATTCATCTGTAGATGGACACTTAGGTAGCTTCCGCTTCCTGGCTATTTTAAATAATGCTGCAATGAACATTATGGTACATGACTCTTTTGAATTATGGTTTTCCCAGGGTATATACTCAGTAGTGGGATCGCTGGGTCGTATGGTAGTTCTATCTTTAGTTTTTTAAGGAACCTCCATATTGTTCTCCATAGTGGCTACATCAATTTACATTCCCACCAACATTAGCATTCTCAACTTTCAACTGCGTGCATCTTACCCTTTGGGCAAATAATCCTCAATTAAAACATTATCTAAAATAAATTGGACAACTGAATTCGTGTATTCTTAGTGTAATCACAGCACGTCTATGTGTTATCTCCTATAAAAAATTTGTTTAAAGGAGAAAATCTACTCAATACTTTTATGATCAAAAGATAATGATAGCCAATTGATTCAACATGTTTCTTCTGTATAGAATTATTTCACAACTAATTCCAATAAGGTCAAGTACAAGCTCTTCAAGTCTATGATTGAGATCATTCATGTTTGCCTTTGTTCCCTTTCTGGATCCATTATGATCAAGTTCTCAGAAAATTAATCCAGTCTTATAAACAAGATAGATAAAGCTCAAACAGCTTAAGTATGTTGCTTGGTTTGCAAGTGGCTAGGCCAGAATTTAAACCCAGACCTACCAGGTAGTCATAGCCCTGTTACTGGTCATGCTCTGCGTCACCCTTCAGACCCTTTATTATCTACTTCATGGAGGAAAAAGTCAAAGTCCATTAACCTATTATGAATTTGAACACAAAAACAGAGAACTCTCCAAATCTGTGCTTTTACTTAAGAGATTATTTTCAGATGGCAAAGTATGAGGGTGATTCTCTCTAGTTTTCAGTGTTTACTTAAATGATATCTGTTGACTATTCTTTTCCTACCCTGCACACCATCTCATCTACCAAAATTCAGTTTAATTGCAACGCTGGTGGACATGCCTTAAAGCACAACATGCTTCACATTTGGAGCACACAGGCACCAGGTCTCACTGACAGAATGACCTTTTCCTCCTGTGAGCAGTGACATGAACGATGCAGACAGTGCTACTGGGAACACTCATGAAAGACAGTTAGCATATTTTACTCTTTGGAATTGAAGGTCTGTAACGTGAGGGATTATTGTGAAGGGAATCATAACATTCCTGGAGCATTTCATTTTTCAGATAAATTTAATAATGAAAACTTTCATACTGGAAAGCACTTCTATTGTCTTTCCTAATACACAAAGCATTAGTTCCTTCAAACGTATGCAAGAGAAATGAATTTTTCTTCTATTTACTTAATACTGCTAAGATCAAAAAAAGGAAACACCAGATAACAGAGACTTTGCAAAAGAGAGGATTGCCATAAGCCAGCTTCTCTCATAGCAGAGTAACAAAAAGGAAGGTCTTTATTCCTCCAGAATGTATAGGAGCAAAAAAAGGCATGTTTTTGTATAAGCCATGAGAAAGTGAGGGTCAAAAAGAGAGAGAGAGAAAGTGCTTATCTGGCCTTACCTTACATCATACTCAACAGGGCTGGCTTCTGGGGAAAACACACCTCAGAAGACCAAAGCTGGAGAAGTCCTACCAGATGTCCCAAGGCTGAGGGACATATCTTAAGAGAGCAGAAAAGGAACCTACCCCAAGTAAGGGGAGGAGGGAAAAGAAAAAGAATCAATATTTGGCAGAGCCAGGGAAAACCAACCAATGACAGATCGATTCAAGTTCAAGGAGCCCATTCCTTGCCTCTCCTCACTGGAGATCCTGGAGGAGACTTGGGCAGCCTAAGGCCCTGGGACAGAGCAGTAGAAATCGTTGATAGGAAAATGATAGGAAATGTATTGTGCTGCCTTTTCCCACTACAGTCTTCCAGCCTAAAGCAGCAGCGGACAGAGGGAGGAAGCTTTAACTTTAGTGAAGTAAGGTGTTTATCCTTACACTGGACTACATATGATAATTACTAAACTGGGAAATTTTTATAGAACTACAAGTAATCAGAGAATGGTTGATTACCTGTGACTGAACTCCTCCCCGACACCCCACATCCCCCACACACATACACAAGCACTGGGTTTGCCCAAGGGCAGAAAAAGTATTAGGCACAGAATGGGTTGAAATGGACCAAAACGAAGTGAATGCAAGTATTTTCCGTCTGTACACCACAGATCTTGCTTATTTATACTTGCAATTCTTGAAATCCCTTTAGGACACTTGTAAAGCACTTTACATTCTACCTTTTCATGAATCCTCTGTCATGTGCCAGTCATCTTTACATTTGAAGACATTTCTGCCTAGAGTGAGATGCTTATTTTTAACTGGGACGGTACCGGTTTCGTCCATATCTTCGCCATTTCCAATTTTATATGTCTCAGGTGCTCTATCTGCTGTATAGAAGAGTAGCTACAAAACAGGTAACACAAATTAACTTACTGATTGTGTTCTTCTAATTAGTGATCTGCTGAACTTCTACGTTACATTGAAGGAACTGGCAAAGAATGGAAGTAAACCTCTGCCCTGCAAGCAAACAAGAGATTAAAAAGAATCTGTGTTTTATGGGCTTCACTTTAATCTTGTCGTTTCATATGGAAATTAGCACCAAATCCTTGCCTGTGTACCATGAAGTCATGTTCTAAGGACACGGGAAACATACTAAGATATGGTTTGTCACTAAAAATTATGGTTCACATTAAGAAGAACTGACTCAGTTCCTTTACGTGAATACATTAACAACTTCAAGGAAAAATATGTTACAGGTAAGTTGGGAATATGATCTTGACTAATTTACAGCCAATCAGGAAAGTTTTATGGTTTTTTTCCCCTTCACCTAAAAGACAATCATTAATACTAATTAAGGAGCTTTGGTACAAAAATATTTTTCAAGTACTTATTGGGATCAAAGAATGAAAATGAGAATTTTTGTCACAAATGTTTATCAAAATTCAATTACAGGGCTTCCCGGTGGCACAGTGGTTGAGAGTCCGCCTGCCGATGCAGGGGACACGGGTTCGTGCCCCGGTCCGGGAAGATCCCACATGCCGTAGGAGCGGCTGGGCCCGTGAACCATGGCCGCTGAGCCTGCGCGTCCGGAGCCTGTGCTCCGCAACGGTAGAGGCCACAACAGTGAGAGGCTCGCGTACCGAAAAAAAAAAAAAAAATTCAATTACAGTTATACAACTTTTCTTATGGTTTTAGCATAAACCCCAGTTACCTCCATTAAGATTCATCCATGGGGTGGAGTCAAAAGTTAGACTGAAACTCAAAGCACCTGAGGCCTTGCCTTAGGTTTCTCACTAATTCTGTAACCTTGAAAATCATGTAATGTTTCTATTAGTCTTGTTTTATTGAATTTATAAGATTACTCGTATCATCTAGAAATAAAGAAATCTAAATGTTCTTATACCATCAGATTAGGACAAGTATATTCAATCTTGTTCACTTCATAAAGCTACTAAGAAGATCAAAAATATATATGAACAAATTTATAAATGCATAAAGTGTAATACAAATGCTAGTAAGGGCCAAATTCTTGATAACGTACTGAATACATTTTGCAGATGCACTTTACATAAATTATTTTACTAATCCTCACAATAACCCAGGTCAAAGAAGTACTTTCACAATCCCAATTTCACAGAGGGATATTACAATTATACCTAGGCTACATGAACAGTAAATAGTTGTCAAGTAATCAACAGCAGAAAACCCCTTACCTAGTCTCAAAAAAAAATTTATGAAAAAAATAGTACAGTATATTTAAAATTTGAGATTAGATAACTGTGAATTTAAAATGCATCAAAAGTTACTATTCTTGAAATTTAGATTTGTACCCTTTTTATAGTCGGCTACATTTTCTTGGAAGTACCACTAAAATTATACAAATGAAAATAATTATTTGATTCATTAAGGGGACAAGCCAGTAAATACACTGTTTCCAAATCTGTAATTTAAAATATAAAATGCTGACGTATCTTCAAAAGGAGAACTAATGATTAATACTCAATAGATTTGATGTGGAGAAATGTAGAAGAAGGGTACATCTACCATTTTTATAATTTTGGATCTGACGTGAGTATAGATTGTGATTTGGAGGCTTCCAAAATAAACCACATGGAAATAGGAACTGAAAATAAATTCAGGAAGACACATTTTGCTGTTTTTGTCCATAAGTGTTACCTTGATATAAATAGATTTCCCTGAAGTTTTTTTTTCAAATGCCAAAATCAAAGTGATTTTCCATAATGGAAACAGGAATAGGGTAAAAAACGTTCTCTTGTTACACAGAAGTTCTTTTTAGAATTGTGTGATTTGCCCAATGGGTTACTGCTTACTTCCTCAAGCTAACTTTGTTCAGTTTTATCAAATCTTCTAATAGTTCTCCTAAAGTCCCATGAACTAGTAAATCAATCCTGCAGATAACTCTTTACATAATCTTTTGCAAACAGCTTGACTGAATTCCTTATTTCTCTTTCTTGCCATTTGCACTGACTACAAGAAAACAGCTTCAAAGGATTCTCACATTTTCAGAAAAAGCACAAAGACTGTACTTCCCATCATGATGAAGAGCTCACAGGCCTGTGAGAACTGAAGAGCTGAGAACAAACGCCAGCTGCTTTAAAAAATTGTTTAGGGACCCCGAACAAGGAGAGTCATCTGATCTTGTCTGCTGTACAGAGTGCTGTCTGCATAGCTCTGGTGCAATCCTGGAGTTCCTCTTGTAAACCTTTCTTTCACGTTACTCAACAGAACTAATTTTATTACCATGCATTCCTACCCAATCCATCTAGGCACCACTGGAGGAACTGAGTAAATACTTGTTGAGTTGAACACAGGCTATCACAAACTTTCAGTAGAAATCCCAAGGAGTCTTGGTACCAGGCCCATGAGGATAATGGAATTATCTATTTGCAGGTCAATATCTCTGAATAAGATCTGAATGAGATGAACATGGTGATCCTACTGATCTTAATTCACTTGTAAGACAAAATGAACAGAGAGCACAGCAATTGGATTGACTTTTTCTAAGTCAACTTAGCATTTCCTAACTAAAATGTCAAATACACTGTCTGAAAGTTCTAAGAATCCTGTTATTTTTTGTAGATTTCATGTCAACAATTTTACTAGTCTTAGGCTCAGAATAATACTGTAACAGTGGGAGATGGGATATTATCACCCAATACACATTTCAAAAAAACCCTCTACAAAATAGCATTAATTGCTGGAGGCTCATTACCTGGTTCTTACTGATTTTATGTCACTCTGAAAAGTAATATGTTTTATAAGTATATCAAACTTTCAATTTCAAAAGAGAGTTTTCAGAATATACAGACCTAAATTAACAAACCTGTTCAAATTAGCACTTAAGAAAAGTTTTTGCCTGTCTCTGCTCCAATATTGAATATATGTGTATAGCAAGTAATGTGGACCCAGAATACTAGGAAAGCCCCAGAGCAACTCTGCTATTAATCTAAAGTGCTGAGCCACAGAATCACAGTAAATATTATGAAAGTTATTACAAGACTATTTGGATGAGTAAATTAGCACAATTTCTCTTTGCATCTGTGCATCCACTAGGAAGGGGGATAGCAGGACGTAGGTACACGCACATACGGCACACTTATTCAGAAGACACGAGCTTCTCCTTCACTTCCTCGTGTAGAGAGTGGACACCGTTCTCTGAAATCTCTGAGTGGACCCGAGGAGGTGAATTTACTCCACTGGCTGGATAATACCTATTCTGATCCCAGCCCCTTATCCTGATTTCTGGTCCTCACACAACGGACAGCAAGATGTTAAAGTCAGCATGAAATTGGTGAAAAATGTGGGAAAGCATACCAAAAAGATTCTTACCCCCTCCCCTTCAGTGACAACTTCCCTGAGAGAAATAAAGACATCCCAGTTGGAGCTACAGGAAACTGCTTTTGCAAAATCACTTATGAACAGTGCGTTGTACTAAGCTAAGGTATATTGAATTTTTTTTAAGGCAGGATTATTATGGAATGGAGGTGGAGTGTGAGGGAAATAAAATGGAGGTGAGAAAGGAAACAAAGGAGTCAAGGGTAACTGCTGGGTTTGGGGAAGCTAAATAGGCCCAACCTCTGGAGATTATTCATGTTTTTGTTTTTGTTTTTACCATGATGAAGTAATGAAATCTCTTCTTCCTTCCTTTCTTCCCTTTTTTATTTACATCATCCATTTTTGTTATGAAAAATAAAGATATATTATTACTTCTGGAAACTGTGCAGAATCATTGATCACCTAAACAGGATCAATGTATATATATGATCTGACATGTAACAGACACAGAACTACAACAAGCCCATCTCCTAGGCACTTGTCATACTGTTGCATTAGGAGCATTTAGTATACCTAGAAATACTGAGAAATATTTTCTTCTAAAGCTTGGTGATAATAGTACTTTTTATGAGCACTTTCAGATATCATATGAAATCATATCACATATGTCATATATACAGTATCGTACTTATTCTTCACAATAACCTTGTAAAAACTGCTATTATTTAGAGTTTTTATTAGTAAACAAATTGAAACTACAGATTGTATATTCATTCCATAAAACAGTTGATGGTTTGCTGAAATGAAATTCCCTCAAGTGAGAAAAAAGAATTTTCTATTTTTTAAATAAATAACATAGTCAGACACACTCATCCCTTTCATCTCTCCTACATCTATTGCTATTCGAACTGTTCCTTTCATCTTTGACTCATCTCTCTACCTCGACAAATAATATTTAACTCCCATTAGTTAGGCATAAGTCCCTCTGTTCAGAACATTCACATTCCCTGTTATGTTAGTTCAGTTATGAAGGAGGTAAATTAGTCATTTTTATTGTAGTTGTTATGTTTGTTTGCAGAGATATTTTGCCACTTCATATATAAAATAATCTCAGCGTACATATAAAACCAAATGAAAACATTTCCGTGTGTCTGTGTGTGTAAGAATGTATATGCATTTGTTACAATAAAGATTTGGACATGTTCCAATTTTTGGCACAGCTTAGCAGAAATAGCAACATTTCTCTGCAAGAACCTCTCTCCTCTCAACACTATCTCCCAACAACCATATCAAACTTCCTCTTAAGCATCTTTTTGTTGTTATTGTGCTATTTTTCCTTGTAAAAGCAATCTTTGTGTCAAGACTTACGGCTCCTATATTAAAGATTATCCCACATCCATAATTCTATTACAAAAATACACTCGTGTTTCTAATGCCATGTTTCTAACACAGACTTATCAGCATAGCAACCCATTCCACAAAATAGAAAAGAGGCAGTATTTACATCAATGGTGCTTTGAAACTAACATTTTCCTTCAGGGATACATTGTCACAACCTCTCCAGTCCTTTCTCTTGACAGGTTATAAATATTCTCAGAAGTAACTGTTTTGATGTTGCCTTAAAAGCCAGGGGGGAAAGAAATAGAGAATACTGGGGCTACAAGCATTTTCACGTAAATTTCTCTATCACATTTGACAGTTTAATTACATTGTTGTTATTTGTATTTCTCATGTTACTTCATACTTTAGAGTCCTAGCTAATGGCTTTCCATAAAGTGATCCTTCATAGCGTTCTTTGCTGAATCAAATCTTATCTTAGTTTCTTGTTCTGCAAGATAAATTCAGTCAACAACAACCATATGTTAAGAACTTTGAAGTTAGTTTGTGAGAATCAACAATTTCTGAAAGCCTCTATTCTTGGCTTTACATAATACATGCCTGAAAATCAAAGAGCATTCCGTGACAGAAAGGGAATTTAGAGAAATGACTATGGAAACTTACTGAGGAAAAGAAGAAATTGTGTTCATATTTCAACACAATTTGGAAATGTTTGTATACACTTTCCCCTCTAGCATCATTTACCTAAGGATTAGAAAAATTTCCGCCATATCTAACCCCTTCTCAAACTTTGCCACACTAAAATCCAAAGATAACTTTACAGAAGCATAAATTATTTTATTGTTTTGTGCTCTTTAATAAATGTTGACTGCCGTCAGACTCTAATTAGTATGAAAACATCTTATTTTTAGTCTTAAGGGAGGAGTAGAATCACCCTTAAGTGTCTGTGAGACAAAATAGAAGAATCTAATCTGAATCGCGGAAATCGCAGTTAGGTTTCCCCTCTGTGATTAGCCATGCTTATTGCCTTTTACCTTACTTGGCAATTTTTTTTTTTTGAGGTTGAGAAAAATACTACAAATCTTAGAATATGCCCTTCCAGTTTCTTTATTCTGCCAAAAAACGATTACTAGGTTCAAAAACTTGAGCATGCATTTAGCCCCACGTGGAAGACTTGTGAAAACACAGACTCCTGGGTTCCTTTCACTGAGTTTCTGAATCCGCAGCTCTGGGTTGGGGCCCCCAAAATTTGTATTTCTAGCAATTTCCCAGGTGCTGCTGCTGCTGGTTTGGGGACCCCACTTTGAGATGACTGAATGAGAGGAATCCTGCAAGAATTGGACTCTTCCCAAAAGCATTCTGGCTAATTCTGTGATTCCAGACGGCTAAGTAGATAATTGTGAGCGACACCTGTATTCTCCCTTCCCTTAAAATGTCTTCAAAGAAAACTGAAAAATAACACATTTGGTCCTACTAATATAAGAGCTGAGGATGAGTAAAGAAATAGTTCTCTACTCCTGGATAGAGGATCAGATTAATTTGAGGAAGGAAGGAAGAGGGGATGCAAAGAAGGAAGGGAGGGAGGGAGGGAGGAATAGATCAGGTAATTACCAATTAGCCCAGGGGAGCCACACCACTTTATCAACAACAGTTAGGACCATGCTTTGCTTTTCTCACTCTAGCACCTCATTGCGACGTGGAATATTATTCAGAACTTTAGATTGTTCAGGCTACAAGATGTAAAGGAAGGAAGGAAAGAAAGAAAGTAGGGAGGAAAGAAGGAAAGGAGGTAGGGATGGGAGAATGAAGTAAATTAAAAAATTAGTTTCAAGGGTTTTAGAAAGAAAGGTGTCTTCAATAATGATAGTAAAATAAATGCAACTTTGCCTAAAGAGAAGACTTAGGGAGAAGCCTCAGAATCTGTCAGTCCTAGTGATTTTACAAATCATATCTATTGTCCTTAAACAATTTTTCTTTTAAATCTCAGCTACCACAGATAAGTGGCCAATCAGGACAATATACTGAAAGGCTCATTAATAATTTTATTTGGGGGCCCTTGGTTGGGTTTCTTACTCTGATTAAATTAAGAAATTCCTGCAAACTTTGTTACTTCATATGAATGCTCCAATCAGTGAACAATTCTGAGGCTAACCAATTTTAAATAGAGCACTTTTGTAAGTTTAAAACATTTTACATGAACACTTTTCCTAATTACTAATCTTGTTTCCTTTATGGCAGAACAATTGAAACAAAGGTATTCTAACTACAGCAAATAATAGTTGCCTGTTGCAAAGATTTAGTCATCTCACCTTAAAATTTTATTCCAGACATTATTAAAGATATAGAGACAGTTGAACCAGATCCTCACAGAATGCAGACACTTTCTCCTAGTGAGCTGACTCTTTTTCCAAGCCACAGCCAATTTCCACACCACAGTACTAAAATGGAATGTTGTCTCACCCACCTGTTGGCTGTTTATTACATGCCCAGAATCTCCTAGGTCTGGCACAGTGCAAAGAATGTAGGATGAGGTCTGGAGCCTAGGAAGCTGACAATCTAAACAGGGAGATGATGGGATGACCACTTGAAGTCTGAGAGATAAATGAGTCTACACGTCATAGAAAATAGAAGAGGAAGCATTGGTATGGGTATTAAGAAAAAAACCTGACCTTAACTGGAAAGAACTAGCCTCAATGACACAGGTGGCCGGGATTGAGGGGGGGGGGTCTTAGGTGGGACAGTATCCTGCAGGTTCACGGACTCAGATGCAGATGGCTGGGCTGGGAGCTAGTCTACTTTATTGTTACAACAGTTTGGGCTAGGCTTTCCCCACCCTACTCCCTCATTGTAGATAGAATACTATTCTAAGTTTGGTAGCGTTCAGGCTACCAGGTATTAATGGTCAGAAATGATTTTTTAACCTCCAGATAGAATGGAACTTAAACCAGAAACACTGTTAAGTCTTAAAATTCAACGTTTCTTTGTGGTTGAGAACATTAACTACTCAATATTAAAAATGACCCCTACCTAGTTCAAATTAAATATGTCTATCCTGTTAAAGTTATTCTGCTACCTCCTTCCCAAAAGTGTGTGCTTACAGAGTTTGCAAGCCTTTGGTTGGGGTCTTTGTTTTCTAGCTGAGTGTGTTGTTGTTTTGACATTGCCGTTTCTGTTTGGGGCAAGGTAATATCTATTCATTTATGTTATAAATATTAAAAGAGATCTTGTATAAAATGTATAGCTAGCTCAAACTTTATTTCCAGAAATATTTCTTGAGGGTCATCAAAATGTAAATACCTTTCTGGATCCACAATTGTGTGTGTGTGTGTGTGTGTGTGTGTGTGTGTGTGTGTGTAAGTATGCACTAATGTGACTTACTTCTGATGATGTTAAAGAAGCAGCTGTCTGTCAGTCTGCCTGAGTTCCTGGCAGCTTCTAAACAGATGAAGAAGTCTGAATAATAACCACTGGATATTTTTCATTAAAGTGTTCTGCAGATGTTGGCAAACAGATAGTGTCCCTTGAAAGGGACAAATGCACATTTTAAAGTGTACATAGAAAGATGAAGCTTCAGGCAGGCAGAGCAATGAAACAGTCTTTCAAAGGAATAACACTTCTATTTGTTCTGCCAAATCCAAAGAAAAAGGGAAAAGCACCAAGTAAATAAAAATTTAGATCCTGAACTGATGGTCTTTGAATATCTCTTCTTTCTGAAACACATACTTTGAATGTTTAGGAGAAAAGATATAATAGTTTGAAAGAAAACAATCTGTACCTACCTATTGGTATTTCAAAAACAGAGTCTATATGTTTTAAATAAATTAGGCAATCCTTATACCTCCAATCAATTTATCACAAACGACATTATTTTAGAAGTTGGACATCTTCCAAATAAACATATTTTCAGGACATAGGAAGATTTTACATAATTTAATTTATTCTAATAGTACAGAGTCTGAAATTAGGACTAAAAGATTTACTCCAAATATTTTTGCAAATTTTAGTCATGTAAAGAGTTCTAATACTATGTCACCCCACTGAATTTTAGAATGTAGTTAATACAAAATTGTGTGCTATAAAAGTTTGTTTAAAAAATACCTAAAGTATGAAACACTTTCATTCTGGCTGATTAGAACAACTTGGAAAAACAGGGACTTTACAGTTGGGTATCTTAATTAATTTCTATTCTTTTTTTATTTGTTACATGGCCACGCAAAAGTCACTTCAGTTGTCTGACCTTAAATTTCTTCATGATTACACAATAACCGTCCTTGTCAGCCCTGTTCTTTCAAGCATCATTTGAGATAATAGATACAAAAGTAATTTCTAAAGTTTAACATACTAGTCTTGTTAAAAAAAAAAACCACTGGACTTAAAATCAGAATGCCAGTTTCAAGTCCTAACTCGTCTAGGTGTGTGAACTTGGAAAGATCCTTATTTCCATTCAAGTTTACGAGCTTCTTTGATCCTCCAGGAACGTAGTTCTCAAAGTGTGGTCTCCAATCCACAACCTTAGCATCACCTGGGAACTCAAAACATGCAAACTCCCATGCCCTTCCTCAGATCTGAATCAGAAACTCGGGGGTGGGCCCAACAATCTGTGTTTTAAAATGCACCCCAAAGTTTGAAATTCTCTGAGAAAGAAAACAATAATACGCATCTCAAAAGCTGTTGTGAGTACCATCATCAGACTCACCTTGAACGTATATGTATGTGTGTGTATATATATATTTGTGTGTGTGTGTGTATACACACACATTTTCCTGCACAGACATAATCTGCCCACCCAGGCTGATTAAATCAGGATCTCTGGGGTGGCAAGCCAAGCACCAAGATTTTTTTAAAGTTCACAGTAATGTTGTTACTGTGCATTGAGGTAGTACTAATTATTTCCAGAGATGCTACTGGTAACTGAACACCTGGGAGTCCCCTCTAGTTACCTTCAACCAGTTACTGCATGTGTGCCCGTTGTCCAAGATCACAGGTTCCTGGAATTTCTGTGACTTCAGAATTTCTCCGCCAAACTGGCCAGAGAAATGCCTGTGGGCCTTGGCGTGAGAGGAAGTGTAAGGACTCTGGAACCCAGAGTATAGTAGCCTGATGTGCACTGCACAGGTTCCTCCTGTACCCCCTCCCCCCAACCCATCAAACCAGCTGTTGACCCAGAACCACAGGAAGAAAGAAACTGTGGGCTCCTTTCCTCACCATAGCTGCTTCAGCCCTTTTCCTTAGGAGTTCAGTCTTTGGGAACTCAAAATCCACACAAGCTGTGGCTGTCTTCAAGGAGTGTCTACTTTCTGTTATGGGATAAAATTCCTCTTAGACAAAGTGCAAAGCAGCCTGGGAAGAGCACACGCTCATTATCATCATAACAAACGACCTTGGAATGCTAGTATAGAGTAACTGGTTTAAGACAAATAACTAGGGAAATTGGTTATTTCGTTTTGTTCTTCATTTAAATGTGCCAAGTTTGGCCCAAAGCATAACTTAACAGGCTAAATGTCATAGTGGGCTTCAAATGTACAGGCATATCTCATTTTATCACATTTCACTTTACTGCGTTTCACAGATACTGTGTTTTTTTTTTTTTTTTACAAAATGAAGGTTTGTGGCAACCCTGGGTCAAGCAAGGCTAATGGCACCATTTCCAACAGCATTTGCCCACTTCACATCCCTGTGTCACATTTTGGTAATTCTCACAATATTTCAAACATTTTCATTGTTATTATAGTTGCTACAATAATCTGTGATCAGTGATCTTTGACGCTACTATCATCATTGTTTTGGGGCACCACAAATCCCACGCATATAAGACAGTGAACTTATCAACTGTTGAAATGACACAAAGGATGTAGAATATTACATAAAATTAGTTGATAAAGCAGCTGCAGGGTTTGAGAGTGTTGACTCCAATTTTGAAAGAAGTTCTACTGCGGGTAAAATGCTATCAAATGGCATTGCATGGTCCAGAGAAATTGTTCACGAAAGGAAGAGTCAGTCCCTGCTGTCTGTCTTACTTTTAAAAATTGCCCTCACCACCGCAATCTTCAGCAAACACCACCCTGAACAGTCAAGTCAGCAGCCATCAACATCGAGGCAAGAACCCCACCGGCAAAAGGATTAGAACTTGCTGAAGGTTCAGACGATGGTTAGAATGTTTTAGCAATAAAACATTTTTAAATTAAGGTACGTACATTGTTCTTTTAGACATAATACTATTGCACACCTAATAGACTACAGTAGAGTGTAAACATAACTTTGATATGCACTGGGAAACCAAACAATGTGTGTAAACTTGCTTTACTGTGATACTCGCTTTTTGAGGTGGTCTGGAACCAAACCCACAATATCTCCAAGGCATGCCTGTATTTTTAAATAAAATCAACTGTGTTTGATTTAATTATTTAGTAGGAAAAATGTTAGCTCTATACCCGAAAGACTTTGATTAAATCAGTTAAATTATCCAGTGAATTGTCCATTTAATTCACTTAACACACACCAGTACGTCTCAAACTGTGTATAGGGCTTATTTGTGGCAAGGATAGGAAAAGTCCCCCAACAAATGTGCCACATAATACTGAAACATCAACTGTGTGCGGTGACGTGAGTGGAAACACATTTAAAGCCAGGAGATAATACAGAATATAATGCAAGGTGTAAATGAACTAGACAAACCTCATACTTGTGTGGGTCACCAATTCCTTCCGCACGTGCCATCCCCACCTCTGTGTGCTCATATTAAGTTTCTTTTGTCAACAGAGCTCCAAACACAGAAAAATTTGAGCTCTCTACTCCATGAAAAAAAGGAAGATGAAGTAGCACAGTGATTCAATTATGGAGCTTATCCTGGTTATACAGAATACTATGTTTGAACATCAGCATGATCGAGGTCAAAGAATGCTAGTAATAATTGCTTAAAACGTTCATCTCATACGCATGTGAAATAAACATAAATTTCATAAATGTCAACTCCAATCTGTTAGTAGAATAGCTCTGTTAAATTAAAATTCTCTCTCATGAAAACATAGATTACATTCGTGGACATCTTTTCTATTTCATTTAGAAAACCAAGAATATAATAATGCAAACAGTGCTCACAACACACACACACACACACACACACACACACACACACCACACACACACACGCTGTGCTCCAACTGCATTTGTAACAGAGTGAAAAAAACTGCTTTTCAACCAACAGACAAATACAAATGAACATACAAATCACGGGAACCAAACTTTCATTCCTACCAAATTTCAACAGAGTATTCAAAAATTTTGCACCAAATCTTTCAAATATTTATCCTAAAGCCTAGGGTTGAGAAATGATAAGTTAATCTGATATTATAAAAACACCACTTAAAACTTCAGAAAAAAACATATCATTTAAAAATCGATACTGTTTTTAGAATGAAGCGTGAGAATTATATTTACCGAGACAATATAAACCAACATGGCTTCAAATTCATGAATGATACTGGGCAGGTGGTATATTTAAATTATTGAGGATTACACACAAAATATCAGTCAAAATTAAGCATCAACAGAAGTTATTCTTTTTGATGTTGGTTATGTAATCTATGTGTCTTTTAAGTTTTTATATGCATTCTAATTAATGAAATATTTATACCTATAAGATTGGCAAAGTAAAAAAAATAGATAGTGTTCAGTATTGGCAGGGACAAGGATATACAGATGGGACTGTCAAGTTTATAACACAATTCAGCAATATCTGTCAAAGTTAAAAATACACACAGTTTGACATAGTAATTTTACTACTGGTATTTATTCTACTGTTTTATATATACTTGCATATGTATAACATGAAATATATACAAGGATATTCATTCCAAACTAGTCATGATAGGATAGGTCTGGGAAAAAAAAATTTAGTGTCCATCAATATAGCACTGGTTAATGAATTATTCATTAAAAAAATTAATATGCAGCTCAAAAAAGGAAGAGTTCTAGGGCTTCCCTGGTGGCACAATGGTTGAGAGTCCGCCTGCCGATGCAGGGAACACGGGTTCGTGCCCTGGTCCGGGAAGATACCACGTGCTGTGGAGCGGCTGGGCCCGTGAGCCATGACTGCTGAGCCTGCGCGTCCGGAGCCTGTGCTCCGCAATGGGAGAGGCCACAACAGTGAGAGGCCTGCGTACCACAAAAAAAAAAAAAAAAAAAAGGAATAGTTCTAAACATACTAATAGGAAATAATTTCTAATATATTAAGCGAGAATCAAATTTTAGGAAAATATGTATTAGACATAATTTTGTTTGCATTAGCAAATGCACAAATAAAATGTCTATAAATTCATAGCTAAGTTTGGAAATCTACTTTTTTTTTAGTATATTTATTTATTTATTTTTGGCCATGTTGGGTCTTTGTTGCTGTGCACAGGCTTTCTTCTTAGTTGCAGTGAGCGGGGGCTACTCTTCGTTGCAGTGGTCAGGCCTCTCATTAAGGTGGCTTCTCTTGTTGTGGAGCACAGGCTCTAGGCACGTGGGCTTCAGTAGTTGTGGCACGTGGGCTCAGTAGTTGTGGCTCACAGGCTCTAGAGCTCAGGCTCAGTAGCTGTGGCGCATGGGCTTAGTTGCTCCGCGGCATGTGGGATCTTCCCAGACCAGGGCTCGAACCTGTGTCCCCTGCACTGGCAGGCGGATTCTTAACCACTGAGCCACCAAGGAAGCCCTACTTAAGAAATTCTGACATTGCTTTTGGAGACCATCTAGGTGGCTTGGGAACAAACAAAACAGGTACTTTTCAATTTTATATTCTTTGTAAATTTTAAATGTTATATAATTTATGTGGATTATATAGTTTTAAAAATTAAATTTACAGAGGCAAAAAACTCCAGTTGATTTTTCCAAATACACCATTCAGAGAAATGGAATACATTTATGATAAGAACCTGGCATTCTTCTTAATGTGTACATCTGTATAGGTGATTAGGAATGTTTTAATGGAGTTAGATTCTGTCTTTACTTTTACAGATGAAGAAACTGATGATCAGATGGATTCAGTAATTTCTGCAAGCCTCACAGCAATTATACGGCTGTACTTCAGGTTATATTCAATTCTATTCAACTCCAAAGCCTACTGTCTTAACCACCATACTGCACGTGCTCTTTCGTTACAACTAGATATCTCTAAATGTGACTTTTAAATCAATATTCAACGCCAAATTGCCGAATTTAACTTTTCCCTCTCCCAACAAAGCACTGTTTTCAAGTAGTGTCTTTTACAGTAAACACTCCCATTTTTAAAATTCAACTATTTTTTACATCAGGTAGCAATTTACAGCCATTATCAGACCTATTTCAAAAGCCTTTCTGAAGCACTGACCTTTCTACTTTCTGAATTATGCTACTTTTGCTTTGAAAACGTGAAAAACAACATGTCAGTTAGTTTGGTTATTGACTCACAGTAAGAGGAAATGAGTTCTGTTTGATAGTGCTAGAAATTGATAGTTTCATATTCCTAACTCATCATAGCTTCACAGCTGCTTCTGAAGTATGACTTTTATGAAGCCTCTTAACCCTTGGAAATTTCCTCTCTAAAAGGAGAGCTGCAAAATGCACCATCCTCCATGGGATATTATGAGCTGTCATTAATTAATGTTTTGTAAAGCACTCTGAGATGTGGTTTGAATGGTGCTACATCAATGCAAAGTATCAGAAAGCCACTTAAAAATCAAATTGTCACCTGCTCCGGGGACTCAAGCAAAGCCTGCAGCTTGCTGATAATGAAGCCGGCTCTCAGGATGTTTTTTTTTGAGGCCTGTCAGGGTGAAGTTTATTAAAGCAACATTTTATTAAAATAAGGCTATTTGTGAGCCTAACAGAATAATAAAGGTTCGTAAATACTATTAAATCTCAATTATTTGAGCAGATTAATTGATTTTATTAATAAACTGTGGTTAAATGGGCCTGAGCCTCTGTAGCTTCCCTGTGCGGCTCAGTGTTCAGCAGGTGGCTGATTGATGATGCTTGAAGCACCTGGTCAGGAAGCAGAAAAGAGGCAGAGCCCTGCAAGGAGCCCTCTGGGTGAAGCTGGGAGGTCTGGAACCTAAATCCCCTATTCTCAGGTACGCCCCTTCTCTCCTGGAGAAGGGCAAGGCCAGAGACTTGGCTTTAGTACCCATTAAATGTCGAAGAGGAAAGGAAAATAAGCGACTAACTTGATTTCAGATTTAGTCCCTCACTACTAGTTCTGAAAGTCTCCAAAAAAGATAAAACTCCCATTTTTCCACTGTGCCTCATCCAAAGTAAATCCACAGATCTGTAAATCCACTCAACCACACCCTCAGAAAATAAAGTGTTGATTTTATTTTAGCCATTTTTCCATGGCATGTGATCTTCTCCTGTCCACCCATTAAATAAGAATTCACAGCTGTTATTACTAATATCTAACAAAAGAATGTGTTCAAGTGTATTTCAAGAAAAAATTCAAGGACATTTTTTTCAATCATGCTCAAGAGAAAATACCGAATTACGACCTCCTGTCTGCTCTTCTTGCCCTGTACTTTGTTAGTGCCTATGACACAACTGCTATACACTTAATTTCCCTGCTAAATGAGATGACTTTATCATAGTTCATATGCTCACAGATTCAGATTTGCTACCATAATTGTTTACTTTAGTGTACTCATTGTTTATCAATTTTAAAAGATGGGTTTCATTTAAGAAAATTAAGACAAAAACATTCAAAAATAGAACTGATTGTAAAAATAACACATTGTCCAGTATCTTATAAATAATTAAGAAAATAGTTTGCTTAAAAATCTTGGCAAAATTTAAAATGTAGCAGAAAATAAGGGCAAAAATATGTTCAACCGCAAAAGTAAGACGTTAAGTTAGTCAAATAAATATTGAAGAGGCATTTCTGGTAAAAATTACTTTAAAGAAATCAGAGAAATTAATTTTTAAATAAGGATATTTTGTATTATTTAAAACTGCTTTGGTAAAAGAAAATTTTATACTAGTAATAAAATTAAATTAAATAAACTTAGAAATTCAGAAATTTCTTTTGAGAATAGTATTTTCTATTGAAGATAGCATTGAGGATAGTATTAAAATAGTATGAGTCTTTCTGGAAATAAATAACTGCAAATCATCATCAAACAAAAAATTTTAGTTGTACTATTTTCTAGATAAAAGAGAAAATCTGTAATACTGCCTGAGAATATGTTTATCTACATTTTCCTGTACTTTCTACTAGCAAGGATGTTGGCTGAATCCCAAAATAAAATTGACATTTATCCTGCAATTCTGTCCAATCCAGTGACAGATTAGAAGTACCAGCAAATCTAAGCAACAGAGATTGTAATACATCACATAACATGAGAATAAAATTAATGTTCCAACATTCAAACTATAAAATAATAGAATTTTTATTTTATTTTTTTAAGATGTAACAAAGGCAAAAGCAAATATATTTTGGATAGATTTTAAGAGCTAAACCATAAGCTCTTTAAAGCAGATGGAAAGAGATTGAAATTTAAATGATCAAAACAAGACCAGGCAAATATAAACTATTGTTTTTGTAAAGCTGATGTAGTTTACTAATATCGGAAGAAGACTTTAAAGCAAAAAAACCTTACAAGCTATGGTAGATTGAAAATATCTCCACGATACGTTGCAACTCCTCTCATCAATAAAAGCTTATTCATCCATGCCTTAAAACCGGGCTGGACTTGTGTCTTGCTTTGACCAATAATCTTTTTTGAAAGTGGTGTTGGGTGGACTGCAGAGCTTAGGCTGTTATAGTCTTTGTGAATTCTGCCCTCACTTTCTTGCACTCCTGAGACCACACTGGTGTGAAGGATCCTAATCCAGTTTACTGAAGGATGAAGTGCTACTCAGAGGAGATCCACACTGCCCCAGCCAACGGCCAGCTCCAACTGCCAGACAGATTCTGAGACCTTCACGGATCCTCCAGGTCTACTCAAGCCACCAGATGACTTCAGCCTCATAAACACTCCCAAGGTAGAAAAGCACAAACACTGAGCAGGTTGCCACCCACAAGATCACAGAAAACAGTAAGTCATTGTTATGTCATTAAGTTTGAGGTGGTTTAATATGTAGCAACAGGTAACTCAAGCAACACTTTGGTTAGAGATTAGACTGTGCTGGGTTGTAAACGTGGCTATGAGAGGTGAAATCTATGTCCCCTCTTCTTCAATCCAGACATATCTCGTGCCTTACTTTGACCAATAGCATGGGTGAGAATGACAAGAGTCTAGAACTTGAGACCTTGCATCTCTTGCTCTCACCTTCTGAGAACCTTGAGACCATCCTGCTGTGCAAAAACCCAATTCAGCCAACTGGAAGAAGAGAAGCCAGATAGAGGATAACAGATTTGCCTTAGCCAAAAACCAGCATCAGATTAAGTGAGGCCACTGTGGACCCTGCACACCCAGTCGAGCTGTTAAACGTCTGCAGCCACCAGAGTTTTCCCCAGCTAGGCCAGAAGAAGAATCCCCTAAAGAAAACTTTGTACACGACCACTAGAGGACGCACAAGAGAATATTCATAGCTGTATTGTTCGTAAAAGCAAAAGCTAAATAAATACATAAAGGGAGGTGTCTGTCACGATACAATGGATAAATAATTGTGGTTATCATAAAATGCCGGCATATCCCATAGCAGTGAAAATGAATGAGCTACAAAAGTTCTACCGGGTGATGTCAGCTAGATGGCACAGGAGGAAATCTCACCCTCAACTCTCCACAAAGAGACAGTAATTGGACAACTACCCACAAACAAAAATAGCTCTAGGAGAGCTCTGGCATCCAGTCAAGAAGCTACAGCAACGCAATAAAGAAAAAAAGAAGAAGAACCACAACGAAAAGGTAGGAAGAAAAGTTTCATCTCACCTGCATCATCCTGTCCCCCAGGCCAGCATAGCTCAGTGCCAAAAGGGATCCCCTCCACTGGTGGGTTCCACTGGGCAGGCAGGAAGGAAAGTAAAGCAGGGTCAACATCCAACTCTCCCAGACTCTCCAGGCGCTGCCTGAAGGACCTGCTGCAGTTTCATCCCATCAACACCACTGGGGTGATGGGCATAGCAGAGGCATCTGGAGACAACTAGGAACAAAGAAGAAAGGCAGGGATATTAGAAGGGCAGGGCGACACCATGGGACCCTGTGGTCTGCTCTCAGGAGACCACAATAGCCTTTTCCCTGTGGGCCTGAACAGCCCTCGCAGTCACCACAGACCCCCTGCAACTTTCACCAACCAGGACCTGGGAGTGGACACAGCAGCCTGTTCTCAGAGGACCCTATAGCAGCTTTCACCACTGAGGAGGCTGCTGGTTAACAGCCATTGCATCTGCTGCAGATCCCCTGAAGCCTTCGTCACCGAGGGAGCTGCAGTTTTTGTCCTCAGAGATCCCAGCTGCCTGAGCCGGTAGAACACCCCTCCCTGGACCAGAAAAGCCCCAGCAAGTATCACCACAGGCATCCTGGCACTAAGATCCAACACAGGTGGAGCTGGCCCTGCTGCCACCACTGGTTCTGGTTCTCTAAACATACTCTTTTTTTTTTTTTTTTTTTTTTTTGTGGTACCCGGGCCTCTCACTGCTGTGGCCTCTCCCGTTGTGGAGCACAGGCTCCGGACGTGCAGGCCCAGCGGCCATGGCTCACGGGCCCAGCCGCTCCGCGGCACGTGGGATCTTCCCGGACCGGGGCACGAACCCGTGTCCTCTGCATCAGCAGGCGGACTCTCAACCACTGCACCACCAGGGAAGCCCTCTAAACATACTCTTACCATATGATCCAGCAACCATGCTCCTTGGTATTTACCCCCAAAGAGCTGGAAACATGTCCACACAAAAACATGCACACACGTGTTTATAGCAATTTTGTTCATAATTCCCCAAATCTGGAAGCAACAAAGACTTCTACTTCAGTAGAAGAATGGATGAATAAACTGTGGTACATCCAGACAATGGAATATTATTCAGCACTAAAAAGAAATGAGCTATCCAGCCTTGAAAAGTCATGAAGGAAACATAAATGCGTATTACTAAGTGAAAGAAGTCAATCACTACATACTGTATGATTCCAACTATACAAAAGTCTGGAAAAGACAAAACTGTGGAGACAGTAAAAAGATCAGCATTTGCCAGGGGTTGGGTAAGGGCAGGATGGATGAATAGGCAGAGCCCAGAAAATTCTTAAGACAGTGAAAATACTCTGTATGATACCATAATGATGGATATATGTAATTACCATTTGTCCAAACCCACAGAAGGTACAGCACCATGAGTGAACCATAATGTGTACTATGGACTTTGAATGATTCTGATGTGTGAATATAGTTCATCAACTGCAATACATGTACCACTCTGGTGAAGGATGTTGATAATGGGAGACGCTACACATGTGTGGAGGCAAGGGTATATAAGAAACTTCTATACCTTTCCCTCCATTATGCTGTAAACCAAAAGCTGCTCTAAAAAAAAAAATTGTATTTAAAAAAACCCAAAAAACAAGTGGGCAAAGGACCTAAACAGACACTTCTCAAAAGAAGAAATTCAAATGGCTAACAAGTTATGCAAAGGTGCTCAAAATCTCTGCTCATCAGGGAAATGCAAATCAAATCACAACGAGGTATCACCTCACCAGTCAGCATGGCTAGCATCAAAAATACAAAAGATAAATATTGATGAGCATGTGGAGAAAAGGGAAAACTTGTACACTGCTGGTGGGGATGTAAATTGGTACAACCATTATGGAAAATAATACGGCGATTTCTCAAAAGCTTAAAACTAGAACTACCATATGATCCAGCAACTCCACTTCTGTGTATATATCCAAAATAATTGAAATCAGTATCTTGAAGAGATTATCTGTACCCCTATGTTTGTTGAAGCAGCTGGAGAACATTATGCTAAGTGAAATAGGCTAGACACAGGAAGGAAAATACTGCATGATCTCACTTTGTGGAATGTAAAATAGTCAAACTCATAGAAGCAGAGTAGAATGGTGGTTGCCAGACGCTGGGCAAGGGAGAAATGGGATGATCTTGGTGAAAGGTTATCAATTTTCAGTTAGGTCAACTGAACAGGTTATAAAGATGTAATGTACAGCAGGGTGGGTATAGATAATGATATGCTATTGTATTCTTGAAATTTTCCAAGATGATACATTTTCAATTCAATCTTCAATTCAATCTTCTGGACACATGAACACATGAACACATGAACACAAAGCAGTAACCACAAAGCAGTAACCACGTAGAGGTGATGGATATGTTCATTAGCTTGACTGTGGTGATCTTCTCACAATGCATGCATATATCAAAAAATAATACCAGGTCCTGGTATTATATTTATAATTTTTATATGTCAAAGATGTTTCAGTAAAGCTTTTTGTAAAAAAAGTTTCTGCTAAGTAGTTTCAGTCATTAAAAGGAACCCTCAGCAACCAAACAATATGTAAAAATTACATGTATTAATGTCACCTTTCTTTTGGGATACTCACATTCCAAAAGAAGAAAGGCAAAAAAAATGACATTACAGATAATACACAGAAAAAATTTTTAAACTGCATCATAATGTCTTTCTCTTAACATCTTTGTTGTAGTGTAATTGCTTTACAATGTTGTGTTAATTTCTGCTGTGTAACAAAGTGAATCAGCTATATGTATACATATATCCCCATAATCCCTCCCTCGTGCGTCTCCCTCCCTCCCACCCCTCTAGGTGGTCACAAAGCACTGAGCTGACCTCCCCATGCATGCATCATCATTTCTTAAAAAGAACTTTGACTATTTTTATTAATAATTTTTGTTTCTTGGGGCTTCCCTGGTGGCGCAGTGGTTGAGAGTCCGCCTGTCGATGCAGGGGACACGGGTTCGTGCCCCGGTCCGGGAAGATCCCACATGCCGTGGAGCAGCTGGGCCCGTGAGCCATGGCCGCTGAGCCTGCGCGTCCGGAGCCTGTGCTCCGCAATGGGAGAGGCCACAACAGTGAGAGGACCGCGTACCGAAAAAAAAAATAATTTTTGTTTCTTAACATATGTTCATTATGAAGATGTTAAAGCTAGAATTAAATAAAAGAAAAATAAACAATTACCTATAATCCCCACCTAGAGATAACTATTAACATTTAGTATTAAAATGTGTTTTACTAAAAGAAAAAAAAAAAGAGAGAGAGAAAGAAAATGAATAAACTATGGTTATATAGATAACTGTAGGTGAATATCAACAATTGTTAGCAAGCAAATTACAGAATAAATATATGACCAAAAGTTCCAAAAACTTGCAAATCTAAATAATATATTGTGTTTGATGTGGGTAAATTACTATTCACTTATTATTTACCCTCTACATATAAAGTATATATATCCTTATGTACATATTTCACAATAAAAACTAATGAAAAATTTTAAAAAGAAAGAATAATTAAAAACAAAACAGTCTCCTAAGACCTTATTACTTACCAATAAATAGCAGTTCTGCCTAATAAAGTTTCTACTTGGGGGAATAAAAGAGCTCCATCAATGGGTTAAATTCCATAATAATATTAATAATTTTAATAAGTTTCTTACTAATAAAATAATTTATTAAATTCAAAAAATATATGAAAAAAATTTAGTCAAACAAGCCATTTCATTGAACTGAACAACCAAAATTAATATGATCTATTCAGTTTCTCCATTTAAAATTTTTCTAAAGTCTTATTGGTTTGTAGAGTTTATTGTATATTCTGAATAGAGCCCTTTGCCAGTTACTTTTATATAATGGCTGTGATGAATGGAAGTTTTAACTTAATGTACTCAAACACTCTTTATTTTGGGGGGGGTCCTTTTTGCTTGTTTACTTCTTTAAGTATTACACCACTTCCCTGAAGTCATAATATTTTTCCTTATTTTCTCCTAAGAGCATTAAAGATTTGCCTTTATATCTTAATATTTAATTCACTTGGGGCATGCTTTTTATATGTGGTAGTATTGAGGTGAAGTCCAATTTTTTTGTCCATATACAGGCATACATCAGTGATATTGCTGGTTCAATTCCAGACCACCACAATAAATACCACAATAAAGCAAGTCACACAAATTTTCAGTTTCCCAGTGCATGTAAAAGTTATGTTTACACCATGCTGTAGCCTATTAAGTATGCAATAGCATTATATCTAAAAAAATGCACATACCTTAATTTAAAAAATGCTAATTGCTAAAAAATGGTAAATATTGTCTGGGCCTCCAGAGAGTAGTTGTAATAATATCAAAGATAACCAATCACAGATCACCATAGCTAATATAATGATAAAGAAAAGGCTTGAAATATTGCGAGAATTATCAAAATGTGACACAAAGACATGAAGTAAGCAAATGCTGTTGGAAAAGTGACGCCAAAACACTTGCTCGATGCAGGACTGCCACAAACCTTCCGTTTGTTAAGCAATGCAATATCTGTAAAGCACAATAAAGTGAGCACAATAAAACGTGGTATGTCAACGGATTCTTAACTGGGGCAGCACCATTTATTCAGGTGTCCATCCGAAACCCCAAGGACCTGTGCCTCATCTTTGTCACATATGAACATGTCCACGTATTAGTGGATCTGATTTTGAGCTTTGTATTTTGCTTGTAGTTTGTGCCAACATCACACTGTCTTAATTATAATAAATTTATAGTAATCCTTGACACGTGCTAGAGAAAGTTTTTCCTCTATTGTTTTGCTTTAGACTGTCTTGATGACTATCAACCTTTCCATTTATATATACATAAATATGAGCTTGTCAAGTTATATGATTCTGCTGGGATTTTGAAAGCAGTTGCATTACTCTAAGAATCAGAGGGGAATTTACATATTTTTAAAATTGGTCTTGAATCTATAATCAAGATGGACTTCTCTATTTAGGTCTTCTTTACTGTCTCTCAATGTATTTTTATATTTTGCTCAGGAAAGAACTGATGGATGTTCATTTAGATTTACTTTAAGGAATTTTGTATTTCTAATGTCACTTTAAATTATTGATTTTTATAATTATTTTCCTAAATGTGAGTTGCTGGAATGTAGGGAAATGTTTATTTATTTTTATTTTAATGTTGTTAATTCAGTCTTGTAACTTAATCATGTAAATTCTAATAATTTATCTGTGTATGTGTGTATAATTTTCCTACATTATTATATCATTTGTGAGAAATGAGAGAAATATTATTTTCTTCCAGTCTTTGTGCTCTTTCTTATTTTTGCTTTACTGAATTACTTATGCTCTTTCATCCATTTATTCTACACATATTTACTGAATGCCTATTATATGCCAGAAACTGTTCTAGGCACTTGGAATATATCAGAGAAAATAAAATGATAAACTATCCCTTTCCTCATAGAGTTTAAAATCTAGATAGCAATAAACACAAAACATATCACATACTAAATTATGCAGTGCATTAGAAGATGAAAATAATATAGAAAAAAGGAAAGTGTTATAGAGAAGTAGGAGTACCTGGGTTTGGAAGAGGGGAGGGGAGAGAGAACAGGGAGCATTTTAAAATAAAGTGGCAAAGTCAAGGCTCACTGAGAAAGCAGCAAGCAATCAAGCAAACAATTGAAGGCAGTGAGGTATGAACCACAAGGATTCAGGAGGAAGAGCACGGCAGGCAGAGGGAAGAGCCAGTGCAAAGGCCCAGTTGGAGCAAAGTGACCACAAGAAAGAACAGTGCACCAGAAAGGCACAGAGGGGAGACAGGAGGCACACAGATCACGTGAGGCTTTGTAGGTCATTGCAAGTATTGAACTTTAAAGAAATGGAGAATCACTGAGGGATGTGAGCAGAAAGGAGAGGTAAATTAACATATACAAGAAGGACTTCTCTAGATCCTTTGCTGAAATTAGCTCAGGGGGACAAATGTAGAAGCAGAGAGAGCAGTTAAGAGATGCCCCAGTGATGCAAGTAAAGATGCTAGTGGCCTCGACCAAAATCCTAACAGTGGAAGTGGCAGGAAGTACCTGGATTTTGCACTGCATATAAAATTAAAGCCAACAAGAACTCATTACTGATTGTAAGAGAGGAGTCAAAGATGACACCAAGGTTTATGACTAGATCTATTAGAAGGGTTAAATTGCCAATAATGAGAAATTCTAAGGTAGGAAATGCTAAGGAAAGTCCAAATGTAACTTCAGAATATTTAAGTTTTTCTATAACATCTTTAAAAATAGCTAACTTTTAAATAACTATCAAAAATCAAAATATAAACATATTTTATAAAGCATGATAGAAGAAACCAAAAAGGAACCATAAAATATCAATTAATAACTCCTATGATAGAATTAACGCCAAAAGATTCTTATTTATTTATTCTAGCTTTATTGAGATCTATTTGACATACAAAATTGTGTAAGTTTAAGGACTACAATGTGATGATTCAATATATACCATATTTCCCTTGTGAAATGATTACAATAAGGTTACTTCTGAGGTTAATCCGTTATTTCTGTTAAAAAACAAAACAACTGGCCCAAAATGGAGCTACATATGCTACGTCCAACGTCACAAGAGACTTAATTAGTTTTGGCTCTCCTAGAAATGGAATCTTAGACCAGTCACTTAGGATCGCCTGATCAGCACTAGTCAGGTAATCTGCCTGATAGACACCTGCCATCCACTATAGAGAAAGTAACTTAGCAATAACCAGCCTGCATTTTTACCTAGATTGGATGCTGCCCAATTCATAAATCATTGAATAAAACCAGTAAGATCTTTAATATTTACTCAATTGAGTTTTGTTTTTTAACATCTCACATGGTTCCATTTTTTGTGCATGTGATGAGAACATCTAAGATCTACTCTCTTGGCAACTTTCAAGCATACAATACAGTATTGTTAACTATATTAACTATAATTTACATTAAAGCCCCAGAACTTAATCATCTTATAACTGCAAATTTGTACCTTTTGACCAATATCTTCCCATTTCCCCTACTTCTCAGTCCCTGGCAACCACCCATCTATTCTTTGTATGAGTTCAACTTTTTGAGATTCCACATATTAAGTGAGAGCATACCGTATTTGTCTTTCTCTAACTTATCTCTTTTAGCACAATGCCCTCCACGTCCATCTATGTTGTCTCAAATGGCAGGAGTTCTTTCTCATAGCTGAAAAATATTCCATTGTATATATAAACCAGATTTTCTTTATACATTCATTCATCAAGGGACACTTAGGGTGTTTCCATGCCTTGGTTATTGTAAATAATGCTGCAATAAACATAGGAATATAGATACCGCTGTCAGATAAATATTCCACCTCATTCAAATATGTACCCAGAAGTGGTATTGCCAAATGATACAGTAGTTCTATTTTTAAATTTTGAGAATCTTCATAATGTTTTCCACAATGTCTGTAACAATTTACATCTCCACCAACAGTGCACAAGGGTTTCTTTTTTACCACATCCTCACCAACACTTGTTATCTCTTGTCTTTTTGATGCTAGCCATTCTAACAGCTGTGAGGTGATATCTCCTTGTCATTTTGATTTTCATTTTCCTGATAAGGTGAGCAACTTCTCATGCACCTGTTGGCCATCTGTATATCATCTTTAGAAAAATATCTATTTGGGTACTTTGCCCATTTTTTAAATCAGATTATTGGGGCTTTATTGCTATTGAGTTGTATGAATTCCTATTATATTTTGGATATTAAACCCTTATAAGATATATGGTTTGCAAATATTTTCCCTCATTCTGTAGATTTCCTTTTCATTTTGTTGATTATTTCCTTCGCTGTGTAGAAGCTTTCTAGTTTGATGTAGTGCCACTGTGGAGTTCTGCTTTTATTGCCTTTGTTTTTGGTATCATATCCAAGAAATCATTTGCAAAACCAACGTTAATTTGTTTTTTCTCTATGTTTTCTTCTAGAAGTTTTATGATTTCAGATCTTATATTTAAGTCTTTAAATCATTTTGAGTTAATTCTTGTGAGTGCTGTAAGCTTCTGTCAATCATGCTTTTGCGTGTGAATATCCATTTATTCCAACATCCTATATTGAAGAGACTATCCTGTCCCCATGGAATGTTCTTGGCTCTCTTGTAAATATTAGATGACCATGTAGGCGTGGGTTATTTCTGGGTCCTTGATTCTGTTCCATTGCTTTATGTGTCTGTTTTTTACTCCAGTAACATACTTTGATTACAATCATTTTGTAGTATAGTTTGAAATTGAAGTGTGATGCCTCCAGCTTTGTTTCTTCATCAAGATTGCTTTGGCCATTCAGGATCTTTTGTGATTTCATACTAAGTTTAGGATAGATTTTTTTTTTACTTCTGTGAGAATGCCGTTGGAATTTTGATAGGGATTGCAATGAATCTATGCATTGCTTTGAGAAGTATGGATATTTTAACAATATTAATTCTTTCAATCTATGAACAAAGAATAGTCTTTCATTTTTTTGCATCTGCTTCAATTTCTATCATCAAAGTCTTATAGTTTTCAGTGTACAGATCTTTCACCTTTTGTTAATCTTATTTCTAAGTATTTTATTGTTTTTAATGCTACTGTCAATATGGTTGTGGGGTTTTTTTCTTCCAAATAGTTTGCTGTTAGTGCATACAAATGCAACTGACCTTTTGATGGTGATTTTGCATCCTGACAAATGAGACTATAGCCTAGTCCTCAGGGGTACAGAGCTGTTTCCTTGTCTACAGCAGAGACCTTGTTCTGTCAGCTGCCTGGTGTGGGCCTGCCTTCTCAAAATGGCTCTCCTCAGTCTCGGTCTCCACTGGGGTTCTGCTACCAGCAAAGCCCATGAACAATTTCCGGGGAATAAAAATAAATATGGGTAATAAAATAAAGTCTAATCTTTTCTTTTCCTTCGTGCTTAGTCTCGTCTCACTGGCTCACAGGGTCCCGCGTGCAGAGGCCTGGCACCCGGCCCTTCAGACCAGAACTCCTGGTGCGAAAAGGCTGCTCCAGGACCTCAGCTCAGGGTCCTGGGTAGATGCTGCACACGACTTTGCAATCTGGGGTGCGAGCAGCACTGCTGCCCCCCTACCCTTGACTCACAAGAACTCTGTCCCCTCCCCACTGATGATAATATAGTAAAGCAGCACTGCCCACAGCTTGTCGGGGAAGCCTGTCTTCTAGAGCACAAGCTCGTACCTCTCCATGCTCTGACTAAAGAATAAAGCTTTACTCTCTGTTTCTGAACCAAATCCAGTCTTATTCTACTGGCTCGAACAACACTGGGCAAAAGGACCCTTACTGGGGCCCAACTTGAAAGGGTCAGTAACAAAATTTTGGTGACCCAGATGGGATGGATGGACCACGGCCTTTTCACCTGCATTTATCCAGGAGGCTCCCAGCTCACCCTGGCTCACACCAGCTCCAGTGGAAGGATGGCAGAGGCTTTGGGAGTTTCATGTGAGGATGATTGCCTCTGATCTTTGAGTTCACTCTGATGGATCAGAATGTGACAGGCTTTGACCGAATTCAGAGCACCTCTGCCTAGCAACCCGATACCTGGGTGTGGGGCACACACACAGCATAGCCCCCAGAGTCATCTGGACTGCGCCACCTTGAGGGGATCACAGCGGATCCATAGGGGATTGGAGACTGAAACTCATGCATGTCTCCTCACTGCCTTTGACTGGCCTTCCCATGGTGCCAGACACCCAGGGATGGTGGGGGCCTGTGGATGAGAAGGAGCCATGGCCATTTTGCTCACTGTCTCACCAGTAATGCTGTCCTCTCAGCCTCTGGATAAGCCAGTAGCAGCCACACCATGGTTTTTTTTTTGCCTCCTCACTAAACTCCAGGGGTCAACCATAGCATTCTCCACCATCGCTTCCAGTTTGAAAAAGGACATCGGGCAGCCCCATGAGCCAAGACGCAAGACTGGGAAAAGGCCCAGGTAGTGAGGACCACCTGACAAAATGGAACAAGGATGCCCAATTCAGGGAAAGGCACTGGAGATGCCTGAGTGTGAAAGGGTACCAAGGTAGGTACGTGACCATGACTTGAGCTCTTCTGGTCAGTGCTGGTTTCTCTGAAGTGGGCTGAGAAGCCCTATGAGCCACTCAAAAGACCAGGAACAGCCACTGACCTACCTCTCCTTCCCCTCTGCTTGTGAGGCGAAACTTGGGTAATTCTTTATCAACCAAAGTTCCCCGAGCTCTCCTCCCAGTATCAGCACAGAATACCAGCTGTCCCAGTGATCTGGTGAGTAACTTGTAGGAATCCCACATGCGTTCAGCTCTCACCCAGCAGGAAGTCAAAAAACTCCTCCTTTCACCCGAAAGGAGGAAAGAGAAGAACCCCACCTGAGACAGCTGTGCCACTCCATACAAGTCCACATTGGTCAGGAACTAACATGGCTAAGCTCCTCTGGCCTGGAGGAAGTCCTGTCTAACCTCCTGTGGGACATTCTGACTGAGAAGGGACTAACTATCTCAAGCACAAGCCATTACAAATTCAAGGGAAACCCCCAGTTATATCAAAGTCCATGCCATTTGGATTTCTCCTATTTTGGTCTTTTGAGGAATCCACTAATAGTTTGGGGCTGGTTGCAAATTTCCTGAACTGGAAATCTTACTTGGGTTAAATCTTGTGGCATTTGTGTGCCAAGAAGTCACTCCAACCACCTCCCTCAGCATCTGGGAACAAATTCAAAACAGAACATCTGAGGTAGGGGGAAGCAAATGTCCACCATACTGAAGGGTGCACCCCCGACCCCAAAATATTTAATCTTCCAATGTAATACAGCCTGGCCCCAATAGCTGCTGAGAGATGGGGACATCTGGCCCAGCAGTGGGTCTGTAAATTACAACACCATTTTACAATTGGACCTGCTATGCCAGAGACAAAAGAAACGGGATGAAATTCCCTATGTCCAGTTCTGTATGGCCTTATATCAGAACAAAGGCCTTCGAAAGGGATGCAGGCTCTCCTCCACTGAGGTAATACCAGTCCTTGACCCTCCTCCTGAGGACCTTCTAGATCTCTCTAACCCTCCTCTTGCTGCTCCCTCCCTTCCCCCTTCCCTCATATGTCCCAATTTGGGCCCCCACCATACCAGCTCCATCCCCCAGAACCCAGTCCTGAAGTGCACAAAGTAGGACTAATTACCAGCCAGGGTCCACCAACCCACCAGGAAAAGTATTCCCTTTGAGGAAAGTCCCTGATGGAGAAGGAGGGCCCATCCAGGTACACCTCCCATTTACCACTTCTGATCTGAAAGTCATAGTAAGGGGTTGAGAGAAGATTCAGAGAGGTTCCTGAATCTGATTAGGGGAATCTTTCAGACCCATGACCCCACCTGGGCTGACATGCAGAGCCTCCTCAATGTACTCCAAATGGGGAAGAAAAGGCCATGGCCTTTTCAAATGCCCAAGAGGAAGCAGACAAAGAGAACAGAAGCAATGTAGGTCCTACTATTTTCAGACCTGGGAACCAAGCAGTCCCAGATAACGAACCCAACTGGGACCTCCAAGACACTGGAGAAGCGGGTGGAACACAGAGGCTGAGCCATTATAAAAATATGATCCTAAACAGAATCCAGGCAGCTGGAAAGAAACCTGTCAACTGGAATAAGAGAAGGGAAATCAATCAGGAGGCAACAGAAAACCCCTTGGCATTCCTAGAGCACCTCAGGGAATACGTCCGAATCTATAGTACCACTGACCCCGGAGTCTTTGGGAGGGAATGTAATCCTGAAGTCGTACTTCATTTCCCAAAGTGCTCCTGAAATTAGGTGTAAATGTCAGAAACTGGAAATAGAATCAGATACCCGCACTTCTTGCCTCTTAGAGGTTGCCTATTGGGTGTTTCATAACTGAGAAATAGAAGAGAATTCAGAGGATAAAAATGCCTAGAGACAAGCCCACCTACTGGCTGTTGCCCTCCAATGGCAACGGGTCAGCATGGGAATCTGGACTAACCACCCACAGAGACGCTCGAATTCGGTGAGTGACCCCCAGCTCTCACTGAGGGACAGCAAGCCAAAGAAATAGGACCCAATCAGCGTGCCATATAAAAACAAGAGGGGCACAGGAAGGGATAATGCCCACACCACCCCTGAAGGCGGATGGAGACGGCAGATGTCCGCCACTACCCTCAAAGGCAGATGGTCCAAAGAGATGAAAAATGATGGGGCCAGGGGCTCCTAAGCTTGCATTCCAGCTGAAACCCAAGGAGCCCTGGCAGACATTAGACATAGAGGGAAAGCCTGTCGAATTCTTAGTTGACACTGGTGCCACTACTCAGTTCTGACACCAGATGAGGCAAACCTGGTCACAAGAGTTGTAAAATTATGGCGAAAGCTCAAGAACAGGTATTCACAGAACCATGAGAATGTAAACTGGATGACCACATGCTCACCCATTCCTTCCTACATGTCCCCGAATGCCCTATACCCCTGCTAGGAAGAGATATCTTACATAAATTTGGGGCTACTACCCACCCAATGGGAGAAGAACTGGAAACTGGCATCCCCTTAGACAAAGGGCACATGATTATTATGTTAATGGCTGAGGACAAACCTCTATGGACAGAACAAGTTGACCTCCCTGGAATAAATCCCATGGTCTGGGCCCAGGGACGGGTGGTCCAAGAGAAAACAGTACCCTCTCCATCGGGAGGCCTTGTTGGGCATCTCACCTGTTATACAGGGCCCAACTGACAAGGGCCTTATCAGACCATCCAATCAGCCTGAAGTACCCCCATTCTCCCTGTAAAGAAACCTAATGGGGAATACCTGATGGTATAGGACTGCAGGGTAGCCAATGAAGCCACCAAGGATATACATCCAGTAGTTCCTAATTCCTACACCCTGCTGGCCACTCCACTAGTGCCTTGGGCATAAAAATCGGACCTTGCATTCAGCCTGGAGACCCCAGTCATCATTGGGGAAAGTAGAGAGATCCAACCATTCAAACCTTGAAATGGGCCTTGGCCAAGCTATGTCAGAAAATTCAAAAAAATTGGATTAAGTGGCTTCCCATTGCCCTGCTCCACATGTAGTTAGCCCGAAAGTATAAGTTAAAGTTAAGTGCATTTGAACTCATGTAGGGTAGACCCATTCCCAAGCTCAGAAGAAGGGACATCTTATCCGCCTTGAAATACAACAACTCACGTATGTCCTCCATGTAAGAGAAGACATGAAAGCTCTCATGGAATATGGTGACCAGGTGCAGCCCGCATCCACTAACCTGCCCCTCTACCCCTTCTGGCCAGAAGCCTGAGTGCACCCAAAAACCTGGAAAACTGGCAGCCCCCAAGATCAGCTCAGTCCTAAGTGGAACGGGCCTCTCTCAATGACCTTACCACTTACTCTGCCCTGGAGTCGCAGGGGTCACTCCTCGGGAACAACACACTAAAGAGGCCCCAGAGCCCCAACCTCTGGAAAGACAACCTGGGGCAATGGACCCCCCCTGACTACACATGCAAACCACTCTCTGACCTGAAGCTTCTCTTCTGAAAAACACAAGTGTGAGCAGGGAGATTCAGGCCACAGCAGTGAGCCTTGACATCAGCGCACACTTGCCTACAGACCAAAGACCGAGATACCTGCACTCTTGGGAAAAAGTTGAGACGTGACCACTGTTCTCTTGTTAATATTTAGGCCGCATATCTTAAATTGCCTGGTGTCCTTTGTCTCCAAAAGGATAGACAAATGGTAGTCACTCAAGGAGACGAACGGTCAGGGACGAGGCAAACACATCTAAACACAGCCAAAGGCCACTGGCAGAAGTTCCACTCCTCCACCAGGGTTATAATGACGCCCACACTCAGCAGGAAGCAGTCACAGAACATGGACCTGCGCCTTCAGCGCCCCTCAAGAATTAGGAGCAGGACAAATGGTAGAGGAGGAATTTGCCACCAGCAAAGTCCATTAACAATTCCCAGGAAATAAAAATAGAATCTGGGTAATAAAGTCTAACCTTTTTTTTTTTTCTTTTCCTTTGTGCTTAGTCTAGTTTCACTGGCTCACAGGGTTCACATGCAGAGGCCTCAGACCTGTCCCTTCAGCCTGGAGTTCCTGGCGCTAAATGGCTACACCGGCACCTCAGCTCAGGGCCGTGGGCAGATGCCGCGCACGACACTCCATCCAAGATGGTGTTGGCAGCGGGCTGTGCGCAGACGCTGCACTGGCACTGTGGTCTGGAGCCTGAACAGCACAGCTGCGCCCCTTCCCCCTACACCCCCGGGAGAACCCTGCCCCTCCCTGTGATAAGACCCTACCTAGTAGCCCCGACCCCTGCCTGTCAGGAGAGCCTGTGCTCTAGAGCCTGAGCTAGCCCCTCTCCACTCTCTGATCAAAGAGTCAAACCCTCCTTTGCTTCTGAACCCAACTTGGTCTTGTTCTATTGGCTCCAGCGACACTAGGCGTAAGGACACTTGCTGGGGTCCAACGCAGGAGGGTCAATAACAGTTTCACAGTCTCCTGCCAGAATCCCAAAGCTCGCACAAAAGGGCTTTTCTCCATGGATGGTTGCCAAATTATTTTTGTTGAAAAGAGGTGTGGCGGGGGCGGGGGCGGGGGCGGGGGGGGGGGTGTGCGGAGAATCTTATTCAGCCATCTTGCTGAATCACTCTCATTTAAATGAGCATAAATTGCTTAAAATTCCTTTCTAAAAGACCAAGGTTCTCAAGTAAGTTTAAAAATATATGCTATCAACAAGAAAAATCAATGATAAAAATTTATAGGAAGATCAAAAATGTGTAAAATGTGTCCAAAACATATAAATACAAAGAAAGCAGGATATAAATATAATAGCTAAAGTAGGATTCCAGGTTAAAACGATTAAATTCTTTAAATATTAAATTTAAAGGAGTCATTTTCTGTTGATACAAAGTTCAATCTATAGTGATTATATAAAATGAGCATTTTATATAGCAAAAATGTATAAAAATTGTATCTGGTTTTCAGATGTTGGGCTTTCATAAAACTCAAACTTACTTTCGCACTCTCACATCCTAAGTCCCTTTTGTACTTTCATCTTTCACACAGCAGCTCTCTAATGATGATTTCAAGCTCCCCCAAAGTGGCACTGCCTGCCAGCCAGTGCTGAAGGGATTCCAGTCTTTGCCAAGAGAACGCGAGTGTTGCTAGGCGAGCACTTTTAGTGGCACCAGTTTCTGGCAGAGATGAGACAGCCCCCTTTAACACTGGTAGCATTTTCTAATTACCCATCAGTATCCCCTGTGAACTATAACACAGCCAGAGAATAAACAGTAGCAGCACAAAAATTACTTATGAACAAAACTATATTTTAGTCCCTAGATTGTTGGAATGCTGGGTTTTTTCTTAACTTAGTAACTGAAAAATCTGCTAAATGCTGAGTAAATTTGGGACTTGGGGAAAACATCATTATGCTTAAGTAAAAAATATTCTATTTACAGAAGTAGTCATTTGGAATGTGCGTAATATATCTGCACTGTTAACAGTCAAATGTGTTGAACATATTAGGTTCCATTGGTTTCCCTCTGCCGGCAGGAGGCTTAAGCTTCTTGCGCTGTATGTCTCAGACATGGCTGTGTGCATTGCTATGGGCCGAGAGGAGGGCAGAAAGATGGCGGCAGTGCCTCTGCTTTGACAACTCCCTCACAGTTACCACCAGTGTTCACACTGCAGCTGATACATTATTCGGGATCCCAGATTGAGGGCTCTGATGAAACTGCGCAGCACCTCCAGGCCAGCTCATCTATGCATGTGGCGTGGGCAGGAAATAAATTGTGGTCGCCATCTTAAATTGGTCAGGACAGCATACCTTCTATTTTGAATAATAAATTAAAAAATTGGCCCCCAGTTCAGACTAAATTAATAAATAATAAATTAAAAAATTGGCCCCCAGTTCAGACTACTGAAGGTGACGGACCCTTTCAGGCCTTCGACATTACTCAGAGTCACTGAACAGCAGCCACAATGCACTCCAATCCGTAGACAGTTTTAATCGACACGGCACTGCTTAGAGTGGTTTTGACCTTTGAGAGAGCTCTAGAATGCATTCATGAGGCACTAGGGGAAATACACACTTTCACATCTCATGCTTCACTTAGTCTGTAGTTTAAAAAAATTACAATTTGCTGTGCCCAGAATGTAAATTCGCTTTAAAGGAAAACATTTTCTATTGAGCTCTCCTTAGATTTTTATCTTCAAAGCAGAACCTCCAACTTTTAAAATTTTACTTTTATTCTTAATTACTTAGGTGACCTGCCACAATTAAGATTTAATATAATCTGGAAAGACAATGGTCACTTGTTCTATCAACCTTAGGTGTTAAAAACCATTCCATCTAGAAGCTGTCTTTTGAGAAAAAGACATGTTTTCTTGTTTAAATGTTCAGTATCTAAATTGTAAAATAATCAGGTGCACATATCTTACAGGCTCAAAACAAAGTGGCTATTCTAAACAAATGCTGGCAATTAGGTGATGGTGGAGGCTGCATCACCTATTGGCTTAATATAGATAACTACAGACCTCTGATTTCCTGTGTGACTCAAGTTCTTCTTTACACCACTCTGTAACATTTTCAAAGAACGTTCCCTTCCATTATATTCTCAAAACAAAATTCTGAAATGGTTACCTGATGTATTATCACTACAGTTTTGCCATTAAAGAGCAATGTGACACAGAAAGATAAGATTTCTTGGCCAAGAATCCGGAACTATATAATGGGGCATAAAGGCAACACTACATATTTCTAGTCTAGTTCTTATATCTTAACAACATCCATATATTTTACATCTCTTCTTATTTTATTACCTAATTTCATAACTTTCTTTTGAAAATTCTCAGACTCACTGAGTAACAGCCAAACTTGAACTCCACTTTATTATATACCCCAACTAAGCATCTGTGACAGAATTTCATGTAGAAGTAATTTGGAATGTTTTCAAGGATGTGTAAGAAATACTTGGGGGGGCTGGTCCAAGCATCACTTGAAATCTTAGTCACAGACTCCCAGTTCTTTCTGGAAGTACATCTCTTTCAAACATTTAACAGGCTTCATATATAACTAATACCAATCTTTTTCATGTGCCTATAACCCTACTCAGAATTCTGGCTTTTTGACAGAGGTACCAAAACGGCTATATTGCTTTGCTTTCTTGCCTTCGCGTCTCTCTTGTAAATTAATGGCCAGGAGCTTTGAACTTTCAGGCTTGAGTAGAAGAACCAATATGTTGTGCTTCTGCCCTGAAGTCATTTTATCTAATTAAGAACCTTTATTTGGCCACATTGTCTTAACTTGAACTTTGCCTTGAGGCACAATAATCCATTGAGGATAATTTACAGTAAGTGTGGAATCTAGATTCTTAACTTGGTCTTGGACAAAACGTTGATCTTCAATAAGCAGTGGTGGCTCCAAGTTTTCTAAAGTGTTTCTCATACTCTCTTACTGTTTGGATTTAGAAAGCAGTTGCCTTTGTCAAGACCCATTTCTGAATATTCTCTTTTTATTTTCATTCTTGCTTGCAAATTGGCCAATTCTTTCTAACTTCACCTCTTTTGATGCTATGTTAAATGCAGTCAGCGGCACACAAGGCACATTCCTTGGCTGTAGCCGTCACTCCAATCTCTGACTCCATCTTCACACTGCCTTCTCTTTGTGTGTGTAATCTCCCTCTGCCCCTCTTTTTTCCAGTTTTACTGAAATTTTGGTAGAGGTTGCATAAATCTGTAGATGGACATTTTAACAATATTAATTCTTCTGGTCCATAAACATGAGATATCTTCCCATTCGTTTCTGTCTCCTACAATTTTTTCATCAATGTTTCAAAGCTTTCCTTGTATAGATCAATCACATCTTGATTAAATTTATTCCTAATTAGAGTATTTTTTGATGCTGTTATAAATGGGATTGTTTTCTTAATTTATTTATTGGACAGTTTGTTGTTAATGTATAGGAACACAACAGATCCTGTATGTTGATTTATATCATGCAACTTTACGAAATTCATTTATCCCAATAGCTTTCAATGGAGTCTTTAGGATTTTCTGTATGTTAGATTATGTCATATGCAAGCAGAGACAATTTTATTTCTCCCTTTTTGTTTGACTGACTTTTCTTTCTTTTCCTTGCCAAATTGCTCTGGCTAGGACTCCCAGTACTAAGTTCAATATAAGTGACAAGAGTAGGCAGCCATGTCTCGTTCCTCATCTTAGAGAAAGAATCTTCCATTTTTTATAATTGAGTATGATGTAAACTATAGGTTTGTCGTGTACAGCCTTCATTATGTTGAGGTACATTTCTCCTATACTTAATGTGTTTTGAGTTTTTATCATAAAAGGATGTTGGATTTTGTCAAATGCTTTTTCAGTGGCTACTGAGATGATCAAATCATTTTTATTTCATTCTATTAAGGTGATGCTCACATTTATTGACTTGCATACGTTGAATCATCCTTGTATCCCAAGGATAAATCCCACTTGATCATGGTATATGATCCTTTTAATGTGATATTGAATTTGGTTTGCCAGTAATTTGTTGTGGATTTTTGTATCCATGTTCAAAGGGCTACTGGCCTATAATTTTCTTTTATTGTAGTCTCCTTATCTGGCATTAATATCAGGGTAATGCTGGCCTTCTAAAATGAATTTGGAAGTGATCCCACCACTTCAATGTTTTGAAAGAATTTAAGAAGGTGTGGTATTAATTTTTCTTTAAATGTTTGGAAGTATTCTCCAGTGAAACCATCTGGTCTTGGACTTTTCTTTCTTGGGAGATAATTGATTAATGATTCAATCTCCTCACTCACTATTGGTCTGTTCAGTTTTCTATTTCTTTATGATTCAGTCTTGGTAGATTATATGTTTCTAATAATTTAACCATTTCTTCTAGGTTATTGAATTTGTTGGCGTATAATTGTTCCTAGTAGTCTCATGATACACTGTATTTCTGTGCTATCCGTGTAATGCCTCCTCTTTCATTTATATTTATTGAGTACCCTCTCTTTTTTTCTTGGCTAGTCAAGGATTTGTCAATTTTATTTTTTTAAAAAAACAACTCTAGGGGCTTCCCAGGTGGTGCAGTGGTTGAGAGTCCGCCTGCCGATGCAGGGGACCGTGCTCCGGTCCGGGAAGATCCCACACGCCGTGGAGCAGCTGGGCCCGTGAGCTATGGCCGCTGAGCCTGCGCATCCGGAGCCTGTGCTCCGCAACGGGAGAGGCCACAACAGTGAGAGGCCCGCGTACCGCAAAAAAAAAAAAAAAAAAAAAAAAAAACTTCGTTTCATTAATCTTTTGTATTATTTTTCTGATCTCTATTTCATTTATTTCTGCTCTGAGTTTTTTTCTTTCCTTCAGCTAACTTGGGGCTAGGTTTGTTCCTTTTCTACTTCCTTGAGTTATAAAGTTAAGTTGTTTAAGATCTTTCTCTTTGCTTAATGTAGGCATTTATTGCTATAAATTTCCCTCTTAGAACTGCTTTTCTGTACCCCATGAGTTTTGGTATGTTGTGTTTCTATTTTCCTTTGTTTCAAGACATTTTAGAGTCCCTTTTTGATTTCTTCTTTGACCCACTGGTTATTCAGGAGTGTACTGTTTAATTTCCACATATCTGTGAATTTTCCATGATTCTTCTTGTTATTGATTTCTAGTTTTATGTCATTATAGTCAGAAAAAAATAGTTTGTTTCTCTCTTCATACCTAGTAAAATTTATTTCTATAATTACGCGCTCTGATGTTGGGTACACATATATTTAAAATTGTTACATCCTCTTGATGAGTTGACCCCTTTCTCACTATATAACAACCTTCTTTATCTTTTGTTATAGACTTTGTTAAAATCTATTTTGTCCAATATATACAGAGCTACCCATGATCTTTTGTTTGTTTCTTGCATGAAATAATCTTTTTCCCTCCGTTTACTTTCAGCTTATGTGTGTCTTGAAGCTGAAGTGAGTCTCCTATAGGCAGCATATAGTTGGGTCTTGTTTTTTGTTTATTTGTTTATGTATTTAGCTGCTCTATAAATATTGATTGAGAGTTTGATCCTTTTACATGTACAGTAATTATTGATAGGTAAGGACTTACTACTGACATTTTTTTCATTGTTTTCTGGCTGTTTTATATTTCTTTCTCGCTTTCTTCTTCTCTTTCTGTCTTGCTTTTGAGTTGATGATTTTCTTTAATGGTATTCTGTTTTCTTTCCCTTTCTCTTTTATGTACCCACTATAGGTTTGTGCTTTGTGGTTACCATGAGGTTTATAAAATACATCTTATAAGTTAATTTTAAGTTGGTAACAACTTAACTTTGGTCACATTCAAAAACTCTACCCTTTTACCTCCTCCCTTATTTTATATTTTGATATAAAAATTTGTAACTTTTTATATGGTGTATTTATTAACAAGTTATTATAGTTATTTGTAATACTTTATTCTTTTAATCTTTATACTACAGTTAAGAGGGATTTACATACCACAACTACAGTATTAGAGTTCTGAATGTGACAGTATACTTACCTTTACCAGTTAGCTTTACACTTTTATTAGTTTTTATGCTGTCACATACATTCATTGTATTCTTCAGCTCCAGAATTTCTGGTTTTCCATCTCCTTGTTGAACCTCTCATTTTGTTCATATATTGTTTTTCTCATTTTGTTGAGGTGTCTATGTTCTCTCATAGCTCTCCAGCTTCCTTAAAACAATTATTTTGAGATCTTTGTCAGGCAATTCATAGACGTCCGTTTCTTTGGGAGTGGTTACTGAAAATCATTGTGTTCCTTTGGGGATATCATGTTTCCTTGATTTGCAGTGTTCCTCGAACCTTGCATTGCTGTCTTCATATTTGGAGCAGCAGTCACCTCCTCTAGTCTTTACTGACTGGCTTTAGGAGAAAATTAACTTCACCGGTCAGCTCAGCTAACGATTCTGAGGCTCTCTCAGACCTCTTCTACGGATGTGCCTGCTCTACACCTCTTGTTTCCTCTTGCAGGGGGGAATTTTTAAGAGTGTATGCCTCCTCTAAATCCTGCAAAGCCAGGCCAAGCGTTGAGAGCCTTCCATGTGGGTCCCCTGGAGCAGTTCCCTGAAATGCTCAAGCTTGTGTGTATGCTCCCAGTTCTGAGCGCTGGCCAGGCTTTCTGTGTGTTCTCACACTCCACCTACAAAGGCTTGCTCCGACCATCTGTCGGGGTGCATGGGGGTCAGCCACGAGGCAGGAGGGGGTGAGGCACGTGGAGCATTAGGATTGCCCCTGGGCCAGCTGGGGGCTCCATGGGAGAGGTATCCCAAAAAGCTCATTGATGGTCTTCTTGATGGAGTCCGTGACACGTCCACAGTCCTCTGATGAGTTCTGAGTCCTGACTGCTGTGCTCCCAGCCTCTCCCAATCTCTCAGCCGTGCCCATCACCTCAATTTTCTTGGTGAGGTGAGAAAGAAGTGGGCATCTTGGGCTGTGTCCTGCACACCTGGAGAGGCCAGGTGCTCACTCACAATGCACTCACTTTCCTCCATGGGAGGAATTGGGGTCTGAGGGGGTTTCCCTCATCATTGAGCTGTGCTGCCTTGGCAGAGGGGTGATGCATGTAAAGTGAAATTATTCTTACCCTCTTCAACTGTCTTTTCTTGTGTTTTTTTTCTCCAATAGCATGCTATAACTTCTCCACTGGACTCCTGGACACCCACAAAAGTACTTTTCTACACAAGTGGTTGTCAAAAATTAATGTTCTAGGAGGGATAACAGTGGAAAACTCCTATTTTGTCAGCTTGCTGAAATCACTAAAAAATATCCCATTGGAAAGTATAGAATGCTCAGATGCACATACATTATGGGTATAACAGCAATGGTTTTACAATTCAACACCATTAATAATATGACTATAATTTTCTTAAGTTCTCATTTTTAATATTACATGTAAATATGCTGAATTATGTTTCAAAATTAAATGCACTCTTTTCATCTGCCAGTTCCTAACTCCTTATTTCTTTAAACTGAATTAAACAGAAGTACTCCAAAAGCTGTGACAGACATCACAATCAATATTTAGACATTATCCCATTTCTAATAGGCACTGTTGTCACATTAACAGGCAACTTCATTAGAGGCTTTGGAAATAAAATATCTGGGTTCAAATTTCCAAGGAACCTGCTCTACAACTCAGAAATAATAATTGGAGGAGAGGTAACAAACAAATTAAGTGGTTGCTCAATAATAAAAGCATATGACATCTATCTGTATAAAATCTGACATCAAGTTGAATAAGAGGGCAGAATTAAATAGTTAAATTCATAACAAATAATTGAAATTCACATAATCTTTCAAAAGTAACATTTTAGTTTCCCTGCTTTAACATTCACCTTCGCCAACCTTGAAGATTTCCGTTCCACACTTCCCATTAGATCCTCACTCAGTACTTGGGATAGTCTTTACGCCTATTTGATTTAATTCTAACGGACTCTTAACATTTCTCGTAAACCATTTAGTGGAATAACTTATTCAAAAAGCATATAACAGGGCTTCCCTGGTGGCGCAGTGGTTGAGAGTCCGCCTGCCGATGCAGGGGACACGGGTTCGTGCCCCGGTCCGGGAGGATCCCGCATGCCACGGAGCGGCTGGGCCCGTGAGCTGTGGCCGCTGAGCCTGCGTGTCCGGAGCCTGTGCTCCGCAACGGGAGAGGCCACAACAGTGAGAAGCCCGCATAGCGCATTAAAAAAAAAAAAAAAAAAAGCATATAACAGGACTTCACTGGTGGTGCAGTGGTTAAGAATCCGCCTGCCAATGCAGGAGGCACAGGTTCCAGCCCTGGTCCAGGAATATCCCACATGCCACGGAGCAACTAAGCCCGTGCGCCACGACTACTGAGCCTGCGTGCCACAACTACTGAAGCCTGCACACCTAGAGCCCGTGCTCCACAAGAGAAGTCACCACAATGAGAAGCCCGTGCACCGCAACGAGGAGTGGCCCCCACTCGCTGCAGCTGGAGAAAGACCGTGTGCAGCGGTGAAGACGCAATGCAGCCAAGAAAAAATAAATTGAATTAATTTTTAAAAAAAGCATATAAGTACCTGTGGAAACTTTGTACAACACAGAAAAGTCATTCATTTCAAGTACATTTCTTTTTTTTTTTTTTTTTTTTTGCGGTACGCGGGCCTCTCACTGCTGTGGCCTCTCCCGTTCTGGAGCACAGTCTCCGGATGCGCAGGCTCAGCGGCCACGGCTCACGGGGACAGCCGCTCCGCGGCACGTGGGATCTTCCTGTACCGGGGCACGAACCCGCGTCCCCTGCATCGGCAGGCGGACTCCCAACCACTGCGCCACCAGGGAAGCCCTCAAGTACATTTCTTGATAGTCTATAAAAATATTTAGTGAACCATTAAATGTAAAGGTTAGTACATGTAAAGGTTTGAATCTTAAAGAACCATCAGAAAGGAAAATGTTTAGCAACAAAATAAGCATTCATCAAGAAAGCATGCTAGGGCTTCCCTGGTGGCGCAGTGGTTGAGAGTCCGCCTGCCGATGAAGGGGACGCGGGTTCGTGCCCCAGTCCGCGAGGATCCCACATGCCGCGGAGCAGCTGGGCCCGTGAGCCATGGCCGCTGAGCCTGCGTGTCCAGGGCCTGTGCTCCGCAACGGGAGAGGCCACAACAGTGAGAGGCCCGCGTACCGCAAAGAAAAAAAAAAAAGAAAGCATGCTAAAAAATAAGAAAACAGCATGTATTCTATTTCTATTTGAAGTTTTTTTAAAGCCATTTGCATAAAGTCAGGGGGGAAATAACTCTTGAATAAAATAATATTCCATTCTTATTTCCATATTTTCAAATGATTGGTTTAGATGAATGACTTGCTTTCCATTCTCTTTTGGTTACAGAATTTGTATCTTACAGTGGATAAATAACTAGTTTTTATTTTAAACTTTATAGGTTCAAAAATACTTGAAACTGTCAAACAAATTCAAAAGCTACATTGGCATGATGTTAATGTTTAAAATATTTCAAAATGTTGGATTTTATAGAAAAATATCAAAGCAATATAAATTAATCCATTGAGACAGGAGAAAATTAGGAGGATAGGGAGGAGGAAAGAGAGAAAGTAAAGAAGGGAATAGGTCAGGACAGTAGGTGAAAAGGAAGACAGGAGAGGAGGAAAAGGAGAGCAAGTAAATAGGATGGGAAGCAGGGCTGACAAAAGGAAGGAAAGAAATTAGGTAGCTCACCGGGATGACCTAAACACTTACTCAAGAGACTGTTATACTTTAAAAATGTGTCACTGACTCTGATGTATATCAAATAAAAATTTTAATCCTCTTAGCATAAAATTAAAAGTCGTGTCTTGACTGACTCCTGCCCATTTTCTAGACTCAGCTCTGAGCACTTGCCAATATAAACCCTCAACTCTAATGACAGCAAATTAGCTACAATTGATGACTACAGCAACCTTTCTCAGACCACTGGACACATGCCTTTTGGTCTTGCCTTTTTCTCCCTCCCTCTTCCCTTTTCACCTTCCTTCTCTGGTCTTCTAGTCCTACAAGCATTTCTCAGTGTCAGTTCCAACCTTGACTTCTCGCTTAAGTGTTCCCTGATCTGTCCTGCTCTTCATCAGGAAATACTGTGTCCCCTCCTCAGTGCTCATTAGCAACCTGTGAAAACCTCTGTTCTAGCACCTAACATGTGTATCGTGCTGTACACAGATATGAATTGCATGACTATAGAACTAACCATCACCATACCCTCAGTGATGAGTTCATTACTAAATTCTTAGAAAGTAATAAATGTTTACGATTATGAGAATTAGGAGATGTTAATTACTATGAGACTGAGTGACTGAGCAAGTTTCATTATGAATTAAATTCCCTTTAAAGAAAGTCATATAAATTAATTATGCTACTCACTTATACTGGTCAAATTTGCTTGATAATTTCCAACACTTTCCACAGTTTGTTGACTATAGTCCTAGACTAACATTTAATTATTGCAAAATGAACTTTTCATGAATTAGCCAGAATCCTGTGTATAAGAAGTCTACATAGAGTTCACAAAGTTCAAAAACATGCCAATTCTGTACAAAATAAGGTCTGTGCAGCTCAGGGTGCTGCTGCTGCAGAGGCTGCAGGAGCATTTGGTAATTAAACTGAGCTTTGGGGAATTTTAAATGTCGGCAAACACATTTTAAATTTTAAATCTGTTGTTTGAAGAGGCGTTGCTGGGTAGAGGTTATACTATAGGAAATAAAAGATGTTTCAGCTTAACTTGTACTTTTTATATGGTTAAATGAGCACAACAAATATTTGTGGAGATATAGTGTGATTTCAGTGAAATCGTGTTGAGAACTCCAGTGAATATAATATAAAACATTTCTGTATAATGATTTGATTATGCATGAGTTAGCTAGTAGCTATGAATTTGTTTTTAAATTTCTTATATTGGCTATTACTTAGTTTTGTCATTTTAACCTGGGATTCAATATGAGTAAAGTATAATAGTTATTTGGCACCATCTGTCTTAGAAATGCCTGTTCATCTGTGCATATTGACTTGGAAGCTACGACAAAATAGAACCAAATTAAGCAACTACAAGACAGGAAGCAATATGCAAAATACACAGTAAATGTAAATGAGATGCAATATATTCAACTAGGCATCTCAAAACCAGGAAGTTGGAAAAGACCTGAAGGAATTTGAGAGGGCACAGCACAACAGACTTGGGAAGAATGAGTAATTCATAAATTAGATTAAGTCCTTAAATATGTATGGCTTGGGTGAAAGGCATCTGAAATTGTGATCACTGACAACAAATATTTGAGAAGCATAAACATCAACAAGAAAAGGAAAAACTGGCATGGTCATAAAATTAAGCAGAAAACATTTAAAAACAAAACAACAATTTTAGCAAAGCTGGGTCAAATAACAATTGTTCAGTCTAACAAAAATCTTGGAGAATAGTACGAATCAGAAGCTAAAAAGTTTAATATGTAATCAAAGAAGTATAGTTGCGGGCTTCCCTGGTGGCGCAGTGGTTGAGAGTCCGCCTGCCGATGCAGGGGACACAGGTTCGTGCCCCGGTCCGGGAAGATCCCACATGCCGCGGAGCGGCTGGGCCCGTGAGCCATGGCCGCTGAGCCTGCGTGTCCGGAGCCTGTTGCTCCACAACGGGAGAGGCCACAACAGTGAGAGGCCCGCGTACCGCAAAAAAATACACACAAAAAAAAAAAAAAAAAAGAAGAAGTATAGTTGCTTATTTTTGGAAGGGACTTTGAAGGTTTTCTTTTTAATGTTATATCCAGTGCTTAATATGTTTGCAAACATAGCTTGAAGGCCTCCAGAGATATAAAGATAACCTACCAGTTGAACTCATATGGGGGGGGGGAGTTTCTAATTACTACTACCACTAATATACTGCTAGCAATAATGTATTAAAATAGACTTATAAATTAATGGTTACAATATAATGAGAACTTGCATAGCATTTCAGGACACAAGACTTCTTCCCTGGCACCATGACACTAGATCACTCCATATCTGCCAGAAACACACGCCGAGAAAACTGAGTGCCCTTTGACTCTTCACAAAAACAGCCCCACGCTTATTTCTGTCATAGCATTTCCACGCTATTTTGTAATTTTTGATTGCCTCCTTCCTCCCCTCTAAATTTCAGCTGTGTGAACACTGCATTTTCATCATTTTATTTGTAGTACCTGATACAAAGCTTGGCAAACCATTAATTATTCAATAAATGTTTTTAAACTACAAATATGGGACTTTGAGAAGCTGAGCTCATTGGAAATTTTAATATTCAGGAAAAGTATTAAGGAAATATTAGGGCTCACACAGATTCACAGGCATAGTTAGACGTGGAACAGTTAGAAGTAAATGAGGAGGGCGTTCCACATGAAGAAATCATAATAAAAAATGGTCAGATGTCGTATGGCATCTTCTAACTTTAGCTACCATTAGCAAGGATAGCTATCTAAACTTTAGATGTTCTATTAATCTTTTTTCAAACTCTACTTATGTATTTATATTGAAGTATAGTTGATTTATAATGTGTTAGTTTCAGGTGTACAGCAAAGTGATTCAGTTATACATACATATATATCTATTTTTTTCAGATTTTTCCTTATAGCTTATTACAAAATACTGAGTATAGTTCCCTGTGCTATATAGTAGGTCCTTACTAACTATTTCATATATAGGTGTGTATTATATTAATCCCCAACTCCTAATTTATCCCTCCCCACCCCTTCCCATTTGGTAACCATAAGTTCGTTTTCTGTGTCTGTGGGTCTCTTTCTGTTTTGTATATAAGTTCATTTGTATCATTTTTTAAAGATTTATATCACACATAAGTGATATCATATGATAGTTGTCTTTCTTGGGCTAACTTCACTTAGTGTGGTAATCTCTAGGTCTCTCCATGTTGCTGCAAATGGCATTATTTCAATTTTTTCAGCTGAGTAATATTCCTTTGTATAACTATACCTCTTTATCCATTCAGCTGTAGATGGACATTTAGGTTGCTTCCATGTCTTGGCTATTGTAAATAGTGCTGCTATGAACACTGGGATGTAATCTTTTCAGGTTATGGTTTTCTCCAGATATATGTGCAGGAGTGGGATCATAGGGTATCTGTATTTTTAGTTTTTTAAGGAACCTCCATACTGTTCTCCATAGTGGCTGTACCAATTTACATTACCACCAACAGCGTAGGAGGGTTCCCTTTTCTCAACACCCTCTCCAGCATTTATTATTTGTAGACTTTTTGATGATGGCCATTCCAACCAGTGTGAGGTGATACCTCATTGTAGTTTTGATTTGCATTTCTCTAATAATTAGCAATGCTGAGCATCTTTTCATGTGCCTTTTGGCCACCTGTATGTCTTCACTAATCTTTAAATTACAACATAAGCATAAAATTTTTTTCTGAGGATTCAGAAAGCTTCACTTTTTCTTAAACTGTTTAAAATATAGCAAGCACAATTACAAATGAAAGTTAGACAAGATATTTTTCATGTCCTTCCCTACTTCCCCCCCCATTAAAAATATGAATAAGAAAGATTAACATGGGTAGCTGATAACTTATGCTAATACTAAGCATTCAATTAATAACTTATTATTTAACTATTGTATGTAATAGACTCCTTCCCCTTACACACACACAAGGAAGAAGAAAAGGAGGAGGAGGAGGACAGAGGGGAAAAGAAAAATCATAAGATTAGTCTGAAAGGAATCCTACTCAAAGGATCTCAGCTAGGAACCTCTCATGGATTCCAGGTATCAGATGTTTTGGATCACGAGTGTCTAAGAAACATTCTTATGGGAGGGCCTTTACAGTAGTCTACCTGCACATTGATTCCTCGTGTACATTTGTTGAAGTCAATGCATTCTCCACAATTCCCCACTGAGAGTAAAAAAATAAATGCTGTGATAGTAGAATGCACGTGGAGGAATATAAGTATATGAAGAAGAAAGATATAAAAATCAGGTCAGGTAGGGAGGAGATGAGGAAATTGGTTGAATAATTTTTATCAACTATTGGAAATCACCATGATGCATGTTTGAGATCAGTAAAGAAAGAAATTTCTAATAAATAGAGCTAGTCAAGATGAAACAGTTTCAGAAAGTAATGAACTCCGACAGCGGGAAATGCTCAAGCAGAAGCTAAGTGACCATCTGTCAGGGATGTTGTAGAAGGGAGACTCTCACTGAGTGGGAGGTTATGCTAAATTATCTCTAAGGCTATTTCCAACCCCTGAGATTCTATAATTCAATGAAGGTGAGCTTGAAGAAAACCCCAAAGAACTATTAAATAACTCTGTGTATTCAAACATATATATCAGCAGTTAATTTCAAACCAACCATTAACTTCATCTAAGAATTTAATTTGTCTCAGAAATTTGAAGAAAATGGTCATAAAAAGGAAATAGAAAAATCCCTTACCTGCATGGATGATCTATTTAATGGTTTTCAAATTATGCTCTTTATATATCTTGGGAACAGAGAGAAACCTTGCAGCTATTTCAGAGGCATCCTCAAGGCAGAAAGTATTGGAGGGCAGAAAAAGGAAGATAAGCAAGTGAGGTTTCAGATCCCCCAGATCCACTATAACCAGGACAGTTCAACCTTTATCTCTATTTTATATATTGAATTTCTGAGTAACATATATTATTTGAATAAGATAATTCATGGCTTAGGAATTTTGATCAGAACTAACCTAGTTCATGCAAGAATAATACAATTTCTGGTTAAATCAGCATTAAAAAATAACATCAAATTACAGAATATTACAGATTCATTGTCAAAGTTATAGGAAAATAGTTTTTCCTCAGGGAAAAACTATGTAAATATGCTATCAAGTGACTATTTCAAATAATCAACATTTTGGTCCACTAGAATGTATGGATCATGGGTATTTGAGGATATCAACAATTACATATTTTATTGATAAGTTCCCCAAATCAAGAAAAATACTTGGTATAGAGACAGTGATCATTAAAGTTTATTGGACTAATTAATTAATAGAAATGTCAGTGTTTTTCCAATTTAGATTAATTTCAAAAATACTACGTTGAGAGTTCTGCTTTTAGCTAGGATGTTCACCCAAAAAAAAGAAAAAATCACTTCTGCCTTAATTCTGAGAAAAGCCTAGATAAAATGAAATACTATATATTTCTTTAAAGCCACTGAAGAACAGTGGGTACAAAAATTCCAGAGATGGATAAACTCTCCCTTAAAAGTAGCCACTTATAAGCATGAAATATTAGCTAATTCTGAAGGCCACTGAGCAAGAGTTAGCTTTCTTCAATCAGAAAAATTTTGCTGATAAAAGAACTAAGATAATTGTAATAGTGATGAATCTGCTGGTATGATGGATAGGAATCTGAAGGTATCTCAAATACAGAGTTGTCCTTCCTGTCCACTGATATTACCCCAAAGAACATTTGTAGAAGAAGGCTGGACAGAAGGAGATCTGATCATCTAATAGTACAGGTGGAAGCAGTCTGCTCTCACAAGACACTTGAAAGCAGAGGTAAAATGATGGTCACTAACCCAATCTGGACTTGGTCCAAAACTTCAGTAGATCATAAAGATGAACCCCTCACTCTGGACACTTGGCAAAGGAAAGTGCACGAACTTTCTGAAAGAAAATATTATCTGCTTCAGTCTCTACCGTTCTTTCATATACGATAAATAACACACAATAAAAATATATGGCTCTTAGATAGCCTCATCCACCAGAGGGCAGACAGCAGAAGCAAGAAGAACTACAACCCTGCAGCCTGTGGAAAACCACATTCAATAAAGATAGACAAGATGAAAAGGCAGAGGGCTATGTACCAGATGAAGGAACAAGATAAAACCCCAGAAAAACAACTAAATGAAGTGGAGATAGACAACCTTCCAGAAAAAGAATTCAGAATAATGACAGTGAAGATGATCCAGGACCTCGGAAAAAGAATGGAGGCAAAGATCGAGATGATGCAAGAAATGTTTAACAAAGATCTAGAAGAATTAAAGAACAAACAGAGATGAACAATACAATAAGTGAAATGAAAAACACACTAGAAGGAATCAATAGCAGAATAACTGAGGCAGAAGAAGGGATAAATGACCGGGAAGACAGAATGGTGGAAGTCACTGCTGTGGAACAGAATAAAGGAAAAAGAATGAAAAGAAATGAAGACAGCCTAAGAGACCTCTGGGACAACATTAAATGCAACAACATTCACATTAACAGGGTCCCAGAAGGAGAAGAGAAAGAGAAAGGACCTGAGAAAATATTTGAAGAGATTATAGTCGAAAACTTCCCTAACATGGGAAAGGAAATAGCCACCCAAGTCCAGGAAGTGCAGAGAGTCCCATACAAGATAAACCCAACGAGAAATACAAGACACATAGTAATCAAATTGGCAAAAATTAAAGACAAAGAAAAATTATTGAAAGCAGCAAGGGAAAAAAGACAAATAACATACAAGGGAACTCCCATAAGGTTAACAGAGGATTTCTCAGCAGAAACTCAACAAGCCAGAAGGGGGTGGCATGATATACTTAAAGTACTCAAAGGGAAGAACCTACACCAAAGATTACTCTACCTGGCAAGGATCTAATTCAGATTCGATGGAGAAATCAAAAGCTTAACAGACAAGCAAAAGCTAAGAGAATTCAACACCACTAAACCAGCTCTACAACAAATGCTAAAGGAACTTCTCTAAATGGGAAACACAAGAGAAGAAGAGGAGCTACAAAACCAAACCCAGAACAATTAAGAAAATGGTAATAGGAACATACATATCAATAATTACCTTCAACATGAATGGATTAAATGCTCCCACCAAAAGACACAGGCTTGCCGAATGGATACAAAAACAAGACCCATATACATGCTGTCTAAAAGAGACCCACTTCAGACCTAGGGACACATTCAGACTGAAAGTGAGGGGATGGAAAAAGATATTCCATGCATGTGGAAATCAAAAGTAAGCTGGAATAGCAATACTCATATCAGATAAAATAGACTTTAAAATAAAGAACGTTACAAGAAACAAGAAAGGACATTACATAATGATCAAGGGATCAATTCAAGAATAAGAAATAACAACTATAGATATAAATGCACCCAACATAGGAGCACCTCAATACATAAGGCAACTGTTAACAGTTATAAAAGAGGAAATCAACAGTAACACAAAAAGAGTGGGGAACCATTATTGGGCAGATCATCGAAACAGAAAATTAATAAGGAAAGACAAGCTTTAAATTATACAATAGACCAAATAGATTTAATTGACATTTATAGGATATTCCATCCAAAAACAGCAGATTACACTTTGTTCTCAACTTCACATGGAACATTCTCCAGGATAGATCACACCTTCAGTCACAAATCAAGCCTCAGTAAATTTAAGAAAATATAAATCATATCAAGCATCTTTTCTGACCACAGTGCTATGAGATTAGAAATTAATTACAGGGAAATAAACGTAAAAAACACAAACATATGGAGGCTAAACAACACGCTACTAAATAACCAAGAAATCACTGAAGAAGTCAAAGAGGAAATCAAAAAATACCTAGAGACAAATGATAATGAAAACACGATGATCCAAAACCTATGGGATGCAGCAAAAGCAGTTCTGAGAGGGAAGTTTACAGCTATACAAGCCTACCTGAAGAAACAAGAAAAATCTCAAATAAACAATCTAACCTTAAACCTAAAGAAACTAGAGAAAGAAGAACAAACAAAACCCAAAGTTAGCAGAAGGTAAGAAATCGTAAAGATCAGAGCAGAAATAAATGAAATAGAAACAAAGAAAACAATAGCAAAGATCAATAAAACTAAAAGCTGGTTCTTTGAGAAGATAAACAAAATTGATAAAGCATTAGCCAGACTCATCAAGAAAAAGAGAGAGAGGACTCAAATCAATAAAATTAGAAATGCAAAAGGAGTAGTTACAACAGACACCGCAGAAATACAAAGCATCCTAAGAGACTACTACAAGCAACTCTATGTCGATAAAATGGACAACCTGGAAGAAATGGACAAATTCTTAGAAAGGTATAACCTTCCAAGACTGAACCAGGAAGAAACAGAATATATGAACAGACCAATCACAAGGAATGAAATTGAAACTGTGATTAAGAATCTTCCAACAAACAAAAGTCCAGAACCAGATGGCTTCACAGGTGAATTCTATCAAACATTTAGAGAAGAGCTAACATCCATCCTTCTCAAACTCTTCCAAAAAATTGCAGAGGAAGGAACACTCCCAAACTCATTCTATGAGGCCACCATCACCCTGATACGAAAACCACACAAAGATACTACAAAAAAAGAAAACTGCAGACCAATATCACTGATGAATATAGGTGAAAAAATCCTCAACAAAATACTAGCAAACAGAATCCAACAACACATTAAAAGGATCATACACCATGATCAAGTGGGATTTATCCCAGGGATGCAAGGATTCTTCAATATATGCAAATCAGTCAGTGTGATACACCATATTAACAAACTGAAGAAGAAAAACCATACGATCATCTCAATAGATGTATAAAAAGCTTTTGACAAAATTCAACACCCATTTATGATAAAAACTCTCCACAAAGTGGGCATAAAGGGAACCTACCTCAACATAATAAAGGCCATAAACGACAGACCCACAGCAAACATCATTCTCAATGGTGAAAAACTGAAAGTATTTCCTCTAAGGCCAGGAACAAGACGAGGATGTCCACTCTCGCCACTATTATTCAACATAGTTTTGGAAGTCCTAGCCACGGCAATCAGAGAAGAAAAAGAAATAAAAGGAATACAAACTGGAAAAGAAGAAGTAAAACTGTCACTGTTGGCAGATGATATGATACTATACATAGAGAATCCTAAAGATGCCATCAGAAAACTACTAGAGCTAATCAATGAATCTGGTAAAGTTGCAGGATACAAAATTAATGCACAGAAATCTCTTGCATTCCTATACACTAATGATGAAAAATCTGAAAGAGAAATTAAGGAAACACTCCCATTTACCATTGCAACAATAAGAATAAAATACCTAGGAATAAACCTACCTAGGGAGACAAAAGAACTGTATGCAGAAAACTATAAGACACTGTTGAAAGAAACTAAAGATGATACCAACAGATGGAGAGATATACCCTGTTCTTGGATTGGAAGAATCAATATTGTGAAAATGACTATACTACCCAAAGCAATCTACAGATTCAATGCAATCCCTATCAAATTACCAATGGCATTTTTTACAGAACTAGAACAAAAAATCTTAAAATTTGTATGGAGACACAAAAGACCCCAAATAGCCAAAGCAGTCTTGAGGGAAAAAAACGGAGCTGGAGGCATCACACTCCCTGACTTCAGACTATACTACAAAGCTACAGTAATCAAGACAATACAGCACTGGCACAAAAACAGATATATAGATCATGGAACAGGATAGAAAGCCCAGAGATAAACCCACGTACCTGTTGTCAACTAATCTATGACAAAGGAGGCAAGTATATACAGTGGAGAAAAAAGTCTCTTCAATAAGTGGTGCTGGGAAAACTGGGCAGCTACATGTAAAAGAATGAAATTAGAACACTCCCTAACACCATACACAAAAATAAACTCAAAATGGATTAAAGACCTAAATGTAAGGCCAGACACTATCAAACTCTTAGAGGAAAACATAGGAAGAACATTCTTTGACATAAATCACAGCAAGATCTTTTTTGATCCACCTCCTAGAGTAATGGAAATAAAAACAAAAATAAACAAATGGGACCTAATGAAACTTAAAACCTTTTGCAAAGCAAAGGAAACTATACACAAGACGAAAAGACAACACTCAGAATGGGAAAAAATATTTGCAAACGAATCAACGGACAAAGGATTAATCTCCAAAATATATAAACAGCTAATGCAGCTCAATATTAAAAAAAACAAGCAACCCAATCAAAAAATGGGCAGAAGATCTAAATAGACATTTCTCCAAAGAGAACATACAGATGGGCTAGAAGCATGTGAAAAGCTGCTCAACATCACTAATTATTAGAGAAATGCAAATCAAAATTCCAATGAGTTATCACCTCAAAGCAGTTAGAATGGGCATCATCAGAAAATCTACAAACAACAAATGCTGGAGAGGGTGTGGAGAAAAGGGAACCCTCTTGCACTGTTGGTAGGAATGTAAATTGATACAGGCACTATGGAGAACAGTATGGAGGTTCCTTAAAAGACTAAAAATAGAATTACCATATGACCCAGCAATCCCACTACTGGGCATATACCCAGAGAAAAGCAGAATTCAAAAAGACACACGCACCCCAATGTTCACTGCAGCACTATTTACAATAGCCAGGTCATGGAAGCAACCTAAATGCCCATCAACAGACGAATGGATAAAGAAGATGTGGTACATATATACAATGGAATATTACTCAGCCATAAAAAGGAATGAAATTGGGTCATTTGTAGAGACGTTGATGAATCTAGAGACTGTCATACAGACTGAAGCAAGGCAGAAAGAGAAAAAGAAATATCGCATATATGTGGAACCTAGAAAAATGGTACAGATGAACCAGTTTGCAGGGCAGTAATTGAGACACAGATGTAGAGAACAAACATATGAACACCAAGGGAGGAAAGTGGTGGTGGGGGGGGTGGGGACGATGGTGGGATGAATTGGGAGATTGGGATTGACATGTATACATTGATGTGTATAAAATGGATGACTAATAAGAACGTGCTGTATAAAAAAAAAAAATTATGAGACCAACAAATGAATAGGAAAACATGACCCATAATCTAGAGAAAAAATGATTAACAGAAACAGATCCAACAATGACCCAGACTCAAATTTAACAAGAAATTATATATATGTGTGTGTGTATGGGTATGTATATATATATTTTAGAGTAAATATTTTTCAAAATGGATTAGGAAGATAAGAATTCTACAAATTCTAAAACTAGGAAATCTAAAAAATAACCAAAAGAGAATTATAGAACTGAAAAAAAAAGCATCTTTGAAATAAGAAAATCATTATATGGGCTTAAAGCAGACTAGACACAGTGGAAGAAAAGAGTAGTGAACCCAAATATAGACTAATAGAAATTATTCAAATGGAAGCACAGGGAGAAAACAAAAGAGAAACTCAGAGACCCATGCAATAAGACATATGTTAACATTGAAGCCCCAGATACGGAGGTAAGAAAGGGAATGGGGAAGAAATTTTTTTAAAAATTCCATGGCCATGATTCTTCCACTTTTCCTAAAATAAAGAAATTCATCAACCCATATGTCCAAGAAGCTCAGAGAACACTTTACAGGACAAAATAAAAAACAATAAGAACAAACCCACGTGCATATCATAGGGAAGCTGGGGTTGGGGGGTGGAGAAGAGGACAGTCATATTATGTTCAGGGTGATGAGAATAAAAGCTAAAAAACAAGAGATTTACAACTTAAAAAGGCTGAAAGAAAAATTATTCGTCTTGAATTCCACACCCAATGAAAATATCCTTGACATATGAGAGCAATTACAGAAACTTCCAGACAAATAAAAGCTTCGTAACTTCCTTCCACAAAGCTGCACTGTTAGAACTCTAAAGAGCATTCTTCTGCCAAAGGAAAATGATCCAAGATAGAAAAAAGGAATAAGGAGAACCAGAAAGGGATAATAAATGGGTAAACATAAAATATTATTTTAAACATTTATTTAGAGGACTATTAACTATGTAAAACAAATATAATAATATATTGTGGTATGTACACTAGATGCAGGAATAAATTCCATGCCAACAATAGCTCAAAGAATAGCAACAGTAGTGCTGCATAGTTATTTTGGTGATTGTGAAGTAGACTATTAATTCAAAGAAGACTGTGATAAGTACTTGATCTCTTGTGCAACCACAGAATACAAAACAAAGAGAAACAGCAAAAGAGCCAATGGAGGGATAAAGTGAAATACATATATATACAAGAAAGGGAGAATAGGAAGCACGAAACTGAGAATAGATGACAGGAGCAGAGAGCAAATAAAAAGAAGGTGGACTTAGACCCAAACCTATCATTAATCATATTAAATATAAACAGACTAGTCATTACAAATAAAATATGGAGATTATTTGACTGTTATTTACAATAAACATGCTATTTGTGAGACAATTAAATATAAGGACATGGATGAAAAGGATGGAAAAGATAAACCATGTAAGTACTAATCATGAGAAATAAAGTATGACTATATTAATAATACCAAAGTAAACTTCAATACAAGAAGTATTGCACAGATAAAGAGGAATATTCATAAACTACAGCACTCAAGTCATCCAAAGGCATTTTCCTCTCTTTGCTCTCAACGTCCTGGATTTGCCCACATCCCCTCTCTATCGCAAAAACAATAGTGTGTGAGCTTCAAGGTTGCTTCAACCTCCACGCAAATCAGCTACTGAACATCCAAGACCACTGAAAGAAATTTTGAGACATTTTCCCTCTCTTCGAAAGTAACTTTGAACTAACTCTCTTTTTCTTTTTTTTTACTTAGAAAACTGCTTTTGTCTGGTACTTACACATTTTCCCCAAATTAAAGCTTTATTAAATGTTAATTCTCAGGATAATATTTTTTAAGGAACGTGGATTTAAATATTAGGAAATATGTCGGTTGCTGTACCTGTTAAGTGACTAAACCATGGGGAGTTCACAGATAGGTAACACTGAGTATAGCCCACAGTTTAGCTGCAGAGACAAATAAGCGAGTAACTGCAATGCTTCACAAAAGGTATACAAGGGTTGCTCACTAGAAGCTATGGGGGCACAGGCAAAGCTGCTGATTCCTTCTAGATTCTTAGAGGAAGGGCGATCAGGGAGTGTGCAATCTTGTGTAAGAGTGCCCTTTGCAATACATTGTAAGTTGGAGGAAACCATCATGAACCGCTGTTCCTCTCTGTGTCCTCTTGGAAGTACTTTACGATGATATTTAATTAAGTGAGAGACAAATTTAAATATCTGGTCTGAATTCAACATGCAAGATAATATCATGCAGAGAGATTCTGACTGATAGAAAACAACATTCACAAAAATTATATTTAGCTTACTGAATGTACACCCTGAATGTATACTTTTATCATCCTCTATGACAATTCATCCTCATGCCTGCAAATTACTATGAATAACCAAACTGTATAAATCATAATAATCTTGAACTAGTTAGAGGTTCTATATTTATACATTTTTTCTTTTCAACTGCTATAAATAGCACAAGAATATATCAAAGGTGATAATGAGTATAAAATTTTTAATAATGGGCAACTTTCTTTTAACAGGAAAAAAATGAAATAGCACAGATATATAACTCGAAATACTCACTTTGGTCAATAAAGTCAATCTCCAATGCAATTAAGCTAACAGAGTTTCACTTCTTCCCTCTGTATTTCCCACTATCTTTGAGAGGATAGAAATAACAGCAAAGTGGCCAAAAATATGTTAAAAACTGATAGATGAGAAAATTACGTGGCATAAACTCAAATTACGTATTGATAAATTATATATATTTTTAATTGAAGTATAGTTGATTTACAATATTATGTTAGTTTCAGGTGTACAGCAAGGTGATTCAGTTATATTTTTTTCAGATTATTTTCCACTACAGGTTATTGCAAGATATTAAATATAGTTCCCTGTGCTATACAGTAAATCCTTGTTGCTTATATTTTATATACAGTAGTGTATCTCTGTGTATATATTTCATATATAGTAGTGTGTATCTGTTATCCCTCCACCCCCATCTCTTTCCCCTTTGGTAACCATACATTTGTTTTCTATGTCTGTGAGTCTGTTTTTGTTTTATAAATAAATTCATTTGTATTATTTTTTAGATTACACATCTAAGTGATATCATATAATATTTGTCTTTCTCTGACTTACTTCACTTTGCATGATAATCTCTAGGTTCACCCAGCTGCTACAAATGACAATATTTCATTCTTTTTTATGGCTGAGTAATACTGGTAAATTATATTTTGAACCCAACATAAATGTATCCCTTGTATTAAATTGGTTAAAGACATTGCTACCCCAATTCCAAGTCTATTTATAAGGAATAGTGCTCCCAGATGTTACAGCAATTTGCACTATAGTCCTGCAAAAGCTGTCTGAGAGCTGAGACCAAGTCTGGCATGTCTTTACACCTACTACAAACATTAGTGCACTGTCTTGAATATAAGAAGCTGTCAACAGTTTTTTGTACTACCTACCACGCTGCATACATAAACTTTCTTATTCTCTCCTCCATTCATCTTAGCATTTAATATTTTCATTTCATGACCTCCGTGCTGAATAATGGATACATTCTTTTAATATTTCTTTCAGTTCACCAATTCTCTCTTAAGCTGTTCTTTTTCCTTCAGATCTGTGTACTAATTTGATATCATGTAGCTCATTCCTCAGAATTCAATCTGCTCTATGTCTTTTAATATTTTAACCTACTGATTTTGCATTCTGTATCTTATATTTCCTGTATCATGATACTTTCTGGGTCTAACTCTTCTGCCTGCTCTATCTGTTCACACCTATGCATAGTAACCTGCTTTTCTGTGCGCTTATTTTATATTATTTGTTAGTGAGCACATATTTCTTGGGACTTTATTGCGGAGATTCTTCAAGGCTTAGTTTAAAGGTGGCTTCTCTCAGATGGGATATGTATTGGGTTCCACCATGCAAGAGCACATCCAATTAACATTAACTTTTTGGCTTAAAGGTTTTAGGGCCAGGTACCTGATATCAGGAATTCATTACTGAGGGTAGGGATCTGGCTACCAAATAAATGCAGAGATTATTATTTTCATTCATCAATTGCTAACATTAAGTGGCTGGCATAATTCCAGCTCACTCTTACTCTGAAGAGATGCTTTATATTCAAGCTCTAAAGGGTTGGTATCAAGGAGGATGTATTAGTTTCCTGTGGCAACTGTAAGAAATCTAGTGGCTTAAAACAATATAAGTTTATTATCTAACAGTTCTATAGTTGAAAATGAAGTTTGAAATGGATCTCATCTAGCTAGAATCAAGGTGTCACCAATGCCAAGTTCCTTTGTGGAGACTCTATAGGAAAATTTGTTTCTCTGTCCTTTCCAGCCGCCTAGATTCTTGAACTCCTGAACCTTTCCCTCCATCTGAAAGCCAGCAATGGCTGCTCAAGTCTTCCTTACATTGCATTGCTCTGTCACTGACCCTTCTGCCTCCCTCTTCTACTTTTAAGGACATTTTGATTACATTGAGCCCACCTGGATGACCCAGGATAATTTTAATAATAATTATTTTAAGATCAGCGAATTAGCAACCATAGCTCCCCTCTGCTATATAACATAACCTATTCACAGTTTCCAGAAATTAGGACATGACTATCTTTGAGTGGGGTCATTATTTCTGCCTATCACAGACCGGCTCTTATTAGAGTTTTGTCCTTGAGTGGGCACCTTCTCTCTGGTCCTGAAAGCCCTGAAAATCATGAAGAGTGAAGTTCGACTTCACCAGATTTGTTAAATGCCTTCAAGGCTAAAAGTGGCTTCTGTGGTCTGCTTACCACCCTAGGTTTCCTAATTGATTAATATTTGCTTACATCCTGCCAGTTTCTTCCACTCATGGTAGCTCATTGATGCATTTAACAATATATTTTTTATAGTTTTTCTATAACTTCAGGTGTTTGGGAGAAAAGAAGTTGGTCAAGTTACTCTGTCCACTATACTACCATAAATGGGTGATACAGCAGCATGTTCTTCTAATTTCAGTTAAAAATGAAATGTAATAACTAAGTACACTTTTACTAGAGTGAGTATATTTATATATCATCAGAGTAAGCTTTTTATCTTGTCTCATCTAAACATATTTTTCATCTTCAGTTTTTCATGAGCATAGGCTAATCAAAGGGGAATCTGTCTTCTAGCTGTTTCCTGGTTGCCAAGGATCTGCTTAGGTACCGTTTCACCACCAATTCCTGACATACTCCTTGACATATAGAAGGAGCTCTGGTTTCTTCTTCAATTTAATTCTACCCCACAGATTTTTAATGAGTACCTCTCTATGCAGTTAACTTACTAGGATTAAAAGAAAACTAGATTAAATAGAACATCACCTCTACTCCCAAGGCAACTCTGAACCTAATGGCAAATACAGCGTGTAAACATAATTAGGCTACAGTGCCATACATGAAATAATCAACACATTGTTGCTGGGTAAAATAGTGACACAAACACAGAGTTATCAATTGCACATTGGTGTAATAGGAAAGAAATCACAAGGGAAAAAAGCTCATACTGAGACTTTAAAAATGAGTAAAAGTTTGCCAAGTGAGAGAAGAGGAAAATCACATTCCAGGAAAGGCTAGAGGATGAGAAAAAGGGTGAATGTCAAGTAGCTTAACGTAACTTGAAGGCGTATTGTTTTACAGAGTGGTGAATAATGAGGTGAGAAAGGGGAGGGAGGTAGGCAAGGGTCATATCTTAGAAGGTATTAACCATACAAAACAATGTAAAAAGAAGTTCTTCCAGGAGTGGTTCCCAAACCTGGCTGCTCATCAAAATTGTTACATATATAGATTGCTGAGCCTTATCGTCAAACTTCCTAAACCAGAATCACCTTGGGTAAACAGGGTTTTGTTTTCGTTGTTGTTTTTGCGGTATGCGGGCCTCTCACTGTTGTGGCCTCTCCCATTGCGGAACACAGGCTCCGGACACGCAGGCTCAGCGGCCATGGCTCACGGGCCCAGCCGCTCCGCGGCATGTGGGATCTTCCCGGACCGGGGCATGAACCAGCGTCCCCTACATCGGCAGGCGGACTCTCAACCACTGCGCCACCAGGGAAGCCCTTTAACAAGCTTCCAGGTCTCTGATATAAAGTGTATCAGGCTTCAGGCAACAGAAAACTTAAGAAGTAACTTTAAAAGATGTAGCATCTTATACAGTAAGTAGTCTCAAGATAGGATAGCTCCATTGTTGAGTAATTTAGTAGCCCAATGATGTCAACAAAGATTCAGATTATTTCTGTTTTTCTGCTTTGCACATTGCAGTGTATCAGCTACTCCACCTCTCAGTTCTGAGATGGGTTCAGTAGCCTTCAGCTTCATATCTTCATACAACAATACCCAATGAATGAAATCCTTTTTTCTTCTCTGTATCTCTTTCTGAGGGCAAGGAAAACTCTTGCAGAGATGCCCCTGCCAATAGATACTTCCTCATGTTTCATTACCCAAACTTCCCTTATATAGCCACTTTAAACCAGTCACTGTCAAGGGCAATGGATTTACCATAACTGCTAATCAGTATTCATCTCTTTTTCTGAGAAGGGGCATGGGCTTCCACGAAATACGTAAACACACACAATGTGAATAAAATAAATGAATAAAATCAGGGTTCAGATATAATAAAGTATAGGATAATATTGCTTTGGAGAAGTCCACAGTATCTACCACAAACAAGGTCATCGGACCAATAGTTTGGAACCATTGCTTAAGCAACATGAGTGATTTAAATAGAGATAAATACGACTAGGTCAGCATTTTCAAAAAAATCAGTGGGCATTTGGAGAATCATTCAACTAGAAGTCAGATCCTTTCTATTTTTCAAGTAGAAGATTAGTTAGAAAAATATTTTAGTAAGCTAATAAAAAAATTTGGCAATATTTTTACCTAGGGTAGTAATATTGGTGATGAACAGGAGATGTATAGGAAAGGGATTATATCAGAGTAGAATCAGCAGTACTTAGGATGCCAGTGAATTTTGGTGGTAATGGAGGGAAAAGAACTGAGTATTTCTACCAGGTTCCTCACTGGCTGTAGAGCTGGAGCATTAACCAAAGGATTACAAGTGGTTTGTAAAATGAAATCCATTTTAATAAGGATGCAACCCTTAAGCAAAACGCCATGAGGAGGTCAAGTAAGATAAGTACCAAGAAGTGGCTATAAGCAAGTCACTATTGACACTGCAAGAGCCATTTTAATGCAGTAATAAAAGGAGAAGCCAAATTACAGTACTTGAAATGGACACTGAAAATGCAGATGATCAGACAGACTCTCTCTTCAAGTACTTGATCGCAAGGGTAGGAGAGCAATAGGTTGACAATTCAAGTGGTCAGCTTTGAGGAGGGCTGTATGTGGATGGTAGCTACTCCAGCCACTCAGGAAGAAAATTCAACAGGTAGAGAAAGTCTGAAAATGTAAGAAAGACTAGATAATTCCTGGAACAAAAGTCTCTGATGATGCAGATGGGCATATGAACTAGAATGTAAATAAAGAGATTTTATTCTGAAGTAGAAGGGCCCTTTTTTCATAAAAACTAAATAGAGGAGGTAAAGATGGGAGTACATGTGGATATATTTGGAGGCTGAAATACATTAAGGGGACTGGAGACCCTTGATGAAGTACAAGAACACACACTGCTAGAGAGAAGAGTTGGGATAGGGACCATGAGAAAAATGATGAAAGTTGGAAAAATAAAGTTCTGCATGGCCAACAGGAGAACGAAATTATGAAGACTGCTGAGTGGGCCTGAGTATCCAGATAGACTGGAAACCACAATTTAGATCAATAAGTAGGTAGGTAGATAGATAGACAGACACAGAGAGAGAGAGAGATGGCCAAGGGGCACATGAAACATCTCTAATTATTAGAGAAATGCAAATCATACAATACGATGAGGTATCACCTCACACCAGTTAGAATGGCCATCATCAGAAAATCTACAAACGACAAATCCTGGAGAGAGTGTGGAGAAAAGGGAACCCTCTTGCACTGTTGGTAGGAATGTAAATTGACATAGCCACTACTGAGTACAGTATGGAGGTTGCTTGAAAAACTAAAAATAGAATTATCCTATGAACTAGTAATCCCACTACTTGACATATACCCAGAGAAAACCATAATGTAAAAAGACACATGCATCCCAGTGTTCATTGCAGCACTATTTACAATAGCCAGGTCATGGAAGCAACCTAAATGCCCACTGACAGACGAATGGATAAAGAAGTTGTGGTACCTATATACAATGGAATATTACTCAGCCACAAAAGGGAATGAAATTGGGTCATTTGTAGAGACGTGGATGGACCTAGAGACTGTCATACAGAGTGAAGTAAGTCAGAACGAGAAAAACAAATATCGTATATTAATGCATATATATGGAATCTAGAAAAATGGTAGAGTTGAACCAGTTTGCAAGGCAGAAATAGAGACACAGATGTAGAGAACGTATGGACACCAAGGGGGGAAAGTGGCCGGGGGGTGGGGGGATGAATTGGGAGACTGGGATTGACATATATACACCAGTATGTATAAAATAGATAACTAAGAAGAACCTGTTGTGTAAAAATAAAATAAAATAAAATTCAAAAAAAATGAAAAAATAAAAAAATTAGACATTTCATGATCAAAATTCTGTTGTCAGAGTAGTAGGATACAATTTTTAAATATCTTCTTTTCTTCCTTTCACGCTGGAATTTGCCGTTGCTTCACAGACCATATAAACTGTCCACTTACTAGAGTGGACACATATAAAAAGCCATATACCAAATCAAAGTATCTTCTGTGATGGCAGGTCAAAATAAAAGTGGCCGAATTGTGACATTACAAAACTTTGTCTGAATCAGAAATCCAACAGCAAACTTGAACACTCTGAGTATCACTTTGATTTACAAAATCTCCAGGGAGCTTTTGGTCAATAAATCAAAAGATTACACTGGAGTATTTTCAACTGTGACAAATGTAACTTTGTTCCATTCCCTTGAACATTATTTAAAATACAATGGCACTCATTTTGCTGTACTCAGCAGTCTTAAAGGTCAAAATCTTTTAGATTTCTTATTAGGACTATACTGGAAATTAATGTAAAAATTAATATAGAACATCAAATATATTTGAAATAATTCAATTTACAAATTTATTCAGGATACACTTCTAGTGAAAAACTCAAACACAAATATTTAGAATAAGTTGTAAGTAACTGCAGAAGAAAACGCTTTTAATATACATGGGACAAATATGATTTTGACATATGGTCATTATGTGAAAACTTTTCAGATTTTTTAATGCTGATCAAATTTCAAACAATCTCTTAAACTGGAGTTCCTTTTATGAGTGGATTTCTTTGACTTCAGATTTGATTAATTAATCTAAATAAAATGAAGTTTTCTCACAACCAGATTTGATTGTTTACTATTGATTTTTTCCATTTAATTGATAAGGTCAGTTAAAATAATCAATGTAGTTTGGTCAAGTAAACCCAGCTATAATTTCGGTTTATTTTCTATGATTAAAAAATAATAATCATTTACTCCTACTTTGAGTAAAGCTTTTATAAATGCTTGATATAAAAAGAAAACATGTATTGCAGTTAAAAGTAAGAAAAGTAATAAGTAAAAATGTAATTTATTAAGTAGAAAAAACATAGATTTTGAAGCAAAAGTTTGGTTTGAATTCTCACTCTGATACTTAATATATGTGTAATCTTAGGCACAATACTGAAATTTGTAGCCTAAACTCCTCCACTTTTAAAATGGGAACATTGGGAGTTACTACGAAGGTTGTTCATGAGGAATCAGGATACGTATCATGTGTATAAACTCATCACATATTTGACAGCTAGTAAGCAAATGAAAGTTATTATTTGAGTAGAACAAGGCAATCATGGATGAGACTAAAAAACCCACTCTTAAGTTTTTATACCAAAATGTACCCAAGTTTAATGATTTAGCCATTGGGCTAACTCATGATGATGTTTGCCCTGGAAGGGAAATTGATATATCAATCACCCTGTGCAATAATTAATCTTGATGATACAAGGAAAGGCGGAGGCCTGAGGGGAAGAATGGATCTATGGTGTCAAGGCCCAGGGCAAGAATCCAGATTATGGGAAGGATTAACATGTTTCTGGTGGGGACAGGGGAGAGACCAGGGACTAGCCTGGTGGAGACAGTCAAGGACAAGAAAGAAGAAACAAGGGCAGATCTGGACTTCTGCAGTCCTTGGAAGATGCCATGCCTATGCCTGCTTGGAGCAAAGCAACATCATCCCAATGAGACTGGGTGGGGCGAGAGGGGCGTCCAGGTTAGAGAAGGCCACTAAACATGAGCCCTCAGGTGGTACAGAGATGGCCAGTTTCTTATGCTGTCATCAGCAGGATTCTGGAGTCCTCCATCCTCCATAAAAACACATCAGAATTCTGTTTCCCTCAAAGAACAGCAAAAGAAAAGAGGAAAAGACTGAATTTTTGAATTGATTCTTATTTGTAAGAGGAGAATGGCTGAGCCACATTTCCAAATACTGGCAAAAGTTTAGGAAACTTAGGGACACATGGCTAAGCAAGGCGGGGTCGGGGGGCGGAGCTTGACTTTAATTCCAAGTCCATCTCCAAACGCTTTGTTCTTAGTCATTACACAATCCTGTTAGTCAAAATAAAATAAAAGCACACTTCCTACAATGACCAAATTGGGAAGACATCCAGAACCTTTATGGGACTTCTTAACAACAATCCATGAACCGCCCCCCCTCCTAAGTAGCCTTCTGATTCTCCCAGAATTTCTCACACTCAGATGTAGAGCCTTGAGCCATCAATTTCCATTCAGGCCCAAGTATCTGTGTTACATTATGTTGAGTGTCACTGTTGTATCTCTGGTGTCACAACAGTGGTCATTCACTGCCATTCCAGACCGCTGGTGATAAACAGAGAGGGATGGAAAATGAGCAGTGCATCTGACCCGATGGGCCTGGCGCTGGATTGCTGTTGCCCGTCCTGGGATGACTGCCTCTGATGATTCATCCGGGCCCTTTCCTCAGCGCTCACCTACCTACGGAGAGCTGGCTGGGACCCTAGGTGTTACAGCTCTGGGTACTACCACCTTTTCAGCTTACATCTGTGTGATGTTTTCTCCAGGAAGCTTAGAGCATCAGAGTCTGAACCACACGCTGTATGGTACTGAATTAGAAATATGATAGGATAACCTGTGTCCTTGGGTTGAATCCTGGGGACCAGTTCAAACTTCATTTTTTTTACATGCTAAACTGTATGATGCCATTTGGAAAACTGTGTTTAGATGTAAAATAGACTTTGGTGTGTGGAATTAAATAGAAATCCTACCTGTATTAATTTAGGCTAACCAACTGTCCTAGTACCATTTATGAATAATTTCTCCCTTCCTTATTGATATGAAATTGCATCTGTATCATATAACAAATCACATGAATTTAATCATTAAATCTGTTTATATATATGAGACTAAATGTAATTGTCTGCTTAGATTAAATTCCACTGTTTAGAATACTTTATAAAGGATCTGGGAAATATATTAATTCCAGGTGGGATCTTCCCAAGCCTTTTGGGATAGTACAAGGTCACAGACTCCCATCACTTGGTACCTGATCTAGGAATATACCATGTTGAAACATAATGAGGAAAGTAATTAGAATACAGGCTTTAAAATACGCTGCCTAAGTTTTCTTTATTTTAATGTGTCATTAATTTCGTATACAAAAAAAATCTAATGTGTACATGCCTGCCTTTGCCACTACTAATGAAAACTCCACACTACAGTTGGAGACTTGATTGGATGTAATTGAGTTTCTCTGCCTTGCATAATCACCATTGGAGAGGGCACTGACAGTTTTATCACTCTCAATTCTCTTCTAAATTATGCAAATGCTATTGGTTCTTTTAAATAGTCCCCTGCATCATCCCTTATAAATTGCTTAGAAACCCAAGACTCATTAACCAACAGGATGAGCGAAAATGTCAGGACTGGCATTAGTTAACCATTATGCTCAGCTGCTTCTCAATTAGCCCAAGATAGACTCCAGCCCACTCAGCTGTGCAGCCTTGGATACGTTCCTTAATTGCTCTATGCTTCATTTTCCTCATCTGTAACATGGGAATGATAATAATAGTATCCACCTCATGTGATTGTTATGATGATTTAATATGTTAATATTTGTAGAACATTTAGAAAAAAGTCTTGCACACACTACGTATAGACTCTCCGTCATCTAGTTGATTTAGCTTTAATATTCTGCCTTCTGTTTTCTGCACCTATATTATTCCCCATCCCATCCCCACACTCCTCAGTATTCTCAACCATCACAGTCTACCTCGGAAAAATAATGTCATTAAAACGTGAATGTCCAGGAAGTCTACACACAATTGTCCCTGCATGGTGAATTTGGATTTAAAGAAAGAATAAAGAAATTATCCTGTAATGTATAATTAAACGTTTAAAGGGAGTCAGTAGAGGAGGCAGGGTCACAGGTAGAACTTTCCACCATTTGACACCATATCATAAAGCAACTGCCAATTTCAAGGCCCCTAAAATTAACAGAGCAAAGGTTAGAAAGGTCCATTTCTATCCTTATAGAATTCAATAGTATTTATAGTAGAATCAAAATACCTGGAAAAGAAACTTTCTGAGAAGCAACCCTGCTGTTCCAAGGACCCAACACAAACACAGCCTTTCTTGGGACCAGTGCCCTAACAGATAAACCAGGATAATTCTGCCCAGATAGACCTATATTCCCAAAGACCATATCTATTTCTACCCCACACAGAGAAAATGGACAAGCAAATAATCCCATGGCCTACCTGCTCACCTGAGCTGGAATTCCTCAAAATCTCAATCTCATCGGATAGCAGCTGACCTACAGGACAGCAAAGTCTTCCCTCGTTTCCCTACACTAACTCTTCCCTGCATTCTCTTAAGGACCAGAGGAGCAGTGAAGATTCATTTTTTGGGATCCCCCATGTCAAATGCTGTTCTTGGTCACCTCTGCTGTTATCTAACCCCTTCCACATTCTTCCGCATGTTTTCTCATCTGGCTCAAATTCTCATAGCTTCCCCCTTCCCCAAACCTTTCTTTAGTGTCCTGTGAGCCCCCCAGTTCAAAGTCACCAGCGCTCACCTCCCATCTCCTCACCTGTCTCTCTTCAGGGCCCAGCTGAAGGCTGGCCTTCCCTTTCAGCCTTCTCAGAGGGAAGCTGCTCATCTACGAAAGCTGTTGTATTTAAGGTGCTGCTTCCGGGTCCCTTTCTCTCCACTCTCAGCTAAACTCCCTGTTGCTTTGAGGCTCGTGCCATCTTGCCAGATGACCTTATCAAGGTCATCTCTTGCCCCTCTTTTCTTCAGCCATTCCTCTTTCATCAGATCCTGGATTCCTTCATGGTCTCCGTATATCTGTCAGATCCCTTCCATCTTCATTCTCTTCCACATTTAGCCTATACTTGTTATCATTTGCACCAGTCCTATCTATGCCAACATCTTCAATTTCCATCTTCTATCTGCCACACATACTCCTGACAAAACCCTGACCATCACTGAAAGTGCTGTTGGAAAAAATAACAAAAGCAGGCAGTTAGGTGCCTCCACAGATTCATAAACTCCTCCTGAAAATGAATATGGACCAGGAAATCTTACATTTTCCCATAGGCACCTTTTCCTGATATTTTTCTTAATAGAAATTATTTAAAAAATAATTTCTCCATGCCCCTCTCTTACTATGCCCACTTGCTCTCACCAGATAATTGTGACATCTTTAGTTACAGAGGAAATTATATAATATAGCAAAGTTCCTCACTTTCTTCCCCAATCACATGTACCCAAGACTCAGCTTATGTTTTATTTAATTTTTGAATTTTATTTTTTTTATTTTTTATACAGCAGGTTCTTATTAGTTATCTATTTCATCCCACCACCACCAACCCCCCTGTCGCTCTCCCACCTTGGTGTCCATACGTTTGTTCTCTACATCTGTGTCTCTATTTCTGCCTTGCAAACTACTTCATCTGTACCATTTTTCTAGATTCCACATATGTGCGTTAATATACGATATTTGTTTTTCTCTTTCTGACTTACTTCACTCTGTATGACAGTCTCTACATCCATCATCATCTCTACAAATGACCCAATTTCGTTCCTTTTTATGGCTGAGTAATATTCCATTGTATATATGTACTACATCTTTTTTTTTAACATCTTTATTGGAGTATAATTGCTCTACAAAGTTGTTAGTTTCTGCTGTATAACAAAGTGAATCAGCTATACGTATACATATATCCCCATATCCACTCCCTCCTGTGTCTCCCTCCCACCCTCCCTATCCCACCCCTCTAGGTGGTCACAAAGCACCAAGCTGATCTCCCTGTGCTATGTGGCTGCTTCCCACTATTAACTTATATTTTTATTGTGCTACTTTCAATAAGAGACATAAGCCTGTCTCTCCTTGGTGGCCTTTGATTTACCTTTTAAACTGTACTTGGAGAAGACAATATGCTTTTGTGCTTACAAACAAACAAAAAAAAAAGGTTGCCAGGTGAGTGAAGCGATCTTATGACATTTTGGAATTTCAGGTCTTGACAATTAGCCTTTATGTCCCAAGAAAAGGAGGGAATGAATGATTGCAGTGTGGAATCAACCTAAGTCCTGCATGGATTCTGGGGACCAAAGAATAAGCACAAATATTACATGTACTTTGGAGACTAAAATCGGAGCTTTTGAGGAACTCTGAGGAAATGGCTAATTTCTGGTTCAGGCAAATAATCTAGGATAAGTGTGAAAAGGAGGCTGACGTGAAAGGAGACTGAAGGGCCAGGCTTCCTCCCTTCTTAAGAGGTGGGGTTTTGGGGGATTCCTCTTTTCAGAACAGCATCTGGGACTCTGGGAACTGCGAGAGAGTGAGTTTCCAAAATGGCTGAGACTGACTTCCCAATAGCATTGATGGCTGCCTCTCCAAGCTTACTCAAATGAAACCCAGCATGATGTAAGGTGCATGGCTTGGACCCTGAATATCAGGAACACTGAGGTTTATTCCTCCAGCCTTGCTCTCTGTCTCATTTCCTACTGACTCTTCAAGCCTTCATTCATTATTTTTGTTTTTAATATTTTCAGCCTCTCACTTTCTACCATCTCCATGCCATCAGCATTTAAATGTATTTGTCTCTCAATCTTAAAATAAATAAGCTCTCCCTTAAAGTCACATCTCCCTTAAAATATTTGCCCTCTTTCTCTTTAGCCATCATGGCTAAACTTAAAAGAATTACTTTCCTCATGGTTTCTTTTATTTTTAATTAATTTTTATTGGCGTATCGTTGATTTACAATGTTGTGTTAGTTTCAGGTGATTCAAAAGTGAATCAGCATCCACACTTTTTTAGATTATTTTCCCATACAGGTCATTACAGAGTACTGAGTAGAGTTCCCTGTGCCATATAGTAGTAGGTCCTTATTAGTTATCTATTTTACATGGAGTAGTATGTACGTGTCAATCCCAATCTCCCAATTTATCCCTCCCCTCTTCTTTCCCCCTTGGTAACCGTAAGTTTGTTTTCTACATCCGTGACTCTATTTCTGTTTTGTAAATAAGTTCATTTGTACCATTTTTTTAGATTCTACATATAAGCGACATCGTATGGTATCTGTCTTTCTCTGTCTGACCTCCTTCACTCAGTGTGACAATCTCTAGTTCGTTGAACTGTGGTCTCATTTCCCACCACTGTACTCACACTGTACCCACCAAGAACCCCAGTCTGTTGCTCAAACTACAGGAATCTGTTTTGGGTCTTATCACATGGACCTCTGCAATATTAATATACTGTGGCCGTTCATTTTGTTTCTGAAAACCCTTCCCTTCCTTAACTTCTGTAAGTTCACATTTTCTCCTTTTTACTACTTTTCTAGCTTTTCCTAAGACTCCTTTATGCACTTCTCTTCCTTAAACCATTCCTTAAATGTCAGTGTTCCCCAAGGTACTTTCCTGTGTTCTTTTTTTCCTCATTTTACACTCTCCTGGGCAATTCATCCCTTCCCGTGGCCTCTGTTACCCTCTATGTGTGGATGAGGTCCAGACACCAGTCTTCAGTCCAAGGACCAGACAATGAAGGACCACTCCTACAGCTTAGAGCACGCCAAATGACTCAAACTAGCAAATCCTGAGCTGTTTACCCTGCCCTGCCTCGCCCTTCTAATGGAGACTCCAGCAAAGGCCATGGGTTTACGATACCATACCAACATTTATGTTCTTAGAACACTGAGTAAGGGAAAAATATGGCATGACATGTTTTAAAGATACCACTCAGGCTGCTGTCTGGAGGAGAGAGTACAGAAGACCATGGAAGGCAGCAGGGAGCAGACAGTTAGAAGGCTCCTGCAGGGATCAATCTAGTTAAGAAGTGAGAGGTGACCAGCTGTTCAAAGGTCAATGTGGAAAGACTGCGTTGCAAGAGAACTGAGAATCGACCACCAGCTTTGGCAATATGGAGGACACTGGCGAACTGGTAAAGAGTCATTTCAAGAAGTGAAAGCTTGATATGTGGAATCTTCAAAAAAGAAAAAGAAAAGAAAGATACAATTGAACTTATTTACAAAACAGAAACAGACTCACAGACATAGAAAACAAAATTATGGTTACCAAAGGGGAAAGGTGGGAGGGAGGGATACATTAGGAGTTTGGGATTGCCATATAGACACTACTATACTTAAAATAAATAACCAACAAGGACTTACTGTATAGCACAGGGAACTCTGCTCAATATTCTCTAGTAACCTAAATGGGGAAAGAATTTGAAAAAGAATAGATATATGTATAACTGAATCACTTTGCTGTACACATGGTAAATCAACTATAATCTAATATAAAATAAAAATTAAAAAAAAGAAGTTGACAGCAGACCTCTGATTGTAGTAGTTTCAAAACAAACTGCAAGTAGAAAAACTAGAGATAAGTAAGCTAACTCTTACGTTTTGCTCTGTGAGAGAGAGAGAGAAACGGTAAGTTAGCTGTAGGGAGTGTTGGGTAAGGAGTATTATTTTTCAGTGGTGGATTACATCATGTACGTATGCTGATGAGAATGATCCTGTGAAGAGGAAAGCAATAATGATGCAGGGACGTGGAGGGAATATTGCAGGATCAAAGTCACTGGCTAGAAGAGACTGGATGGAAATTGAACCACAGACGGAGGGTTTAGCTTTGGCCACAAGGAAGGACAGTTCCCTCCTGGCAGCAGGAGGGAAGCTGGGAGTGGGGGGCAGATGCAGGAGGAGGTAAGTTGGTAGATTCGGTAGTGTGAGTATATGGATGTTTTCTTCAAATTGCTTCTAATGTCTCAGTGAAGAAGGAAGGCAGGTCATCATCTGGAAGTGAAGAAAGGAGAGACTGTTGCAGGCTTGAGGAGAATATACTCAGCGTGGTGGCACTGGCTCCTTGGAGCCCCAAAGAGCTGAGTGTCCACATCTCTTCCCAACTCCACTTTCAGTGATGTCCTACTGGGAACTTGGAATCATGCTAATTGCATCACAGAAATCAGCAAATGTTACAAATCAAGGTTGCCATCCCACTCCCACCACTGGAAAGCTAGTATTTAAACATGTCTCAGCACATGGAATTAGTCATCTGGAGAGTAGCAATGTGAAGTCATTAGGGGAATACAGTATAATAGGATTGCCAGGTAGCACTGAGGGCTCACTTGAGGTTCACAGTCATGGATTCAAGGTGACAAAAGTCAGCATAGGGGTGTGTGTGTGTGTATTTCTCCAATCATGTCTAACTGTTCAGGTGAGGCTCTGGGACGATTAATTTAGCCAGAGCTGGGGTTCTGTCAGTACAAGAGAGTAAAGGAAGCTGAGGAATTGAGGGAGCGATTATAAGGATGGATCACAGGGCATGTAATGGGAAGGAAGAAAAGAGGATGAGAAAGATACTACGTGTCACAACGAGATACAGGCTCAATCAGGTGGAAGTCCTGGTGGGGTCAGGGAAGTGCTGGGGGAGAAGGACTCGTACGACTGAGCTGCCAGAATCATAAGTTCAGGGATCCCGTCCACGTTCTCTGTATCCCGAAATCTAAGCCTAGTGCCTCGCACATACGAGTTCTCAATATACGTTTATTAAATGGAGTAGATAAATATCATGAAGAACGAGGTGCCACAGTCCTTGCTGTAAATTATATAAATGTTTTCTGTGGCGGACACGCTGTACATTACCCAAAACCTCTAAAGAAGGACTGGTTGTTCCAACCACTGAGAGTACAGCACCTTCGGGGACATCCTTGGCAACAGACCGCCACCTCACCCAGGGTCACAGCCCTTCCACGGCAGCCCACATTCAGGAAGTATTCGATGAAGTGGTCTGACCACTTCAGCCTTGATCCCAAGGAGTCAGCTGAGAAGCCTGTCTGGACTGCACTGCAGCTCAGCTCCCTGCTCTGTCACACTCAGCGTTCTTCCCTCTCTTCCCCAGGGATGTGTCCCCAAGACACTCCCTAACGCACATCCTGCACATTGAACTCTGTCTCAGTCTGCTTCCTCTTAGAGAATCTAATCAAACACCTCACAACTTAATAGAGAAACGTATTTTCCTAAGATGAGAGCATGCATACACCGTAGCATTTTTTTTTTTTTTTTTTTGCGGTACGCGGGCCTCTCACTGTTGTGGCCTCTCCCGTTGCGGAGCACAGGCTCTGGAGGCGCAGGCTCAGCGGCCATGGCTCACGGGCCCAGCCGCTCCGCGGCATGTGGGATCTTCCTGGACCGGGGCACGAACCCGTGTCCCCTGCATCGGCAGGCGGACTCTCAACCACTGCACCACCAGGGAAGCCCCCCACCATAGCATTTTTAAGCCCCAAATTAGACCGTGTTTGATACATGTGATTCCAGTGTACATGTGCTGACATCCCGGATGATCAATAGATGTTTGAGGGATCACATTCATTCATTTTTTACTGAAAAGTGAAAGAATAGAAAATAAGTAAAAAAGTAGGATTAGAAGGGAACTTAATGGCAACATTTTTCTTCCAAATACTTCACCTCATCTAATTGCTTCAATTTATCTTCTCGAATTTTTTCCCTTGAGTAATGATATTGAGTAAGCAGTGGAATTCACATTATGCAATAGGCATGCGTTTAGTCCATGCACTATTCTTTTTATTATTATCCACTTAAGAAATCTATTAGGTGTCTTTGAATTTCAGAGCCAGAGGGTAATATAATCTGTAAATGGATTTTTTCCCCATTACACAACTACTAAACATTCAATGAATGTCTTAATCACAGATCTTTATTAACTAAAATCTATTGGGAATTAAAAGAAAACCTCCTAAGACAATTAAATCACAGGTTAATTTTACTATGGCCTTCAAAGAAACTAATATTTCTTATTAATGACTCAAATATCAAATACAAAAGACAGGTTTAATAAAATAGTTTTTGGTAATATTTGACGGTCATTACAAGCAGTACCTGACATTAATCCTCTGCTGTGAATGATGATTAAGCTAGAGCGCTTACATTTGGCATGGTACAACAGTTCCAAAGCACAGAAATAATACTAATAGCTTTTTATTAATCTATGCAAGTGGTTTTAGACACAAGAGAAATATTCTCTTAAAATATATCAGTTTGGAAAATATCTTTACCAAAATGTTCTCCATATAGGCAAACTACTCCAGGACAAGAAAACAGACAAGTTGAGTAAAACATGTGTTATGTAAGGACTGTACTTCCCTAAGGGTGTGAAACCAGACTTACAATTCAACCATGGAACATTCAGGAAGTGAAAGGACCTTACAAATCAATTAGACCTGAACACTTAGGATGCTGAGACCATGACAAAGAGCTTGTGAGTGGCAAATACAATTACGAGATTCTAAACCAGCCCTGTCCAATAGAAACATCATGCCAGCCACAGATGTGATTTAAAATGTCCTAGTATCTACAATTAGAAGAAAAAATAAATAGGTGATATTAATTTTAATAATATGTAATTTAACTCAATATATTTGAATTGTTATTTCATCATGCAGTCATATAAAACACTATAAATTAGATATTTTGTATTATTTTTATAAAACTAATTCTTCAAAATCCAGTGTTTTTCACACGCATAGCACATGTCAGTGTGCATTAGAATATTCCAAGTGCTTCAGAGTCACCTGTGGCTAGTGGCCATCTATACAGGTGGCCTAATACAGGTAGCCCAGCTCAAGATACATGGATTGGCCTTTCAGTACTTCTTAAATCACCAAATACCCACAATCCATTGTGAAGGCATAAGTTATTTGCAAATAAGTTTTTCCCATCTGTCAATAGCCAGATATATTCTGTTCTCTTCTCAGGACCTCTATCTTGTAAATGCTATTTTAAGTGTATTTTTTAAAACCCAATTTATGGATTCAGATTAAGTGGTATTGCCTTAATAAGTGTTCTTGATTATAACTATTTTACTTTTCTAGCCTTTTGAAAATGTTTGTGAATCTTATATATTTGTAATTTATTTGGAGTTCAACTGAAGGTATGCCATGGAGGCAAGAGGTGCTTCATTTTATAAGCTAATCTCACGGTTATTCATTTCGTTTTCAAAGACCACTGTCAGAAAAACAGGTGTTTGAGTCACAATTGCTTACACTGATTTCAGACGGCTTTGAATAGTTCTCCAAAGATACGGTCTAGGAGTCAGGTGGTAGGGTACAGGTGAGTCTGTTAAAAGTATCTGGGTACTTAAGCAAAAAGAATGCTCTTCATCGTCATCATTCCTAAACTTTCCATAGCACTTTGCACTCAACTGTGGTAACAGAGAGGAAGAGGCAAATCCCAAAGGCATTTCAAATGGTGTGCAGAGAGACCGAATAGGTGGGAAGAGTTTACAATGCCATCACATGACGTGGCTTTCTATACCATCTGTGTCATCATCAGAAAATGGAAATTACAAACTATTATGTGTTGGCTGTTGTAATCATTTTTTTGCATATATTATTTTACTTATTCTTTATGATCAACATTGTAATTATTGTGCTATACACATTGTTTTATGTATTCTTTGTAATAAACTTTAATAAAATTCATACAGACAGATGAGAATTTTAAAGATGAGAATATTTACTTGAGAGGTTAAAAAATGCGTCCAAATCACATTAAGGAGGAAGAATTCAGAGGCATGTCTTCAGAAGCAACGTAAGAAATTAAGAGAATTCATAGAGTGCTGTTTCTCTTTTAAATCCTTGTATTAAAAAAGGATGATACACAAATACAAGCTTGGGGAGATTAGCAGAATCTAGTGGTTTAGCGAAATGAGTATGAAGTGTATTTACCTACCTTACACATTTGTTCTGGGGATTAAATGATATAACAAATAATACACTGACTTGAAACACTGTACAAAGGTACCCTGAACACAGCAGACACTCATTATATATGTGCTAAAATAAAAGCAACTAAACAACTATGTGCTCAAAAACCATTACTCTATTTCTCTAATAATTTTCAAATTTTTTAAATACCCCTTGAAGGAGACATCAGTGCAATAAACATCAATCTGATGTATGGTGATATAAACAGTCTACCTGTCTAGTGGTATTATCATTACCCAGGCTTAATTTAACCATCTTGTGCAGAAGTTATATTATGAAATTTCTCAATGAGAAATACTGAGAAGATATTTTCTCAGAAACCCCATCAGAGACACCATAATTGTTTTCTCATTTTTAAAAATAACTCTATTGTGATATAGAGACAATAACACAGTAGAAACTAGAAATCATGATGCATAATGTTGGCCCAATGCTATATTCAGAAGTGCACAGTTCCGGGAATATGGCAGAAGAGTAAGATGCAGAGACCACCATCCTCCCCACAGATACACCAGAAATACATCTACACGTGGAACAACTCCTACAGAACACCTACTAAATGCTGGCAGAAGACCTCAGACCTCCCAAAAGGCAAGAAACCCCCCACGTACCTAGGTAGGACAAAAGAAAAAAGAATAAACAGAGACAAAAGGATACGAACGGAACCTGCACCAGTGGGAGGGAGCTGTGAAGGAGGAAAGATTTCCACACACTAGGAAGCCCCTTCGCGGGCGGAGACTGCGGGTGGCGGAGGGGGAAAACTTCGGGGCCGCGGAGGAGAGCACAGCAACAGGGGTGAGGACCGCAAAGCGGGGAGACTACCGCACAGAGGATCAGGGCCGACCAGCACTCACCAGACTGAGAGGCTTGTCTGCTCACCCGCCGGGGCGGGCGGGGCTGCGAGCTGAGGCTCCGGCTTCCTTCGGAGCGCCGGGAGAGGACTGGGGTTGGCGGCATGAACACAGCCTGCAGGGGGTTGGTACGCCACGGCTAGCCGGGAGGGAGTCCGGGGAAAAGTCTGGAGCTGCCAAAGAGGCAAGAGACTTTTTCTTCCCTCTTTGCTTCCTGGTGCGTGAGGAGAGAGGATTAAAAGTGCTGCTTAAAGGAGCTCCAGAGACCGGCGCGAGCCGCGGCTAAAAGCACGCACCCCAGAGACGGGCACGAGATGCTAAGACTGCTGCTGCGGCAACCAAGAACGCTGTGTGCGAGCACAGGTCACTATCCACACCTCCCTTCCGGGAGCCTGTGCAGCCCGCCACTGACAGAGCCCCGTGGGCCAGGGACAACTTCCCTGGGAGAACGCACGGTGCGCCTCAGGCTGGTGCAACGTCACGCCCGGCATCTGCCTCCGCAGGCCCGCCCCTCACTCCGTGCCCCTCCCTTCCCCCAGCCTGAGTGAGCCAGAGCCACCGAATCAGAGGTTCCTTTAACCCCGTCCTGTCTGAGCAAAGAATAGACGCCCTCCAGCGACCTACACGCAGAGGCGGAGCCAAATACAAAGCTGAGCCCCCGGAGCTGTGCGAACAAAAAGAGAAAGGGAAATCTCTCCCAGCAGCCTCAGGAGCAGCGGATTAAATCTCCACAATCAACTTGATGTACCTGCATCTGTGGAATACCTGAATAGACAACGGATCATCCCAAATTGAGGAGGTGGACTTTGGAACCAAGATATATTATTTTTTTCCCCTTTTCCTCTTTTTGTGACTGTGTATGTGTATGCTTCTGTGTGATATATTGTCTGTATAGCTTTGCTTCCACCATTTGTCCTACGGTTCTAACCGTCCACTTTTTTTTTAATTTTTTTCTTAATAATTAATTTTTATTTTAATAACTTTATATTTATCTTACTTTATTTTATTTTACTTTATCTTATTTCTTTTTTCCCTTCCTTCCCTCCTTCATTCCTTCCTCCCTCCCTCCCTCCCACCTCCCTCCCTCCCTCCCACCTCCCTCCCTCCCTCCCGCCTCCCTCCCTCCCTCCCGCCTCCCTCCCTCCCTCACTCCTTTCTTTCTTTCTTTCTTTCTTTCTTTCTACTTCTACTAATTCTTTCTTTCTACTTTTTCTCCCTTTTATTCTGAGCCATGTGGATGAAAGGCTCTTGGTGCTGCAGCCAGGAGTCAGTGCTATGCCTCTGAGGTGGGACAGCCAACTTCAGGACACTGGTCCACAAGAGACCTCCCAGCTCCACATAATATCACATGGTGAAAATTTCCCAGAGATCTCCATCTCAACACCAGCACCCAGCTTCACACAAAGACCACCAAGCTACAGTGCTGGACATCCTGTGCCAAACAACTAGCAAGACAGGAACACAACCCCACCCAGGAGCAGACAGGCTGCCTAAAATCATAATAAGTCCACAGACACCCCAAAACACACCACCAGACGTGGACCTACCCACCAGAAAGACAAGATCCAGCCTCATCCACCAGAACACAGGCACTAGTCCCCTCCACCAGGAAGCCTACACAACCCACTGAACCAACCAACCTTAGCCACTGGGGACAGACACCAAAAACAACGGGAACTACGAACCAGCAGCCTGCAAAAAGGAGACCCCAAACACAGTAAGATAAGAAAAAAGAGAAGACACAAAGACACACAGCAGATGAAGGAGCAAGATAAAAACACACCAGACCTAACAAATGAAGAGGAAATAGGCAGTCTACCTGAAAAAGAATTCAGAATAATGATAGTAAAGATGATCCAAAATCTTGGAAATAGAATAGACAAAATGCAAGAAACATTTAACAAGGACCTAGAAAAACTAAAGGTGAAACAAAGAACGATGAACAACACAATAAATGAAATTAAAAATACTCTAGAACGGATCAATAGCAGAATAACTGAGGCAGAAGAACAGATAAGTGGCCTGGAAGATAAAATAGTGGAAATAACTACTGCAGAGCAGAATAAAGAAAAAAGAATGAAAAGAACTGAGGACAGTCTCAGAGACCTCTGGGACAACATTAAACGCACCAACATTCGAATTATAGGGGTTCGAGAAAAAGAAAAGGACTGAGAAAACATTTGAAGAGCTTATTGTTGAAAACTTCCCTAATATGGGAAAGGAAATAGTTAATCAAGTCCAGGAAGCACAGAGAGTCCCATATAGGATAAATCCAAGGAGAAATATGCCAAGACACATAGTAATCAAACTGTCAAAAATTAAATACAAAGAAAACATATTAAAAGCAGCAAGGGAAAAACAACAAATAACACACAAGGGAATCCCCAAAAGGTTAACAACTGATCTTTCAGCAGAAACTCTGCAAGCCAGAAGGGACTGGCAGGACATATTTAAAGTGATGAAGGAGAAAAACCTGCAACCAAGATTACTCTACCCAGCAAGCATCTCATTCAGATTTGATGGAGAAATTAAAACCTTTACAGACAAGCAAAAGCTGAGAGTGTTCAGCACCAAGAAACCAGCTTTACAACAATTGCTAAAGGAACTTCTATAGGCAAGAAACACAAGAGAAGGAAAAGACCTACAATAACGAACCCAAAACAATTAAGAAAATGGGAATAGGAACATACATATCGATAATTACCTTAAATGTAAATGGACTAAATGCTCCCATCAAAAGACACAGATTGGCTGAATGGATACAAAAACAAGACCCATATATTTGCTGTCTACAAGAGACCCACTTCAGACCTAGAGAAACATACAGACTGAAAGTAAGGGGATGGAAAAAGATATTTCATGCAAATGGAAACCAAAAGAAAGCTGGAGTAGCAATTCTCATATCAGACAAAATAGACTTTACAATAAAGACTATTAGAAGAGACAAAGAAGGACACTACACAACGATCAAGGATTCGATCCAAGAAGAAGATATAACAATTGTAAATATTTATGCACCCAACATAGGAGCACCTCAATACATAAGGCATATAATAACAGCCATAAAAGGGGAAATCAACAGTAACACATTCATAGTAGGGGACTTTAACACCCCACTTTCAACAATGGACAGATCATCCAAAATGAAAATAAATAAGGAAACACAAGCTTTAAATGATACATTAAACAAGATGGACTTAATTGATATTTATAGGACATTGTATCCAAAAACAACAGAAAACACATTTTTCTCAAGTGCGCATGGAACATTCTCCGGGATAGATCATATCTTGGGTCACAAATCAAGCCTTGGTAAATTTAAGAAAATTGAAATTGTATCAAGTATCTTTTCCGACCACAACGCTATGAGACTAGATATCAATTACAGGAAAAGTTCTGTAAAAAATACAAACACATGGAGGCTAAACAATACACTACTTAATAATGAAGTGATCACTGAAGAAATCAAACAGGAAATCAAAAAATACCTAAAAACAAATGACAATGGAGACACGACAACCCAAAAATCTATGGGATGCAGCAAAAGCAGTTCTAAGAGGGAAATTTATAGCAATACAATCCTACCTTAAGAAACAGGAAACATCTGGAATAAACAACCTAACCTTGCACCTAAAGCAATTAGAGAAAGAAGATCAAAAAAACCCCAAAGTTAGCAGAAGAAATGAAATCATAAAAATCAGATCAGAAATAAATGAAAAAGAAATGAAGGAAACAATAGCAAAGATCAATAAAACTAAAAGCTGGTTCTTTGAGAAGATAAACAAAATTGATAAAGCATTAGCCAGACTCATCAAGAAAAAATGGGAGAAGACTCCAATCAATAGAATTAGAAATGAAAAAGGAAAAGTAACAACTGACACTACAGAAATACAAAAGATCATGAGAGATTACTACAAGCAACTATATGCCAATAAAATGGACAACCTGGAAGGAATGGACAAATTCTCAGAAAGGTATAACCTACCAAGAATGAACCAGGAATAAATAGAAAATATGAATATACCAATCACAAGGAATGAAATTGAGACTGTGATTAAAAATCTTCCAACAAACAAAAGCCCAGGACCAGATGGCTTCACAGGCAAATTCTATCAAGCATTTATCCTCAGACTCTTCCAAAATATAGCAGAAGGAGGAACACTCCCAAACTCATTCTACGAGGCCACCATCACCTTGATACCAAAACCAGACAAGGATGTCAAAAAGAAAACTACAGGCCAATATCACTGATGAACATAGATGCAAAAATCCTCAACAAAATACTAGCAAACAGAATCCAACAGCACATTAAAAGGATCATACACCATGATCAAATGGGGTTTATTCCAGGAATGCAAGGATTCTTCAATATACACAAATCAATCAATGTGATACACCATATTAACAAATTGAAGGAGAAAAAACCATATGATCATCTCAATAGATGCAGAGAAAGCTTACGACAAAATTCAACACCCATTTATGATAAAAACCCTGCAGAAAGTAGGCATAGAGGGAACTTTCCTCAACATAATAAAGGCCATATATGACAAACCCACAGCCAACGTCGTCCTCAATGGTGAAAAACTGAAAGCATTTCCACTAAGATCAGGAACAAAACAAGGTTGCCCACTCTCACCCCTCTTATTCAAAATAGTTTTGGAAGTTTTAGCCACAGCAATCAGAGAAGAAAAGGAAATAAAAGGAATCCAAATCGGAAAAGAAGAAGTAAAGCTGTCACTGTTTGCAGATGACATGATACTATACATAGAGAATCCTAAGGATGCTACCAGAAAACTACTAGAGCTAATCAATGAAGTCGGTAAAGTTGCAGAATACAAAATTAATGCACAGAAATCTCTGGCATTCCTATACACTAATGATGAAAAATCTGAAAGTGAAATCAAGAAAACACGCCCATTTACTATTGCAACAAAAAGAATAAAATATCTAGGAATAAACCTACCTAAGGAGACAAAAGACCTGTATGCAGAAAATTATGACACTGATGAAAGAAATTAAAGATGATACAAATAGATGGAGAGATATACCATGCTCTTGGATTGGAAGAATCAACATTGTGAAAATTACTCTACTACCCAAAGCAATCTACAGATTCAATGCAACCCCTATCAAACTACCACTGGCATTTTTCACAGAACTAGAACAAAAAAATTCACAATTTGTATGGAAACACAAAAGACCCAATAGCCAAAGCAATCTTGAGAATGAAAAACGGAGCTGGAGGAATCAGGCTCCCTGACTTCAGACTATACTACAAAGCTACAGTTATCAAGACAGTATGGTACTGGCACAAAAACAGAAAGATAGATCAATGGAACAGGATAGAAAGCCCAGAGATAAACCCAGGCACATATGGTCACCTTATCTTTGATAAAGGAGGCAGGAATGTACAGTGGAGAAAGAACAGCCTCTTCAATAAGTGGTGCTAGAAAACTGGATAGGTACATGTAAAAGTATGAGATTAGATCACTCCCTAACACCATACACAGAAATAAGCTCAAAATGGATTAAAGACCTAAATGTAAGGCCAGAAACTATCAAACTCTTAGAGGAAAACATAGGAAGAACACTGTTTGACATAAATCACAGCAAGATCCTTTTTGACCCACCTCCTAGAGAAATGGAAATAAAAAGAAAATATACAAATGGGACCTAATGAAACTTCAAAGCTTTTGCACAGCAAAGGAAACCATAAACAAGACCAAAAGACAACCCTCAGAATGGGAGAAATTATTTGCAAATGAAGCAACTGACAAAGGATTCATCTCCAAAATTTATAAGCAGCTCATGCAGCTCAATAACAAAACAACAAACAACCCAATCCAAAAATGGGCAGGAGACCTAAGTAGACATTTCTCCGAAGAAGATATGCAGACTGCCAACAAACACATGAAAGAATGCTCAACGTCATTAATCATTAGAGAAATGCAAATCAAAACTACAATGAGATATCATCTCACATCAGCCAGAATGGCCTTCATCAAAAAATCTAGAAACAATAAATGCTGGAGAGGGTGTGGAGAAAAGGGAACCCTCTTGCACTGTTGGTGGGAATATAAATTGATACAGCCACTGTGGAAAACAGTATGGAGGTTCCTTAAAAAACTACAAATAGAACTACCATATGACCCAGCAATGCCACTACTGGGCATATACCCTGAGAAAACCATAAGTCAAAAATAGTCATGTACCACAATGTTCATTGCAGCTCTATTTACAATAGCCCGGAGATGGAAGCAACCTAAGTGTCCGTCATCGGATGAACGGATAAAGAAGATGTGGCACATATATACAATGGAATATTACTCAGCCATAAAAAGAAACGAAATTGTGCTATTTGTAATGAGGTGGATAGACCTAGAGTCTGTCATACAGAGTGAAGTAAGTCAGAAAGAGAAAGACAAATACCATATGCTAACACATATATATGGAATTTAAGGGAAAAAAATGTCATGAGGAACCTAGGGGTAAGACAGGAATAAAGACACAGACCTACTAGAGAATGGACTTGAGGATATGGGGAGGGGGAAGGGTAAGCTGTGACAAAGTGAGAGAGAGGCATGGACATATATACACTACCAAACGTAAAATAGATAGCTAGTGGGAAGCAGCCGCATAGCACAGGGAGATCAGCTCGGTGCTTTGTGACCGCCTGGCGGGGTGGGATAGGGAGGGTGGGAGGGAGGGAAACGCAAGAGGGAAGAGATATGGGAACATATGTATATGTATAACTGATTCACTTTGTTATAAAGCAGAAACTAACACACCATTGTAAAGCAATTATACTCCAATAAAGATGTAAAAAAAAAAGTGCACAATATGAAAAAAAATCATCATTATGGGAAAATCTAATATTCCCAATGGATATTCTTTTCCAAATTCAAGCTTTAACCTTCTTTGTATTGTCATTACATTTAAATAAAGCATCTTTTTGGTGTATTTTTTAAAAGCTTGCTTTTTTCCCCATTGAGAATGTACTTCTTTATGCAGTCATGCTGTAACACATTGAAACTCAATAAAAGTACACTTTAGAATGGCTTAGTGAGATTATAGGCAATTGAACTTTACAAGATTCATTTTTTAATGTAAATTACTCATCACCTTAAAATGCATATTTTTCACCTTATTAAGCATATGATTCATTTGAAAAAAATTGTGTTCATACCAAGGAAAGCTAGGTATATAATGAAATGTGATTTCAACTTTCTAATAAAAACATAAATACATTTTTGCATGAGCATTTCTGGATCTAACATAATAAACCATAACATGTGAAGCAGAGGGAGCTCTTTCTCAGCCTTCAGGTCTTAGCTTACTGCTAAATGACCATCTTATCAGATTAGGCCTCCTCATTACATTCACCACATAATCATATTTATTTTATTGAAAGCATTTATGCAATCTGTAATTACACCATCTCCTGACACTAGAATGCAGGCTCTCAAGAAGTAGGGAATTTCTAGGGCCCTTCATCATTAAATTCTTGAAACCAGGACCTTTCCTGGCCCTGAGCAGACATTTGTGAATGAATAAATTATAAGCTAGAAATTACTTTTTATTATTTTCAAGGAAATACTACCAATATTATTAAACATTATTTAAACTTACTATTTTGTTTTCCATAATAATTCAAGTCTCAAAAGAATGCTTTTAATACAATTTTATATCTGTATTTGTTAGCCATTAGACATTAATATCTAAATGTATCTACTTCCCAAAAAACAGTCTATTTTAAAACTTTTCACATTCATTTATGGGATAAAATTTAGGTTTCTAAATAGTTTTTCAATTGATTTTAAATTCTTACATAGATTAAGTTGGCCTATAATATGAATGATTGTTTTTCTTAGCATTTTTCTTAGTTCTCTGTAAGTTTTTTTAATTGAGCATTTTCTTTTTTTTTCAGTAAATTCCAAATGAAAAATATATATTTTTCACTTTTAAGCAAATGTAAGTGTCTTTATCAATATACTTAGTTTTCTAGAAAACTAAAACCATCTGGAGATGGCATACATAGTAACAACAGTGATGGTTAGGTCACTGCAAACAGAAACCATACCTGCCTTTTAAGAACAATAACATGTAGGGCACATCTTAATGAATTAAGATGATTAAAATGTTTTTGAGTGTTATGTTCATCATGAAAAAAATCTCTTTCTATCTTTGGAACATACATAAACTCCCTGGTATCATTCTTTGTCATCCTCTGTATTTAAGACCATGAACTTAGGGGCAGGACCCATGACTGCCCTCACTCCTGGACTCCCCTCAGTGTATGTTTTGTGTTTGCTTTGTACCCAGGAAAGCACTGAGTACAAAGGGGACATTCAGTAAATGATTTAAAGTGTATGGATACAGCCTTAAGTTAAAAGAAAATGAAGCTTTTCATTAAGATATTATTTAGAAAAAAACACAATAAGCAATGTACTGCTAATAATAAACAATGCCAATCTTTGGAAACCATATTGCTAGCAACAAGTTAAATCTCTTGGCAAGATTATTACAATAGTCCTAAGCCACAAATGAAATTCTTATAGAAGCTAGCTTGTTTCACTGTTTCAAGGCTCTTGGTTTGCACCATTAAACCTGGCCAGCCATATGACCAAGAAATTATTGGCAAAAGAGAAGATATAGTTTGCTTTTAATATATCTTTTTCACTACAAAAGCAACCAACCATAACAAGTCTTTGTCAGTAGGTTTATCTTCCCATATGAACTGTAAAACATAAATATGACAGCAAGCTGTCACCAACTCAATTCTAAAAATGTTTATCAAGTGTCTACTCTGTGCAATGCAATGTACTAGACTCAAGAGAGATCCAAAACTCTATATGACCAATTCCTTCACTGACTAGGTCTTACAGTCTAGCTGGCATGACAGACATGTAGACTACACCTAACTCTAACAGAGGTAAGAATGAAATCAACTGAATATAAAGGAATCCTGTGGAAATACAAAAATGGAGCAAATAATTTTAAAACAGCTTTTCTGAGATAACTACACATGAAGGATCTTCTTGGATAGACTGTCAGTAAAGACAGAAGGAAGGAAAGAAAATTTCCAATTGAAAAAAAAAGACCAAGGGCACAGACATATGAATTTTGATAGGAGATTTTATGGAACACCAATAACTGTGTGGCTCCATTATGGACTGACATTCCAACAGAAAATCTGAAGATGTAACTTGCACTGGGATCACCTGAAGGCCATTCCATGGAATCTGAAGTTAGAGGTCGTAGTAGCAGATGGAGGCCTGGGTAAATTCATGACCACAAACCTCGATTCTAATACATTTTGTCACTCTCCATACCAGTCCTTTCAAGGTGTATGTTAACCACATTGAAATTACATTCTTCTCAGACTTAGCTGATGAACCTGCTTCTCACACACACACACACACACACACACACACACACACACAAAATATAGAAATCGTCACAATAAAACGTCCTACCAACACACCTACTCCCGTGGGCACTCATCTTTCCTCCTTTCCTGTCTGTACAGTGGAGGCTGCAGTGAGTTGAATAGTGACTCCCCAAAATTCAGGTACATCTGAAACCTCCTGGAACCCCTGGAACCTAATGAAATATGATTTTACTTTCCAGCAAAAATATAAATACATGTCCTTACTGGGAAATAGGTTTTTCGCAGTCATAATTAATTAGCGATCTTAAGATTGAACTCATCGTGGATGTAAGGTGGGCCTGAGTCCAATGGCTGGTGTCCTTTTGAAAGGAAAAGATACAGAGAAACACACGGAGAGACGCAGAGAAGGTGATCTGAAGATGGAGACAGAGATGAGGATGATTCATCTACAATCCAGGTAACACCAAGGATTGCCAGCAACCACCGTAAGCTCAGAGGCACGCGACCATTTCTTTCTCAGAGCCCCCAGAAGAATCCAGCCCTGCTAGCCCCTCAACTTGACCACCCCCCTTCAGACTACATCTCTCTTGTGAGAGAATGGATTTTTGTTATTTAAGGCATCTAGTCTGTAGTAATTTGTAATGATAGCCTGGGAAACTACTACAGATTTTGATACCAGGAAGTAGAATGCTGCTGTAACAAGTACCAAAAATGTGGAAATGAATATAGAATGGGATAAAGGCAGCGGCTAGATAAATTTTGAGAATCACGAGTGACACAGCTACCTGCCAAGGAATGCCAAGGATTTCCAGGAGTCAACAGAAGCTAGTAGAGACAAATGGGGTGGTTTCTCCCACAGAGTCTCCAGAAGAACCAACTTGGCTGACACCTTGGTTTCAGAATTTCGGCCTCCTGAACTGTGAGAGAAGAAATTTCTGTTGTTTTAAGCCACCCAGCTTATGGCAACTTATTATACATATAACAGTAGATAACTAGCCATATCATCATTGGATGGAAGCACAATACTCATAAGGTTTAAAAGGTAAACAAGTGGGCAAGGGAAGTACCTCACCTATCAGGTATAACATTAAGTAATCTGGTGACAGAAACTCTCCATTGGATTTTGTTTAACTTGATTTTTTTTTACTCAGTTGAGCTAAATGAGAAATGATTACCAAAAGGAGCTCACTTTCAAAGTAAATTATTTCCAGGTATAGCATTAGTGTTCAGAGAAAAACGCAGCGTCATAAAATATAACCCTTTCTTATATTCAAAATATCTAAAAAATGTTCAATGAACTTTATACGATTTGTTTGGCGCTTTCCAATTTTACCATATATTTAACACTCATTTAATATTTTTTGAAATATAGTTAACCTACAATATTATATTAGTTTCAGGTGTATAACATAGTGACTCAACGTTTACTTACATTACAAACTGATCAGGACTGTAAGTCTAGTAACCACCTGCCACCATACAAAGTTATTACAATATTACTGACTATATTCCCTTTGCTATACATCACTGTGACATTTATTACATAACTGGAAGTTCGTACCTGTTCATTTCCTTCACCTTTTTCACCCAACCTGACCGCCCCCTCACCATGGTGACTATTAATTTGTTCTCTATATCTATGAATCTGTTTATTTTTGTTCACTTGTTCTTTCGTTGTTGCTTTTTGGATTTTTTTTTTTTTTTTTTTTTTGCAGTACGTAGGCCTCTCACTGTTGTGGCCTCTCCCGTTGCGGAGCACAGGCTCCGGACGCGCAGGCTCAGCGGCCATGGCTCACGGGCCCAGCCGCTCCGCAGCATGTGGGATCTTCCTGGACCGGGGCACGAACCCGTGTCCCCTGCATCAGCAGGCGGACTCTCAACCACTGCGCCACCAGGGAAGCCCGTTTTTTGGATTTTTAAAGATTTCACATATAAGTGAAATCATACAGTATTTGTCTTTCTCTGTATGACTTCACTCAGCATAATAGTCTTTAGGTCCATCCGTGTTGTCACAAATGGCAAGATTTAAATCTTTCTTATGGTTGAGTAATATTCCATTATATACGTACATACACGCACCACATCTTCTTATCTATTCCTCCATCAGTGGACGCTTGGGTTGCCTCCATATCTTGGCTATTGTAGATAACAATGCAATGAACATAGGAGTTCATGTATCTTTCTGAATTAGTGCTTTCATTTTCTTTGGATAAGTACCCGGAAGTGGAATTGCTGTACTGGAGAGTAGTACTATTTTTCACTTTTTGAAGAGCCTCCACACTGTTCTCCACAGTGGCTGCACCAATTTACACTCCCACCGACAGTGCACAAGGGTCCCCTTTTCTCCACAGCCTCACCAACACTTCTTTTTGGTCTTTTTTCTAATAGCCATTCTGACAGGTGTGAGGTGACACCTCATTGTGGTTTTGATTTGCATTTCCCTGGTAACGAGTGATGCATCTTTTCGTGTGTCTGTTGAACATCTATATGCCTTCCTTAGATAAATGACTATTCTGTTCCCTGCCCATTTTTAAATCAGATCATTTGTCTTTTAGATATTGAGTTGTGTGAGTTCTTTATATATTTTGGATATTAACCCCTTATCAGATAATATCATTGGCAAATATCTTCTCCCCTTTTCGTTTTGTTGATGGTTTCCTTTGCTGTGCAGAAGCTTTTTAGTTTGATGTAGTCCCATTTGTTTATTTTTGCCCTTGTTGCCCTTGCATGAGGGGACAGATCCAGAAAAATACTGCCAAGACTGAGGTCAAAGAGCATACTGCCTATGTTTTCTTCTAGAAGTTTTACAGTTTCAGGTCTGACATTTAACGCTTTAACCTATCCATTATGAATTTATTTTTGTATATGGTGTAAGAAAGTAGTCCAGTTTCATTTTTGTTTTGCATATAGCTGTCCAGAGTTTTCCCAATACCATTTATTGAAGAGACTTTCTTTTCCCCACTGCTCCTTTGTCCTAAATTAACTGATATATAAGTGTGGGCTCTTATTCTGTTCCATTGATACATCGGTCTGTTTTTGTGACAGTACCAAACAATTTTCATTACTATAGCTTTGTAATACAGTTTGAAATCAGAAAGTGTGATATAGTTTGCTTTGTTCATCCTTCTTAAGATTGCTTTGGCTACTTAGGCCTTTTGTTGTTCAATACAAATCTGGGGATTATTTGTTCCAGTTCTGTTTAAAATGCTGTGGGTATTTTGATAGGGATTGCACAGAATCTGTATAAAGGTTTGGTTAGTGTAGATATTTTAAAGTCTGTTTAACATTTCTTGTAAGGCCATTTTAGTAGCTATTAATTCCTTTAGCTTTTGCTTGTCTGGGAAAATTTATCCCTCCTTCGATTTTGAATGATAACCTTACTAGGTAGAGTATTCTTGGTTGGAAGTTTTTCCTTTCAGCACTTTGAATTTATGTGCCACTCCCTTCTGGCCTGTAAACTTTCTGCTAAAAAATCAGCTGATATAAAACTAGTTGTTTTCCTCTTGCTGCCTTTAAGATTCTGTCTTTAAATTTTGACATTTTAATTATAATGTGTCCATCTTGTTTGAGACTCTCCATGCTTCCTGGATTTGGATGTCTGTTTCCTTCACCAGATTAAGGAAGTTTTCTGCCATTATTTCTTCAATATGTAAGTGTGGGCTCTTATTCTGTTCCATTGATACATGGGTCTGTTTTTGTGCCACTTTTCTCTCTTTTTTCATTCTGGGACTCTTGTCATGCAAATATTAGTATGATTGATGTTGTCCCAGAGGTTCCTTAAACTAACCTCATTTTTTAAAAGTCTTTTTTCTTCTTGCTGTTCTGATTGGGTGATTTCCCCACTACCCTGTCTTCCAGATTGCAGATCCATTTTTCTGCATCATCTAAGCTGCTGTTGATTCTACCTGGTGTACTTTTGTTTCAGTTATTGTATTCTTCAGCGCTGATTGGTTCTCTTTAATGTTTTCTACCTCCTTGTTCAAGATCTCACTGTGTCCATCCATTTTTCTACCAAGTTCAGTGAGCATCTTTAGGGCCTTTACTTTGAACTCTTTATGGGATAGATGACTTATCTCTGCTTTTTTAGGACTTTTACTGAGGTTTCATCTTGTTCTTTTGTTTGGAACTTATCCCTTTGTCTTCTCATTTTCCTAATTCTCTGTGTTTGTTTCTATGTCTTTGGTAGTTCAGCTACATCTCCTGGCCTTAAAGGAGTGGCCTTTTGTAGATCTTCTGTGGGGCTCAGAAGAGCAATCTCCCCCTTGTTACCAGAGCCAGGAGCTCCAGAGGTAACCCCTGTGTGGACTGCATGTGCCCTCCTCTTGTGGTGGTGCTGTGGTTGCTGTGGGTCTACTGGCGGATGGGGCTGGCCTCTGGTCCAGCTGTCTGTGAGGCGCAGCTATAACTACTGCAGGCACCCTGGTGGACATGTGGGGTCTAGTGCAGAAGACATTTTGTGGAGGTGCCAGTCCAAACTGAGGCGGCCCATTGAGTGTGGTGGGACAGGAGCCACTTTGGAGGAGGGCCAGCCAAGGCAAGTGTGTTGGGTTGGGCAGGTCCGCAGCAAATGCCAGGGCAGGGCGAACCGTGCTAGCAAGGAGATGACAAATATTAGAAATGGCATCTGCCTGCTCCTGGAGAGCTGGGTGGAAGGAAATTTTTTTAAATGGTGCCCACTAGTGCTTCAGTGTCTTAAAGTTCCAACAGACCCCTGCCCCTTTGGTATTCGCCCTAGACAATGAATCTCCTTCACATATAGCTTTTCAAGCTATTGCCTCTACACTGGGACACAGAGCAAGCGAGTTAGTGCAGGCGCCCTTTCAGAGCAGAGTTTCAGTTTCCTACTGCCCTCCAGCGCTCCTGAAGCCCCCCTTGTTTAAAAAGGCAGACATTACGGGGGATCATCTTTCCAGAGCAGGTCCCCAGGCCTGGGGTGCCTGATGTGGGGCTCAAATCCATCTGTCCTTAGGGAAGACCTTCCACATATGTGATATCCCCTCCTGCTTGTGTGTCTCTGCACGAGGTGTGTGGGTCCTGACTAGACTGTGTCTCTGCTCCTCCTACCAGTTTCAATGTGGTGTTTTCTTTATATCCTTAGTTGTATAAGAGCCATTCTGCTAGTCTTCAGGTCATTCTCAGAGAGAGTTATTCTCTGTGCAATCATAGTTTTGCTGTGTTCATGGGAGTAGGTGAGCTCAGGATCTTCCTACTTGGCCATCATGATCCCACCCCCAACACTTATTTGATCTTGAACTTTCCCTTGACTAATCATAGCCTAGAGTTACATTTTTTTTCTTTTTTCTACCTGCATACTTCGTGTTGGTATAGGTGTGGGTGGGCAGGGAAATAGTGAAATACTCTCCAAGAACACTTACATAAAGCCAGTAACTTTATCCTGTGAAATGAAATCAAAATGTCAACCAAAAAAACGAAATATTTTTATCAAAATAAACCTAAATAAAACCAGTGTCTCACAGAACGAAGTCACTTAACTGTGGCTATTTTAGCAAAAATAATAACTAATATTTGAGTTCTTAATGTCTGCCAGGCATTATTCGAAGCTTGTTTAGACATATTCACTCACTAAATCATTATAACAATACTGAGAGGTAGGCACTATTATTATTCTTTTTATAGATGTGGCAACATCCGTGGAGAGGTTAAGCAAGTTGCCCAAGAAACCTCAGTGGCGTTATAACCTAAATTAGAACTCACACGGCCTGTATTCTTAACCACTAAGAAAAGTTAACGGCTCACTCCAGGAAGTCTAGGAAAAATCATAGCTGAATGAGAAGCACAGACAGTTCCAGTAAATGCAAACCAAAGGAAAGGATAATAATGCAAGAAGACCTGCTATATCAGGTGGCAGTGTACACCCCTACTGCAGAGAAGGATGCCTCAAGTTCTGATGGCTTGACATCATCAAACATCAAATTCCTAGAGTTATCCCAGGTTGTTCTGATCCCATGCTCATCAAACAACAGTCTGATTTTAATTTGGCTTCCAATATAATGTTCATACAAAGAGATGTGTTAGCCAGGGGAACTGAATATATATTCCATTAGCAGGTTTATTTCTCACTGTAAATGAATAAATCGGCATTCTGGTTTCATACAGTAGCCTCAAGTAAACTTCATTAGAGTGTGTACGCCTTCCTGAGTCGGATTAACACTGGCAGAATGATAAAATCATCTTTGTGCTCTGCAGAGCTGAGGTTTAGATGGGGGTGGATATGCCGAAGATCATACTGAACTATGAGACCTCTGTCTGGGATGTTTTGGGTGACTTCAGTTAGCAATGCCCATGATCTTTTATGTACTATGCCCACCTTTCCACAGCACTCTAGACTGTATCGCATAATCTAAATCACAGAATTAAGAGATTAAGAAGTCAAGGTTGGAAGAAATTTTAGAGATAGCCTAGCTGCTATCTGGTACGTGAGTGTCCTCTAAAATATCACTTACGAACATTTGCTCAATCACCGCTTAAAAACCTCTGGAGGTTTTTCACCATCTCCCAAGGATACCCTTCTCATGTGATGGAAAACAATAAACTGGAGCCAGATCTGCTTCCTTGAAACTTGCAGAATAGTCAGGAGCTGCTCACACAAGGCCCATTTTTCTTCCGTGTGATGAATGCGCAGGATCAGAAGAAAGAAAATTCTCCAATTCCCATGAATCTACCCTTCTCAAAGCCAAGCATCTCTAACTTCTTCAAATATATTTTCAACGGCCAAAGGTTTTATCTTGTCATTATCCAAGTCACTTTCTTTCAAACCAGTTTTGGTTTAACCAATCATCTCTTGAGTTTATCACTGAAGAGTTTAGCAACAATAGGTCTACAGTGAACTGACTGGCACAAAAATCATTTTCTAGATAACATACTTCTACCAATAGGCTAAAATTGCATCAGCATTGCTCAGGGAACATGACTGAGATGAAATGAAACACCTACATCTTTTTCTCAACCCCATGTTTCTCATGGAGTGTTTTTGTTTATCTACACTTGAAGAGTTACGAGGTGGGCCCTAACAAAAGCATCTAGATACTTGAGTTTCAAGGAACCAATAAGTAACACTGTTTCTCTCATCAAGAGTTTGCAACCAATTGAGAGACACACATAGAAAAAGCATTTAAAGATCAAAACATCAGTTTTGTAACCAATGAAAACTGAAAGTGAGGGTGTGGCTCATGTATGTATCAGCAACAGGTTTCAGCCCAGAGCCCAGAATTAGAATTCTCAACCAGAGACACAAACTCAGATCTCCCCACTTAAGGCACAGAGAAGCACACCAAATTGTATGCATCCTATAGGCAGCTGTCATACAAAATGAAGAGCACACAAGGGTCTGAAACATGCAAATCTAGTCCTCCCTTGCCCCCGACACTTCCATTCGAGTGTGAGGTTAAGAAAACCTAAGGGATTTCAAGGAAAACCTTGCCTCAGAAAAATCAGAATAGGAATACCACCGATGTTCCTCCAGTTTATTTTCTGAACACATAGGTTTAACCATTATGTTTGTGCTCCAACAGGGCCATGGATATGGTGGAGTTAAAGTGAGAAATCTTGTAGAGCCTTTGTCTTAGTCAGTTTGGGCTGCTGCAGTGAAATACCATGGACTGGATGGTTTAAATAAAAATGTTATTTCTCAGAGTTCTGGAAGCTGGGAAGACCACGATCATCATGCCAGCAGGTTCTGTCTGGTGAAGGCCCTCTTCCTGGTGTGCAGACTTCCTTTTTACTGCATCCTTACATCATCAGCCCCATATCCCTTCTTATAAGCCACTCATCCCTTTCATGAGGGCTCCACCCTCATGGTCTAATAACCTCTCAAAGGTCCCACATCCTAATATCATCACATTGAAGATTACAGCTCCAACACATGAATTTGGGGAGGACACGCATATTCAGTCCATGGTAGCCTCATTGCACACATGAAAGCGGACCCAAGTTTCATTTGGTAACACTTGCAAAATGTGTTTATCTGCTCCCAAGAGCCCCAGCATCAGGTTCTGGCTTGTGGTCCTAGATCTCATTCTCCAAATCAGGACCAGACATAGATGAGGTTTCTGCCTTGTATAGTAAGTCCCCCTAGGTAAGAATCTTCAAGTTGAGAACTGTTACATCACATAAGCTAGTTCACGTGTCTGACATACATTGTCACATGTGTGCATCCTCTACAAGTGGTTGTACTTTACTGTACAGCACTGTATAGAGTACAGTGGTATGGTATCTTTATTTCAAGCCCAGAAGATCTGGAAGCAAGAGTAAAAGCAGCGGTGATGTAGCTGGTACTACTGTGCTTTTCAAGGTAGTGCACTGTAAGATTAAAAATGTTTTCTTTATTTTTGGGGTTTGTTTTTTATGTATCATTTGTGTGAAAAGTTTTATAAACCTATTACAGTACAGTACTATATAGCCTATTGTGTTAGTTGGGTACGTAGGCTAAATTTGTTGGACTTACAAACAAACTGGACTTACAAATGTGCTCTCAGAATGGAACTCGTTCGTATGTAGAGACTTAACTGTATCCTGGAGTTTGGTTCCTCCCAAATAAAGACCTGTGAACCAAACAAGTTCCCTGCTGCCCATAAACGTAACAGGCAATGATGATACAGGAACAGGAGAAATGAAATTTAAACAAAGCCCCAAACGTATGCTCCTCAATATTTTCTTTCTATCTGCTCTTGGTGGGGCTGTGGAGGTAGAACTGGGGGTTTTCAGTGCTGCATCCTGGGCTGCCTTTCACTGGAATGCGTGTGGTTCCTTTAAGGAAATTTCAGCAACTATTCAGTAACTATTCTGTAACTGAATAGTTCAACGTGACCTTAAGGGTGACAGTGCTGACCCAGCAAACCAAAAGTTTAGGCAACGTGCCATCTCTACAGCACTTATCTCTTGAAAACTGTGTTTCCAGTACAAGAGCTTAGTTTCATTAAAGACCACATGGACACTAGCTGGTACCAAGTAAAGGGAAAAAACAGTTTTAGTTTTGGCCACTCCTGCTTTCCAATCCACTTGTGCATTATGCAGAATTTAATTGTTTATCATAGGAAAGAGGAAAAAATACTCCCCACAGTCCACAATCAAACCTGTTACTACTTCCTCTTCACTCTCATAAAGAGCAAATTTATTTCTTAAAATTTCCCCAAAGGTTGAGAGGTTCAGTATGTTTGTACATTTAGCATTTTTTTCTTCACTGCTCATCTTACGAACTAAGGGTCTTGTGGTTTTGTCTCATACCAAAAAAAACAAGGAAATGTGTACTTTCTGGGACTGTGTGGTCTCTGATCCAATACTGCAGGCCCAGATGAAAGGATAAGGGAAAGTATAGATTATTGCAGTTTAACCTATTTGCAGATGCGCTGGTCTGGGAAAAGAGCTAAAGCTGTAGGTGGCCATAATACAGAAGTTTACCTTTTGAGCCAGTTTGAGTGTCCCCGCTTCACCGAGCCAAGGTTGCTTCGGCACCTGTGGGCTCTGTCAACTGTTACGTATCCAAAGATCTTGGTAGGAGGGGAAACTGCCCAATTATCTGCTCCCCAATCTTCCCTCATATCCGCTCTCTCACCCAGGGAAAACTGTTAGGTTTATTCTAGGGTGTTTTTCTAGGAGAACTTTTCTTTCACACATTGTATCAATAAATTATTTATGTTCGATCTTTCTCCCAATCTGAACTTTCTGGCACCACATAATAAAGAATTTCAAGTCTCTCACATGTGGATAACATGCTACATTAGGGTCCAGCATGTTATCCACATGGGATATCAGGTCTCTTAACATATTCCTCTAGTTATTTTACTAAGAATTTTAAAGCGAAGGAAATGTATAATTTGGACTACTTAAAAGGACTACTGCCCTTTTAAATAGGAAATCTAGACTTCTTTTTTGAAAACTCACAAATGATCTTTAGTAATTCTATATTTCACCCAATCTCTATGGAACGTTTACACATATATTTGATCCAATAAAAGTTTTGGTCCATCTCTAATCTGGAACTCCTTTTGTTTACCTCTATTCCACCAAAATAAATGATAGCAGTTCACCAATTTCATGCATTTTCTGTGTGCTTGGGGATAAAACGGGACCGTTAGAAGAAATGAACCCACACAAAGCACCAATGAGTCCTCTGCTTCTTCTCAACTATTTTGGGCTTTGTAATCATCTTACCAATGGTACTCCTGGCTGTAAAAATTTGACAATCAGGGCTTCCCTGGTGGTGCAGTGGTCTCTGGTTAGAATAGCAAGATTCCCATGGGGGACGGGCAGCAGGAGCCTCCAAGATGCCTTTGTGTTGCAAAGAAGTGGCCCCAGGAAGGTGGAACTGAAAGAGGAAATATATAAAAAAGCTGTCGGGCTTCCCTGGTGGCACAGTGGTTGAGGGTCTGCCTGCCGATGCAGGGGACGCGGGTTCGTGCCCCGGTCCAGGAAGATCCCACATGCAGGGGAGTGGCTGGGCCCGTGAGCCGTGGCCACTGGGCCTGCGCGTCCGGAGCCTGTGCTCCGCAGCGGGAGAGGCCACGGCGGTGAGAGGCCCGCGTACCGCCAAAACAAAAACAAAAATTTGACAATCAGTCTCCACAACAGAGAGAACTGGGCAACACAAGAGTTGAATAGTGATGCTTCTCATCATCAATTGCTCGTATTATGTGACTGACCTCAAGACACAGGCCTCATTCGTCTTTATTCTTCCCTTTGCTTGGTGGAAATTTTTAAAAATTTTGTTTTATTGTTTTTAACATTATGCAAGTTTCTTCCCATGGAGTCCTTATCTTAATGACGTCATTCTCAGCATATATATTAGAGCACAAGGCCATCCATCTACACGCTCCCTCTCCATTTAAATTATGCCCATACTACTGTCAGCATTCCTCAAAGAAATTATTTATTCAGCTAAATCACTTTCATCAAATGTCTCTTCCTTTTCTTTCTCATCTAATTAGCTTGTGATTTGTTTATCAAAATTTCATTTTTGAGGACTTATCTTTAGTCCTTACTAACATTTTTCTATCACTATCAAAATTTACCTTTTTTATTGAAATATATTTGACATATAACATCATGTAAATTTAAGGTATGCAGCATGTTGATTTAATACGTGTCTATATTGTGATATGATTGTAGCACTAGCTAGCACCTCTGTCACATCACATAATTATAATTTCTTTTTTGTGGTTTGAATAATTAAGATCTAGTCTCTTGGCAAGTTTGATGATTATAATAATACAACAGTGTTGTCTATACTTACTATACAGCACATTAGATCTCTAGGACTTATTTATTACTCATTGCAAGTTTGGACCCTTAAACAATCTCTCTTCTATCCCTCCATCCTCCAGCCCCTGGTAACTACCATTTTACTTTCTGTTTTTACAAGCTTAGTTGTTTTTAATTCCACGTATAAGTGATGCCATACAGTATTTATCTTTCACTGTCTGATTTATGTACTAAGCATATGTCCTCAAGTTCCACCCATGTTGTTGCATATGGCAAGATTTTCTTCTTTCTCACAGCTGAGTAAAATTCCACTGTCTACGTATAACACACGTGAGAATGCCTTTCACCAAGAAGAGATAAATATTGGTGAGGATGTTGAGAAAAGGAACTCTTATACCTTGTTAGTGGGAATGTAAATTGGTGCAGCCATGAAAGTTCCTTCTAGCATATGATCCAACAATTCCACCTCTGGGTATATACCCAAAGGAAATGAAAACAGGATATCAAAGAGATATACACCCAGCCATGCTCACTGCAGCGTTATTCATAATAGTCAAGATATGGGAACACTCTAAGTGCCTGTCAATGGATGAGCAGATAAAAATCTACCTTCTTCAAATCTGCAGCCATGATTCTAGCCTGCACTCTTCGCTCTAGCAACAGAAATTTTCAGATAATGTCACTTTTGCCTTTCTGTTCATTGTTATTGATCATCATAGATAAGTCCAAGATGCTTTCTGAGAGATGAATATATTTGATAACATATTTCCTTGTCTTCAAGAACAATGTAATTTACAATCTGAAAGTAACCTTTCAGAGCAAGGCCTACACATGAAGAAACTGAGTTTCAGGGATTTGGGACTTGTCTTTCTGACTTAACAGGTTAGTGCAGACTTGTGAATTGAATGTTATCTCCCCTCCTAAATTGTAAGCTTCCACTGAACAGAAGCCATCAGATCTTCGTTTATTTCACCAAGTCCATAACAAATTATCAGGCCTAGAACAGCCATCCAATTCTTGTAAATAGAGATAATATTTCCTTAATCGGAAAATCTAATTTATAGTTCCATGTTATATATTTCTATATGTTTAATGCTTCTTATTGAATATTCCATTTCGTTAGAGGATATCTGTGCTACTTAATTTTGTGATTTTGAGTTACTTGATCAGGAGATCAGTAGAATTATATCTTTGTCAAACATCCTATGAAAAAGTGTTTTCTCAGTCTTCTCAAAACGAGGAAAACGACGCTCCAGAATTTTATTTACCTCTCCATTTTGTTTCTTCTACTTAAACCAGAAAAGAATTAGGAGATGGAAGCAAAGAGTTGGGAAGAAAAGGAAGCCCTACCCACTGTTTTTCTTTGATGACATGATTTCTTTTCCTTTTGAGTTTTCTAAGATTTCATCTCAGTTTATACTTGTAGAACAAAACCTTTCCCTTACAACCTGAGGCATCTGAGTGCCTACTCAGAGAACTAAGTGGTAGCTCTCAACTTCCTCATCCACCCACAGTCTTTGCATCAGAATCATACTGATGTTCTGAAAACAGATGACATCACTCCATTTCCTCATCTGCCAGTATACTTTGGCTGCTGGTCTATCTTCTGTTATATAACTGTCTCTGAGATCCTAAAATGTTGTCTAGAATTTGTGTTTACATGCCTGTTCTAACTTTGTCTTGCAGGTCCAAATTTTTACTTGCTATTCACCAGGTCCTACAGAAGTAACCATCCAGTTCTCCTATCCCGGTACCCACTGGACATCATCTGCCCTACTGCCACCTATGAATTTCACTGGGCTAATTTAAGGCTGGTACATAATATTAATGGGCCATTGACCTATCACTCAATAAGTATAATAGCAATGCTATTATTTTTCCAAGGTCCAGCAAGAAGGGTTCTTACTAGACATTTCTCAGAAATAATTTCTTCCTCTATACCTAGTTTTATTAAGACACCTTTTTTTTATTTATACTCTTGTCAACATCACCCTAACACTAGAATATAAAGTCAAATTTAAAAAGTTAACACACATTTGAAAATCACAGCAGAAAAATTAAGCCACATTTAACATGGCAGAAATAAAGTGCAAATTTTACTTGAAATTTTAAAGATCATTAGGTCTTGGCATTGGTCTTCATTATTAACCTATTTTATATCATTAGATTATATCATAAGCTCATTGAAATCATATGATTTGGCTTGATTTAGTAGAATATAGATGATATAGGCTAAATCAAGTTCAGCCTATAACAGTATCACCATTCTCCACTTCACTCAAAATTAAAACAAGGCAAACACAGGATACGGGGACTGAAGAAACATCTATTAACACTTAGAATCCAAATTTTCCATAACAATCTCATTTTCCCAAAGTCTGTGATTAGGAAGGTAAGAGTTAAACCTCAGTAACAGGACACAGGACATGCAGCCTAACGGAGCCTATTAAACTGGAGGGGTGGGCTTCCCCAAAATGGGAAAGTGAATCCCACTCACATGAATCTATTCTACGGAGAGGAAAGGAAATCTGCTGGAGAACATTTGGGAAATACTTTGCTCCCTGATTAAAACAGAAAAGAGAGCTGTCTAGCTACTCTGACCCCATAGCTGCAGGCCTCTGAACTTGACAATAGGAAGATATGATGGTAAAACTGTAGCAGCCAACTTGCAACCATGAAGCAACAAACCTGAGAACAAAAGACTGATATCTTAATGATGCTGGAGCATTAGGATATCGGAGCTGTTGACCCAACACTGAAACCACTGACTCCACACTTCAGTTCTGTTGGATAATTAGTGTTATTTTCTTAATCATGTAAACCACTGTTTATTTTGGTTACTGTTACTTACAGCCCAATTTTCTTAATGAATAAGATTGGGAAATGCTAGCATCTAGATAGCATTCCAAACCATGGCCTTTTTTTAATTCTTTTTGGCTGCGGCGGGTCTAGTTGCAGCACGCGGGATCTTCATTGCGACGCACAGGTTTCTCTCTAGTTGTGGCGTGCGGGTTTTTTTCTCTTCTCTAGTTGTGGCGCACAGGCTCCAGGGCACATGGGCTCTGTACTTTGCAGCACACAGGCTCTCTAGTTGAGGCGCGTGAGCTCAGTGGTTGAGGCATGTGGGCTTAGTTGCCCCGAAGCAGGTGGGATCTTAGTTCCCCCACCAGGTGGGACTGCGTCCCCTGCATTGTAAGGTGGATTCTTTACCACTGGACCACCAGGGAAGCTCCAAACCACAGGCTTTTATCTTGTAATGGAAACAATATTAAAACAGAGTTTTAAAAATAAATAATAAAACTTTAATTAAAGAATAAGCACACGTGAGATACTTTGTCATTACGTGTAAAAAGCCTGAAATTAAAGACCGCATCACACATATACTTTGTTTACATGGATCTCTGTGCTCGCGTTAAGGAAAATAACCACTTTTAGAATATGTCAAAATGTAAAAGGCTGAATAATAAGAAAGGTCTGAGTTAGACATGTATTAAGACAATCAGGTTTTTATTTCCTTCATCATTAATATTCATTCAGAGTGAATTCTAGAACTAAAATTCCAAAAATAGAAACAAAGCTCTATAAGCCACATATTCTGTAGTCTAAATCTCCATAAACCAATTCACCCCACAGGAAAAACCTAGAGAAATAATAAAACCTACAATTAATGCATATTTCTAAGTGCTATTCAGAAAATCCTGTGTATACTCTAGTCCAGGAAAATGTGGTCTTACCAGTCTCAACTTTCAAGATCAATGATAAAAGTAATGAGAGTAGGTACTTATATTTGAAAAAAGAGAGATGAATAAATACCTAAATAGAGGAATGGCAGCAGTGGCTATAAATCCCTTTGCTTTGTCAGCTTGAGTAGAATAATGTAAGCTATAATTCATGTTATTTTAATGTTGCTATTTGTACTCAGTGAACTCACAGTCTGACTTCATAAAAAATTGCAATAAGATGTCAATTACATTGTCCTCAGAAGTGTAGATTTTATCATTTTCTATAGGTATAGCCCTCAAGCTAATACTATAGCTGATATTATTACAGAGAGAAAAGATATAATAAAATTGCGATGGAATTTGTGTTGATGAGAATCAAACTTAAAAGTTGTGGCTATAATCCATTAATCATTTTTAATTGAGAAATGTTTCAAGAAAACAGTAAACTCAAATAAACAGGCATAGGGCAAGGAGGTGTTGAGAGGTATGATATCACTAGGTTTGCCAGATAAAATAAGGAGACAATATCTGTGAAATATCTATACTAGAAAATTATTTAAGTTTATTTAAAATCCCAATTAGGTATCCTGTTATTTTTGTTTTCCTTTTGCTAAATATGACCAACCTAGAAAACAATAAATTTTACTAAAACTTTCCTTTTTCCTCCATTTCTTTGGCATCACTGTTGCCATTTGATTGAAGTAGATACGTTACAATGGTCACATCACCTAACATTTATTTTCTCCCTTTAGGTACCAAGAATAAGAAATATACAGAGGTGTAAGACTTGGTTTCTAAGTGCAAGGAGTTCCCCCCCTGTAATAGGGTAGTAATCACTGGACTCTTCACTTCCCTGGCATGTGTCTCACAGAGGACAAATTTGTGGAAATAATCTCAGCACCTGAAGGACCCCAGTGCCCTCCATTATAAACCCATGTGTATCCTCATTTGCATTTGTTCTCTCTTCCTGTTACCCTGCAGCCTCCACTTCTCCCCACCATCCTGGCCCCAGGGAACATGAGGGTCCTGTGCGGATACGTGCTTTATCATCTCTTTATCTACAGACCCACGATATTGTGTCCCATCCTTGTGGTTGCTCAAACCTTAACTTTAATTTTACCTTTAATGAATAAAAAGGTTCTCTTTAAAGAAATTTCATTGTTGCACTGATTTTTTTCCTCCATATTTCTCTTTCAAGATCTGCCACACAACCTCTCACCTGGACCACTTCCATCACCAGAAGTGTCACAGCTGCCAACTCTCTCTCTGTTTTTCACAGGAGAAGAAATGTCAATAGATTTCAAAAGAAATGTGAATCCAGGAAAATCAAGATCACATTATACAGAGAGGGGAAAAAAAAGACTCAACAAAGCAACTGATTAACATTCATGCTCCTCAGACTTCATTATTAGATGCTTAATTAAAAGTAAATTCTAGAATGCTAAGTTGGGAGAAAAGAGATACAGAGTAGGTAATTGTCTAAAAAACAGGACTACATGATATGTACATTTTAAAGCCCTTCCTGCCTAAGCTTCTCAACTACAAACACCAACTATGCCATTACAAATATGACAGGATGTTATGTGGCCTTTTCCCCATGATGACAATACTCATTTTGTTGTAATGCTACAGTGAGTTTGTTTCACTATAGGCAGCACATAATTTTTTCAGAGCAAAAATATTTTAGTATTAATTTAAAATAATACAATTTATTATAAATCTCTTTTTTAAAAATGTGAATTTCTATCCTCAGTTTTCTCACTTCTTAAAAAAACAGATTTCAAATGTCAGTTGATTAATTGGAATAATGTATATGAAAAGTGCTTTGTAAGTTTAAAAGTTCTAAATAAATCCTCAGAAGGAAACAAGTATTTTTAAGGCTGCATTTATTTAGTAGTATTTCATATAACTGTAGGAATTAAACAGTAAAAAGTTTTTACCTATCAATCAACAGATGGTCAAATTATAACCACATGGATTTTTAACCTTATTTATTATAAACTCACTACAAATTTTTTAAGTTGTATCAGCTTTCTAAAAATGTTTGCTACCATGGTTTATTCTGTATGTGTGAATACTCCATAGACCTGATTGTCCATATACCTGATCTTATAAACTCAGAGTAAAAAGAACCCTTGACTCTTCTCTGTCTACTTTATTATTAAATTGTGTTTAATTAATTTCTTGGATATTTTTATTAGTCAAATATTTTTGTATTTAATTCCCTAGAGCATAAGAATAACATATACTCTCTTTCTCTGCTGTACTGTATTCTCCTACACCGATCTATTATGACCATGAGAATTAAAACAAGCAAACAAAAAGCCCAAGAAAGTGAAGATGCTACTAACCCACTGGTGCATCAGGATGGGCTGAACCATCATGACTTAACACACACACACCTCACATCACATGTCCCGCACAGGATGACGCGGTTGGGGGCTACTCAGTGCCCAAGGTAACAGCAGCTCCTGGCTCACCAAGGCAGAAAGGGGAACCAGTGAAATGTGCATAGGTGCTTAAATGTAGAAGTGACAGAAATCACTTCCACTTATATTTCATTGTCCAAAGCAAGTCATATGGCTTCACCTACCTTCAAAGACAGCAGAGAAGTACAACTTGACTTAGTGCCCACAAGGAGAAGAAACTGAGTATTGGTAATAGTCTAACACCTCGCCCACAATAATAAAAGTACATTTATTTGGAGAGTCACTGTTCTCTGCATATTGGCAGAATTATTTTTCAGCATTATTAGAAGTCTGTGAGCAATACAGGCAGAGACCGTAGAATTAAATTCTAATTTTAGCAGACATTTTTCAGCTTCAACCTACTTGCTCTCCCCCAATATTTGGTACCACTGACCACTCCTTCCTTGTAGCACTCTCCTCCATTTGTTTTTCTAAAGCAATTTATCCTTCTTTCCCTTTCTCAGGCTCCTCTGTGGTTTCTTCAATCACCATCAATTTACAAACACTGGTGTTTCTTCAGAGATCTGATATTCAAATGCTTCTCCTTTGCTCCGTTTCTCCTGACAGGGTAGTGTGATGATCAAGAGAATGGAAAACAGGCTAAGTGGAATGTCAGCTCTTCCACATCTAGCTGTAATTTGGACAAGCTAATTAACCTCTCTGTGTCTAAGTTTCCCCATCAGTAAAATAGGGATGATAAAATATAACCTGCCTTACAGAGCTGTGATAATTTCATGACTTAACATGTGTAAAAGCAGTTAGAACAGTGCCTGGTACATAGTATTTGTTACATGTTAGTTTTTATTAACTCTGTGTATTCTTTGACAGTTTTCACTATTATCTCTTGACTGATGACACTCCAATCCGTATTACAAGTCTAGAACTGACTTCATGAGTTCTAGAACCATATACTCAATTCCATTCTAGATATCTCCAGCAATTCAAATTCAAATTGTCAATAAAAAGGAAGGCACCATCCTTCTTCCTATACCTGCTCTTCTATCCATGTTTTCTAACTAAAGTAATCATACCAGCACCCACTAAGACACCCAAGCTAGAAAATGGCACAAATTTAATTTGTGAGCAATTTTACTAGTTGTACCTTAAAATCCATCCTTTCCTCACTTTTCCCACTGCTATCATTATTATTTCTTGATACAATTTCTGTTCCGGCTCCCTAATTCCTTTCCTCTATTCTAGCTCAATCAGTTGACTCTACCAAACAGTACTGCCAGGGTGATCCTTCTAAAATTTAAATCTCATATCATGCTTTTTAGAAAACTTAAACATGGCACACCCAGCCTCTCCGGCTTCCCTCTACTTTCTAACCTCTCTTTCATAGCAATCATCCAAGCTGAACTTTCAGATCTGAGAAAATATAGAAGTGGGTAGTGCCAACATTGCACAATGGAGAATGAAACAAATCAGAAATCACAATCCAAGACTCAAACAGAGAAAAAAGAGGTTCAAAAGATATACCCCAAGGGGAAGCCACGCAGAAAGAATGGAATCTGAACTATATTGTCTTCCATAAGAAAAGAAAAGGAAGAAAAAGCAAATAAAATTAGGGGAAGAGAAAGAAATTTGGAGGTAATAATAGGCATTGAGAGAGAGATTTTTTAGGCAAGAATGTAAAGAAAGGAGCTTCGTATGGCCCTGAGTGCATTAAGTCTAACGCTTCATTCTCACCTCTTACCACCCCCTCAGAAGCATCCTGACTTAGAGCAATAGCAATGCCAACCACTTCCCCAAAGGCAGCATGATTTTTCTCACCTTACATATTCCGTTCCCACTGTGCGGACAAACTCATCCTTCCCCTTTCTCCCCCTGGTCACTCACTCTCACCTTCTTCTCTGCTGAGGCACCACCCCCTCCAGGAAGGTTTTTCAAACCCACCCGCCAGTCCAGATTTCAGCACTCTTCTTCGTGTTTCCACCTACCCATAATGCTACCATAGTGCTTTCTATAACACGTTGTCACACTTTATTTACTTGCCTGTCCAACTCTTACTTGGATGTGAAATTGCTGGAGGCAGCTACTGGGTTGTAATTCTTTTTCTCTGTGCCTGGTATATATGTTCTGAACACATAAATACTCAAAGAAGTTGTATTAAAAATGTGAATACTGAATCAGCAAATAAATTGGTGAGTTGATTGATACATAGTATATCAGGATAGATCTAAATTAATCTATCTGTCCATCGTACCATTCTCCTAATTGCTCTTGTGATACAGAACATGTAGATGCCACATCACATTTAAACTGTGGTCAGTTAATTAAAAATGACAGGTATGTCAAAATGCTATTTGAAAAATTAAACCTTGCCATGTTAGCATTATGTTTTATGAGAAACTGAGCTAAAAACCACACAAAAGACCTAACCGTAAGAGCTTATGCTAGCTTTCCTGGAATTTGTTTCTTTCTTTTAGAGAAAGGCTAATCTTATTAATCCCCATCCATTTGAATTCAAATTTCCCAGACAATATGAGCCATTAATGCTTAGTGAATTCAATTCAGGTTACCAGAGTAATGACACTCCACAGAATTCAACAGAAGACAGGCAACCTAAGCAGAGCAGATAGCAAGGTCAGATATGATAAGTTCACATAAAGAAGAAAGCTATGAAGACAACATGTTTTACAGCCTTTTCTTTGGATTTAACAGAAAATCTGATTTTTAAGTTTCTAAGAAAACCTTAGAGTTTTCAAGCCTGTTGGCCCATAAAGTAACCAACAGGCTTAATTACCACGGACTTGGCTAATAACGAAGAGTGTTGTGAAGAATACAATGTTTTCAACATTGCATAAGTTCTCAGATGGAGCCAGAGCATGAACTTGAACAAAACATCGTTGCCCGGTGGGTTCAATGCTGTACTGTGTACGCAGGGGCACAGAGGCTAAATGGCTGACAGGCAAGGTCTGACTGTCCGTCCACATTCCTGGACAATAAAAGCCTTCATAGAACTTGCTTAGGCTTTTCAGTCTAATCAACAGAGACAAAACTCTGCAATATATCTCAGCACAAAGATTTAGACTACAGTTTCTCCCTCTAACTGGCATCATCCATTATTTAGGATGATTTCTCAATATTTTATCAATGCATATGTCTGTGAAATATCTTTCCTTAAGCACAGATACGATGTATAATATTTCTAAATGATTTAGGCTGCCATTTGAAGTTTGAGAGTATCTTTTTCTGGAACTTCATGCCATCACGGAACTTTTATTTCTTTAAAAATTAAAGACTTTCAAAAGTGACAACACAATCAAATAACTTCATGAATAATCCCTTAAGTCATTATTTATATATATTTTTTCATCAGATAATGAAACATTAAACAATCACAGTTGTGATAAGTTTAGATCCCCAAGAAGATGTCAAAATAGGGACTCCCTTGGTGGTCCAGTGGTTAAGACTCCATGTTTCCATGGCAGGGGGCACGGGTTCAATCCCTGATCGGAGAACTAAGATCCTGCAAGCTCCTGCATGCCACGCAGTGTGGCCAAAAAAAAAACAAAATAGAACTAGATGTGTGGGTGTGTGGATGTCAGTTTCCTAGGGCTGCTATAACAGCCACAAATTTCAGGGCTTAAAACAACACAATGTATTATGTTACAATTCTCAAGGTCAGAACTCGGGAGCAGATCCTACTGGCTAAAATCAGAAAGGTTGTGTTTCTTCTGGAGACTCTGTGGGAGAATCCATTTCTTGCCTTTTCAGTTTCTAGAGGCTCCCAAACTCCTGGGCTCCTGGCTGCCTCATCCCAGCCTCTGCTTCCATTCTCAACTCTCCTTCTCTCCTGATTTTGCTGTCACATCGCCTTTTCTCTCTCTCCAACCCTTCTGCCTTCCTCTTCTAAGGAACCTAATGACTACACTGGGTCCACCCTGATAATCCAGGATCATCTTCCATTCCCCAGTTCTTAATGTAATCACATCTGTAAAGTCCCTTGTGCCATGTAAAGTAACACATTCACAGGTGTGGGGAATTAGGACATAGACATCTTCAGGGGGCATTATTCAACCTACAATAATAGGCAACAAATTTATCGGGGGGAGATGCCAATGGAAGAAAGAAAAAATGGAGGTAGCTCAGCCTGTGAAGGAAAAGGGAGGGGGAGGGGGAAGTGGTGAAAAGAATCTGATTGCAGTGCTGGGCTAAGAAAGATCTGCAAGGTCTGTGGGGAGTCCTTCAGCCAAAGTTGCTTGTTAACAGAGTGAATGAATAAATATGAAAAACCGTCTTGCCGGAATGAGCCTGCATTAGCATCCCCACTGTGCTCATCGCTGGCTGGGAGCAGCTTGAGAACCACAGTGCAAAGGTCAAGGTGAATCGCGAAGGGCAAAAGCCGGGAGCAGCTCAGGCAATTTTACTCCCTGCCACAGGAGAGCTGAAGGGTAATTCAATAGTCACCATGACTGTTAAATTCCTTTACAATGTAAAAGAGCCTTGGATTTTATCTATTCCAGCCCCTTCTTTTCATATTTATACATTCACTCATTTCATTTACTTTTTTTTTTTTTCATTTATTTTTATTTCATTTCAACAAGCATTTATGAAATGCCGGGAACTGAGTCCCAGAATTAAAAGACATAATCACTACTCACAGGAAGCTAGCAATAGCATGGAAAAAATAATACTACTGCCCCAGAATAAATATGCTATAGCATGACCACAACTCTCAGGCTACCTAGGAAAATGTATGTCTGTCTCCCTAGTGCCTCATCTAATCAGCACCCCATTGGACTCTCAAAGGGTCCTGTTAGGGATGACAATTTATATGACCACTATAATTATGGGAACACATACATTTAATCCAGACCAGGCAGAAGGAGGAAACAGTTAGAAAGTCCTGGATGAAGTGCTGACACAGATAAGAGAACATGAGAAGTTAGCTGGACAGATGATTTTGGAAGGATGAGAGCAGTGATGTGGCAGCTGCTACAAGAGACAAGTTTCAGACAAGCAACAATAATATTTAAAAGCCAATGTCCCCTACCAACAAGGGAAAATATTTCAGAATCACCAGATATAAGTTACATACAGGGTAGAGGTGAGAAACGAAGCAGAGCAGGTGAGCTAAAATCAGAACATGATCAATCTTACACAACTTGTTATGAAGGGAATTTATTTACCAGTTAAATTCAAGAATTCAGAAATAGAAGTAACACTGCTGCTTGAGAATTAAGGAAACCAAAAAGAACAAATACTTGAAATTAGGATATTAGAACTTTCTTCAATGTTAAATTAAGGGAGTATCTGCAGAGAGGGATATCAAGCCTCTTAGAAAAAAACAAAACATTGTTTGCACAAGTTTATAACATAGAGATCACTATTTAGAAATTAAATAGTGAAAAAGCTTGAAAAAGTTTGAAAAGAGCAACCCAATGTCTAACTGCCATAAAAATAAATCTCTGTGAAGCATTCATAGAATAGCCAGCTTTATACAGTGCTACTTCCTACTAAATCTTCCAAGAAAGTCTCTTTGAGGGGGAAAAAAAAAAAAGGTATCTGAATAAGGTGACCTAATGTATCATTACTTTCCATAAATTAGTTTAAGATGTAATTGTGTTCCCTAAAATACTAAACTATCTTCTTTAGTTATTTTTAACCTTTATAGCAAATAATAAGTAAATACTGGGTCTAGCTCTCTGTGAAAGCAATTCCTAGATTGGGAAAATACAGCAATTATTATGTGATAAAGGTAAGTTGTATATCGGGACCCTAAAAAAGTCTGACCTAGATCAGATTGGCAATAACTATCCTAATAAATTATTCTACTGAAACTAGTATCATAGAGCAAACTGAAAATCTTGACTATTTCAGAGTAATAGCATTTTTCTGAAGCTGTCTTTAAGAAAAAGATTGTATTTACTTGAGGAAAAAAAACAAGATTTTAACTGTAATTGTAAAACTTGTAATTCCTCACACCCAAATTAATTTTGCTTCTAAAGTTTGAATCTTATTAAAAATGATAATTTTACTTTTGTTCTTCTTTTTTAACCATCTTTATTGGAGTATAATTGCTTTACAGTGTTGTGTTAGTTTCTGCTGTACAACAAAGTGATATGTTTTCTTTTCTTCAAGTTTGAGCCATCTGTGTCTAAAAAAATTTTAACTAACCATGATATCAACAAAATATAACTGATAATATAACTACAAATTGCTTATAAAATATTTAAATTTTAGCCAATTAAACGAACCAAAATGTTTATGTCCGCCCCATTAACAAGGAATTACTGCAGTAGTTTGTCTTGCACCTCCATTCAATTCTTTGCCGTATTTTTATCTATACATTTTCTATAATGTATTGCATTATACACCCCCAAAAGATAGGTACAATTCCTTACCCCTATCCTTGTGAATGTAATCTTATTTGGAAATAAGATCTTTGCAAATGTAGCTCAAGTTAAGTTGAGGTCATACTGGATCAAGGCGAGCCCCAAATCCAATGACTGGTATCTTTATAAGAGAAAGGAGTCGGAGATTTGGACACAGAGACACAGATGACATAGTCATGACAAAGGCCATGTAATGATAAAGGAAGAGATTGCAGCAATGCAGCTACAATCCAAGGAACACCAAGGATTGCCAGGAGCCCCCAGAAGCTAAGCAAGAGGCAAAGAATGGTTTCTCCTCCAGAAGGAACCAGTCACGCCAATATCTTGATTTCAGACTCCAAGCTTCCTGCACCATGAGAGAATAAATGTCTATTGTTTTAAGCAAACAGTTTGTGGTAATTTTTCAGGCATCCCTAGGAAACCAGTACACTCTCATTTGAAACAGTTTCAGTCATCCGGGGCACACTGGGTCTGTACTTTAGTGAAATCAGTTGCAAATGACTCATAGTCCAGAGGAAACTTTAATCTCAGCTTTTTTTTTTAAAAAAAAGAGGGGTTTCTGTGCAGACAGAGCAGTTCTTGTGCAGTCTTGACACAATCGTGATGTTGGAGAGAGATGCTAGCGAACTCACTCTAGTTAGCAGCATTACTGTCATTATTATAATAGAATTATTATTTTTCCTATGGAACATTCTTATTAAGAATGGTTATAGTGACGAAACTAGAACTGGTCCCGTAAATGAAAGGCTTTCATATCTCTAGAACCCATGTACTTCTATTCTAAATGGAATTTTAGGAAGTTGAATAAAATTTAGTAAAAGTCTTGGAGGAGGGTACTAATGGGAATTCAGAACTCATTGCCAACACCCTTTCCAGAGCTGTCTTCAGGAAGGCAGACATACACATAAGGCACTAACTATGCAATGGTTTTATTTATTTTATCAACCAGATATTTTACATTGATTATTATTTTATTGAACAGATTTTACAGGTTTTATAATCACGTTCCATGGTTACTTCTTTGACTTGTGAGTAAGATAGAGTAAGTGAAGTTTGTGGATTACACAAGTGGCTATGACAGAAAGGCTACAAACAATTCAGTGCACTGTGAACCTGGGTACACAACTTGTTCACCTTATTTTCCAGGGACTTGACCCCGTTATATAGTCTCTTCTTAAAAGTCCAGCCCTAGAGAAGATACAGGAGCCTCAGAACCACCAAGAGGCAGAGAAAAGTGCCACAGGCTCAACTGTGTGAATAGTTAAATCACAAGCCATTTTTTAGAAACTTAATGAACAAATTCTATGAATTTATATTCAAAAATAGGCTACAAGGATATACTGTACAACACAAGGAATAGAGCCAATGTTTTATAAATAACTACAAATGGAGTAGAACCTTGAAAAATTCTGAATCATTATACTGTACACCTGTAACTTACATAATATCATACATCAACTATACTTCAACCAAAAAGATAATGTAGAAAACAGAGTATTGACAATGTTGCAATATGAAAACAGTTCTAGAAGAATTTAGTTTTATGTTTCAATCTAAGAATGTTTGGCACATATTAATCATTGGGCCTGAATAATTAAGCCTCACAAGGTAATTACATACCAAGACAGTAGGGAGAAGCAGGAATTCTTGACTATTTCAAGTGTAAAATTCTGTTTGTTTTTTAACGTTTTCACCAACTTACATACATAAGGGTCATATTTTAAAAGCTGTAACTGAGCCTCTTGAGACTGCCCATTTTCCTCAATGTTCAGCCCATTTCTCACTTCAATAGGGTTAAGAGAAGTCTCCCCACTTACAACCACGGATACCCCAACTCAATCGTGAGGCCTTTTCTGGACTCAGGTTGCCTGATCCTTTCTTTCAAACAAAAAGGACCAACAAATTGAGAAAATCAAAAATAGACAATGTGACACGGAATGGGCCATGTGCTGGTTCTGAGGAGAGTTCCTCACTCAGGTCTGAAATAGAGAATATTTTAGAAAGCGTTTATACATTTCTTTTCAGAAACATAAGAGAAAGTTGGTTCTGGCTGTAACATCCAAAATTTCAGCCCAGTGGAGAGTTTTGAAAGAGGAAATGACCAGTTCATGCTGGGAATTAGAAGATAAGAAAAGGTTTTATTGCTATAACACTAAAAGCACTGTGTCCCCTTTTAATGATAGTGGCATCGCTGAGGTGGGCCAACAAGACAATTTCTAAAAGGCAATTACAGGTTTCGCTACATGTCACTGTAATCTTAAAGAAAACCTGGATGCCTCCTCTATAATAATATGCAATCATCTCTATTTCATATCACTGTCTTTGACTAAAAGAAGATAGCGAATCTGTTAGAATGATCACATATCTTGGAGGTAAACTTTCACCAGAAATTTATTCATTACCAGTAGTAAAGTAAATTTTTTAGGGAAGTCCTCTGAGCTAGAATAAGAACATTTTTGTCTCTGTTCTACAAGAAGCAGCTTTGTGCAATGAATAAAGCTTTGTGCAATGAATAAATGTCCCCAGATTTTCTTTATTTGTGCCTCAGTCATAATTCCAAGGTTCTTCCTCAGTGTTGTCAGGTATCAGAGAATTCATCTCTTTCCGTTCACTATAAGAATGTCTGATTAATTAAAAAATGGTATTGACTTAGTAAGGAAAATGTTTTTAAGGGAAAGAGAGAAAATATCCCTATTTTGTGTCACTGGAAATCACTAACTGATTAGTAGACAGAGGTACAGCCTGACTCTCAGGTAGCTATTACAATTCAGCTTCCACAAGGACATCGATTGTCAAGAGTTTATGTTGGGCCAATTAAACTTAGTCCATAACAATTCCTCCCCCCAGAATCAAAGACTGAGCAAAAGTTAATAAAAGTAAAATCTGTTATTCCTGGCAGTTTGTCTCTAGGCTTTAGAAAGGAAATAACAGTGCTCTCCAGTGTACAACCTTACCACAAACTTGCTTTTTATAGAAAATAGATTGAAAATAGATTTACATGTCATCAGATCTGAAACTATTTTTTGTGTGTATGGAATATTCAATAAATTAATCAGTCTCTAGTTTTGAATACATAAAAGAGTGATCTTTTAAAGGGTATAAATTAACTCCACATCCATTCAGATAGAACTTCAGCAGCAGCCTTCTAAAGGCAAACAAATTTGCAATGACCGAGGCTATTCTTTACTGATGGGCTGACCAGTTGATGAACAGTAGCTCCAAGCAACTGTGCACAGTGCTGAGGAAGCAAGCTTGAGCAGAGTGGTGCTGGTTTGAAATGTATATTGGCAGGAATGTAAGAGAACAAAAATAATAGCTGATAGTAGGCATTGTTCTAATTTCTTTACGAGTGTTAAGTCATTCAATTCATCAAAGCACCAATATGATGTAGAGAGCATTTTTATGTCTATTTTAAGCTTGAAAAAATTGAGGGAAAGGGTGGTTAATCAACTTAAAAAGGTTAAGTAATGAGTAAGTAGCAGAACTGGGATTTGAACTGAAGGAGCCTGCCTTGGGGGACCATGCTCTCAACTGCTGTGTTTTCCGGCCGCTTAACACAAAGTCTGTAATTCTTACTGTTTTTTCCTTTTTGTAGGTCTGACATCATCAGACGATCGTCCTAATGAATCTATGAATAATTTTAAAAATGAATGTCCCTTAAAATGTTAAACAGATAATTTTAAAAATTCTGTTCATCAATTACAGAATGGATAAACAGTGGCATATACATACAACAGAACATTATTCTGGAATAAAAAGAAAGGCACTAATAATACATTCAACAGGCATACAACTCAAAAGCATCATGGTAAGTGAAAGGATTCAAACACAAAAGGCTACATGCTATATGATTCTATTTATAGGACATGCTTGAAAAGGCAATGCTACAGGGACAGAAATCAAAACTTAGGCTGCAAGGGGCTAGGGGTAGACGGAGGAGATTGATAACAAAGGGAAACAAGGAAAATTTGGGAGGTGACAGAAATAATCTAGATCTTGATTGCAGAAGTGGCTGTATGACTGTATCTTTTGTCAAAATTCTAAACAGTTTTGTCAAGACTATAAACCTAAAAAGAGTGGATTTTACTGTATGTAAATTATATCTCAAAAACCTAACTTTTCAAAAATAACATTTCAGAAAAATTTCTAAGTAGCCGAAATATTGTTTGAATATATCCATTTATAATATATTATAAAAGTTTCCGTTATAAGAACTCACATATATTTGGCACTGAGAATTTAATTGGTTTCTATGACTTTACATCAGCTGGCGATCAGAAGGGCTTGGTTGCTATGACGACACCTCTGTCTCACTTCGCAGTTTGCTCTCACAACATTTTCTTATCTACCTCAATGAATCTAAGAGTTACAGGGTGTAGTATTAGCACAGACAGAAGCCAACAGGCACATCTAAGAATAGAAATCATGGTCAAAGCTGTATAAATAGACTGTACTCCCTAAGGAAATTATGGGCTCATACACACACAGTAAGACTATAATTAAGCCAGGCACATTTATAAAAGGAAAAATATTTGTGTCAGTCCAGGTAGGTTATTTTTAACCAGAAAAACAAAAAACAAACAAACATAACCCCCAAAATCTCAGTAGCTTAAAACCACAGAGTTTTATTACATATCTATCCTGCATTAATACTCTGCTTACCCTGTCACTCAGAAATCTGTGCTAATGAAGACACCACCATCCCAAATATTGTCAGAGGGAAGAGAGAGCTTGGGTAAGCACTTAATGGGATTTAATTTTCTGACTGAGGGTGTCACATGACCTACTCAAGTATTTCCTTAACTAAATAAAATCTTGGCTAACTCTACATTCAAATGAGTGAAAAAGTTCAATTCTACTTAAACAGTTTTTAATAGTTCAAGGAAAGCCAACTGTTTTAACCCCAAATATCTCTTTACTCTTTACATAGTTTTTTAAAGTCAACTATATAGAGGTATAATTTATATACAATTAAAAAGCATCAATTCAAAGTATGCAATTCAATGTTTCTGAAAAGTGAATATATATATATACTTTATACATATATATGCAAAGTTTATATATGTAAGTATATATAAAGTGTACATGAAGTTTATATATATAATTATATATATATGTGTGTGTGTGTGTATATATATCTACCATCACAACAAAGAACAATTCCATCACCCCAAAAGTCCCTAGGGCTCCTTTGCCATAACTCTCCTATCCCCAGCCTTGACTCCAAGCAAATACTGATCTGCATTCTATCATCATAGATTTCCCTCTTTTAGAGTTTAACATGTATTACACAGAATGTAGTCTTTTGATTTGGCTTCCTTGACTAGCATAATGGTTTTTAGACTCTCCCGTGTCATTATGTGTTTCAGTAGTTCATTTTTTTTTATTGACGAGTAGTATTCCATTATATGGATACACCATGACGAGTAGTATTCCATTATATGGATACACCAAAATATGTTTAGGTATTCACTTGTTGATAAACGTTTAGGTTGGTCCAGTTTTAAAAATTATGTATAAAGTTGCTATGAATATTCAGATATATGTATCTGTGTAGACATTAATTTCATTCCTTTTGGAATTTAGAATTGCAAAGTGATTGGGTTATTTTTTATTTCCACCTATAACATAGGAGAGTTCCAGTTGTTCCACATTCTCACCAAATATTCTTGTAACTATGTAGTAATAGCTCATTGTGATTTTAATTAGAATCTTCTCGAAAATTGTCATGTTTAGCAGTTTGCATATGCTTTGGGGACATTTTTATGTCATCTTTGGGAAACTGCTCAAATCTTTTACTTACTTTGTTCTTAGCTGTCTTATTATTGAGTTTAAAAAGTTCTTAATATATTTTGGATATAAATCCTAAGATAAATACAATCAATTACAAGGATCTTCTCTCAGTCTGTGGCTTTTGCCTTTTCACTTTTCTTTGTTGTTGCTGTTCTGGGCCAGGAACCATCGCTGTTCTTTTTCTCTTAACATTTTTTTAAAAAATTTTATTTTATATTGGGGTACAGCTGATTAACAATGTGTTAGTTTCAGGTATACAGCAGAGTGATTCAGTTATACAGGTATCTATTCTTTTGGTATCATTCAAAGAGCAGATTTTGCTTACTCTGATGAAATTCAATTTGTTGATTATTTTCTTTATGGTTTTGATTTTGGTTTTGTATCTAAATTATTTTTGCCTATCCCAAATTCATGAAAAAAAGTCTCCATTTTTTTTCTTCTCAAGAGTTGTATAAGTTTAGCTTTTATGCTAAGGTCTATGGTTCAATTTTGTGTATTGTAAGTAGTAAATTCAAGGTTTATTTATTTTTAAGATATCCAGTTATTCAAGTACCATTTGTAGTAAAGACAATCATATTTCCATTAAATTACCTTAAGAGCTCTGTAATATCTCAGTTGACTTTACATGTATGAGTCTATTTCTGGACTCTCTTCTGGTTTACTTGGCTATATATAGATACACACACACACACACACACACACACACACACACACACACACATAAAATTGTTCCAAAATTATTGTCTTTATTATTGTAGCTTTATAGTAAGCCTTGAAATCATGCAATATAAATCTTCCAACTTTATTCAAAATTATTTTAGCAACTATATAAAGGTCTTTTTAATTTCCATATGAATTTTAGAATTCACTTATCAGTTTCAACAAAATTAAAGTCTACAAAGATTGCATTGACTCTATAAATCAGTTTTGGTGGAATTTATATTTCAGCAACATTGAGTCTTACAATTCATGAACACTGTATCAGTCTTCGTCATTTTTAGGTCTTTGTTAGTTTCTCTTCGTAACATTTTATAGTTTTCAGTGTAAATGCCACCTATGTATTTTGTTATATTTACTCTTGTGTATTTCATATGTTTGACTCTCTCATAAATGATTTTTTAATCTCAATTCTTGGTTGTTTGCTGCTAGTAAATAGAAATAGAATTGATTTCTTCATGTTGTCCTTATATCCTTCAACCTTGTGAAGTTCACTATTTGTTATAATAGGCTTCTTACAGATCATGTACATTTTTCTACAGACGTGATCATGTTGTCTACAAATACAATTATACCTCCTCATTTAAAATCTGTGTGCCTTTATATCTCTGTTGCCTTACTACACTGGCCAGAACCTCCTGTGTAATGTTGAACAGAAGTGGTGAGTGTGAACATACTTTGATTTTGAAGAAGCAAAAGGGTTCAAATTTTCACCTGTAAGTATGATGTTAGCTTAAGATATTTTTTTAAAGGAAACTTTTTTATTTACATCTTTATTAGAGTATAATTGCTTTACAATGGTGTGTTAGTTTCTGCTTTATAACAAAGTGAATCAGTTATACATATACATATGTTCCCATATCTCTTCCCTCTTGCGTCTCCCTCCCTCCCACCCTCCCTATCCCACCCCTCTAGGTGGTCACAAAGCACCAAGTTGATCTCCCTGTGCTATGCGGCTGCTTCCTACTAGCTATCTACCTTACATTTGGTAGTGTATATATGTCCATGCCTCTCTCTCGCTTTGTCACAGCTTACCCTTCCCCCTCCCCATATCCTCAAGTCCATTCTCTAGTAGGTCTGTGTCTTTATTCCTGTCTTACCCCTAGGTTCTTCGTGACATTTTTTTTTTCTTAAATTCCATATATATGTGTTAGCATACGGTATTTGACTCTCTCTTTCTGACTTACTTCACTCTGTATGACAGACTCTGGGTCTATCCACCTCATTACAAATAGCTCAATTTCGTTTCTTTTTATGGCTGAGTAATATTCCCTTGTATGTATGTGCCACATCTTCTTTATCCATTCATCTGATGATGGACACTTAGGTTGTTTCCATCTCCGGGCTATTGTAAATAGAGCTGCAATGAACATTGTGGTACATGACTCTTTTTGAATTATGGTTTTCTCAGGGTATATGCCCAGTAGTGGGGACCAGTCAAAGTTTTAAAATTTTATTTATATGTGGCTGCTTTGGGTCTTTGTTGCTGTGCATGGGCTTTCTCTAGTTGCAGCGAGTGGGGGCTACTCTTCATTGCAGTGCATGGGCTTCTCATTGAGGTGGCTTCTCTTCTTGTGGAGTACAGGCTCTAGGCATCGGGGCTTCCGTAGTTGCAGCACACAGGCTCAGCAGTTGTGGCACACGGGCCCTAGACCTCACAGGCTTCAGTAGTTGCACCACGTGGGCTCAGTAGTTACAGAATGCAGGCTCTAGGGCACACGGGCTTCAGTAGTTGTGGTGCGTGGGCTCAGTAGTTGTGGCACACGGGCTTAGTTGCTCTGTGGCATGTGGGATCTTCCTGGGCCAGGGATCGAACCTGTGTCCCCTGCATTGGCAGGCGAATTCTTAACCACTGTGCCAACAGGGAAGTCCCTAGCTTAAGATATTTGAAGATTTTCTCTATCAGTATGAAGAAGTTTCCTCCTATTCTGAGTCTGTAAGAATTTTTAAAATCATGAATTGGTGGATATTTTTTTTTTTAAATTTTCCGGAAAGACTGATGTGATTATATGCTTTTTCTCTTCATTCCATTAATAGGTGAGTTACATTGATTTTCAAATGTATAACCAACCTTGCTTTACTGGAATAAATGCCACTTAGTCATAAGGTATTTTCATTCTTACATATTGCTGGATTCAATTTGTCATTTTAAAAGGATATTTGTAACTATTCTTTTCTTGTAATGTCTTTGTGCCTTGTCTTAGAATTATGATAGCCTTATAAAACAAGATAGGAGACATTCTCCTTTCTGTTTTTCTGCAAATGCTTGTGTAGGATTGGTACTATTTCTTTCTTTAATGTGTAATAAAAATCATGAGTGAAGCCATCTGGACCTAGACTTTTTTGTGGAGGCGTGTGTTACCAATTTGATTTCTTTAATATATAGGAGGTTATGGGCTAAAGTGTATTTCCCCAAAATTCATATGTTAAAGCTGTAACCACCAGTTCCTCAGAATGTATTGGCATTTGGAGATGGAGCCTTTAAAAAGGTCATTAAGTTAAAATGACATCAATAGATCTCATTTAATATTACTGGTGTCCTTATATAAAAAGGAGATTAGGACAGATACAGAGAGGAGAGACCATGTAAAGAGAGAGTGGGACAAGCCAAGAACAAAGTCTTCAGAAGAAATCAACACTGCCTACACCTTGATCTCATACCGCCAGCTTCCAGAACTGTGAGAAAATAAATTTCTGTTGTTTAAGCCACTCAATCTGTGGTACTTTGTTATGGCAGCCCTAGAAAACTAATACATAGACCTATTAAGATTTTCTGTTTCTTCCTGTGACAACTTGGGCATTTGCTTCAAGAGTTTGTCTCTTCCACCTGAGTTGTCTATTTTATTGCATATATTTATGCATCTATTTTATATGCAATGTTGCAACATATTGATAACGTTCTCTTATTTTCCACTTAATTTCTCTGTAATCTACAGAAAATCACTTCTTTCATTCCTGACGTTTATGATTTGTGTCATCTCTCTTTTTTCCTTACCAGTTTGGCTACAGGACTATCAACTTTAATTATCTTTTCAAGAACCAGGTTTTAGTTTGTTGCTTCTTCTCTATTGTTTGTGTTCTTTTTTGTTGATTTCCCTTTTTATTTTTTTTCCTTTCTTCAACATATTTTGGGTTAAATTTGTTCTTTTTCCAACTTTTTTTATTTATTTTTTATTTTTTTATTTATTTTTTATTTTTTTTGCGGTACGCGGGCCTCTCACTGCCGTGGCCTCTCCCGCTATGGAGCACAGGCTCCGGACGCGCAGGCTCAGCAGCCATGGCTCACGGGCCCAGCCGCTCCTCGGCATGTGGGATCTTCCCAGACCGGTGCACGAACCCGCGTCCCCCGCATCGGCAGGCGGACTCTCAACCACTGCGCCACCAGGGAAGCCCTCTTTTTCCAACTTTTTATGGTGAATGGTTAAATCACTGATTTTAGATCTTAATTATCTTCCAACATAAGCATTTAAAACTATAAGTCTCTGTCCAGACACTGACTTATCTGCATTCCACGGCTTTATGTTGTGTTTCATTATCATTCAATTCCAAATATTTTCTGATGTACCACTTGATATTTTCTTTGAGCTATAGGTTGTTCAATATAAAGGTTGCTTCCTAAAGTTGACTTTATGGGTTATGGGGATTTGTTTAGTTGGAGGCATGATTGAGGTCAAAACTTCAGGTTGGCCTCATCCTGCTGTTTGAAGTCCTATTGATATTGGCCTTAATCAAATGCTCCATGAGATGAACAGAATGGATTTGGTCCCAGACACTGCCAGTTACATTCATCAAAGTGGCCAAGACAGTGGCTTACTCATGGGAAAATTTACCAGAAGACAAAATGGCGTAGAAACGATGGTAGATGCTGTTGGGACACAATTCTCCATGGGTTTCTGCAGGTCTTATGAACAAGTCATGAACTGCCCCTGGTTTTGTATTATCTTTTCAAGGATATTTTAATAACAACAAACCTTGGAAGACAGAGATATTGTCTCCTTTTGGAACAAATATCAGGTATCTTCACTGTCCACTATAATAAAGATAATGTCTCCCTCAGAAGCAAGGGATATAGGCATGCTTCCTTTCCATTATAAAAGATTCAGATCCCTTAAGATCTGGATTCCTCTCCTGTAAGACACCCCACTGTTACACACAAGTCTTCCCATTGCCTGTGGGAACTGAGTTTCAGGAAACCAACACAAAAATACATGCACTCTGGTTACCGTTACTGCTGCAAATAACAAACTGTCTTTTGTCTCAAATCCAGTAGACTCGTGTCTCTTGCCAGCTTCCATGAAACTATGGCAGGCTGACATGTGAACATACGAGTATGGTGAAATCTCATACAGACCCTTCAGAGTTCTTGACACTAAGTTTCTTGCAAATCAGCTTAATCCTTTCCAGGCTTGTTTTTTAAGCTTTGTTAGTGTGGTTCTAGAGTAACCTTTACTCTAGCGCAAGTTTAGCCCCTCTATGAAGGTGTGAGACCTCGATGGGTTCTCTGTCACGTGTTGATTCTGACTAGTATGCATGCAGGTGTCTCCCAGGCACCTGTGAGTTACGGCTTTTGCACAATTGTTCTTTGCTTGATCTCGTGGGATTTTCTTCCTACATGCAGACTTGACGGGTCCACTTCACTGAGTTTTGGAGCTCTCTCTCTATGTAAATCCCAATTCTCTATTGCTCTGCCCCACAAATCCCACCTGCTAAGACCTCCCTGAGCTACGATCTGTGTCTCCTCAATTCAGCAACACTGTCAGTCTGGGTGGCTACTCCTCCCTGTACTACATTCCAGACACTACCTTTGGTCAGAAAGCCATGGTGTAGAGGGTTCGCCATGTTTATTTCTCTTCTCTCACACATGAAAATTATGTACTGCCTGTTGTTCTATATTATCAAACAGATGTTTCATATATTGTCTTCAGTTTTCTACATGTTGATGGCGTGAAGGGCAGTCCCACACAGTTAAATCCCTCAGTAGCCTCTTCTCCTTTAGTATTTAAGAGCTTTTTGTGAGGTGCAGTAGTTTTCCCCTTAAATCTCTTCTCCAGTCATTGATCTGTTTTCCATATAGAATCTCTGCTCTCTAATTTCACTTCTTTGTAGACTTTTCCTCCTCCAAGTAAGTAATAAACTTACAATTTCCAACCTTTCAACCATAACATAAACATTTTGTTTCTCCTGCTATATGTTTAAGCTCACAAATTACGGCTTATGTTAAATATCCAAGCATTCTTTCAAATATGAATGTCTTCTATCTAAAACTAATAATTTCCCCCAGTCTTATGAATAATCCACATTCTACACTCTATCAGTAACTCCTTTATTTTCTTAAACCAAAATGAAGGAATATTAATTTAATTTAGTGCTCTGTTTAGTTTAGACACACTCTACTGAATTCCATATTTAATTTTCACAGAAGTAGTGCTAAAGCTTATGCTTCCATTAATTTACCAAACGCCTTCTCACAATCTATGACATAGTCCTCTCTATACACTACTAAGGGGATAGTGGAACTCCAGATTTCACCTGCAGTAAGCAAACAGAAAGAGGTATACACTCTTTTTTTTGAACTGAGTAAAGAAGAATGTACCTCATTTGACTACAAATATGTAACTTTTAATACAGTCCAAGGGAAACACTCACCAGAACCTTAAATCTTGCTTAGTGGGAAGATGATAGTGAGATTCTATACTGCATTACCTCACTAAAAGAGTGTTCAGATGGAAATACTTTGTCAGACTCTGTCATTATCAAAAGCCACTGGAGATTATCCTAGTGAAAATGATATCATTTTTCATAGCTATGTCTTTCTTGTTCCAAACTCTAAGTTTAAAACATACCAATTTGAGCCAGGTGGTAACAAAGGACTATCACCAATGTCAGTCTAATATGTTTTCCACACATCAAATGACACCCGTGAGGAAAAAAGGTCATCTGTGATTCTATTTTAACCATTTAAGCATGGTTTTCTTAGAAGAAACTGCAATTTAAAAAAAGTATATATATATATATATATATATATATATATATATATATATATATATATATATATATATATATATATATATAAATGTTACCTGAGATTTAAAAAAATAATTCTATGGGACTCTCTATTCAACTTAGTCCCTGGAAGACAATTGCTGCACAAATAGAAATAATGAAAACAATATATCCAATACATCTTTTCATTGGATAATCTTATTGACGATAAAAGGACACTCACCCTTTTCCTTTGTTACTTGGCAAATACACATCTAATGATCTGGGGCTATTGCAGAGCTCCAGGCTGCTCTCTTGGCTCCTTCTTGTATTCATAACTAATTTATTGCTCTTCTGCAGCTGAGTTTAATTTTGCCACAAAGGTGTATAAAATATGTTCCTTTCTTTTCAATGCATCCTCATAAGATTCCATATTGAAAATCAGAAGGTCATGTAAGTGAATTATAACACAGATAAGAAAAATTTAAACCTGAATTTCAAATATTCCTGATCCCAGAGTCCCTCCACAGACGAAACCCCCATTGGTTGCCTCAGTAACATCTGACATGATGCCATGATTTATGTCTCACAAGAAAACGTTTCTTTCTACCATGTCTCCCTTGGAGACTCACAGATGTTCACCTCTTCAGCTGCTTATCAGATTCATGGATGCAGAGTCTGTACCCAGATATGATGGAGTTTGAGATATGAAATCAAAATGGCATTTTATTCAGTAACTTTCGTAATACTAATGACTAATAGAACCAGAAACTAATATCTTCTGGCCATTATGCTATCAACATGAGTGTGCTTCTGGGAAGTCAAAATATAAATTGAAGATGACTTGATGGCCACAAATTAGAGCACAGGAAGTGGGACATAAAATTCAAATGTTTAATGACATCAGGCAACCTAAACCATTCCTCCTTAAAGTAGGATTATATTTGACACCCAAATAAGACACACCATGCCTGCAGATCAGAACATTCTTCCATAAGTTTTGGCATGTTGTATTTTCATTTTTATTTATCACAAGAATTTTTTAAATGTTTTCTTTTGATTTGTTTATTGACCTACTGGTTGTTCAGGAGCATTCTGTTTAATCCCCACATATTTGTGAATTTTCTAGTTTTCTTCTTGTAACTGATTTCTACTTTCATACAATTGTGTTAAGAAAGGATGCTTGATATGATTTCGATCTTCTTAAAATCATTGACTTGTTTTGTGGCCTAACATGTGATCTATTCCAGAGAATATTCCATGTGCAATTGAGAAAAATGCATATTCTGTTGTTGGATGGAATGTTCTATGTATGTCTGTTAGGTCTATCAGTTTGAATGTGTAGTTTAAGTTCAATATTTCCATACTGATTTTCTATCTAGATAATCTACCTATTGCTGAAAATGGAGTACTGAAATCCCCTGCTATTACTGTGTCACTGACTATGTCTCCCCTCAGAACTGTCACTATTTGCTTTATATATTTAGATCCTCATATTTTGGGTGCATAAGTATTTACAATTGTTATATCCTTTGTATGTTGTATATACAATTGTTATATACCCCTTCATCATTATATAATTACTTTTTGGTCTTTTGTTACAGTCTTTGGTTTAAAGTCTATTTTGTCTGATATAAGTACACAGCAAAGATAGAAAAAAAGCAGTTCTATGACGGAAGTTTATAGCTATAAACATCTACATTAAGAAACAAGAAAGATCTCATATTAAAGCAAAAACTAACTTTATACATCGAGGAACTAGAAAAAGAACAAACTAAGTCCAAAGTTAGCAGATGAAAATAAATAACAAAGTTCAGAGTGGATCTGTGAAATGAAATAGAAACCAGAAAAACAATAGAAAAGATCAACAAAACTAAGAAGTGGTTTTCTTAAAATATAAATAAAATTGACAAACCTTCTGCAAGACTAAGAAAACAAGAAAGGATTCAAATAAATAAAATTTGAAATTAAACAAGAGACATTACAACTGATACTGCAGAAATACATAAAATCAAAGCAACTACTATAAACAGTTACATGCCAACAAACTGTATAACCTAGAAAAGCCAATCAATTTCTAGAAACATGCAACCAACCAATATGAATCAGGAAGAAGTAGAAAATATGAACAGGCCAATATCAAGTAAGGAGATTGAATCACTAACCAAAACCTTTCAATACAAAAAAGTCTGGGACCAGATGGCTCCACTGGTTAATTCCACCAAATATTTAAAGAATTAACACTGATCTTTCTCATACTTTTCTAAAAAATAGAGAAGGAGGGAATACTTCCAAATTCATTTTAAGAGACCAGTATTACCTTAATACCAATGCCAGACAAGGCCACTACAAAAAAAAAGAGAGAAAATTATAGGCCAATATCTCTGACGAACATAGAGGCAAAATTCATCAACAAAATATTAGCAAACCAAATCCAACAATATAGAACAATACATACATGACAAAGCAATATTTTTCCAGGAACACAAGGATAGTTCAAAATCCACAAATCAATCAATGTGATACACAACATTAAAAAATGAAGGATAAGAATCATCTGATCACTCAATAGATGCAGAAAAAGTATTTGACAAATTCAATATCTTTTCATGATAGAAATTCTCAACAAACTGGGTATAGAAGAAACATAATAATACCTCAACATAATATTGGCCATATACGACAAGCCCACAACTAACATCATCCTCAAGGGCTAAACACTGCAAGTTCTCCTCTAAGACAAGGAAAAAGACAAGGATGCCCATTCTCACTACTTTTAGTCAACATACTACTGGAAGTCCTAGACAGAGCAATTAGGCAATAGAAATAAATAAATAAGTGGAATCCAAATTGGGGAAAAAGAAGTAAAACTGTCTCTATTTGCAGATGATATGATATTATATACAGTAAACTCTAAAGACTTCATCAAAAAAAAAACTGTTGAACTAATCAAAGAATTCAGTAAAATAAGATACAAAATCAATATAAATAATCAATAGCATTTCTATATGCCAACAATAAACAATCAAAAAGAGAAATTAAGAAAGAAATCTCATGTAAAATAGAATTTTTCAAAATACTTAGGAATAAATTTAACAAAGGAGGTGAAAGATTTATACACTGAAAACTACAAGACATTAATGAAAGAAATTGAAAAAGGCACAGATAAATGGAGAGATATTCTATATTCATGGATTGGAAGAATTAATATTGTTAAAATATCCTTATTACCCAGAGTGATCCACATATTCAATGTAATCCCTATCAAAATTCCAACAGCATTTTTTCTCACTGAAATTGAACAAACAATCCTAAAATCTGTATGGAATAATAAAAGACCCTAAATAGCAGAAGCAATCTTGGGAAAGAAGGACAAAGCTGGAGGACCACACTTCTGGACTTCAAACTATATTACAAAACTATTGTGATCAATATGGTATGGTATTGGCATAAAACAGTCAAACAGATCAATGGAACAGAGAGCCCAGAAATAAAACCACACATAAATGGTCGATTAACTTTTGATAAAGAAGTCAAGAATATACAATGAGAAAAGGATAACCTCTTCAATAAATGGTATTGGGGGAAATAGCCACATGCAAAAGAGTAAAACTGGACCAGTATCCTATATCATACACAAAAATCAACTAAAAATGAATTAAAGACTTGAACATAAGACCTGAATTCCTAAAACTTCTATAAGAAAACATAAGTGGAAACTCCTTAACGTTTGCAAAGGATTTGACACCAAAAGCAAAGGGAACAAAAGCAAAAGTTTAAAAATGGGATTGCGTCAAACTAAAAAGCTTCCATACAGCAAAGGAAATCAACAAAATGAAAGGTCAACCCATGGAATGGGAGAAAATATTTGTAAATATTAATACATATCTGATGAGGAGTTAACATCCAAAATATACAAGAAACTTATATAACCCAATAGCAAATCATCATCATCTAATTTAAAAGGGGCAAAGTACCTAAATAGACATTTTTCCAAAAAAGATATATACATGACCAACACGTACATGGAAAGGTATTCAACATGACTAATCATCAGGGAAATGCAAATCAAAACCACAATGAGATACTGGAAGGTCTACTATCAAAAAGTCAAGAGACACCAAATACTGGTGAGGATATGGACTAAAGGGAACCCTTATGTACTGGTGGTGGGAATGTAAACTGGTACAGTCACTATGGAAAAGAGTACAGAGGTTCCCCCAGAAATTAAAAATAGAACTACCATATGATCCAGCAATTTTATCTCTAGGTATATACCCAAAGGAAATGAAGTCATTATCTCAAAGAGACATCTGCACTCCCATGTTCACTGCAGCATTATTACAATAGCCAAGGTATGGAAACAACTGAAGTGTCCTTCAAAGGATGAATGGATAAAGAAAATGTGGTACATGTATACAATGGAATATTAGTCCCCCTTAAAAAAGAAAATCCTGTCATTCGCAACATGGATGAACTTGGAGAACATTTATGCTAAGTGAAATAAGCCAGGTAGAGAAAGACAAATACCACATGGTATAGCTTAAATGTGGAATCTCAAACAAAAAAAAATTGATGTCATAAAAACAGAGCAGAAAGTGGTTCCCAGGAGCTGGGGGTGGGGGGAGGGAGAAGTTGATAAAAGGGTACAAACTTTCAGTTATTAGGTGAATAAGGTTTGAGGATCTAATTGTAATAATATGGTGATTGTAGTTGATAACACTGTATTGTAAAACAATTTTGCTAAGAAAGTAGGACTTACATGTTCTCACCAAAAAAATAAAAGGTTAAAAAGAGAACATTCTCTTCTCTCAGCACCACTGGGACTTCTTTGCATGCATCTGCATCCCTAACTTTTCTTGCCTATCTTTCCACTACTGACTAACCCTTCTCCTGAATGACACCTTCATTCTTTAAACAGATTACTGCCTTCACATTAGTTTAGTCTCAAGTCTAGCTTTGACTGTGAAAGCCATTCTGCTCCCTAAAGCTAATGTTGAATATCTTTATTCTGACCCATTATGTGTTAATTATGTAATTTAGCTTGCAGAAAGCAGTCTTAATTCCACATTTTTGAGAGGAGTCTCTTTTTCAGTAAATATAACAGTCTGTACTCAGTCACAAGACAGAAAGAAACAAACTTTTCACAACTTCTTACCTTCTTATCACTACCACAGATGTTTGATTTCTGCAAGAGTAGCCCTGTTAAAAAAAAATACAGAAGGGATTATGCATGGATCTCTTGTTTGATTTGAGCACTAGACAATTAGGCATTATATCCTGATACAGTACTACAAAGTCTTGAAACATTATTTAGACCCAAACTGATCTTGGATGGAGGAAAGCATTAGATTTAACAATTAGTAAAACATTCACTTCCTGGACATTTTTTTCTAAAAAGTTTCCTTTAGAGATTTTTAAATCTTTTTTTGGCCTACCAAGGTGGATTCAATTATTTATTTAAAAGCACCATTTGTGGTGTCTGAAACAAAACTTTTAGAATAGTTGAAGGAACCCAAACTCTGCACAAAAAGTCCAAAGATCTGAATCAAGATTCTACTTGGACCATTTACTATGTGTCTCAAACATTATCTTTCTCCCTGGTACGTGGAATGTTTTCTTAACATGTAAAGTGAGAAACTTTTACCAGATGGCATGTAAATTTATTCTAGTTATTGACACTATTCAAAATGGGTCTTAGAATGAAATCCATTGCAAGTCTTTAAAAAATTAGGAATAAACAGTAGTAATTTATAAGGAGGGAAAATGTATTTGCTACTCCACTTCCCCACTTATTCATCTATCAATTCATTATTTAATTAAAATACATATTTGTTGAGAACCTTTCTCATGTAATATCCTTCTCCCACTGGCCAGTGTTCAATGCATGCATGTTGTTCCACACCTTCACTCCTGGCTGGGGCTGTCCCACTGCCATCTTTCAGTCTTTACAATACCTCCTTTCCAGTTCTCATTCCCCTAGCTAGTCAGTCCTGCGCTGTGATTAAACTATAGTTATGTGTTAAGAGGTAATCAGAATACAAGTAAAATAAAGATGATAATTACTTTAAAAAATACCCTGTGCCCATAGTGAGTGCAGAGATACATCTATACACATATATTCAATTGCAACAAAGTGGACAAGGTAATTCAATGCAGAAAGAGAGCTTTCAGATAAATGGTGCTTGAGCAACTGCATAACCAGATGAAAAAAATAAATGCATCTTGACCACACACAATACTACACACAATACACAAAAACTGTCTTAAAATGGATCACAGATCTAAATGAAAAGTTAAGATTATAAAAAACTAGAACCTAAGAGAAAATTTCTGCAACCTTAGGGGAACCAAAGATATTTTAGATGTGACACAAAAAGTATAAACCATAAAAGAAAAACATCGATGTTGGACTTTATCAAAATTTAAAACTTCAGCTCTTCTTTATATACTGCTGAGAAAAATAAAAGATAAGCCACTGACAGGGAGAAAATATTCTATAGATATCAAAAGATTTGCATCCAGAAATTTTTTAAATTTAATTTTTAAAAATTCTTATAAATCAGAAAGAGGAAGGCAACCAAGTAAAAAAGAGCAAAATATTTCAGCAGACACCTTGAAAATAAGATAAAGTAACCAACACAATATAAAAAGATGTCCAAAACTATTAGTCATCAGAGAACTGCAAGCTAAACCACAATGAGTAACACTACATACTCACTAGGCTAAAATTTAAAAGGCTGAAAATATCAAGTGTTAGTGAGGATGGAGAGCAACTAGAACTTTCATACCTTGATGACAACAATGTAAAACAGCAAAATCACTTTGAAAAAAGCTGGGTACTGTCTTATAAAGTTAAATATGTGCTTACTCTTCCACTAGCCATTCCAATTCCTAGGTTTTTACTCCAAAGAAATGAAAAACTATCTCCATACAGCCTTGAACACAAATGTTCACACAAATTTTAACTGATAGTGGTCAAAAATCGGAAGCAATTCAAACACCCATCGACTGGTGAATGGAAACATAACCTGTGGTATAGCCATACAATAGACTATCGCTCAGCAATAAAAAGGAACAGACTACTGATACACACAACAACAGGAGCGAATCTCTAAAATACGACACTAAGTGAAAGAAGTCAGACACAGAGTAAACACTAGCGTATGATTCCATTTCTATGGAATCCTAAGAAAGGCAATAGTATAATCAACTGTGATACAATATAGATTAGTCGTTGGTTAAGGGCAAGGATTAGGGATGGAGATTAACTGGGAAGGGACACAGTAGACCTTTTTTTTTTTTTTTTTTTTTTTTTTTTTGCGGTACGCGGGCCTCTCACTGTTGTGGCCTCCCCCGTTGCGGAGCACAGGCTCCGGACGCGCAGGCTCAGCGGCCATGGCTCACGCGCCCAGCCGCTCCGCGGCATGTGGGATCTTCCCGGACCGGGGCACGAACCCGTGTCCCCTGCATCAGCAGGCGGACTCTCAACCACCGTGCTACCAGGGAAGCCCCACAGTAGACCTTTTAAGGTAACTGAAATGTTCTAGATCTTGACTGAAGAAATGATTACATTGTGTCAAAAAGTCATCAAAACACCTCTGTCAAAAGTCATCAAAATCTACACTAAAAATGAATGCAGTTTATCTTATGTACATTATACCTGAAACAACTGACATTTTAAAAATGAATCTATCTCAACAAAAAAAAAGAAACAACCTAATTTAAAAACAAATTCATCAGTGGAGGAGAGACTTTAGAGAGGAGGTTGGTTTCCGTTTTCAGAACTTGCTGATCTTTGCCCTGAAACTCAAAATTTTCTTTGATTATTTATTCACCATGGATTCTATACCTCTTCAAAGAAATTCTGTCTAGATATCAATTTAAGACCTTGCTGTGTGGAATGACAGAAAACCTTCTAGAGACAAGTTAAAAAGTGATATACTATATATTCCAACAGGTAAATATAAAATTTATTCCATAATCTTAGAATATTTTTTAGTCATTTATAAAATTAGATAAATTATTAAATTTTTGACACATTTACATGTATTGCCACAGAGTTCCAACCAAATGACTGGAGTGAGAGCAATAATTTAGAATGCTGAATCTCTGATTTAAGATAAAACAATTCTGAATACATTAACAAGTCTCATTTTATATAGTATCAAAGTGCTTAGTTTCAGCACATCACTGAAACCTTATTCTATAATGCAGTGTACTCTACTATTTAAAAATAGTAATAATGCATGAGCTTTTTTCATATTATGTCTGATGATAGCATATAGTGAAATATTTATTAAATATACTGAACTATCACATCAATTTTCTATTGCTCTATAGCAAACCCCCCAAAATGTATAGACTTAAAATCACCACCATTTTATTTGTTCATAATTCAGTGGATCAGTAGTTTGGGTGAGGCTCCACTGGACAGATGTTCTGCTGGTCTCACTTGGAGTCGTCCGTACAATGCAATTGCAGCTGAGCAGCCTAAATAGCTTCAAACACTTATCTAGGAATTAGTTCTGAAGTTAGGCTGGGCCTCTCTCTCATGCTCTCTCACTTTCAAAGAGGCTAGCCTGGTGTCTGCACACGGGGCTGACAGAGCTCCACAAGAATGAGGAGAGACCTGGGCTTAGAACTCCTACACATAATATCGCTTCTGCTCTAATCTATTGGCCAAACCAAGTTACAAGATCAGCCAGGATTGATGAGGGTGGATAAATAGATTCCATTTCTTGATGGGAAGAGAGTCAAAGGACTTGGCGAAAGGGCATGTATAGAGAGATAGGAGGAAAAGTGTCACAAGTGCCATTTTATGCAATCTATACAAATATTGAGAGCGTAAAATATAAAAATTTGAAAAGCAACTTGTAACCGAGTTACAAGTAATATCTCCTACCCCATCCTACATTGATAGCATCTTTTAGTAATGAGTACCCAGTTTTATAGCTCCTTCTCTTTTAGAATTAAGTAAAAGGCCATTCAGATTCCTGACCTAAACATGTCATAATTCAAAACTTTTGCTTCTTCTGAAAATTGTATAAAGCTACAAGGTGAACTGTTAAAGTTTCACAAACACCAGTTTCTGGCATTTAAACCTCAGACTTCAAAATATAGGAAGGATTGCATAACACATCTCAGAATGGTCAGAATCCATGAGGAAAGAGATTCAGGGGAGTGTTGAGGGGATCACAGGTGGAAGATTTCAAAATGTGACAGCAAAAATACACTTTTTGAAGATGAGTTTACCTTGGGAAGTAAGGGCTACAGTCTTTAAAGAAGGAAGAAGAAAAGTTAAGTCATAGACGCCTTCCTATAGCTGGTCTACCAGAGAAGCAGAAGAGGTAGAGCTTTACCTACACACACACACACACACACACACACACACACACACACACACACACAGAGTAGAATCCTATATGCAGGAATCACTCTGTCCCTGTGTCACATGATTGGGGGAAGGAGGAAGGTTTGGGTTGTAGAGACTAGAAAGCTACCCCCCCATCCCCAAAGGAACCTCTTTCAAAAGCTATGAAAGGGGGCTTCCCTGGTGGCGCAGTGGTTGAGAGTCCGCCTGCCGATGCAGAGGACACGGGTTCGAGCCCCAGTCCGGGAGGATCCCACATGCCGTGGAGCGGCTGGGCCCGTGAGCCATGGCCGCTGAGCCTGTGCGTCCAGAGCCTGTGCTCCACAACGGGAGAGGCCACAACAGTGAGAGGCCCGCGTACCGCAAAAAAAAAAAAAAAAAAAAAAAAGCTATGAAAGGGAAATCGATAACAATACCATGGTACAAATTCAATGCAAAGACACTATAAGAAAACTACAGAAAATAGTAGCTAACTCATCTACAGTGGAAAAACATGGAAGAGAAAAGAAGTGTATTAGAGAACAGATAAAATTTGTGAATATACATTCCACCATTAAAAAAAATACCAACTGCCAATAAAAGGAGACCACAAAACTAGCGTGCAGGAACTCAGCATGGAGATAATAAATAAAACAGGAGGAGAGATATGAACTGATAGTAAAGGACTTGGACAAAGCACACAGAAATTCACAGTAAAAACATAATAATTGGAGTTTGCATAAAGAAGAATGAATACTGCAGGAAGCACAAAATGGTTATAATTGTGAAACACGCAAATGAAAAATAAATAATTGAAAGAAGTAGAAAAAATACACAGATATATAAAAAATATTCAAAGCAGATTCAATATATAAATATATTTGCAAAGAAAACCAAAAATAAAGAGAAGAAAAAATATATAATTTATAATTAGTCCCATGAAAGAACGCTTGAATCCAGCAATCCTAATAGCAGAGGAAACGGACCTAAAACTTTCTACTTGAAGACATAGCCTAGTAAAATTACTGGGCATTGAAACTGAAATAGAAAGATTCTTAACATTATAAAACACTGATATTCTGCTTAAAGGCAGGGTTATGCTTAAAGGGCAGAGCCTAGAGGCATTCCCACAGAAGTCAAGAACAAGGCAGTGCTCACAATCACCGTTGTTATTTATCATTGCATTGAAGGTACTGATACTAGTTAGTTCAAATAGGCAAGAAAATAAAGCTATCTAAATTGAAAAGAATATGTAAAACTAACACTATTTGCTGATGAAATAACTGTACATCTTGAAAGTCAAAAGCATAAACCTAAAAACTACATAAGCAATGAGAGAATTCAGTAACATGGTAGGGTAAATAAGTGACACAGAATTTAATAGCTTTAAATAATGAAATCAATCATAAATTTGAATATATAGATACAGCTACAGGGCAAGCTCTCATTTATAATGTCAAGTTGAAACGACAGTCAAGCTAAAATAAAAGTTCTGAAGAATGATGCAAGAATTGCAAAAATATATCAAAACACTCTGAAGGGTATCCATGGTCTAGAGGAGTATACTCTACTTTGAGAAAAATTAGTCAAGTTGTTTTAAATTCATTTCTAAACTAACTCAATTTCTGTATTTCCCACAGCAATATAAGCTAATATTTTATTAGAAACTATTCTAATTCTATTCTAAAATTTCTTAGAAAATACCAGTTTAGAAAAAAAAATGATTCTAAAGTTCCTGTGGAAAAATAAGCAAATAGGAAGAGCCAGGAATATCTCTTAAAAGGAAGCAAAATGACGGAGAATGACCACTATCAAACTTCCAAACATCCCCAGACACCATAATTCATATAATGTGACAGCAATACAAAGGCAGACACATCAATGAAACAGAAGGAAAAGTGCAGAAAGAGAAGCAACTATGGATGAAGACGTATATAATAAAGATAACCTCTCAAATCACCGGAGGAACATTCAATTAGTTAATAAACAGTACTGAGATAACCAAGTAGCCATTTTGTGAAACAAGGCTGGATCAGAATCCATACAGTCCATCAGAATAAAGGACATTAACATTAATGTAAGTGTAAGACTAAGTTATACAAGTAATAAAAGGTAAAATGACAGAAAAAGGTAAACTTTATTTATAATTGAGAAGTAAATCTAACATCACGCCCTACGCTTGTGTTGAACGATACAGAATGGATACAATTTACTGTTTTTGTACTAAACAATACGAGGACCAGGTAAAAATATCTTAGCTGCTTTCTCCAGGAAATAACAGCTCCTAAAAGATAAGACTAAGAATTAACTTCTCAAGATTAACAGCTTGTTTACCAAGGCTGTCTTCAAGATCCTCATTTCATTATTCTCAGCAGCCCAAAGCAATTTTTTTATATATTTTGCACAGCCTCAGCCAACTCTTCTAAGACTTACCTTACATCCATCCTTTGAGGCCCTGAAACCCTATAAATCCTTGCCCTAATTTCCTCTCTGTCAAGATACTATTTTACTCTGTCAAGTTGGTGTTCTCCCCTATTGCGTTAATTAGCTGAACTAATTAGCTTAACTTTACTTGATTAACATATTTTTGTTAATACTTGTCTTTTGAGGAGTCCACATTTGACATAGCCATGCCTCAAAGTCCAGAAGCCACAAAGGAAAGATTGATAAAGTCAATTCCCTAAAAGTTAATGAGGGACTTCCCTGCTGGTGCAGTGGTTAAGAATCTGCCTGCCAATGCAGGGGACACGGGCTTGATCCCTGCTACTGGAAGATCCCACATGCCACAGAGCAACTAAGCCTGTGCACCACAATTACTGAGCCTGCGCTCTAGAGCCCGTGAGCCACAACTACTGAGCCCACATGCCACAACTACTGAAGCCCACGCGCCTACAGCCAGTGCTCCACAATAAAGAGAAGACAGGGCAATGAGAAGCCCATGCACTGCAACGAAGAGTAGCCCCCGCTCGCTGCAACTAGAGAAAGCCCGCACGCAGCAATGAAGACCCAACGCAGCCAAAAATAAATAAATACAATAAATACATTTTTTTAAAAAGTGAATGAAAACGTCCATTTGGCAAAACAGCATGAGAAAAACCAAAATACTAACCATGAAATGGGAAACTGTTTATGGCAAAGGGTGAAGTTACCTAATATATAAAGTAAGCCATAAGGTGAGAAGAAGCCAAAAAAAAAAAAATCCAACAGAAGAATTAAAAGAATGTATAAAAGACATGAATAAACAGTTAACAGAGGGGAAAAAAAAAACATAAATGCTTTTTAAGCATTTAAAAATACCTAGCTTCATTCATTAGGAGATATATAAATAAGCAAGAATTTCACATGGAATAGTTGGTAGGTAAATGAGACACAGAGGGTGAGAATAAAAGTGGATTGAGAATTAGAAGCCTAGGTTCTAGTCTAAAATTTTCCAGGGCCTGGATAAGAAACACCATTCGTGTGTTCATCCATGTACTCACTAATGTAATAAGCAATTTTTAGCATTTCTTGAGATTTTATTATGTTTCAAGCACAAGATCTTTGCCTTGATGAAGCTCACAAGCAGATGAAGAAGAAGAGATACATTATAAAAGGATAAATACTAAGCACTACGTTTCCAGCAGGGAGCAATGCACACGGTGAGACTGTGCTGAGAAATCTCAGTGTTGTTAAGTGCCCTGCAACTCGCTTAGGCAAAAGCAAATTAACAGGTAATCGTAAGAAGCAGCCCCTCCCCCCATCCCATCTACACACCTGCGGCTCCCGGCTTCTCACACTGGCCAACTCGGACGCACACCAGAATCTGGATTCATTCTAAGACTGAAAGGAATGTCAACCTATAAGGGAAAGAGGGAAGGGCTGGGGAGGGCCCTCTTTGGAATGTATTTATATTAAAAAAATTAAAATTTCATTAAAGTTTGTAACTGGTTAGAAGAAATAGAAATATAATAAAACTGGAAGAACAGAAGCTATCCAGTGCCCTACAGGACGTTTTACTTCCTTCTCCCAGGCTATGTCCCAGGCAAAATCTCCTGAACACCCTTGGTGATTTATAATTAAATGTGAACATTTCTATTTCTCTCATTTCTTGAGAGTAGGTTTTTTGTTTGTAGCTTCTCCTCCTAGCAAAGGATCAGGCACATAGAAAATAATTAATACATGCTTCCTGAGTGAATAAATGAAAGGCAAAATAAACTATAAAATTCTACAGTGGTTGCACACCCTGAACTGCAGTATATAAATAGGAACATAACAAAGCAACTCATACTTTGACTAAAAGGCAAAACACATGTATAAGAGAATTGCAGCAATCACCACAATGAAATGGCTATCTACACATGACCTGAAAATGGCAAAGAAAAATGGCTGAAGTATTTCTACAGAATAGGTTTATGTCATGTATGTATTCATCCACTCACTCATTCAATAAATCTTGATTTGAACACATACCATGGCTCAGGCACTCTTTTAGTCTACAAAGGAATATCTTTATAATTTAGATAAAACTGGTTCACATCTGATGATGTTCAATAATTTTACCTAGCATCGTCAATCAATAAAACAATACTTCATTAATTTTTACGTTAAAGAATCACTTGGAAAGATTTAAAGCCAGAGCTGGCATCAAGACCTTGTCAATGCATGAAGCCCAATCGAATCTACAGCTACATCGGAAAGCTCCCAAAGAAGCAAATTGAAGTGGGATGTTCATAACATCTTTCAGACTCAATATCAACTATGTTCAGTATACCCCGACATGCAAAATAAATTAAAATCTTATGAGGTATTAATAAATCTTAATACATGGTCGTTTTAGAGAGCCTCATTTAAATACTAAACCCTAACTGCATGGAAAATAACTTTATCCAAAACATTTCAATCTCTGTAGGTTCTGAACACTAATGTTTTGGTGAGGAAATTAACCATGAAATCTGCATTTAACTCTTCATATTTTCATTGCATATATAGAACACTATAATTAGTGAACATATTATATAAAAATACCATAAAATAGTAACATGACAGGTGCTCTATTGCAAAAACAATCTCTTCTCTAATTTTTAAAATGTTCCACGAATCTGTCCTGGGATTCCTTAACTTATGGAAAACAATGCTGCAGTAATAGACATTACTAAAGAACAAAAGAGTCCACCTTATTTCCTTAAATTTTCCAAAATTAAGATTGCTTAAGACCATTATTTACCATCAACCTCAACCATCTAGTTTTTTGAAGTTTATTGAAATTGTTCATACATCCCAAATTAATAATTTATTTCATAGCTCGTCCCTGTTAAGAAAAACACTAAAATGTTAGAATACTGCTTAATTTTTATTTCAAACAGCTTAGCAGCTCATAAGGGAAAGAAAATGGAAATGTCCTGAGATAAGGTAACAAGTTATTTTAAAATATTGATTACTCTGGACAGATTCTCAATAAAGAGAGTTTAATGAAATCATATGTTCTCAAAATGTTTTAATGGCTGAGAAGGTAAGTTCTTACATGGAAAATGAATCTATATTTAAGACAGAAAAAAAGCTATAATTGGGTAAAAACTAAAAAATTTAACAATTGTGATTATATATCTATTATATTAAAGTTGTAGGATAGTTGTCAAGGGATAGATCATCCCATGACAGTTCTGAGTATTCTAATTTCACAAAATATGAAAGAAAGAAGGGAGCCAAGTTATTATTTCTTGTTTCTATCACTCTGCCAATTTCAGAATACTTTTTTACTTGAATAAAACTATGTTATTGTACTTTTTTTGTACATTACCTCACGAACCTTGAGGAAGAACAATCATCAGACTGGTAGAAGTCCAAGATTTAAAAGAAACTGCAGCGCAGTTTCCCTGGTGGCACAGTGGTTGAGAGTCCACCTGCCGATGCAGGGGACACGGGTTCGTGCCCTGGTCCGGAAGGTCCCACATGCCGCGGAGCGGCTGGGCCTGTGAGCCGTGGCCACTGAGCCTGCGCGTCCAGAGCCTGTGCTCCGCAATGGGAGAGGCCACAACAGTGAGAGGCCCGCGTACCGCAAAAAAAAAAAAAAAAAAAAAGAAAGAAAGAAACTGCAGTGTACATTCAGTAATTCATATAAAGATGAGATGTTTTGAATTTAAGTGACACTGCATTTCAAAGAAAATTATGTTTATAAAACTCTGCTTCTATTTCACTCAATATCATAACGTAAATCCAGGAATTTTTAATGTATCCTTGAAAGAACTTCAAAGAGCCAAGAGGGAAGGCAGAAGCTTTCATATTTACTTTTTCCCTTAGAACCCAACTCACATACCCTTCTCTAAACATCTCATTTTCTCTTAATTCCTGGAAGTTTTTTTTTCTTTTTCCCTTCCCAAAGGTGTCTCACAAACTCTGCTCTGCAGGTCAGAATTCTTGGAGCATCAATAATCTACAGATTCATTTTTCTGTGGCCTTTCAGGTTGTCCTTCAGTAATGACTTTGGAAGAAGAGAAGAAGAGGAAAAAGCAGTAGCTTTGACAGCTACTAAGATACCACAAAGGATGGACTGTAGTCAGTCATGACGGCCTGTGTTAAATAGAAATAAGAAAAAAAAAATGCAGTCTTTCCCCTCTCCATTCCACTTGTGATTTCCAAAAACTCTGGATACACTGCACATAAATAAAGAGTAAAATACATCTTAACTAATGATTTTATTTTTTTAAGTATCATGTTATACTTGCAACAACATAAGAAGGTTAGTGTCAAGTCTTCTGGTTTCCTTCTATGCATGATTAATTTCAATCACCAAAAATAGTATCTAAGTGCAAAAATTTAAGCTTATTGACTTCAGAAATCATACCTTTTTTGTACCTGCAATTTTCTTCCTCGATCCCAATGGCATCTTCACCACTTTTTTTTTAATTTTTGAGACTTTCTGATCTCAAGGTTACATATTTGCATGTATGTATGTATATCACAGCAAAACTATATTTGTTCTTGATAATCTCCACTGCATTCGAGGAGAGATTGCTAGCCAGAGGGTGCTTTATTAGCATAGCAAAGTGAAGAGAACAGGGATACGTATTACAGAAATAAGAAAGAGACAATTGCTCTGATTTTAAAAAGGAGGAGATAGAAATTTGAAGAGACTTATCAATTGGCAGTGGATTGAGAAAAGGAACCATATCTAGGAAAATTTAGAAGCCTGAGTGGGCAAGACTGGATGGTAGAGAGCAGGAGATACCCTGGCAGATAAAGGCTGAGGGAGGTTTCTGGAAGAACAAAACATCTGATGCAGATTTCATGAAGTTCTTTGCTGTGTGGTCAGTGACACATTTTCTCCTTTGTAACACCAAGAAATCTTCACTTAAGTGTCCATTACTAATTTGAATTGGGGAAATAAATTTACATTAGGATGTCAAGGGCAAAAGATATATGAATCCTGCTTCAAGAGTTAAAAACTGAGATTGCGAGCAAAGACTGCCAATACCTGTTGGGTTCCAGCTGATACCACAGCCCCTCCATCACATCTCTGCAAAGTAAACATCTAGTTTCTACCTGTATTCTACAATGATTTTAAAAGCTCTCCACCTCCAAAAGCATTCAAGTGTTTGGAGAAAAGCTCTAACGTTAAAAAAAAAAAAAAAAAAAAAAAAAATTCCTTATATTCAGGCAAAATCTGAATCCTTGTAGTTACTTCTGAGTTACAAAGAAACAAATTCCTCCATCTTTTAAAAAATAAATTAAGACAATTATTATGGTCCTCAAATCTTCGGAATTCACAAAGTTGGTTTTGAAGTTTTCACAATTTTGATCAGTCTTTTCAGAGCATGGGAGCTTGACAAAGATTATCAAAAAAGTGTACAATGGCTTAATTAATTAGTAAGTAGACTGCACTCTATTCAACAACAGAAGTATTTTGGATAAGTTTATTTTCCATGCAGTTTAAGGCTTAGTGATTTAAGTGAGGGTATCTAAATCTATTTACCACATCATAAAGTTTTAAATTCATTTTAGTTTTAGAGTAAGCATATTGAACATAAATAGATCCACTCTGAAGTAGATAAATGGTGAAACAGTCTTAAACTTTACTACTGGGGAAGCTGAATAAAGATGTACAGAAGATGATGTATCTTCCATGTCTTGCCCAATGAGACATACATTCAGCTTTGACCTTGAAGCAGAAGACACTCATACTATCAAATGTGAGAGAAAACAACCCTCAACATTGCCAACACGCCAGATGCAGGACACAAAGTAGACAATAACTCAGGATCACACAGACTCAAAGTAAGGTCTTTTCAGAGAAGCAAAAATAGGAGATAAAAGTACAGCGCTATGAAAGAGTTTAGCCTCTAGAACAGATGACCTGGTTTGAGTTGAACATAGCTATGTGACTCAGGCATGTCACTTAACTACCCTAAGCATGTGACTATGAAAAAACTAATGACCTCTACCTGGTGGCACAGTTGTATTAAATGAGAAAATCTATACGTTTCATAGTTTTTAAAATAATGTTAACCAGAGTAATAAACCTATATTTTCATTTTATTATCCTCAAAATATTCAACATAATTATTTATATCCTCAACTAAATGCTGAGCTTCTAGGGGGTAAGAATTCTACCATCATCATGAATACATAAGAGCGCTTATTAAGCATTTGATGAATAAAATAAACTTGGAGTAGCCACAGGTACAGGGTATGAGAGTTTTCTGCAATAATAAGAAAAACTGATTTTAGAAATTCATTAAAGACAAGCTAGTCAGTAAAAGCATGGGAATCACAAAACGAAATCACTTATTAATCTTATTTGCACCGTATTTAACCATACGTGTTCCAAGGATTTCTATCAGCTCCTTAATGAGAAGAAACTAGAAGTTTAAGTCTACACGAGAATGTATTATTGCTCCAAAAATTCGCTGCTCCTCTCCTGCATGCTCACCTCACCATGGAATCCCTCCCTAGGGCAGGAATTATTCACCTCCGTGCTGCTGAACCCAGATGTGAAATACGAAATACATGAAAAAGAAACGTATGTTACTTCTGAGCCGAACCTTAAACCTTAAAGCTCATGGTTTGCCATTTTCTCCCTCTGCCTTGAGCTCAGCAATATTCTAACAAAATCATTCAGTCAGGCTGATTCTGAAGTAAAGATGACACAGAGCAGAGAAAAGGCCAAACACTGTTACACAAAAGACGAGAACTAAATAAACTCTGGTGATTTGAGCAACTGAGAGTTTAGGGTTGCCTGTTTCCAAAGCATAACTTAGCCTAAACTGACTGAGAGAATGCCAAAGCTTCACTGAATATAATTGGTATGTACTTGTGTATAACTATGTTTAATTGTATGAGAAATTGCCTAGAGTTTTCATCCTACATTGTGAATTCATGCATTCTGTACTAGTCCTTCAGTTATTTTTATGAAGCATTTTTTTATCCTCCAGATAATGCCAAATAGACCACACCTGATTACTGCTAATTAGATTTCAGTATGTGGAGTGGGGACTGGGTGAGGGACCTATTTAACAGTCCCCTTACAAGAATATTTAAACAAGATTTACTTTTTCTAGGTTTGTTGCTAATCTTCAGTGTCGATGGTATACGATTACATTTAAACTGTATCTTGTTCCTGAAATGATTAAAGGAGGTCTATATAGAGATACCCAATAGGACACAAAAAAATCACCATAGGATATATTTAAATTCCTTTTAGTTACATAAATAAACACTTTTAGAATTATTCAATAACTCTTTTAGTACTTTATAAATACTTTTTCATTTTATTATAAGATCTGTGCTGGTCTTACTAGCCTCTATTTTCTTTCTTCAAAGTGGAAAGCCTTGCATTTTGTTAGCAATATACAAGAACAAAACAATTTTGGACTATAAAGTAACTTATAAAGCTATATAAATATAGTAAATCGAGTCGGCACAGTAAATTGTATTATATGATATAACTGAGGAGTAGAAAATGCCAGTTGAGTACCTTATAATAATATTTTTCAAAATAAAAAATCAACATAATAAACATATTTCACATAATTATTTTGAATATAGTTTTATGCCTCTTTGATGACACAGAGAACTGAATGATTTTTATGGTACCTTTAAGATATTTCTGTAAACATCATTCATCATTATATCTTAAGGATATAAAGCTGCTGAATACCAGACTGTGCTGTGAATTGATGAAAAAGCAAAATAAAAAGCTACATGAATGAAAGTTTTCTATATTGTAATTACTAATCAGTTACCATGTAGAGGTTTACATGATTTAGACATGAAGAGCAATCTCCAAGGTAAGTTGTGTCACTTTCACAATATTGGCACTTTTCTACATGTAAAGCTCTAGTTTTTAAGATCATCCTGTTTTGCCCAGAGACCTGTCTTTTCTGGCCCATAAACACACAGAAAGGAATGTGCTTCATTTCCCTTCTCAAAAGTCACTGAAATAATAACCTCAGGCAAGAATTGGGTGAAATGCTCTGGTGAGGAATATTATAGTAAGATGAAATCATTCCACGAATTGTCTGATATTTAGCAATGGTTCAATTTTATACCACTGGGTAAAATCCAAATGAGCACAGGAAATCTCCCTGTATTACTAACACTTCCCAGGGGCAGTTCTATAATATCTGCATATTACCACTTTATTGTGGAATGAGAACTTGTATAAACCACTGAATTATAGTCATATATGTGTGTGTGATTTTTATTGGCACTTTCCTCATTTTAAAAGGGGAAAATGTCTTTGTAAAATATTTTGATGATCAAAACAGGCAAATATTGAAAACAAATTTATAGTTACCAAAGGGGAAAGAGGGGGGATAAATTAGGAGTTTGGGATCAACAGATGCATACTACTATATATTAAATAGATAAACAAGTACCTACTGTATTGCACAGGGAACTATATTCAATATCTTGTAGTAACTTATAATGGAAAAGAATCTGAAAAAGTATATATATATATGTATATATGTATAACTGAATCACTTCGCTGAATATCTGACACACAATACTGTAAAACAACTATACTTCAATTTAAGAAATAAATAAAACAAAAATAGATAAACTATAGGTTAAAAATAATAATTTAAATAAAAAATATTGAGAATATTTTAAATAATTCAACACAATTGCCACACAATATAACTAAAAATCTTTACTCAGACTTCACAGAATCGTCAAATTTCCTGTAAAGTCTTCTTGATCGATCTGTCACACATGACGGAAATCACACTGATTTGTTCAGTGATCCATCCACTGATTACTGACGAATGCCAACTCACCTTCCACAGTTCATTACTGTTAGCAAGATCAGTGCATTTTTTTAGGCCAAATATAGTCAGGGCTACTTATCTTTCCATTTTAGTTATGTTTTACCTCTATCTTGCATTATCACTTATTTTTTTCATATAGTCCTCTTAGTTTCAGTATCTAGCATAAACCAGAATGTAAGTACAGAGATTTTATTTCTCTCATGTTCACTAACCTCCCTACATTGTGTTTTCCTGTGGATAAAATTTTAAGGCAAGATTCCTAATGAATCAGAAGGAGGCATGGTGCATCAGAATCCCCTGCACAGAAAGGGACTTCTTCCAACCTCATATGCCTCCTTCCCTGACGGAGAATGATTTCTTTCCTTCACTGTCACTGAGATCTATTTTTACTGATGGTCTAGTATAATATTGCTCTTGTGTGTTGGGACAGAAAAAATGAATGAGGACCACAGTTCAAAGGCAAGCTCATGACTCTTCTCCACCCATATTCTCTGTCCACTGTGCAAACCCTCTGTCCCTGAGGAGAAAAGGTATTGCTGTGATTCAACAGGTTTTAAAACATCCTTTGGGGCTTCCCTGGTGGCACAGTGGTTGGGAGTCCGCCTGCCGATGCAGGGGACGCGGGTTCGTGCCCCGGTCCGGGAAGATCCCACATGCCGCGGAGCGGCTGGGCCCGTGAGCCATGGCCGCTGAGCCTGCGCTCCGCAACAGGAGAGGCCACAACAGTGAGAGGCCCGCGTACCGCAAAAAAAAAACATCCTTTGAGTCACCGTGTGGAATTATTAGTCAGATCACAGCTGGTTTGGACTTGCTCTCTGCAGATGCTTGCTTTTTCTCTCCCACACAACTATGTGTCCTGGATCCTGGATGCAACTGCCTTGAGAACCACCTGCCCCTCCATCATCCCTACAATGGCTGAACGTTTTATTCCCCCCAGATTCATATGTTTAAATCTTAACCCCCCAGTGTGATGGTATTGGGACGTGAGGACTTTGCAAGGTGATTAGGTCATGAGGGTAGAGCCCTCGTGAATGGGGCGAGTGCTTTTATAAGAAGAAAGCTAGTTCACCCTTTCCACCACTTGAGGATACAAGGAGAAGTCGGCACCCTGCGACCTAGAAGAGGGCTCTCACCAAAACCCAAACATGTAGGCACTCTGATCTCAGACTCCCAGCCTCCAGAACTGTCAGAAATAAATTTCTGTTCCTTGGAAGCCACCCAGTCTATGGTACTTTATTCAAGCAACCCACGCTGATCCAAGAAACACATCTGCACAGGTGGTCCCATCAGCACATGGGCCCATGTCTTTTGATTTCTCCTGCTTGTCATATGACTAACTGATGTTTTCTCACATTGACGTAGTCATATCCAGGTTTGAGATTTAAGTTAAAAGGGCAGAAAAGAAGATCAAATCCTTCAGCCTGCTTTGCTTCTAAGCTACCAAGGTTTGAAGTCCTTCTCCTCAACCTAGAAATTGCATATTCTTCATCCAAGACTTACTTGGTCTAACTAACCTAATTTTCTCTGTATCAGCCGTAGTGCTGATACGGAGAAAATTTTAGTGGTCTGAAGAGAAGATCAAACCAGCCACAACATTCCTTTAAGCCAAAGCCCAATCCAGAGCAAGGCCCTAACTCTCTTCAGTTCTATGAAGGCTGAGAGTCGTAAGGAAGCTGCAGAAGTCTGGAGCTGACAAAGGCTTGTTCATGAGGTTTAAGGAACGAAGTCATTTCCATAATATACAAGTGCAAGGTCAATCAGCAAGTGCTGGTGTAGAAGCTGTAGCAAGTTATCCAGAAGATCTAGCTAAGATTCTTAATGAAGGTGGCTACACTAGACAACAGATTTTCCACGCAGATGAAACAGCTTTATATTGGAAGAAGATGCCGTCAAGGACTTTCATAGCTGGAGAGGAGAAGTCAATGGCTGGGTTCACAGCTGCAAAGGACAGGCTGACTCTCTTGTTAGGGGCTAATGTGACTGGTGACTTTAAGTTGAAGCCAATGCTCATTTACAATTTTGAAAATCCTAGGGCCCTTAAGAATTATCCTACATCTAATCAGCCTGTGTTCTAGAAATGGAACAACAAAACCTGGATGACAACACACCTATTTACAACATGGTTTACTGAATATTTTAAGCCCACTATTGAGAACTTCTGTTCAGAAAAAAAGATTCCTTTTGAAATATTACTGTTCACTGACAGTGTACAGAGCTCTGATGGAGATGTACAATGAGATTAATGTTGTTTTCATGCCTGCTAACACAACATCCATGCTGCAGCCCGTGGGTCAAGGAGCAATTATGACTTGCAAGTCTTATTATTTAAGAAATACATTCTGTAAAACTTCAGCTGCCACATAATAGTGATTCCTCTGCCATATCCAGGCAAAGGTAAACTGAAAATGTTCTGGAAAGGATTCACTATTCTAGATTCCATCAAGAACATCCATAATTCATGGGAAGAGGTCAAAATATCAACATCGACAGGAGTTTGGAAAAGGTTGATTCCAACCCTCCTGGATGGCTTTGAAGGGCTCAAAATTTCAGTGGAGGAAGTAAATGCAGATGTGATGGAAACAGCAACAGAAATAGAATCAGACATGGAGCCTGAAGATGTGATTGAATTGCTGCAATCTCATGATAAAACTTTAATGAATGAGGAGTTACTTCTTATGAAAGGGCATGACATCTTCATTTTAATACCAAAAATTAATTTTAAAGCAAAAAGCATTATTAGAAATTAAGATAGTTTTTAAAGATAAATGATAAAATGTTTTTATCATACAAGAATAATAATCATAAAATGACAATGATAAAATGTTTTAAGTCTCAGAGAAGAAATAACAATTTTATCTACTTCTTATGGACGAGCAAAGAAAGTGGTGTCAGTAGATGGGCTTTGCTGTGCATTGGGTGAGTGGACCCAAGTTTGGTTAGGTATCAGGGCACGTTTGAGAAGATTTACTCCAATTTTGAAAGAAGTTCTACTGTGAGTATAAGGCTATCAAACTTATAGCCTTATAAGGCTATCAAACTCCTTCTTTGAAGATAGTATGCTTCAAAGAAACTCTTTGTGAAAGGAAGAATAAATCAATGAATGCAGTAAACTTCACTGCTGTCTTTTTTTTGGGGGGGCTGCATTGGGTCTTCGTTGCTGCACGTGGGCTTTCTCTGGTTGCGGCGAGCGGGGGTTACTCTTCCTTGTGGTGTGCGGGCTTCTCATTGCAGTGTCTTCTCTTGTTGCGGAGCAAGGGCTCTAGGTGCATGGGCTCAGTAGTTGTGGCGTGTGGGCTCCGTAGTTGTGGCTCACGGGCTCTAGAGCCCAGGCTCAGTAGTTGTGGCACACGGGCATAGTTGCTCCATGGCACGTGGGATCTTCCTGGACCAGGGCTTGAACCCACGTCCCCTGCATTGGCAGGTGGATTCTTAACCACTGCACCACCACCAGGGTAGCCCTTCGCTGTTGTCTTATATTGAGATACTGGCACGGCCACCCCAACATTCAGCAAACACTACCCTGACCAGTCAGCAGCCATCAACATTGAGGCAAGACCCTCCTCCAGCAAAAAGATTATGACTTGCTGAAGGCTCAGATGGTAGCTAGCATTTCTTCGCAATAAAGTATTTTTAATTAAGGTATATACATTGTTTTTTAGACACAGTGCTATTGTACACTTCATAGACTACAGTATAATGTAAACATAACTTTTTATGCACTGGGAAATCAAAAGCAGCATGTGACTCGCTTATTGTGTTATTTGCTTTCTTTCAGTGGTCCAGAACCAAACCCACAATATCTCCAGGGTATGCCTGTATTATTCAGCACTAAAAAGGAAATCGGCTATCAAGCCATGAAAAGACACGGAGGAAACTTAAACGCTTACTAATAAGTGACAAAGCCACTCTGAAAAGATTATAGATTATGTAATTTCAACTATGTGACATTCTGGAAAAGGCAGAACTATGGAGACAGTAAAAAGATCAGTGGTTGTCATGGGTTGGAGGAGCAGGGGAATGAACAGACAAAGCACAGAGGATTTTTATGGCAGTAAAAATACTCTATAAAATGATACCATAATGGTAGATACATATCATTATATATTTGTAAAAAGCCATAGAATGTTGAACACCAAGATGGAACCTTAAGGTGAACGATGGACCATGGATGATTATGATGTGTCCATGTAGGTTCATCAATTGTAACAAATGTAAACTTCAGGGATATGTTAATACTGGCGGAGGCAGTGCAGGAGGGGCCAGGGGAAATCTTTGCACCTTTCCCTCAATTTTGCTGTGAACCTTAAACTGATCTTTAAAAACGTCTTAATTCTTAAATATATATACATACACATATATATGTAAAAAATATATATGGTATGGATTTAGGAAGTACATTTTCTTTTCTCTAGTAGGTAAGTCCATGTGGAGCTGACATCTGTTTGAAGCAGTAGGCCTGACCTTATCCTCAATCCAGTCTGAAATGTTCTCCTTTTATTAACTATTCTCCATCAAAAGTTCACACCACCCAGAAGCCTTACAAAAACAGGTTAAGATTTCAGCATGTATGTCTTCTTGTATATCTTTCATGTAACTGAAAAGGTACATTGAGGTGGCAGGTTAGGTGAAAGAAAGAAGAAAGAATTATCAGGAAGGAGTAAATATGAGAGTTAAGAGTTAAATAAAACAATGTAAATTCCCAGCTTAGGGAAAATTGGGTGGTTGTCTGAATCCTACTATAAGCTACTAGTCTACTTTGTATTTCAAATATTCTTATAATGAATATTTATTAACCATCCTTTATAATGTAAAACACTATTTTAGGCAATAAACACACACAGACTTACACATACACTCATATATATGTATATATCCCACCCCACAGAAAACTATATCTATTTATCTATAGGATAAATTAGAGGTATTATAAAGCACCCCTTTAAATATATCACCAAAAGAGAGAGGCAAAAAATATTTCATTGCTTGGAAATGTTGCCCACCATTTGGGATTCTTGTGTTCTGAGATCATATAACAATCTCAAGGATGCAAGTTCATCTCAAATTATTATTAGATGAAGACACTGTGTTTCCAAGGTGCTGCCACAGGCATCTGGATTTTATTGAGGTCGAAGCTGTGCCATGCTGACAACTGAGACACGGCTGTAAGAAGCTCAGCTCAAAACAGGAACTCAGGGTTTCCCTGGTGGCGCAGTGGTTGAGAGTCCGCCTGCCGATGCAGGGGACACGGGTTCGTGCCCTGGTCCGGGAAGATCCCGCATGCCGCGGAGCGGCTGGGCCCGGGAGCCATGGCCGCTGAGCCTGCACGTCCGCGTCCGGAGCCTGTGCTCCGCAACGGGAGAGGCCACAACAGTGAAAGGCCCGCGTACCACAAAAATAAATAAATAAATAAATAAAAATCTAACATTTATTAAAAAAAAAAAAACAGGAACTCATAGATTAAATGGTGAACAGAAATCATCATTGCCTATAAGGAAGGTCACAGGCACTGCATCCTAAGAGAAAGCTGAGTTTTATAAAATCAAAGGCTTAAAGTAGAATCAAAAGCTGTCAGCAAGAAGCACCATAGGAAATTGGGCAACTAAAACTATTAAAAGTATCTGCTTGACAATTCATTTTCTAAGCAAGGTATCTTGTTGTTGCTATCAACTCAAAAGTCCACATTTAAAATACGAAACAAGAGAATAACAAATAACTCATTTTTATGGTAACAACAGAGTAAATTGGTACTAACACAACACTAGGGAGTCAGATTATGAAGTCATTAGCTTTTTGAAAAAATAAGCTACTTTTATTATAAAAATAAAACTTGAACAGAGTACAAATGTGAAATGGGATAAGATAGGACTAGTGAAAAGGGAAAGTCTCACTTGTTGCAAGGGTTGAGATCCATCTTTATTTTTCCACATGAACCATTGTTCTCCCAATACTCGTTATTGAGTGAACCATCTTCTCTCGACTGAATTGAAATGTCACCTTCATATACACAAATATTCATAGGGGCCTGTTCCTGGACACCACTACACTGTTCTACTACCCCTGCTAGCACCAAATGTCCTTGTAGCTTTAAAACATAATGCAATATTTGATAAAAAACCATTCTCTTCCTGTATTACTCTTCTTTTTCAGAATGTTCCTGCTATTTTTACAAATAAATTTCCAATTGAAATTTACTTTTTCTCAGTTTCAAAAAAATCTATCTGGAAATGCTATTGACATCATATTGATATTACAGACTTTATTACTTTAGGGACAATATATACCTTCATAATATTAAATATTCTGCCTCATGATTGAGGTACAAATTATAAATTGAATAAACTCCTGAGAATGAAACAGAGGCTACGTGTAAGGGGGGGGGGTTATTAAAATGTTCCCTATACATATTATAGGTCATTTTAAAATAATGTAGAATTCCTTGCAGCCATCCTGAAAATCGGGGTGTAGGTATATGTGTGCATTTCAATAAACAAACGTTGACTATAATAATAATATTCCAATGAAAAAATATTTTGGCTTCTTCAGATAAAAATATATGACCATTAAGAGCGTTTCTTTCTTTTTTTTTTTTTACGCGGGCCTCTCACTGTTGTGGCCTCTCCCATTGCTGAGCACAGGCTTCGGACGCGCAGGCTCAGCGGCCATAGCTCACGGGACCAGCCGCTCCACGGCAATGTGGGATCTTCTCCGACCGGGGCACGAACCCGTGTCCCCTGCATCGGCAGGCGGACTCTCAAGCACTGCGCCACCAGGGAAGCCCCAAGAGCGTTTCTTTAGCAGAGTCTTAAACATCCCCAAATTCTATAACCAGAAACCAACATTTTCATAACCAGAATATCCCAAAGGTTAGTGAATTACTTGATCTCACACACAAAACAATCCTAACATGAAATTAGACAGTAGCATTATAGAAGACAACAGTACATCACATTAAAATATGTTAGGTAGAGCCAAAGAGTCATATTCTATCTGTGTATCATGCTTTACGATGCAAAGTTTGAAATGCAGGGTGCGTGAAGAGAAAAAGCCACACTCTGTAACAAGTTAGTTGCAAGAACCAGTAACAGATATAGTAGTAGATATCAATGCCTGATCACTGAAAGATGTTCTCTGTCCAGATGACTTCCACCATAACATTCAGGTAAAAATCCAGACAGCAAAATGATAGAATCGCTCTGGATTTGAAATCAGAAAATCCAGTTTCATGTTCTAGTTATTCAGCAAGTACGTAACAATCTCTGTGAACCTCGTCAGTAAATGATGATGGTGCCTCCAAAGTCCTTGTGAACAACGCTTGAGATTACATGTTGAACTTGCTCTATGAAACATACAGCATCATGCTAACTATGAAATCATCTCGATTTATTACTAGTTAGGCAGAGCACGGTTTTGGTCAAAGTTATGTAGATCATTTCTCAAAAGTCTCACTGTTCCCAGTAGAGGCCATCTGACTTCAGAAGCTGGGAAGCTAGCTTGTTAATAGGCAGCCTGCAGTATATCAACAAGCCTCAAGGTGGCCCTCTTCTACTCAGACCTGCAGTGGGAACAGCAACACAAGGGGGGCCTGGGGTCTATCCTTACATTTTGGTCTTGCTGCCCTTTATCTGTGTTTTTGTAGCACAAGAATCTTAATTCAGAAATCTCTGCATTGAGTCTGTTTTTCCCCAAAGACATCGTTTCTTCTTTCTTTAAACATTCAGCCACCATCGTGAGGTTTATTAACCCAACTATAAGAAATGTCGAAAAGGAGTAGAACAATTTGAGGAGTTTACTTTAATCACAAGTTTTGAAAGCCTCCTTAGTCAGGTCATCACATCAATCCCGTCATCTTTGTCATTTGGGTCATTTAAAAACGATGAATTCTCTATCCAGAAATGGCCTCTAAAACACATTCCTCGACTTAACTGTCTCGTGGTGCCTTGCTAGCCTGCGTGTTAACAATCAACGTAAACGATCCCAATGATGTGGGATCTGAGATTCTATTAATGACAAGTGCAATTTCTTTATCAAGAAAGGTTAAAATAGCTCCTTTGCCTTCTTCTAATCAGAATCAAGTATGTAGGACAAGCTGAGGGAAATCATCGTTGTGCAGGAGGCTGATGAAATATATTTCTTCCCACCTCAAATTGTTTGCTTTTCAGTTCATTAAGAAGCTCTCAGGAACACTGCGTATACACTTGATGTACTTTACTGGAAGCAGGGAATTAACACGTAACCTGTCTTCAAGGTTGAGTAGAACAAGTTTATAGGGCACTCTCCACACTTCTTCTGCTCACATCGAAATGCCCAACTTGCATTTCAGTTTGTCAATCCTGGGCACGTTGCTGAGAACATTTAACTGTTTGAGAAGATGAATTTAAGTCCTATACTCTCAGCAAGGATACAAGACGCCCAAGGAAAGAGACACCTAAATCTACTGTGTGACAAAGCACATAACATGATATTTTAATTAAAAAAACAGGTTATGGGAGAGAGGGGAGTTAAATGATCACTGCCTTTGAAACAGAGTTAATGAAAAGAGGTAGTATTACCACTAAAAATGGCCAAAATTGAGGGGTCAGTATAACTCTTTAGTTTTCTGTATACCGATTTTCTCATCTATAAGCTAGAAGGAAAAGAGTCAATCCTCACATGGTTTCACTTAGAAAATTGGTTGTTATCAACTTGAAAAATAAGCACCAGCCCAACTCCTACTGTAAAAAGTTTCCTAATCATTTGAGATAACATAATATGATGTATCCATCTTTCCATAAACGGAATTAGAGGTTGGTGATAAATATTTTTTTACTTACCCTTATGAATTTTAAGTTAAAAGTTTTTGTTGGCTTTGTTTTGCTTTTAACATTGAAATAGGCCTGGTTAAACTTATTTCAGCAAGCTCCTGTTTATAGCACATGATAGCAGTTTGCTTGTTTCAGAAAAATAGAAGCTATTATTGAATAATACAAAAACAATGGTTGATTAGATTGAAGTAATCAAGAATTTAAGGAACCCATATCAAACCAACAGTACTATAAAATCAGTCATAGCATTTAATGAATCAGCTCTTGAATAGAATTAATGTACTTAGAAGCAAACAGTTCTAGCCACAAATAGAATAATCTCACATTCTCACTTGAGATGAAAACAAAAACAATATATGAAAATTATCAAATCAGAAAAAGTTACAGCTACCATGGACAGATCACACTGGAGGATCAAGCATCGGCCAATGACAACCAAAGAGAGAAGGAATGCCCAGAACAACTATACCATGAAAACTCAACAGTTTAAGAAGCACAGCATTTGATGTAATATGACATAACCTTATATTTTTCAGTAAACTCCAATAATTATAATGTCATAATTGTTCAACAGCCACCACCATTTATTGACTGGTTCTTATATGCAGGATGCCATGATAAATGCTGGAAAAACAATGACAAATGACAAATGATCTGTGTCCATAATATTTTCCATCTTATATGATGACAAACAAGTAGTCAATTACAATACAGCATCACAGGCAATGTGACAGAGGTCATCAGCGTCTGTGGTAGCCTGAAGGAAGGGAGAAGAGGAGGATTGTCTGTTTAAATCTTTTCTATTTAAAAGATGATTAAGGGGCTTCCCTGGTGGCACAGTGGTTGAGAGCCCGCCTGCCGATGCAGGGGACGCAGGTTCGTCCTCCGGTCCGGGAGGATCCCACGTGCCGCGGAGCGGCTGGGCCCGTGAGCCATGGCCGCTGAGCCTGCGCATCCGGAGCCTGTGCTCCGCAACGGGAGAGGCCACAGCAGTGAGAGGCCCGCGTACCGCAAAAATAAATATATAAATAAAAAAAAGATGATTAAGCTTCAACCAAGACCAGTAGTAGAAGAAGGTATTCAGGCACTGTTCACACTTCGTGTGACAGAAAAAGTGAGTGAAATCTGGGTCTGTATGACAAGAACCCAGGGCAGAGAAAGTTGGTGAAAGGAACAGATGGAGGGGTCCACAAGGACCGGGCATAAGAGCGTCATCTGTCACAAGATGGACTTGGGACTTTATCATGAAGGCTGAAGAAAGTCACTGAAGGAAGTTCAAAAATTTTTTTACATTTAGTAAGATGTCTCTGGAAGTCTTATGAAAAATGGAATTGAGAAATTTAAGACAGAATAAGACTCAGGATGCAAAGTCCTCAGGAAAGCATTAAACAATAATTTCAGAGAGGAATGTAATATTCAAAACTGTTACAGTAATAGTTAAAACTTCCACACTTAAAGTGTAACTTCTCAACCATCCAGAACGCTTGGCTACTAAGAATTCATCCCCAAGTGCTCTGGTTAGTTCCAATGTCATGAAATAATAATTATTGGAATCATAGAATTCATTAATTTTTATCCTTTTCATAAATAAAATAACTCATCTTGTAATAATTGATATTTCTCATTCTATAATGATATTTTTCTGAAAATATAAGGTGGCCATTAAACAGACATCTCTTTTGAGAAGAAAACATTCAGTAAATGGTGTTAACCTTGAAATAGACAAAATAACCATTTTTGTTCCATTAAAATGCCAAATATAAGCCTTTACATTATTCCTCCTTTCTGATTTTATTTTTTAAATATTAAATTGGGGTAGGCTGAAGAAAGCATGGATGAATATGTGTTTCCTACTTAATGAAATTTCAGTAATATGTAGTGAAATTAATAAAACTCAAGTTTTTAAAATATTTTTATTTTGGAATAGTTTTAAATTTAAGGAAAAACTGAAAATATTGTATAGTTAAGAGAGTCCTCATATACCCTTCACCCAGCCTCCCCTCCTAAGTGTTTCAAATGAAAAGAAATCACGTGGGCATCTTCCACGGCTCCCTGGCAGCTCTGTTTAAGATGCCAGTGTTTTCACAACTGCAGAAATTAAAGTGCCCAGAGGAAAGTCAGGTCAGCAAAGGAGCAAAAGGAGAACAGACATCTCTAATGAGGGAGATGACTTTTTTTTTAGAGAAATTTTCAATGTAGCACCAATTGTTAAGATATTATTCCAATTTAGATGGATTAGCTAATTCTACCTGTGATTGGAAATTCATAGTCCACACTTCTTTAATATATATTTTAGTCCCTTTGTTTTTATGCAATAAAGTGAAAATTCATGAGTTGACTCCAGTTTACCATTACAAATCTCTAGCAGCATTCTCAGACGCCTACAGAGATAAAACCTGAAGCCCTGTGCATTATATAAACCAGAAAGGGCAAATGATGACACTCCTGTACCCAGAAATAATCACCAACTAGCATTACTGAGAGTTTTATTATATGTTCTTAGAAGACTAGGGATTTTCATGTCCATTTGGTTCATATTCTGAATGGCTAATAAACTGAATAATTATAAAAAATTAATATAACTGCTTTGGATTTGCTCTAATCAGTAAAAACAAAACAAAAACACTTAAGCATTATGAAAGTTCCTGTCACAGTTCTGATTTGTATTTTTCTGTATTAATTAAAAGTTGGTTTTAATCCAAGTATCAAAGAGAAACACTTTAGAAAATTAATAAGGTCATTTAAGGAATGCCATGGTAAAACTTTCTTGAGATATTATTTTTGAGTTTTTTCTTTTTCAAATAGAAATAAATATGATGGCACAACTTTTCAAATTTTAAGAGTATACATTATGGAAACATTTTTCAATATATCTGTATCTTTCACCCCAAGTTTTCTTTTTTTTAAATAGCTCTAAATGACAAATTTTATGTTAGAAAATTGTATTCTAGGCAACCAGCAAAATTCAAACTTGGGAAAACAGGAAAAATGACCTAGATTCATGAACAACAACTGAAAAAACAAAAGGAGATTTAGGGGGAAGGCGAGCAGGGGGTCAGGGAGAGAGAACATGTATATTAAAATAGCCTGAAGAGAGAAAACTTATCACAATGTATGGACTTTATTTGAATTCCAGTCCTAACAAATGAAGTGTAAAAAAATGTACCAGACAAACAAGTAAATGTGAACACTGACTGGATATTAAATAATAATCTGGTCAGACAGAGAAAGACAAATATCATATGATATCACTTATATGTGAAATCTAAAAAACAAAAGAAATGATACAAATGAACTAATTTACGAACAGAAACAAACTCACAGACTTAGAAAACAAACTTATGGTTACCAAAGGGGAAAGGTGAGAGGGAGGGATAAATTGGGAGCTTGGCATTGACATATATACACTACTATAATTAAAAGAGATAACCAACAAGGACCTACTGTATAGCACAGGGAACTCTGCTCAGTATTCTGTAATAACCTAAATGGGAAAAGAATTTGAAAAAGAATAGATACATGTATATGTATAACTGAATCACTTTGCTGTACACCTGAAACTAACAGAACATTGATAATCAACTATGCTCCAATATAAAATAGAAAAACTTTTTAATGATAATAAGGAATTATTATTTAATGAATTAATGGTACTGTGGATATTTTGTCTCTAACACTTCAAGCTAAATACTAAAATGTTTACAAATGAAATGATATGATTTCTGGGATTTGCATAAAAATAATCTGGGAACAGCAGAGGGTAAAGACAGGCATTGATAAAAACAATACTGAATAAATGAATAGAATAGGCCTGCAGGTACTCATGGAAATAAGACATTTATTATACTATCTCCTCTACTTTCATAAAGGTTTGCAATTTTCTATAATAAAAATATTCCAAAAAGGTATTCTAGTACCAGTTCTGTGACTAACTAGATATAAAACAATTAGAAAATCAATTAACCTCTTTGTCTCCTCATTGGTAAAACAACAGACAGAATCCAGTTTAATCACATTCCTTCAACAAGTATTTATTATAATATTCATTCCAACTCCAAATAATGTGATTTTCAATTTCTCAAAGTTCACCCCAATTACTATTTAAAAACAGACCCATTATCCACTGACACTACAATGTCATTTTAAGAAACGCTAAATACTTATTCATTGATTTGTTTATTCAACTAATATTGAGTGCCAATACTGGAAACAGTTATAAAGATGAAAATGAAGACACCCATTGCTGACCTCACTGATGGCGTATAAAATTAACATAATTGATCCAGTGAGATGAAAGTCATAAAGTAATAAGTATGCAAGTAAAACTGGACTTGTTTTCTACAGTATAGAAACAACAAGATTTTAGACACCCTAGGCCAAGAAGATGCCTCATTCATGATAAGTGCGATATTCTCATTCATGTTGGCCAACGAAGAAAGGACTCCCTTTCACGAAGCCAGAAAAATACCCCTCATCCTTAGAGCAAGATTCAGGGAGGAGTTTAGGGACAGAAAGATTCCACAGTTGGGCTTCTGCTCCTTCATCCTTCCCTTTTTCCCTTTAGGAAAAGGGAAACCTATCACCAAGGGAACACATCACTAAGGAAAATGACACGAACACACTATGGGGGAAATGCAGCTGAGGGCAGCAGGCATACAGTCCTGGCTTCTTGCTGGCATCAAGAGCATTGTCAGTTAGTGCCTCTTAGAAACAGGCCTGCAGTGCTGAGGTGCACCCCGCCTGCAGAGAGCAGGTTTGAGGTGCATCTCCGTGGCTTGAACAGGTCACTCACTCTGCCTGCTCACACAGGGCCACAAGCAAACAGGGCTCTGGTTTTTTATAATGCTCACTGAACTAAGATACACACAGTACTACTTTCTAAATCAATGAATGAATATAAAACAGTATACATACTGCTCTCCCTTTCTCCCCCTCTTCTTCCTCCTCTCTCACTCCCTCCCTCTTCCTCTCCTCTCCCATGACCTGATACAAACCAAATATGAGAACTTTAAAAGGTTTGGTTACATAGCTTATCTCAAATCACTGCCTGTACACAGTGATAGTCTGATTTCTTAGATCTTCTTGAAATGCAAAACATCTTGTTCGGAAACCAAGAGACGTTACCTCAACTTCCATAAAGCCGGTTTTCTTTTTCTTTTTTTTTTTTTTTTTTTTTGCCATACGCGGACCTCTCACTGTTGTGGCCTCTCCCGCTGCGGAGCACAGGCTCCAGACGCGCAGGCTCAGCGGCCACGGCTCACGGGCCCAGCCGCTCTGCGGCATGTGGGATCTTCCCGGACCGGGGCACGAACCCGTGTCCCCTGCATCGGCAGGCGGACTCTCAACCACTGCGCCACCAGGGAAGCCCTCTTTTTCTATTTTAAGAAATGTTCAGTGTCATGCCTTGTGGGTGGAGACAGACAGATACAAGTAGATGCCTTAGTGAAAGCCATGTGCGACAACCTCAGATTTCAAGAACCTTGAGAGGGATTAAAATGCAGACATTGCAGATTCGAATTTACAGGCGCACCCATAGTTAAACCTCCTAGTGACTGTACTCATCTACAAAGTCTGAAGCCTCTTCTTCTTTTCTCCTGGTTCACAGAAGGCTCCTGAATTTATGGATGTTTTACATTGTATCACTCTCCACACTCTAACATAGGTTGAAAACTGTGGTACTTTCCTTAAAGCTTCCTTTGCCATAGTTACAATTTCTAGTTCATTGCTGAATATAAAACAGAGAAATCCAAAGGCATAGGATATATTGTGCCTGTTTGTTTTTTTTTATTTTAAACGTTTTGGTTGCTTGGCACTAATCTGACTCTATTCAGATCAGTTTTTCTTGACCCCCCAGACTCCATCAAATTTTCCTATTCTTATTTTTTTTAATTAGTCTCTGCCTTTGTATCCATCCCCATCAGTACCTCTTTCTTGGGCTCCTGATTATTTAACATCTTGCTATTTCATTAGTAACACATATATAATACCTTCTAAGCGGAACCATTTATTCATGTGAGGAGCTGGACTCGGAGAATGGAATGGGGTCACTGGGCAGAGCAGAAGCCAGGAGTGGTTTATTGAATCTACAACCCTCCCCGATGGGTTCCTCAGTGGGCCTCCCTCCTTAACGTGCATCAGAATCACCTGGAGGGCTTGTTGGATCCTGGGAGGCCAGGCAGTCCCGGATTCAGTAAGTCTGGGATGGGGTCTGAGAATGTGCATTTCTTACAAGTTCCCAGCCGAGGCCATGCTGCTGGGCAGGACCAGCCTCTGAGAACAGCTCTAGATAGATCTGTATGAGTATTGGGACTCTCTCCGTTGTTCCCGTCCAACGTACTCAGTACTTATTTCTATTTCTTCCTATATCTGCAACAATTCAAAAATTATCATCAAAAAATGGTTACATCCCACCAAAAAAGAATAAATAATTATAATAATGCTCTATGAGCTTTTATTTAATTCCAAATAGTCTATGTTTATAGTTATTGACATGGCGTAGAGTGCTAAATGCAAAACAATGCTTTATCAACATTATTGTGTTTACAATGTTCCTGTTACATGGGTTTGACTGGGCAGGGTAGCAAGGTGGAGCTCAGAGAGATTAAGATCAGCTAGTAAACGGAAGTAGGATTTAACCCTAGCGTTTGCATAGGTGGCTTCCTCTGTAGCTCCTTTTTACTCAGAGTATGATCTTCAGACCAGCTGCCTTGGCCTCACCCGGGAGCTTATTAGAAACAGATTCCGGTCTCATCTCAGATCCACTGAATTAAAATCTGCATTTGAGCAAAATCCCCTGTGAATCACGTATTTCCCATGTAAAGCATGTTACAATTTGAAACGCACTATCCCACACTAACCTGCCTCCATAAAAAACAAGTAACTTCAGCAAATTTCCTTCCCCCCTCCCCTGCCAATCTGAGTGCCAGTTTTCACTTTTCAGCACAATTCTGAGGCTTTCTCAGGCTGAGGTGTGAATTTTTTTAGGGAGCGTATATGCATGGTTTAATTCCTTCCAAGCCCAAGAAAATGTGAAGGCTATATTCTATTTGTCATGTTAAGATCTTATGTACATCTAGCTATTTGGAGATTAGAGATGGATACTAATGTCTTCAGACATTTTTTTTTTTCGGTACGCGGGCCTCTCACTGTTGCGGCCTCTCCCGTTGCGGAGCACAGGCTCCGGACGCGCAGGCTCAGCGGCCACGGCTCAGGGGCCCAGCCACTCCGCGGCATGTGCAATGTTCCCGGACCGGGTCACGAACCCATGTCCCCTGCATCGGCAGGTGGACGCTCAACCACTGTGCCACCACGGAAGCCCTTCAGACAATTTTAATTGCAAAAAAAATGGGAGACAAAGGTTATAGTTTTAACAGAAGGTTAAATGATTCTGGGTTTTTTGTTTCTTTACTTTTGTATTGGAGGTATTTCATCCTTCGAAGCACTTCTCAAGGCGTCTCACATAAAGTCTCACATAAAATGAAATCTGTATACTTGTATTAAATTAAACAATAGATGCAATCTGCAACTGTAGTTTATTTTGGAGCACTTTACAAATTAAGTATGATTGGATTAATCCTTATTCTCAAATAAAAGCCTTCACCCAAGATCAGCCCAGTGAACTTGTTATTTTAACAAATGTTATTTTTCAAGCTAAAATAAAGACCTGGGCTAAGCAAAACTCTATCACTACTATTCCAGAAGACTTCAAACAAGCATGGAGGTCTACAAAGTAAATGAAATTTTCTATTATTATCTCAGACTCATAACCCTCTCCCCTCCACCCTTCATCTAAAATTGCCACAAATATTCTGTAACTGGGTCAGGGCACACTTGCTTGGAGGAAGAAAGACATATTAAGGAGCATTCATTTATGTCTCAGACATAAGGAGCAAGTGAAACAAATGTAATATCCTGTCCTAAGATTCGTGCATAATTTTCTGCTGTGTCCCAGCTTTCATCCCCAATTGGCAACATGTGACTCTCCTCCCTGACACTTACCAGGAAGGTATTGACTAAATCAATGGCACTTATTTTTATTCAGTATTTGTTTCGTTCCATTTGTATTATTTGTTTTGTCTATAAAACTGGTCTTCCTCTGAGTTCAGACTAGCATGGTTTCTGTGGATTAGGGTCGGAAATCTGTTCCACGGCTCTAATATCTTTGCTCTTCTCAAGATGACAGCTTGATCTTCCTTAAGTGCCAAACTAATGCGAAGAACTTGCCACACGTGCCTTAGGCACATGAGGTCACGGATGGTGGGCGCTTGGAACTGAGTGGGTAAGCGCTCAACGACCTATTCAGCACTCTGAACTTCCTCAAGGTCAACAGACAAAGGGAAGCACAGTAACTGGCAGGTCTTGCTTCATCACTCACGGCCCTTCTGCTGCATCATTAGCTCCCTACTGGCACATTCAGCAGCTTCTTATGTCAAATGTCCCCAAACTGCAGTCTCTTGACCCTCACGTACACCCTAGGCATTCAATGAGCCAGAGTCAGTAGAAGGAAGAATGCAGAAAAATCAGATCAGAATATAAGGCTTTGGGTAAAGTCGAAAACTTACTTGACAAGCCAAAGAAATAGGTCTCAAAGCAATATGGTTAATAAATTACAGATATAGCTATAGAATTGGGTATAGACAGACATAGATTAAATATGCTAGATTGATTTAAATTTCATAATAGAGCTTGCCTATAATCATTTTCATGAGATTTAAAAAAATAATAATACTGGTCTTTGTGTCAAGAATAAAATCTCATGCATTTCTCTATCAGAACTGCTAAGAGAAAGGAATCAAAGATAATAAATAGACTATAGATAGTCTATAAATATTCCCACATAGAGAACAAAGGAGAAGACAAGGCAGCTAAGTACATAAGCAAAGTCATGCTGGGGCAACTCACCCAGATTTCCACCTCTGTCACTAAGAGATGATTTGAGATGGAACACAATGGTTATCCACCATGATGTCACCCTCCAAAAGTTAGAAATATGCCCTGAATGCAACTGGCTTCCTCTTAACAACTTCTTATGAATATTCTTGATTTTACTTTAAAAACGTTAACCAATTTCCATTTTCACTCTGTATCTGTGTTAACTACCTGATATAGAAACCTTACATGGATTCGATTTACCTGTTCACTTCTAGACTTCAACCATATCCCTCTGTTCATCACACTTTTTAATACTTTTATGTCCAAACTCAAGTTCTGATCCTCTTGGTATGTCCTTACACCAAAACTGCATGCACCATTCCAGGGGGCACCACAGGATGATATCTTGAGTTAAAAACTCCAAACTGTTAAAATCAGAGTATCATCTGCAAGCAAGGAGTGGTGGGCTGTCAGGACCATCTGTGAATTTAACCTAAATGTTAATAGTCAAAATGTTCTGAAAACTATGCCCAAACATCAATTAAATCATTGGTGGTCCAAGGAAAGACTTCTATGGTTAGACCACTGGAAACAGATTTTAGAATCAATGAAGAGTACCCACAGGAGAAGAAAGGGGTTTGTTAACTAAAAGTAGATGTGGAGGAAGCGTTCCATTAAACTACAGAGAAGAAGAGAAAATCCTACTCCTTTTTGATATTTCAGGAGTCCTATTCTACAGGCAACTTCCTCACCCTGAACATCACCTACATAACTGGGTCTATATTTATTCTCAGAAATTTTAAATTAAGGAAGGAATGGTTCAGTTCACCCTTATATTAATGCTCACGATTCATCAGATGCTGCACTATACGTGTAAGAGGTTAGTAATCATATTAACCCAGACTAAAGCATTAGCTACATGTATTTCAATCTTCCATGAACATAAATTTTGTAAGTCTGAAAAGCATTGTTAAAGGAAACAATTAGTCCCATCATTTCATCCACCTAATTCTCACCTTTCACTGTGTGTGTGTGTGTGTGTGTGTGTGTGTGTGTGTGTGTGTGTCTATGTGCTTGTATTACAGGAAGAAGCACTAATGGACAAAAAGTGAAGTACTTAAAGGCATGATTCCCTGTAGTGAAATCTAAGTGACAAACTATATTCCATTTTAGCTCTGAAGCCACTCTTCATCTATAAAATGTGGAGAATGATAACCCACAGATCTTTACGAGTAACAAAAGAAATTGCACTTCCCATGCAGCTCCTAAACTGCAGTGACCTCACGGAGATGTTCATGAATATCATACATTTAACAACGGGGCACCACCTTGCTCCTCAAGGCACAACCGACCAGGGTGGATCCTATCAAAAGGTCACCTTGGGAACAGCTGGAGTTTAGATACTCAAAGGTTGAATGAGACGGTTACATTTCATATGTGATGGAAACAGGATAAAATAGAGCTTAAAAATGCTGCTCTGGACCAGCTGTGTGACCTTAGACAAAGTATCAAGAAACACTTCTAAGCTTCTCCATCCATCAAAATGAAGTGATAGCATCTTCCCCACACATTTATTGAAGGCATTTAAAATGATAAACTGCCAGGTCATGGAAGCAACCTAAATGCCCATCAACAGACGAATGGATAAATATGTGGTACATATACACAATGGAATATTACTCAGCCATAAAAAGGAACGAAAGTGGGTCATTTGTAGAGATGTGGATGGACCTAGATACTGTCATACAGAGTAAAGTAAGTCAGAAAGAGAAAAACAAATATCGTAGATTAATGCATATATGTGGCATCTAGAAAAATGGTACAGATGAACCACTGTGCAGGGCAGAAATAGAGACACAGACGTAGAGAACAAATGTATGGACACCAAGAGGGGAAAGTGGGGGGCCAGGGGAAGGGGGTTGGGATGAATTGGGAGACTGGGATTGACATATATACACTAATATGTATAAAATAGATAATAAAAAACCTGCTGTATAAAAAAACGCATGCTAAAAAAAGAAAATGATAAACTATGAAAGGAACATGGCACACAGAAAGCACTCAGTAAACACTCATCATTATTAATCAATAATCCATATATACATAGATCCACAGGTATCACTTAATAGGCTTCTCCATTAAACATAATATTTGATCCCCATGGATAGATAGCTTAATAGAAACGCTGCATGCTGTCAAACTCTAAATGTAGTCAGGCTTGCTTCAAGTTGCAAGCATTAAATTATATTTGACATCTCATTTAAAAATATCAGAGTAACTCAATGTCAGCCAAAACCCTACACTCACTTTAGAAAGATGTGGTTTTGAAAGAAAATAAAGTCTTCCCCATTATTATTTGGAAAACAGTACATTTAAAATGGCTTTTTGACAAATTTTTCTTGCATAATCCAACATTTCTGCAAATGCATTTCCTTTTGAATTATTTACTGATATCTAAAATGTAATGAATACAATTCTGCATTGTGACAGAATTTTTACTTACATTGAAGAATGAATTTTAGAATAGTGATTAAAATGATAGGAATTGGAGTTAGATAAAACTTGGTTCAAATCCCTACTAGGCTATTCTGTGATTCTGGAAGATTGTATTTTCCAAAGATGGCTGCAACAATATCTCCCATCTGTGATTCTGGAAGATTCAGGAAGACTGTACTTTCCAAGACGACTGCAACAGTATCTCCCAACCTCCATGCTTTTCATGCAATGTACCTTGACATTCTTCCACTTAATGGTAAGGATCCCTTCCCCTTGAAGCTGGGCATATCTTTATGACTGCCTCCACCAACAGAGTACTGTGGAAGTGACACCTGCAGTTTTCGTGATTTGACCATAAAAATGGCACACACCTCTGCTTTGTTTTCTTGGAGTGCTTGTTCTTGGAACCCAGCCCCCATGCTCTGAGGAAGCCTGAACTAGTGCATGTAAAGAGAGAACCCGGAAAGGCCATGGTAAATGTTCCAGTCAACAGACCAGCTGAGAGTTCAGCCCAGTCAACAGCAACATTAGTGACTGCACACGTGAATGAAGGCGTCTCCAAAAGTTTACAGCCGAGATCCATCATCCCCAGAATTCACGTCTTCCCAGCTGAGGCCCCAGACATCACGGCCCTGTGGTGCACTGTCCAAATTCCTGACCCATGGAGTCTGTATGACTACTACAATGGTTATGGTGTACCACTAAGCTCTGGGGTGATTTATGCAGCAATATTAAATGAAACAGTAACCTTGGTCTAGTTCTGTGTTCTGTCTAACCTTCACTTGCCTGAGACCCTAACCCGAGGAAAGAGAACCTCTAACACAGGGCTGATGAAGAATATATAACAAAGGTGAAAATATTAAAGTAGAAGTATTCACAGCCTCCCTCCCCAGGCTGCTCAGCAGAACTCTTTGTGTTGATCTGCTCCAAGGAATCTGTGGTCCTGAATAAAATAATGCATAAAAATGGAATATTGGAAAAAGATGAGAGAGAGAATAAAAACACCAAATAACTCTTGGAGAATAAGAATATCCAGATATCTAAAGAGAAATTTTAGGAAGTTTTGTTAAGAAGCATATTTTAGGATACAATTTTAGGAAGATTTGTAGGTATCTTATTGCTATGTACCTTGAAGACACTTCTCAGTATCTTCAAGAGAGCTTTGGGATAAGCAAACATTATTTTTCAGTTCTTTGTATAAATGTCTGTGTTTCTATTGTATATGACACTGGGCTGAATGGCCTTAAAGCAAAGGCCAGAGGTCCCAGATTTAGTTGGATTTCACCAAGCTATATAGTTATACTGTTATATAGTAAGTAAGAATCTGATGGACAGCATCTCAAATAATAAGAAGCTGATGATGGAACAGTATTTAATTATTAATCTTAGGGTCTGATACCTAAATCCTACCAGCATTTTCTTAGCCACATAATTTTACTTCATAGCACCTTGCTAGAAAAAAACAAAATTTTAGTTGTTTCATCCTACTTTATTTTTTGCATCAGAAAAAAAATGTGTTTTACTTCTATGGAAACAAAATTTTTCCAAATTATAGGTTCTTTTTTTGTGTGTGTGTGGTACACAGGCCTCTCACTGTTGTAGCCTCTCTCGTTGCGGAGCACAGGCTCAGCGGCCACGGCTCACGGGCCCAGCCGCTCCGCGGCATGTGGGATCTTCCCGGACCGGGGCACGAACCTGTGTCCCCTGCATCAGCAGGCGGACTCTCACCCACTGCGCCACCAGGGAAGCCCTTATAGGTTCTTTTGACAAATATTTACTGAGTGCTTTTTCACTAATACACACTATGTAACAAGCACAATACAAAGCAATACATGTATTCTTTCCTCAAAATGCCTATATCCTAGTTGGAAATAAAAGGAATAAGCATATGAGCAAGTAAACAATCAATATGTAAGTGTCAGATTAAAATTTAAGCCATGAATAGAAGACTCTTCATAAGAGATGTCAAGAGAACAGCACAAACCAAAAGTGTAACGCACTCAAAGAAGTACTGGCTTTGGTGGTGCAGTGGTTAAGAATCCGCCTGCCAATGCAGGGGACATGCGTTCTAGCCCTGGTCCGGGAATATCTCACATGCTGCAGAGCAACTAAGCCCGTGCGCCACAACTACTGAAGCCCACGCTCTAGAGCCCATGCTCTGCAAAAAGAGAAGCCACCACAGTGAGAAGCCCGCACACCGCAATGATGAGTAGCCCCCGCTCGCAGCAACTAGAGAAAGCCCGCACGCAGCAACAAAGACACAACGCAGCCAAAAAAATAAAAAAATAAATTTTTAAGAAGAAGTACTTGGCTTCATTCTAGAAGGATTTGGAAAATTTTCTTGTAGGTCAAAATGCCAAGTGAGGCCTTAAAGGAGAAATAAGATTAGTTATGCAGGAAGAAAGAAAAAAGTCATTCTGATCCAAGGGGTAAAGCACAAAGGCTATTTTTGTGTTGTTTAGTTGGCCAGTTGGTTGGTGGTTTGTTTGCTTTGGTTTCCTTTCAGTAAACAGACTGAAGCAGAAAAAATATGTATGAGAGAACTCAGTAACAAAAGTTTAAAAAGGCAGATAAGAATGAGTCTGTGGTGAGTTCCTTCTATCGTCATCAAGGAATCGCTAACGACTTCAGAAGGAAAAAGAAAGATAAAATCTTCTGCAATGCTTGCTCTGAAGGCAGCACGTAGGATGCATTAGAGGAAAATCTAGAAGCAGGGCAGCTGATTATTAATTACTGCCAAGTATGTGGTAATACAGACCAGAATCATCCAAAAATTATAAATACACTAAAGGCTGGGAGAATATTTTGATATCACTAAAAACAATTCCTTGATTTAGAAATGACGCTTCAAACAAGTCCCACGAGGACATGAGCTTATTCATGGCAGAACAAAACTAAAATTGAAATCCTTAGATGTTAATTCCACTCCTTCTTTGATACTATGAAATACCTCCTAAAACTACATTATTAATTAAATATCCTGGCAATTGATTACCTAACGCTAGTTTTCAGCTGAATAACTGAGTCTCCGCAGAAGCCTGGGCTCATTACACTTCCACAGAAAAGAGTAGATTTTAGCATCTCTTTGAAGTCTCGTGTTCCAGGATTTCTCCATAACGTAGCATCACTGCCATGAGATTACATTGGAATAACATAAGCAATACGTTTATATGAACCTTGTCACCGGGAAGCTTACATAAATCATGACTGGAAGTTTTTGTCATAATAAATCCAGTGTTAAGACAGTGGGTAAATTTACTGACCATTCTTAGCAGTTAAGGACAGATCCCAGGCAGGCACCCAAAGAATGTCTACACGAGGCCATGTATCAACATTTTTGACATGTCTTACTTACTTTCAGAAATTCATTCCTGCTTTGTTTCTGCAATGGGTTTAGAAGACTAGACAAAGTGAGAGCAGGACAACAGAAATGGAGGCTCAACCTGCCCTGTGATTGACACTGCGGAAACTGGATCCCAGCCAACACCGGCAGAGTTATACTCCCATGGCCCAGAAAAGCCACAGTTCCACGATAAGCATTTAGAGTGCGTTATAGAAAGACCTTTCTGATAAAGTCTGGAGAAGTGAATGGGTTTAGATTCATTGAATCTAATGGGTTTAGAAATGAATTGTTTAGAAGAACAATTTTATATTTTTAGGGTTGAATTTAGCTAAATGTGATTGCTTTAAATCTTTCTCTATATGTATCGCCTGTTAAATCCTTAATGCTAATCTTTAGCCCATTTATAAAGAGTTGTGGGTTTTTTAAGCTAAAAAATACGATTATCTCCTTACAGCAAACATGAGGCTGTTCAATGATCACAGCTGAAGTTAAAGCATCCCTACCAGTTGGTTGAAATATACTTAATTGTATGCTAATTATTTTGAATAGTAAGGACTTTTTGGAAATAAGTATTTTAAGTTAAACAAAGAAAACTCCTAAATTAGCATCATCAATGTCACAATTGCCTACATTACAAAAAAAAGGTAAATTATAAATCAAAATTTGAGTCATAAACACCATCTCATTCAGCACCATTTCACGTTCCTCCTGGTCTCATCCCTAAATGAAGCTATTTTGAAATGCAAACCATTTGCAACCATTTCATTTATTCACGCACACACACACACACACACAAAATGTTGTGTATATCTTAGCTGATAATACTTTCCATACATGTAGCACTTTATAAATTAGAAAATGAATTCACATTAACTGTCTGCAAAATCTTTCATGCAGAAACTATTTAAAAACATTATCCAAACGGCTTTTTTTCCTCTAAGTCCACTAAGTGCTGAGTATATCTTTGACTACATTCCCTTATGCTGTTTTCTAGTAAGTTATTTCACATTTTTACCATTTCACCAAATAACAGCAATCCTCAAATCAGTCCATTGAAATACATGCCCAGATAGTAACATGTAAGTACACAGGAAGAGTCAGAGGAAAGGTCTTTCTGAGGCTGCTTTAAACACCTAGAATAAAGGGGAAATTATTTCAGCAGTAAAAGAATCCGCAGGGACAGCAAAGCGCCAACTCTGATTAGAAGCCTTGAAAGCACTAACTGCAGCATCTCAAGATAAAATACGATTTTCAATAACTCACCCTGCATCGCAGCGCTTGTAAGTGGTGAGAGGTGATTGGAGGAGGAAAAAGGATTTGACCTTTTCTTAGTGAAGTAAAAGAAGTTCATCCATTGAACTGGAAGCTTTTAGTGGAGTAACTGGAAGACAAAGCTACATGCCTGAAAGGAAGAGAAAGTGCCGAGCTTCACAGTTTTATCAGAGAAGGTGCTTCAATGAGTTTACATTTCATTGAAACTCAAATTCCTACAGAACCACTGAACAGTCCCTTTAAGATTCAAAATTTCTCACAAATTCCTCTTTATTAAATTCAATGCATACAGAACACTGCAAAATGCGTTAAGTCCTTCAGGAAACATTACTGCATTGTACAACATATCAAAGCATATTAAAAATTATCTCTATAAGAGGGAAACATAAAACCAGAGCTTGTAAGATGTTAAAATAACTATCTGTCTCGTATTTAGCTATACACAAAATATACCCATTTCCTCTTTCCATGCAGCACTGCTACTTTTTTCTCCCATTTCATTGGACGTTTTTGGTGTTAGAAAATCTCAGGTTTACCTCCCATTGGATTATTTTCTTTGACTTGGCCATGAAAAACCCAGTTTTTTAAAAATGAATTTTAAATTAATGATGGTGCTGAAAAAGTAACATACTGCAGATATTAAATGCGGTTTGTTTTAGGTTTGTTAATAAACCATTAGTTTCTTTTGTAAAAAAATGTAGTTTTAACATCTACTTAGGTTATCTCTCCTTTATCATTTTAACCAGTAACTCCACGAAGCAAAGTAACTAGGAAGGAGTAATGCCTAGTCAATGTATATTCTGTATCTTAGAATTAATTTTCAATAATTTCAAAGGAAGAAAATGGGACCAGTCTACACCTAAGGAATCTGATGTGAGTCACCACTGATTCATTTCCTTTTACCCAGCATCTTGCACCAAAAAGGCAGTAAATAAATATCAGTTTCACGAATGAATAATAAAAATTAAGAGGCCGATAAGTGACTGAATCACAATACTGTTTATCCGCTGGAAATGATACATTAACCAGAAAACCACTAAGAACCTACATAAGACAAATGTTATTCTGACAAAAGCACTATAAAACAGTGTAAGTAAAGTGAGCAACTAGGAACTAAGTAAATAAAGCAATGACTGGTATAGTAGTCAGAACAGTAGCTTCCCAAAGATGTTCATGTCCTAATCCCAGAAATATATGAATATATTACCTGCGTAGATAAAATGACTTATTAAGCTAATTTACTAAGCTAAAGATCTTGAGATGCTAAGATTAGCCTGAATTATCCAGGTGGATACAATGTAATCATCAGGATCCCTATAAGAGCTGGGTATGAGTGTCAGAATCAGGGAAGAAAATACGACAATCAAAGCAGGGTTATGAGTGATAAAACTGCTAGCATTGAAGATGGAGAAAGGGGCCCACAAGCCAAGGAATGCAGGCAGCCTTAAGACACTGAGGAAAGCAAGGAAATAAATTCTCTACTATAGCCTCCAAAAGGAATGCAATCCTGCCAACACCCTGATTTTAGCCCAGTGAACTCCATTTCAGACTTCTACCTTCCAGAACTACAAGATAAATCTGTGGTAGTTTCTTAGAGCAGCAATGGGAAACTAGTACCTGGGGCTAAATATTACTTCTTAATTTCTAAATTCACTTTCAATTAAAAGAAGTCATTTTTACTTAAAAAATGAGTGTGAGCAAAAAACACAGTGAAGTATGTGACAGTTTCCACTCTGTCCATCTTAAAGGATACTACATAAGCCAATCCGATGTATAATGCAGATTAACTATGCATGGCGGAGGCGTGGCTCCTATTAACGGAGAATCTATACATCTACGACTTTTAAGTCAAAGTTAATTAAGCTGAAAATGCCATCTCACCATCTGGATGTTTCCTATCTTGCTGTTCAAAATGTGGTTAACCGAGAACACTTCAGATTTTCAATTTAGAAATGACTACTTTCTTTTCTCCTTTGTCAGATCCTCATCAGCAAGGGAATTCATAATTAAAAATAACTCTAAGCTTTGAGAGAGAGAAAGCCAACAGTCCCACGTTCCATATAAATACGCAAACTCTCTTTATGATTCTTTTACATGAACCTGCTTTCTCCATTGCATGAGGATGATAAGTATCCTACTGCACTAATAACCTTTCAGTATTATTAGCTATGTTTGCCTTTCAGGTCTAAAGTAAGTACCTGGTTGCTGGTTAAGAAAAATCTCTGGGGAGGAATGGCTTCTAAATGGTGTTTGTTTCTATAAACACAAAATGTCATTAATCCAGTTTTATCCCAGAGAGGATAGTTGTTTACATGCATTATGGTGATTTTAGTGTATCTTATTAAGGAATAATGGCAAACCAAAGCAACTGCATTAACACAGTCTTGTGATAAAATGTACGTTTTTGCTATTCTAGTCAGTTACTCCCATTTTATGACAGAATGAAGCCAGATGTGCTTGGTTAGGTTTGAGCTGTGAAGTCTGTAAAGGGGACCGCCTTCCACTGGTTTTCAGCATTGATGCTCCAGGCTGCTGTGCATGACTGTTCCAGAAGCAAGGCCAAACTTTAGCTGAAAAGAACTGGTCTTACCTCAAGAGGTTTCCCAAAAACTATGTTGCAGAAAGAGCTTCCCAGCAAAAAACTGTATATTGAAATAATTGCTGTCTCGAGGAATGGACTAGGTATGTAGCTGGCCACATGCCTTGCTGTAGGACCAGATACAGGCACAATTAGCTGCACTTGGGCAGTCCTATACTTGTGGATTTGGAGGCACGTGTGTAAAAACAGTAGGTGCTTTGAAAAGCTAGCTCTCAACAATGTGTGTCTCACTTCAAACACAGCTACATCTATTTTAAGCACTTAAATTTCCTTAATAAATTAAGCAGGTATGCCGAGTAGTTGCTTTCTCCGCCCTGACACCTGCTGCTTTCCATAATCTTCTGCATTCTCTATAAACGAGTGACAAGATCCACCCTGCTTGCTGGGGATCTTTTGGTGAACAAAGTGGGAAAGATATTTGTCTGGAAACAGCTACTCCCCTCATTATAAATGTCAGCTTTCTTTTCTCTAAGACATAACTCTATGAAATCAGATTCTTATTTTTCATAAAGGATTGATCTTTTTTTTTTTTTTTTTGCTTTACCCTAATAGCAACAAAAGCATGCCATTGATTTAATGGGAGACTTTTATTATCTAAATCACATTCACAGAAATTAAGTGCCAGTGAATCGTGATGTACTGGAACCAAGGTAGGATTCACTTCAGCATCTGGCTAAAGTCGAGGGTTGCAGTTTGTATCTTACTTGTGGCCCAAGTGAAAGCCAGTGGGTCTCTTCAGAATCACAAGTCCCCAGGTCTGTGTACGAGTGAAGCAAATCCCCGTTGCCTTTTGTAAGCGTGCGGTAAAGGTGGGGGGACAGAAAGCTCAAACACAGATTAGGAAGAATGGCCTAACAGAATTGAACTCAAACGGGTTTAGCACATCCTTGATGTACGACAAGCAGGCGCTATTAAGTGTGAGCACATCGCTATTCACTTACAAGTGCCTATAGAAGAATATTCAAGAGAAACTGTCAACTACCAGTGCAAAGAAAGTCAGGGCTAGGTGAGAAACAAATTTGGTTTCATGCCACTAGAATCTTTAGGGCGGAGGGAATGTCACAGGATCTAAGTTCTGTTAGGACATGAACGTGAGGCCTGTGTTTGTCTTGTTGACCAGAACACTCCCAGCCACTGAGTACAAGTCCTGCCCTGTGGTAAATATTTGTTGAATGAGGAATGTATGGTTAATTCAAATTAATGTCCAGTAAATTCCAACTGTCAACCCTTTAGGATCCTCAGAAAACCAGCTTTGAGCAAAGCTAAGATTATTAGATCTACAACATTAAAGAATAATATTACCATGATGGACTTACAGTAGTGTCCAGAAGGGGATAGTCAGAGGACCATATTTATAGTACTTAGAGTGTCATGGCCTGGGATACGTGATATTAAGGTGAGTCTTACAAAGAAGGAAACTGGCTAGAGTTGGGCAGAATGAATGACATAGTAGTTTTGGATTGGTAGGTGCAGTGTGGCAACCTTCTTGAAAAAAAGTCTAGATGAGGAAACTGTTGATCTTAATTAGTCAGGATCTCCAGAGAAACAATATATGTGGAAAGAGATTTATTATAAGGAATTACCTCATAGGATTATGGAAGCTGACAAGTCCCAGGGTCTGCAGGTTAGAGACCCAAGAAAGCTGATGGTCTAGTTCCAGCCTGAGTCCAAAGGCCTGAGAATCAGAAGAACCAGCGGTGTAGTTCCAGTCTGAAGGCCAGCAAGCTGGAGACTCAGGATGAGCCAATGTTTCAGTTAAATCCAAAGGCAGGAAAAAAGCCAAGGTCCCAGTTTGAAGGCCATCAGGCAGGAACAATTCTCTCTCACTCAGGGGAAAATCAACCTTTTGTTCAAGTCTTCAACTGATTTGATGAGGCCCACCCACCTTATGGAGGGCAATCTGCTTTAATCAGTTTACCAATTGAAATGTTCATCTCACCCCAAAACACCCTCACAGAAACACCAGAATAATGGACCAAATGTTGGGGCACCTCAGGGCCCAGTCAAGGTGACATGTAACATGAACTATCACACTCAATAAGTATGCTATTTCAGTTGGTTCACATTGTTATTTTCCAAGAACCAGCAGCTAACTTACATTTGCTTATTTTTAGCACAAAGTATGTCCAGTCCCTATATTGTTTAATTATGCTGGTTTCAGTTTCCAAACTTTTATCTTAGTTACTCTTAGAATCTCATGTTTAAAAACAAAGGTCCTAAAATCAGTGCAGTCATCTGTCCTATGCACGAGATTTTATGGTTGTCTTATGGCTAGCAAATTTCATACTGTGGCTGTAAACATGAAAAGTACATTAAAAGGTTGGGATTATCCAGATAGTCTACGGTATTCTCAGAGTGCATGCAGATAACTGAGGAAATATTTTGGAGTATAAGACATCTAGATAACAGTCTCAGTCTACGCTTTACAGCGAAAGTACCGTCTTACTTCCCTGCCATATCAGCCTTCATAATGCAAAACAGTGACATTTCAGAGCTCCCCAGTTACTGTGATTAGAATAGAACTCCTAATCAAGTGATTCAGGTCCTAGAGGAGAACTTTCAGCTGGCGAGCGTGATTACCAAATCCCTATTGCCATAGATCAAGGCCTAACAAAGTACAGCCCCAGGAGCCAAAACCTGTCCCCGTAAGAGTTTATGGGAAAGCACCACTCCCATTCATTTACACTTTGTCTCTGGTTGACTCAGCACTACGACAGCAGCAAAGGTAAACCACTATGACAGAAACTCTACATCCTGTAAAGCCTAAAACATTTACCATCTGGCCTTCTATGGAAAAACTTTGTTAGTCTCTGATCTGTATGGATACATAGACACAGAAGTTTTACAGATTGTCTTTCTATGCAGAACTAAATATTAACTCTGTAAAAGATTTTTCTCAGCTGATTATAACATCACAAAGCTGCTTTTCTTCTAAAATATCATTCTATTCCTTTTTCATATTTTATATGAGGTTTGCTGTGAAGATTCTAAGCTCACTTAGCCTTCTCTTCTTCGTTTCCTCAATAAGAAAATCATCTGGACCCTGTAAGTGTGAAGTAATAATTACAAAGAGTTTAGGATATGTCAAATAAAGAATATATGACAGCTGTAATATATCTAAAAATGTCTTACAATATATATGATACACCCACCATTTTGTTTTCATACACTGCTGTTTAGACCTACTATACTTCACATTCAGTGAATTATTACAGATACATATTTGCCCCTAAATGCCCACTTACTGATTACTTATTTTCAGTGACAAAGCCCCAAGGACAATCATTGAATAAGTATTTATCTGTGACGAATATTCATTTAATCCATGTCTTTGCAAGGAGCTTCACAATTGACAGGACAATAAATAAGCTTTTCATGCCCATTTCCATTCCGGGTTCATTTGCTTTCTCCACACCCTTGACTTCACACGAGGTAAAGTCTGCATGTTTGTGGCCTGACTTGGGAAGGGGTAGTTTCATTTGTGCCCCACACTAACTCCCTTAAACTCAAAATACAACTGTGAGAACAGTGATTAATTAGTTCTCAGATTTGCCATCTACTTCATTCAAGTCCTACAAGGTGAGAAATGACAAATTTGGACTAAGAGAGAAAGAATGTTAATGAGGTTGTGATTCCACCCTTTGAAACAGAAAGAAAGGAGTGGTGAGCCTTGCACGGCAGTCACCGGTGCGCTGGTGAACGTTTAACCAGGGCCTCAAAGCTTGGAGGGGGAAACCTGATTTGCAGTGTTTGCCTAGTTTTGAAGTGTAGATCGTCCCAAGGACGATTTCAAGCTATCCACCTGATGTCACCGAACACAGAGTTGGGAAAAGACGCACAGTAGAACGCTATTTTATAGTTTCTCCTCCATAAGATACAATGTTACAGGTAAATGAACTTAAGAGCAACGATAATAATAAAATGTAGGAAAATAATTAGGAGGTGACAGATTTTTAACATTGCTTACTTTTGCTTTTAATATAATTTAGTTCTAAATTTATTGTTTAGAACAACAAGGTCCTACCGTGTAGCACACGGAACTATATTCAATATCCTCTGATAAACCATAATGGAAAAGAAAATGAAAAAGAATATATATATGTATATATGTATGTACATATATACACATATATATATATAAACTGAGTCATTTTTCTGTACAGCAGGAATTAACACAACATTGCAAATCAACTATACTTCAATAAAATTTTTTAAAGTGTATAATTAATTTTTAATAATAGCTCTGCTTAACCACCAGATCACAAAATTCCTGAAAACTTCACAGTCATCTCCCACCAGCTGGTACAAGCCAACTTTCGTGAGCTTGAACAAGCCAGCTCTAGCACATCACTGCTGTGAGTCTATATTCTGCATAAGATACAACTGCGCTGCTTTTATTTTTTATGAGAGAGAAACTTCATTATTTTTCTTTTCTAATACAAACAGAAAGGCACAAAAATTATAATCATCCTCATTAGTTCACTCAGTCCCATGTAATTAATTTTTTTTCATCTTGATCTTTTGTTAGTACTTTAATCAGTTTTCCATTAGAGTTCTGAAAATGCTTATTCATTCAGTTAAGCAGTATAGTCAGTTACCAGAAACCTGTACTCGTCAGTCTTTTCCATGAATTCCTTGAAGATGAAACCCTTTTATAGGAACATTTTGGCAAAAGCATCAGAGTACACCCAGAACTGTCTGTAAATGACAAAAGACTAAAAAATGACCACGGTTAGGGCTTCCCTGTTGGCACAGTAGTTGAGAGTCTGCCTGCCAATGCAGGGGACACGGCTTTGTGCCCCGGTCTGGGAAGACCCCATGTGCCGCGTAGCGGCTGGGCCCGTGAGCCATGGCCGCTGAGCCTGTGCGTCCGGAGCCTGTGCTCCGCAACAGGAGAGGCCACAACAGTGAGAGGCCCATGTACCGCAAAAAAAAAAAAAAAAATGACCACGGTTAAAGGTTTGATGGAAGTTCATAATAATGCAATTGACAAGGAAATTTAGTTATTTCTAATGCAATTGACAAGGAAATTTAGTTATTTCTGAGATACACATTTTAAAGTAATAACTAGAAATATGACTTATAACATTATACCAGAATATATAAGATTTTTAGAAATTTCATGTAATGTCTGAAACATTTATATTAACGTATTTCCATACAAATAATCCAAAGAAACTTTAGTATTAGTTGTTGTTTTTTTGTTTGTTTTATACTGCAGGTTCTTGTTAGTCATCAATTTTATACACATCAGTGTATACATATCAATCCCAATCGCCCAATTCAGCACATCACCATCACCACCACCACCACCACCACCACCACCATCACCACCACCACCACCACCACCATCACCACCACCACCACCACCATCACCACCCCACCGCAGTTTTCCTCCCTGGGTGTCCATACGTTTGTTTTCTACATCTGTGTCTCAATTTCTGCCCTGCAAACCAGTTCATCTGTACCATTTTTCTAGGTTCCACATACATGCGTTAATATACTATATTTGTTTTTCTCTGACTTACTTCACTCTGTATGACAGTCTCTAGGTCCATCCACGTCTCAACAAATGACTCAATTTCATTCTTTTTTATGGCTGAGTAATATTCCATTGTATATATGTGCCACAACTTCTTTATCCATTTGCCTGTCGATGGGCATTTAGGCTGCTTCCATGACCTGACTATTGTAAATAGTGCTGCAATGAACATTGGGGTGCATGTGTCTTTTTGAAATATGGTTTTCTGTGGGTATATGCCCAGTAGTGGGATTTCTGTGTCATATGGTAATTCTATTCTTAGTGTTTTAAGGAACCTCCATACTGTTCTCCATAGTGGCTGTATCAATTTACATTCCTACCAACAGTGCAAGAGGGTTCCCTTTTCTCCACACCCTCTCCAGCATTTATTGATTGTAGATTTTCTGATGACGCCCATTCTAAGCGGTGTGAGGTGATACCTCATTGTAGTTTTGATTTGCATTTCTCTAATAATTAGTGATGCTGAGCAGCTTTTCCTGTGCTTCTTGGCCATCTGTATATCTTCTTTGGAGAAATGCCTATTTAGGCCTGCTGCCCATTTTTGGATTTGGATGTTTGTTTTTTTTTTAATATTGAGCTGCATGAGATGTTTATATATTTTGGAGATTAACCCTTTGTCTGTTGATTCATTTGCAAATATTTTCTCCCATTCTGAGGGTTGTCTTTTCATCTTGTTCATGGTTTCCTTTGCTGTGGAAAAGCTTTGAAGTTTCATTAGGTCCCTTTTGTTTATTTTTGGTTTTATTTGCATTACTCTAGGAGGTGGATCAAAAAAGAACTTGATGTGATTTATCACAAAGAGTATTCTTCCTATGTTTTCCTCTAAGAGTTTTATACTGTACAGTGTTACATTTAGGTCTTTAATCCATTTTGAGTTTATTTTTGTGTATGGTGTTAGGGAGTCTTCTAATTTCATTCTTTTACATGTGGCTGTCCAGTTTTCCCAGCACCACTTATTGAAGAGACTGTCTTTTCTCGTTGTATATCTTTGCCTCCTTTGTCATAGATAAGTTGACCATAGGTGCATGGGTTCATCTCTGGGCTTGCTATCTTGTTCCACTGATCTATGTTTCTGTTTTTGTGCCAGTACCATGTTGTCTTGATTACTGTAGCTTTGTAGTATAGTCTGAAGTCAGGGAGTCTGATTCCTCCAGCTCCTTTTTTTTTCCCTCAAGACTGCTTTGGCTATTCGGGGTCTTTTGTGTCTCCATACAAATTTTAAGATGATTTGTTCTAGTTCCGTAAAAAATGCCATTGGTTATTTGATAAGTATTGCATTGAATCTGTAGATTGCTTTGGGTAGTATAGTCATTTTCACAATGTTGATTCTTCCAGTCTAAGAACACGGTATATCTCTCAATTGGTTGGTATCATCTTTAATTTCTTTCATCAGTGTCTTCTGGTTTTCTGCATACAGGTCTTTTGTTTCCCTATGTAGGTTTATTCCTAGATATTTTATTCTTTTTGTTGCAGTGGTAAATGGGAGTGTTTCCATAATTTCTCCTTCAGATTTTTCATCATTAGTGTATAGGAATGCCAGTGATTTCTGTGCATTAATTTTGTATCCTGCTACTTTACCGAATTCACTGATTAGCTCTAGTAGTTTTCTGGTAGTATCTTTAGGATTCTTTATGTATTCATGTCATCTGCAAACAGTGACAGATTTACTTCTTTTCTAATTTGGATTCCTTTTATTGCTTTTTCTTCTCTGATTGCTGTGGCTAAAACTTCGAAAACTATGTTCAGTAACAGTGGTGAGAGTGGGCAACCTTGTCTTTTTCCTGATCTTAGTGGAAATGGTTTCCGTTTTTCACCATTGAGGAAGATGTGGGCTGTGGGCTTGTCATATATGGCCTTTATTATGTTGAGGAAAGTTCCCTCTATGCCTACTTTCTGCACGGTTTTTATTATAAATGGGTGCTGGATTTTGTCAAAAGCTTTCTCTGCATCTATTGAGATGATCATATGGTTTTTCTCCTTCAATTTGTTAATATGGTGTATCACATTGATTGATTTGCCTATATTGAAGAATCCTTGCATCCCTGGGACAAATCCCACTTGATCATGGTGTATGATCCTTTTAATGTGTTGTTGGATTCTGTTGTTAGTATTTTGTTGAGGATTTTTGCACCTATTATTCACGAGTGATATTGGTCTGCAATTTTCTTTTTTTGTAGTATCTTTGTGTGGTTTTGGTATCAGGGTGATGGTGGCCTCATAGAATGAGTTTGGGGGTGCTCCTTCCTCCGCAATTTTTTGGAAGAGTTTGAGAAGGATGGGTGTTAGCTCTTCTCTAAATGTTTGATAGAATTCACCTGTGAAGTCATCTGGTCCTGGACTTTTGTTTGTTGGAAGATTTTTTTTTTTTTTTTTTTTTTTTGCAGTATGCGGGCCTCTCACTGTTGTGCCCCCTCGCATTGCGGAGCACAGGCTCCGGACGCGCAGGCTCAGTGGCCATGGCTCACAGGCCCAGCCGCTCCACGGCATGTGGGATATTCCCAGACTGGGACACGAACCCATGTCCCCTGCATTGGCAGGCGGACTCTCAAACACTGTGCCACCAGGGAAGCCCTGTTGGAAGATTTTTAATCACAGTTTCAATTTCATTCCTTGTGATTGGTCTGTTCATATTTTCTGTTTCTTCCTGGCTCAGTCTTGGAAGGTTATACCTTTCTCAGAATTTGTCCATTTCTTCCAGGTTGTCCATTTTATTGGCATAGAGTTGCTTGTACGAGTCTCTTAGGATGCTTTGTATTTCTGCGGTGTCTGTTGTAACTTCTCCTTTTTCATTTCTAATTTTATTGATTTGAGTCCTCTCCCTCTTTTTCTTTATGAATCTGGCTAATGATTTATCAATTTTGTTTATCTTCTCAAAGAACCAGCTTTTAGTTTTATTGATCTGTGCTATTGTTTTCTTTGTTTCTATTTCAGTTATTTCTTTTCTGATCTTGATGATTTCTTTCCTTCTGCAACCTTTGGGTTTTGTTTGTTCTTTCTTCTCTAGCTCCTTTAGGTGTAAGGTTAGATTGTTTACTTGAGACTTTTCTTGTTTCTTGAGCTAGGCTTGTATAGCTATAACTTCCCTCTTAGAACTGCTTTTGCTACATCCCATAGGTTTTTGGATCATCATGTTTTCATTTTCATTTGTCTCTAGGTATCTTTTTATTTCCCCTTTGATTTCTACAGTGATCCCTTAGTTATTTAATAATGTATTGTTTAGCCTCCATGTGTTTGTGTTTTTCCATTTTTTTCCATGTAATTCATTTCTAATCTCATAGTGTTGGGGTCAGAAAAGATGCTTTATATGATTTCAATTTTCTTTAATTTACTGAGGCTTCATTTGTGATCCAAGATGTGATCTATCCTGGAGAATATTCCATGCACACTTGAGAAGAAAGTGTAATCTGCAGTTTTTGGATGGAATGTCCTATATATATCAATTAAATCTATCTGGTCTATTGTGTCATTTAATGCTTCTCTGTCCTTATTTATTTTCATTTTGGATGATCTGTCCGTTGGTGTAAGTGAGGTGTTAAAGTCCCCCAATGTTATTGTGCTGTCGATTTCCTCTTTCATAGCTGTTAGCAGTTGCCTTATGTATTAGGTGCTCTTATGTTGGGTGCATATATATTTATAATTGTTATATCTTCTTCTTGGATTGATCCCTTGATCATTATGTAATGTCCTTCCTTGTCTCTTGTAACATACTTTATTTTAAAGTCTATTTTATCTGATATGAGTATTGCTACTCCAGCTTTCTTTTGATTTCCATTTGCATGGAATATCTTTTTCCATCCCCTCACTTTCAGTCTGTTTGTGCCCCTCAGTCTGATGTGGGTCTCTTGTAGACAGCATATATATGGGTCTTCTTTTTGTATCCATTCAGCAAGCCTATGTCTTTTGGTTGGAGCATTTAATCCATTCACGTTTAAGGTAGTTATCGATATGTATGTTCCTATGACCATTTTCTTAATTGTTTTGAGTTTGTTTTTGTAGGTCATTTTCTTCTGTTGTGTTTCCCACTTAGAGAAGTTCCTTTAGCATTTCTTGTAGAGCTGGTTTGGTGGTGCTGAATTCTCTTAGTTTTTTCTTGTCTGTAAAGCTTTTGATTTCTCCATCAAATCTGAATGAGATCCTTGCCGGGTAGAGTAACCTTAGTTGTAAGTTCTTCCCTTCCATCACTTTAAGTATATCACGCCACTCCCTTCTGGCTTGTAGCATTTCTGCCGAGAAAGCAGCTGTTAACCTTATGGGACTTCCCTTGTACCTTATTGGTCATTTTTGCCAATTTGATTACTATGTGTCTCGGCATGTTTCTCCTTGGGTTTATCCTGTATGGGACTCACTGCGCTTCCTGGACTTGGGTGGCTATTTCCTTTCCTATGTTAGGGAAGTTTTCGACTATAATCTCTTCAAATATTTTCTCTGGTACTTTCTCTCTCTCTTCTCCTTCTGGGACCCCTATAATGTGAATGTTGTTGTGTTTAATGTTGTCCCAAAGGCCTCTTAGGCTGCCTTCATTTCTTTTCATTCTTTTTTCTTTATTCTGTTCTGCAGCAGTGAATTCCACCATTCTGTCTTCCAGGTCACTTATCCGTTCTTCTGCCTCAGTTATTCTGCTATTGCTTCCTTCTAGTGTAGTTTTCATTTCAGTTGTTGTATTGTTCGTCTCTGTTTATTCTTTAATTCTTCTAGGTCTTTGTTAAACATTTCTTGCATCTTCTCGATCTTTGCCTCCATTCTTTTTCCAAGGTCCTGGATCATCTTCACTAACATTATTCTGAATTCTTTTTCTGGAAGGTTGCCTATCTCCACTTCATTTAGTTGTCTTTCTGGGGTTTTATCTTGTTTCTTCATCTGGTACATAGCCCTCTGCCTTTTCATCTTGCCTCTCTTTCTGTGAATGTAGTTTTTGTTCCACAGGCTGCAGGATTGTAGTTCTTCTTGCTTCTGTTGTCTGCCCTCTGGTGGATGAGGCTATCTAAGAGGCTTGTTTAAGTTTCCTGATGGGAGGGACTGGTGGTGGGTAGAGCTGACTGTTGCTCTGGTGAGCAAAGCTCAGTAAAACTTTAATCCGCTTTACTGTTGATGGATGGGGCTGGGTTCCCCTACCTGTTGGTTGTTTTCCCTGAGGTAACCCAACACTGGAGCCTACCTGGGCTCTTTGGTGGGGCTAATGACAGACTCTGGGAGGGCTCATGCCAAGTAGTACTTCCTAGAACTTCTGCTGCCAGTGTCCTTGTCCCCACGGTGAGTCACAGCCACCCCCTGCGTCTGCAGGAGACCCTCCAACACTAGCAGGTAGGTCTGGTTCAGTCTCCCCTGGGGTCACTGCTCCCTCCCCTGGGTCCCGATGCGCACACTACTTTGTGGGTGCCCTCCAAGAGTGGAGTCTCTGTTTCCCCCAGTCCTGTAAAAGCCCTGCAATCAATTCCCACTAGACTTCAAAGTCTGATTCTCTAGGAATTCCTCCTCCCATTGCCGGACCCCCAGGTTGGGAAGCCTGACGTGGGGCTCAGAACCTTCACTCCAGTGGGTGGACTTCTGTGGTATAAGTGGTCTCCAGTCTGTGAGTCACCCACCCAGCAGTTATGGGATTTGATTTTACTGTGATTGAGCCCCTCCTACCATCTCATTGTGGCTTCTCCTTTATCTTTGGATGTGGGGTATCTTTTTTGATGAGTTCCAGTGTCTTCCTGTCGATGATTGTCCAGCAGCTAGTTGTGATTCTGGTGTTCTCACATGAGGGAGTGAGAGCACGTCCTTCTACTCCGCCATCTTGGTTCCTCCCCCCACTTCTTCGTTATTAATAAAGTTTAAAACAACTCTCTCACTTCTCACCTACTCCCTGTCACTCATACAGACATACATTCATATATACACAGAGTCTTATTGAATTTCACATCTCTGGAGCAAAGATTGTATACCCAATGGCTGTCACCTTAGAGGTGACAATCAACTGGCAATTTTTTAATGTTTTTATGGGCTGAATGCAAGACATCATTACTTCCTAGTTTTGGTTGAGGAGTCTTGCATATCAAACTGCAGATCGCCACACAAACTACTTGTGAGTCAAGATAAGATGTCTTATTAAGCTTTGCATACTCAGAGCATAACATAAGGCACCAGACATGGCAGGTACTCAGGAAATACTTGTTAAATGAAACACTGATTAATTAATATTGCTCTGAAAGAAAAGGGTCCCATATTTTTCCCTCCCAAAATTTCAAAAACTATTCAATCACAGAATGCAGCTAGTTCTTTTGGAAATGTTCAATAGAAATATTTTGTGCTGCATCAGTACAGATTTCAAACAATTACAGACACAAATGAATTTTTAAGGATTTTTAAGGATTCTGCATACTTCAAATGTTCAATTTAAAGACTGAATTTCCTAGGTGAATCAACAAAGCCTACTATTGCCTAAACTGAAAAATTCACAGTTATAAAGCACCCAGAAAAGTACCTAGCAAATAGTAATTTCAATAAACTTTTATTGAAAGCAACACCCTTAATTTGGCTAAGAAAGCACTATCATCATGGCCACTCATCACTAAATAAGAGCTCTAAAGTTTAAAAATATATGCCAGAGAAGAGAAAAATACAGATGTAACCTGTTCAGGTTATAGATTTTATCTAAAAGATAATGCTCGATGGACTTGATCAGGCTATAAGTGAAAGCTTTAGAATTTTGAATCATTTTATTTTTAAGTATTTTGGAAGTTCTATGAAACAATTTAAATTAGTCCCTAAGTACAAGGTAGGGGTAGGGAAAGGATATTTTTGTTATTCAGTAAACACTGCACATGATGTCTTGTCACCCAGAGATAAGTTTCTCAAAAAAATAGTAGCAGTGTCTTTGGTCTTTCTTAGCCAGCTAATGGGACTTACTGAAGACATTCACACCATTATGATTCCCAGATTGAACCCTGGACTCTGAGGTCACAAATGCTTGGTGGACCTTCCCAATATCATAGCAATGTTTTATGTTTTGTTTGTTTAGGGAGGGTTTGATTTCTGCCTCTATGTCCCTCAGGAAAACTTTCAGAAACCCAGATTTTTTTTTTGTTCCTGATTTTGCCTCTCTTCCTGCTTTGAGCTTTACCCCCGATTTCCACAATATTAGCAGCTACTAATTGTTTTTCTTACCAGTGACCAGCTCCATCTCTGACCTGCCACACCCCCAGTCCAGTTCCCCAAGTAGGTTCTCAAAAGTTTGACTGCTTAAAGCTGTGACTACTTAAGGGCAAGATGTCTGTGTTATTTACAATTCTGCAGTACCTTAGGACACCAGTGTCCAATTGAATTAATTAAAATTAAATTAATTTAATTAGAATTGATTTGATTTAATTAATTCAATTAATTAATTAATTAATTAAAATTAATTCGACTGGCCAAATGGGAACACATTCCAACATTCAAAGATAACATCTGACTGCTTCCATTTCCCAAATATTATAGTCTCAACCAGAAACAAATCACATCAAATGAACTCCTTCTTTTAAAAATCACATGACTAGCACATTAAAGAATAGATGATGCTATTGATTGTCTGGATTTTAATACGTCATTTGATTAGGTGTCTTTCAGGTCCTTTCCAGTCAGTTGTCCAGGCTTCCTGGAGACACATATCGAAATTTCTATGTCAAATATCAGTAGTATTGATTTAAAGCGATATTTTTGGTTAGCATTTCAAAGTGTTTTTATATACATTGTCATATTTTATATATATAAAATTAATTATATATCAGCTGATGGACATGAAAATTAAAGATCACTATCATAGCAGCTAATAAAACTCAAATCATTTGACTGAAAATCACTAGTTGTTTCCACCACACCATTCTGCATTATCTATTTCTCTGTCGTTCATAGTTTTTCTCTCAGCATCTTTATTATATAATAATAACAGGAAATGGGTGAAAGAGTCCAAAAGGTACAAACTTCCAGTTATAAAATAAATAAGTAATGTGGATATAATGTACAGCATGGCAAGTGTAGTTAATAATTTTTAAAAAATCAGGAAGCAACTTAAAACTGATGCACTGCCTGACTTGTAAAAAATACTGCTTTGGGGAATTCCCTGGTGGCGCAGTGGTTAAGATTCCACCTGCCAAGGCAAGGGGCACGGGTTCAAGCCCTGGTTGGGGAGGATCCCACATGCCACGGAGCAACTAAGCCCATGTGCCAAACTACTGAGCCTGTGCTCTAGAGCCCACGAGCCACAACTACTGAGCCCACGTGCCACAACTACTGAAGCCCGCGTGCCTGGAGTCTGTGCTCCGCAACAAGAGGAGCCGCCGCAGTGAGGGGCCTGCACACCGCAGCAAAGAGTAGCCCCTACTCACCACAACTAGAGAAAGCCCGCACGCAGCAATGAAGACCCATCGCAGCCAAATATAAATAAATAAAATTTTTAAAAATTACTGCTTTTTTTGTATATTAGAGTGATGGTTTTCAAGGATCTCTTTTTTAAAAAATCTAATTTTAAAAACTGTTCTACTGAAGTATAATATGGATAGAGAAAAGTTTACAAATCACTGCAGAATTATCACAAAGTGAACAAATCTATGTTACAACCACCCAGATCAAGAAAGAATGTCCCCGGTAGCCTTCTTCGTGTTCTCTCCCAATTAATACCTCCTACCTCCTCCTTGAAAGGACCTGTGGTGACTTACAACACTTAGTGTAATTGGGACTTTACATAAATGGAAGTATGCATCCTGTATTGTGCTGTCAGGCTTCTTTTGCTCCAAAGTATATGCATGAGATCATCATGTTGTTGCTGTAGCTTTAACTTACTTACCTTCATTGTGTAGAGAATTCCATTGTATGAACCCATCACAATTTATTGATCCATTTTATTTTGGAGGGAATTTAGGTCATGGTCCATTTAGGGTTAACATGAAAAATGAAGTTCTGTTCATTCCTATGCGTATCTTTTTTGATGCACGTGTGCATGCATTTTGGGGGGCATACATCAAAGACTAAACGTGCTGGATCATTAAGGTAATCTAATTTTAAGAAAGTTTACTACATGTGACGGCTTTTATTCCTTTTGTTAATTTACATTCCACATGTATTCCTGAATTCATGAATTCTGAATTTTTCAGAACTGCCTCTTTAATTTTTATAACTCAAGTGAACTTTATTTTGACCATATCTATCACTTGGTATAAACTTCCTGAACTTCTGGTTTCTCCATATAAGTTTTAAAGGAAAATTATACTTTACTCTCTAAGCTTTTTTTTTTAACTAGAGTAATTGGAATCATTCTTAAATCTATCTCTGTAAGAGCTCTTTTAAAGTGTACTGATAGTACAATTGATGATTGGAATAGTAAACTGAAGACTGATGATGGCAGATACAATACCTGTATGTCTTAATCATTATAAATGCCAACCAAAAAGAGTTTCTGAAAGGAACTGCTGCTATTAACATACTCTGCAAGAAATCCTTACTTCAGGATTATGGAAGTCAAATTTCACTTAATCCCAACATTTCATTCACTATCCATGAGAGTAAATCAGGTTTAGTGATCTGGCAACTAAAGCACATAAATATCATTAGCCTTTTTCTTAGCCTGTGTCCAATGTTTGGGTTCCCACTGTTAAAACAAGTATGCAAGTGTGTACTTAAGGAAATCAAAAACCTGAGCCTTTTTTTTATCGTAAGTATTTATAGTCACTCTATCCATTATCAGTAGACCAATGGCTATTTGTAGAGAGTCTGTAGCTTGCAAATCACAAGTGACTCTTACTGTATCACCCACTGTCTAGTTGGAGCAATTTTATTTATTTATTTTTTAATTAACACTCTCAAGAATGTAACATGAGAATAAAATAGAAGAAAGCGTCAAATTGATGCAGGTGTCAAAACATCTGATATCTTCAAAATCATGATAAAAGTCAGCAATGGAAATTCTGAAATAACAAGACAAGGTTTTTCAAGGCCTACTTGAGGGAAGTACTACCACTTAACTGCAGACACTCTGATTAAATTAAATGATTCATTTTTAAGGCACTGTTTAAATCTGAATCCCCCATTCACATGATGAGAAAAGACTTCATTTATTACCAATTACAGTGACCTTGTTCACCAGTGATGGAGAATTGAGTACAATGCAGTTGTAGCAACAGCCTGCATTATAATACAGACAGGATTAGACATGACAGAAAATTGATCATTTTCCAGATAGTTTAGGCCAGTCACAGAGTAATCAAGCAGACTGTTGTACAACTGATGACAGAGAGGTCAGACAGTCCACATAACTAGGTTCTTTTTCATCGGACTAGAGTTCACCCAGGTAATTCAGTCATTATGACAGCCAAAAATTCGTGATTGATGAAGTGATTTTCAGTTCAATTCCAGGACAGCCTACCTCAACCCCATTGCCTACCATTCAGTACATTACTTTTCCATTTGAAGTGAAACTGTCTAACAGTAAGTAATAATTTTTGAGCCCAAATAGCTTTAATAGCTACTCAGTGGAAATTCCAGCTAGAGAGTCATCAATCCAGCTTAATCCTAGGACTGCTTTAATCCACCTCCACATGTGCTTTGGTTTCAAAATAATTAAGCAATAATAGTGGGACAGAAGAACTCTATTGGTGCAACTAATTTTTCCAATTAATTGTGCAATGGTCAGAGGGAGACCTTTTATCTTTATGTTGATTGATAAAAATCAAAATTAAGTTGAATTCAAATAATCCAGATCTTCAAACAAGTGTTCAATTGTAGTCTAGGTTCTCTTTCAGTTATAAAAATTTCCTTAAGCTGTACTTTAAAAGATTTTAAATGACTCAGAGGTCAGCAGGATGAGACATAGTGGGAGTTTATTCCTAGCAGAGCAAATTTCAGGAGCATAGGTATAAGAGCATGAAACAGCATACTTCATCCAGGGAACAGCACATAGCTCAGCATGGGACCCATGCAGGAGACATGGCAAGAGTGATAGAAAGGGCTCCAAAACTGAATTAAGAGGTTGAAAATGCATCATTAAACTATGCTGGTGGTGGTTTTAAGCAAGAAAGAGATGTGTTCAGAAATCCTATTTTTAAATCACCCTAGATATCATGCAGAGAATTGATTAAAGTGGGATATGTCTGCAAACAGAAGGACCTATAGGAAAGGCATTGCCCTAGTCCAGGAAAAAAAAAAACTTAGGGCTTGAACTTAGGCAGTAACTGGGGAGTGGTTAGGAAGGTTCCAACAAGACTTGTGTAAAAAGTTGAATAGGTGAGACTTAATTATCAAGTGACTGTGGGTAGTGTAAAGAGAAGTAGGATTCTAGAATGATGATACCTAAACTTCTGCCTCTGAGGGAGATGCATGCTCAGTCTGAGATATGAAAAGTTTAAGTTACCTGGCTTCGTTCCACAGGGACAGTATCAGGAGGCAGTTGAGAGGTAAGATCTTGGACTGACATATGAACGAGGTAATTATCGGCATACAGGTGGTAGTTGAAGGCATACGGGTGGATGATGTCACCTGGGTAAAGCCTATTAGAAAAGAAAAATTAAACGTTAGGACCTTGGAGAACACAGACAAGACCACAGAACACCAAAATGGGGAAGTCAGAAGTGATATGGGTTTGGTTCAGCAGACAAGCCTTGGAGCAACTAGAGTAGTAGGAGATGGCAGCCAAAAATTTCCGATCACTCAGATAACTACCAGTTCTACGTAGCAGGGACTCCTCCTAAAACTGAGTTCTTCTGCTGAGTTTATGATCAACCTCTCTATCCAACACTTTACTTCCTGTCTTTTCCTGAAGCTGCTCCCCTCCAGACTGAGGAGTATCGAAGAAAAGGAAGGACTGAAATGGTATGCAAGCCCCTGTGTCCCTGTCCTTTGAAGTGAAAGGCTTCTGCTTTAGTCTCCCAGGCCTCCCTTGGGTCTCAAAAGGCTGGCTCAAGAGTTAAAAATTGAGAAATGGGAAGACATAGAAACAAAGGAGAGCTGTTGGGCCGGGAAACTGGTAACAATCTAGACTATAAATCCACCACACAGCAGCATCACGGAACTCTCAGTTCCCTGAATACAGAAAAAGGCCTGGCACACATTCCTAAGTTGTTTTTACAGGAAGCAGACCCTCCGGATGAAAACCACTGACCACAAGCATAGACCCTAGACTGGCTCAATCCAGAAGGATGATGACGCTCGAAGCTTCACCTTGATGCCAACCAATCCGAGAATTGTGCACGAGCTGATCACGCCCCCTGCAGCCCCCTCCCTCACACTGCCTTTAAAACTCCTTCCCTAAAAGGAACTTTGGGGAGTTCAGTTCTTTTGAGCATGAGCTGCCTGTTCTCCTTGCTTGGTTCCCTGCAATAAACACTGTCCTTTCCTTCACCACAACCTGGTGTCAGTAGATTGGCTTTACTGCACATGGCAAGCGGATCCAAGTCTGGTTCAGTAACATTGCCAAGTAGCCAAGGGAGGGGAGAATTCAGGTTGGCAGGAGTAATCAGCAGTGGCAATACCATCCGGAGGTTGGGTATTACTGAAACATAAAAATGCTCATTAGGTAGGTCATTGTGGAGACCTTTCTGGAGTTCAGCCATGGAGGGCAGACCAGCATCCTGATAATACAACTGGACACGTGTTATGGGTTGAATTGTGTCCCCTAACCCCCAGCACCTCAGAATGTGATCCTACCTGGAAATAAGGGTGTTGGTGTAGTTAGTTAAGATGAGTTCATACTAGATTAGAGTAATCCCTTAATCCAAGTGTTCTTATAAAACACCACAATCCCTGCAATCCCACTCCTGGGCATATACCTGGAGAAAACTATAATTTGAAAAGATACAAGTACCCCAATGCTCATAGCAGCACTATTTACAATAGCCACAACATGGAAGCAACCTAAATGTCCATCGACAGAGGAATGGATAAAGAAGATGTGGTATATATACACAATGGAAAATTACTCAGCCATAAAAAGTAACAAAATAATGCCATTTGCAGCAACGTGGACAGACCTAGAGATTGTCATACTAAGTGCAGTAAGCCAGACAGAGAAAGACAAATATCATATGATGTCGCTTATATGTGGAATCTTAAAAGAAAAAGATACAAATTAACTTATTTACAAAACAGAAATAGAGCCACAGAAAAGAACAATAACAAAAAAACTTACGGTTACCAAAGAGGAAAGTGGGGGGGGGGGGGAATAAATTAGGAGTTTGGGATTAACAGACACACACTACTACATAAAAAATAGATAAGCAACAAGGACCTACTGTATAGCACAGGGAACTATACTCATTATTTTGTAATAACATATAAGGGGAAAAATCTGTAAAACAAGTATATATACATATATATATAAATATATATATATATATGAATCACTTTGCTGTACACCTGAAACTAACACATTGTAAATCAACTATACTTCAATAATAAAAAAAAAAAAAAGACAGCCTAATGGACACATAGGAGAACACCTAAGGATGACCGAGGCAGAGACTGGAGTGGCACAGCTGCAAGGCAGGGAACACCAAGGATTGATGGCCACCACCAGAGGCTAGGAAGAACCAAGGAAGGATTTTTACCGAGTCCTCAGGGCAACAGGGCCCTGCTAACACCATGATTTTGGAATTTCAGGCTCCAAAACTGTGAGAGAAGTTATTTCTGTTGTTGCTTTCAGCCAGGCAGTGTGTGGAAACTGCTAATAGCACTCAACTGGGCTCAAAGTCAGCCTAGGGTAGGAGGGCTGTTCCCAACCAGGACATACTTGATCAGCTCTCCCATGACCTCCTAGTCATTGGATGATGTTGTACCTGGTCTCTGATTTCAGCAAAGGGCCTAAGTTCATTCCAGTTAAATTGAAAAATCATTTTTCTTTGTATTTTTAATCACATGATGTCAATAAACAGGTTAACTGAATTTACACTTTAAAAGACACAGTCTTCTGGGCCTGTGCCTTACTTAAACTTTGTACACATACAAGGTTAATTGGATAATTAAAGTCATTTCCCAGAAGATTTAGGTCAGAAAAATAATTAACCTGAATTATCTAGGTGATAAATTTTTTTTTAATAAAAAGGATGTGGGGCAGAGACGGTGATATTTTCTCCTGACCTGTATGTAAAAATGCCTCAATTTTCGTGTGACTTTTGATGCATAGACTGAGCTCCATTTGAAAAAAATAAAAATTAAAAAGTTCACATAAGGAATATGCAAGTCTTATTTTTGAATATATCCATTAAGCTCTCAGGTGTCTCACTGTTCCCATATTACTTTTTCATTATCATCATAGACCTCCAAGCAATGAAGAATATTCTCATAACTTTTTTTTTTAGCTAGTATACCATATTTCAAAGTTCCTGGAATAACCTATGTGTTTTATGTTTGCATTCTTTCAGGAGATGAAAATATATATATTTCAAGAAAGAAGAAAAAAATCCAGCTCCTGATGCAAAATGTAAGGGGAGAACACCAACAAAATCTAACTTGCACAATAAATCTGTCAGATCCTTGACAGGCATGTTTATGTTGACCTCTTTCTGTTTGGAGAGAAAGGAAAGGAACTGGTGTTGATCAAAGGTTACAGCAGAATAAAAAATAAACTGGGACACAAAATAGTGACATGGATTTCCCCCACCAGTCAGGACTCCGTGTTTACTATTTTTATTTCATTATGCTTACAAAAGCAAACTACAGTGAATTTCCCTTTATATTTCTTTAAGAATGAGAAGAGAAATGCTCCTTTGTTTGCAAGTGGCATGGAAGCTGAAAATGCTAATACTATAACTATTTCAATGCTTGATCATGGTTCTTCCTGTCTTTAATATACAACATGGTTTATTTTGACCAATAAAAACCCTAAAGAATCAGGGCATCCTCTGCTTATTGTAACATACAAACAGGGCTATATCACACCTATCTGTCCACTCCATCAAAGTCTTTGAGCGTTCATTTGAAGGACTCTTTTATGGGAATATATATATATGTGTGTGTGTGTGTGTGCGTGTAAATATATATCCTTGTAAGTTTATATATATGTACACTCGCAGATGTATTTGCATCCTCTGTTGTGTGTTTAAGGTGTTACATGGACTTAACGATACAAAACATTGTATTACTGCCTTTTTAATGAAACACATTCGAGCCCCATACCTCTTCTAATCATCTTAAGGTGATAAAAATGTAGCTATATATAAACAGATCTGGGTTTCACAAAGCACTCCTATAAAAGTATAAAAATAACTGGAAGAGTAGCAAGAAAAGAGAGAAGGAAAACAGAAAGAAGAGGAAGGGTAGATCTGATTAAGGATTATTTTGCATCTATGACATTTCCAATATTCACTCAGAGAAGGACTCATTACTGTCATAATTTTTTATATAGTAAGGTTGTGACACAAAACATGAGATAAAGTTGGTAATGGAGACAGGTATCCTAAGCTTAAAATGTGGGTTTCATAACTATAGGTGAATGTTGCTCCTCGGTGGTCTGGGTGCACATGGAAATCGACCTGCACAGCAGCTTCTCCATCCTCACGGCCATGTGGCCAGGAAGCCAGGCAACCATTAACGATATGGCCACTTGGGTGCCCCACTATTAACAGGCCCTGAGCTGGGTGCTATAGCGACCCAGAGACTGGCAAACACATAATTAAATGCAAATTATGTATTTCCTATGACAGACAGAGACAAAGGCATTTAGGAGAGAAGAGTACTTCTTTGAGTGAGTTGGGGAGATCAGGGAATGCCCTGGGATAACTAAGTTTATTGTGGTGATCACTTTGCAACATATACATCTATCAAATTATTACGTTGCACACTTTAAACTAATACCATGTTATATATCAACCATTTCTCAACAAAACTGAGAGGGAAAAAAGAAATGCTCTGCAGAAGACTAATCTTCTAGCTGACTTTGAAGGAAATACATAATTTAAAGATACATTTATGGGGATAAAAGAGCAAGTTGGGCAGAGGGAATGTGTAAAATTGGGGATTTTAGGAATTACATTATATTATTTACAATAAACGAGAGGATAAAATAAGATGGTTGCTATGAAACTACTTTCCAAAATCTAATTTTATTATCGTAATTAACATTCAGCTGAGATAGCAAGTGGATCCTCTGAATTCACAGACTTCATAATTCCAGTTAATTTTCCAGTTTGTTCCCAGTAGCTTCAAAATTCCTGAACTATAAAACTTTGTTGAGACACATAAATGACTTCCAGGAATTTGAGGAATAAATCTTAAGATGCAGGCATCTTCAAATTGATTTCTAAATTTAATGAAATTCTAACAGACACAGTAATTTTTAATTGACAAAATATTGTAAAATTAACCTGAGAAAATGAAAGGGCAAGGATTTCTTTACAATTTTTTTTGAAAAAATATGATTGATGAGAAAAGAATTGCTGTCTTACATAGCCCCAAAGGAAAACAATGGATATATATAGATATGTCGATGTAGATATATAATTTTAAAGCAAAATTCAGAGCTGTACATATTGCTGGAAATGGCTTTGGCAGACAAGATCCCAGAAGTTAGGGAATCACACAGCTAGCTCTTAGATAAACCGGGCTACACACAGGGACCATAATAATGAGAATTACTTGAGAATATTCCATGGTACTTCTGTTTCCCGGTTTTTCCCTCTCCCCTCCATCTCCAAACTTTGAGTTCCCTTAGGGGCAAGTACCTTGTTTATGTATCCTTGGATCTCTATCCCAGGAAAGAATCTGGTGCATGGTTGGGGACTATGAGAGCCGTAACCATAGTTCTCTGTACTTCCCTCACAAATCTTTTTATTTTTTGACTGCATTTTACTTTTTGTTTGAATTTTATTTTTTTAAACAGCACGTTCTTATTAATTACCTATTTTATACATATTAGTATATATGTCAATCCCAATCTCCCAATTCATCACACCACCACCACCCACCCCCGATTTCACCCCCTGGTGTCCATACATTTGCTCTCTGCATCTGTCTCTGTTTCTACCTTGCAAACCGGTTCATCCGTACCACTTTTCTAGATTCCACATATATGCGTTAATATACAATATTTGTTTTTCTCTTTCTGACTTGCTTCACTCTGTATGAAAGTCTCTAAGTCCATCCACGTCTCTACAAATGACCCAATTTCGTTCCTTTTCATGGCTGAGGGATATTCCACTGTATATATGTACCACAACTTCTTTATCCATTTGTCTGCTGATGAGCATTTCTGTTGTTTCCATGACCTGGCTATTGTAAATAGTGCTGCAATGAACATTGGGGTACATGTGTCTTTTTGAATTATGGTTTTCTCTGGCTACATGCCCAGTATTGCGATTGCTGGGTCATATGGTAATTCTATTTTTAGTTTTTTAAGTAACATCCATACTGTTCTCCATAGTGGCTGAATCAATCTACATTCCCACCAACAGTGCAAGAGCGTTCCCTTTTCTCCACACCCTCTCCAGTATTTGTTGTTGTAGACTTTCTGATGATGCCCATTCTAACCAGCATGAGGGAATAACTCATTGCAGTTCTGATTTGCAGTTCTCTGATAATTAGTGATGTTGAGCATCTTTTCATGGGCCTCTTGGCCATCTGTATCTCTTCTTTGGAGAAATATCTATTTAGGTCTTCTGCCCATTTTTGGATTAGGTTGTTTGGTTTTTTTTAATATTGAGCTGCATGAGCTGTTTATATATTTTGGAGATTAATCCTTTGTCCATTGATTCATTTGCAAATATTTTCTCCAATTCTGAGGGTTGTCTTTTGGTCCTGTTTATAGTTTCCTTTGCTGTGCAAAATCTTTTAAGTTTTGTTTTCATTTCCATAACTCTAGGAGGTGGGTCAAAAAGGATCTCGCCGTGATTTATGTCAAAGAGGGTTCTTCCTATGTTTTCCTCTAAGCGTTTTATAGTGTCTGGTCTTATACTTAGGTCTTTAATCCATTTTGAGTTTATTGTTGTTTATGGCGTTAGGGAGTGTTCTAATTTTGTTCTTTTACATGTAGCTGTCCAGTTTTCCCAGCACCACTTATTGAAGAGACTGTCTTTTCTCCATTGTATATCCTTGCCTTCTTTGTCACAGATTAGTTGACCATAGGTGCATGGGTTTATCTCTGGGTTTTCTGTCCTGTTCCACTGATCTGTATTTGTTTCATGCCAGTACCATATTGTCTTGATTACTGTAGCTTTGTAGTATAGTCTGAAGTCAGGAGTCTGATTCCTCCAGCTCCTTTTTTTTCCCTCAAGATTGCTTGGGCTATTTGAGGTCTTTTGTGTCTCCATACAAATTTTAAGATATTTTGTTCAAGTTCTGTAAAAAATGCCATTGGTAATTGGATAGGGATTGCACTGAATCTGCACTGAATCTGGAGATTGCTTTGGGTACTATAGTCATTTTCACAATATTGATTCTTCCAATCCAAGAACATGGTATATCCCTCCACCTGTTTGTGTTATCTTTGACATCTTTCATCAGTGTCTTACCATTTTCTGAGTACAGGTCTTTTACCTGTATGTTTATTCCTAGGTACTTTATTTATTTATTTATTTTTTTGTGGTACGCGGGTCTCTCACTGTTGTGGCCTCTCCTGTTGCGGAGCACAGGCTCCGGACATGCAGGCTCAGCGGCCATGGCTCACGGGCCTAGCTGCTCCGCAGCATGTGGGATCTTCCCAGACTGGGGCACGAACCCGTGTCCCCTGCATCGGCAGGTGGACTCTCAACAACTGCGCCACCAGGGAAGCCCAGTACTTTATTCTTTTTGTTGCAGTGGTGAATGGGATTGTTTCCTTAATTTCTCTTTCTAATCTTTCATTGTTAGTGTATAGGAATGAAAGAGATTTCTGTGCATTAATTTTGTATCCTGCAACTGAACCAAATTCACTGATTAGCTCTAGTAGTTTTCTGGTGACATCTTTAGGATTTTGTATGTATAGTATCATGTCATCAGCAAACAGTGACTATTTTCCTTCTTCTTTTCGAATTTGTGTTTGTTTTTTTTCTTTTTCTTCTCTGATTGCCATGGCTAGAACTTCCAAAACTAAGTTGAATAATAGTGATGAGAGGGGACATCCAGGTCTTCTTCTTGATCTTACAGGAAATGCTTTGTTTTTCACCAGAGAATGATGTTTGTTGTGGGTTTGTCATATATGGCCTTTATTATGTTGAGGTAGGTTTGCTCTATGCCCACTTTCTGGAGAGGTTTTATCATAAATGGGTGTTGAATTTTGTCAAAAGCTTTTTCTGCATCTATTGAGATGATCATATGGTTTTCCTTCTTCAATTTGTTAATATGGTGTATCACATTGATTGATTCGTGTATATTGAAGAATGCTTGCATTCCTGGGATAAATTCCACTTGATCATGGTGTATGATCCTTTTAATGTGTTGTTGGATTCCGTTTGCTAGTAGTTTGTTGAGGATTTCTGCATCTATATTCATCAGTGATATTGGTCTGTAATTTTCTTTTTTTGTAGTATCTTTGTGTGGTTTTGGTATCAGGGTGATGGTGGCCTCAAAGAATGAGTTTGGGAGTGTTCCTTCCTCTGCAATTTTTTGGAAGAGTTTGAGAAGGATGGGTGTTAGCTCTTCTCTCAATGTTTGATAGAATTCACCTGTGAAGCCATCTGGCCCTAGACTTTTGTTTGCTGGAAGATTTTTAACTACACTTTCATCAGTTGGTGATTGGTTTACATTTTCTATTTCTTCCTGGTTTAGTCATAGAAGGTTGTACCTTTCTGAGAAGTTGTCCATTTCTTCCAGGTTGTCCATTTTACTGGCACAGAGTTGCTTGTAGTAGTCTTTTATGATCCTTTGTATTTCTGTAGTGTCAGTTTTTACTTCTCCTTATTCATTTCTAATTCTGTTCATTTGAGTCTTCTCCCTTTTTTTCTTGATGAGTCTGGCTAAAGGTTTATCATTGTTTACCTTCTCAAAGAACCAGCTTTTAGTTTTATTGATCTTTGCTATTGTTTTGTTTTTATTTCATTTATTTCTGCTCTGATCTTTATGATTTCTTTCCTTCTACTAACTTTGGGTTTTGTTTATTCTTCTTTCTCTAGTTCCTTTACTTGTAAGGTTAGATTGTTTGAGATTTTTCTTGTTTCTTGAGGTACGAGTTTATTGCTGTAAACTTCCCTCTTAGAATTGTTTTTACTGTATCCCATAGTTTTTGAATCATCGTGTTTTCATTGCCATTTGTTTCTAGATATTTTTTTATTTCTTCAGTGATCCCTTAGTTATTTAATAACGTATTGTTTAGCCTCCATGTGTTTGTGTTTTTTACATTTTTTCCCTGTATTTTATATCTAATCTCATAGCATTGTGGTTGGAAAATATGCCTGATATGATTTCAACTTTCTTACATTTACCAAGGCTTGATCTATAACCCAAGATATGACCTATGCTGGAGAATGTTCCATGTGCACTTGAGAAGAAAGTGTAATCTGCTGTTTTTGGATGGAATGTCTTATAAATATCAATTTAATCTCTCTGGTCTATTATGTCATTTAAACCTTATTTCTTTGTTAATTTTCTGTCTGGATTTTCCGTCCATTGGTGTAAGTGAGGCGTTAAAGTCCCCCATTATTATTGTGTTACTGTCGATTTCCTCTTTATAGCTGTTAGCATTTACCTTACATATTTAGGTGCTCCTATGTTGGGTGCATATATATTTATAAATGTTATATTTTCTTCTTGGCTTGATCCCTTGATCATTATATAGTGTCCTTCCTTGTCTCTTGTAACATTCTTTATTTTAAAGTCTATTTTATCTGATATGAGTATTGCTACTCCAGCTTTCTTTAGATTTCCATTTGCATGAAATATCTTTTTCCATCCCCTCACTTTCAATCTGTATGTGTCCCTCGGTCTGAAGTGGGTCTCTTGTAGACAGCATATATATGGGTCTTGTTTTGTATCCATTCAGCAAGCCTGTGTCTTTTGGTTGGAGCATTTAATCCATTCACATTTAAAGTGATTATCGATATGTATGTTGCTATTAACATCTTCTTACCTGTTTTGGGCTTGTTTTTGTAGGTCCTTTTCTTCTCTTGTGTTCCCCACTTAGAGAAGTTCCTTTAGCATTTCTCATAGAGCTGATTTGGTGGTGCTGAATTGTCTTAGCTTTTGCTTGTCTGTGAAGCTTTTGATTTCTCCAGAAAATCTGAATGAGATCCTTGCCGGGTAGAGTAATCTTGCTTGTAGGTCCTTCCATTTCATCACTTTACATATATTGTGCCACTTCCTTCTGGCTTATAGAGTTTCTGCTGAAAAATCAGCTGTTAACCTTATGGGAGTTCCCTTGTATGTTGTCATTTTTCCCTTGCTGCTTTTAATAATTTTTCTTTGTCTTTAATTTTTGTCAATTTGATTACTATTTGTCTCAGCGTGTTTCTCCTTGGGTTTATCCTGCTTGGGACTCTCTGTGCTCCCTGGACTTGGGTGGCTATTTCCTCTCCCATGTGAGGGAAGTTTTCAACTCTAATCTCTTCAAATATTTTCTCGGGTCCTTTCTCTTTCTCTTCTCCTTTTGGGACCCGTATAATGCGATTGTTGGTGTGTTTAATGTTGTTCCTTTAATGTTTAATGTTTAATGTTGCTCTTAGGCAGTCTTCATTTCTTTCCATTCTTTTTTCTTTATTCTGTTCTGCAGCAGTGATTTTCACCATTCTGTCTTCCAGGTCACTTATCCGTTCTTCTGCCTCAGTTATTCTCCAATTGATTCCATCTAGTGTATTTTTCATTTCATTTATCGTATTGTTCATCTCTGTTTGTTTGTTCTTTAATTTTTCCAGGTGTTTTTTCTCTAATTCTTCTAGGTGTTTGTTAAACATTTCTTGCATCTTCTCGACCTTTGCCTCTATCCTTTTTCCGAGGTCCTGGATCATCTTCACTATCGTTATTCTGAATTCTTTTTCTGGAGGATTGTTGTTACTTATTTTTTAAATGTGAAAACTTTCCTTTTTGGCCTAATGGCTTCAAACATCTCAGGCAGTGTATTGATGATAGCTTATAGGATTGGTTAATGCAGAGACATCACCACATCTTGTGATTGAAGCCAACAAATTAATAAAACAAAGTCTAGATCTTCATGCAACAGGGTTACCTGGGCAAATATCAGAGGAGTTTATCAATCAGGACCAATCTTAAAAGCAAGCTATGTTTTCCCCCTCTTAACAACTACTTAAAAAGAACGGAGATTATGCAACAAGGTCTTTTTAGACCCATCTCCTGGAGGAAATGAAAATAAAAACAAAATTAACAAATGGGACCAATTAAATTTAAACGCTTTTGCACAGCAAAGGAAACCATAAACAAAACATAAAGACAACCCTCAGGATGAGAGAAAATACTTGCAAATGAAGCAACTGACAAAAGATTAATCTCCAAAATATACAAGCAGCTCATGCAGCTCAGTATCAAAAAAACAACCCAATCCAAAAATGAGCAGAAGACCTAAATAGACATTTCTCCAAAAAAGAGATACAGATGGCCCAAAGGCACATGAAAAGATGCTCAACATCACTAATTATTAGAGAAATGCAATTCAAAACTACAAGGACGTATCACCTCACACTGGTCAGAATGGCCATCATCAAAAAACCTACGAACAACAAATGCTGGAGAGGGTGTGGAGAAAAGGGAACCCTCTTCCACTGTTGGTGGGAATGTAAATTGATACAGCCACTATGGAGAACCTTAAAAAACCAAAAATGGAACTACCATATGACCCAGCAATGCCACTACTGGGCATATACCCAGAGAAAATCATAATGCAAAAAGACACATGCACCCCAATGTTCACTGCAGCACTATTTACAATAGCCAAGACATGGAAACAACCTAAATGTCTATCAACAGAGGAATGGATAAAGAAGATGTGGTGCATTTATACAATGGAATATTAGCCATAAAAAGAACGAAACTAGGTCATTTGTAGAGACCTGGATGGACCTAGAGACTGTCATACAGAGTGAAGTAAGTCAGAAATAGAAAAACAAGTATTGTTTATTAATGCATATATGTAGAGTCTAGAAAAATGATATAGATGATCTTATTTACAAAGCAGAAATAGAGACACAGACATAGAGAACAAACATATGGATGCCAAGGGGGAAAGGGGGGAGTGGGATGAATTGGGAGATTGGGATTGACATATATACACTATCGATACTCTGTATAAAATAGATAACTAATGAGAACATACTGTATAGCACAGGGAACTCTACTCAGTGCTCTGTGGTGACCTAATTGGGAAGGAAATCCAAAAAGGAGGGGATGTATGTATATGTAGGGCTGATTCACTTTGCTGCACAGCAGAAACTAACACAACATTGTAACGCACCATATACTCCAATAAACATAAATAAAGCAACAAAGAAAAATGGAAATTACATGTATGTGTATATAGATATAGATACATATACACATTTCCTCATCTGAGTTTTAGAGTGTTTAATAAACCTGAGCCATTTCAAATTCCTTATATAAAAATGATACTGCTAATTTAATACTCTGAAGTAAAAAAATAAGCTCTATTTCCAATAAAAACAGAAGCCTTTAAGAACCAAGAGACATAAATTACTTTTCTCATATTCTGTTCATATGAATGTCCCAAAAGATAAGATTTTTTTAATGTGAGTCTTTCGTGAAAAGAATTTATTTCAAAAACACTAGTTTTCTTCTGAAAAAGCAGCACAGGAAACTAGCAATATTTAATAATCTCTATGGAAAGCTATAGGCTCACAGGACAACTGCAGTAACCCCTGCTCCCTTCCGCTGTGACTCTCCCTTCACTTGATTTATTACCCACTGTGTCAAAGACCTAGGATAATTCCTACTCCTCCAGAGCTCCAAAACAACAGGAGGAACATTTTACTTCAAAGAACTAGAGCTGCAAAACCACAGAGCCACCGAAGAAGCAGTTAGATCTCTATTCCCCTTTTGGGGTGACACATAAGAGAGAAAGACTACAATAATAGCTAACCATGGTGACGTACTTCCCATGTGTCAGATGCTGCTTTCAGTATGGATGTTTATATATCCACTTAATGCTCAATTAACACTCAAAACAACCCTACAAGGATGCTGTCATCGCTCTCTTCATCTTATAGCTGAGGAAAGAGCGGCTTATAGAATTAAATCATAGAGTTAATGATTCGCCATGATTGGGACCTGGTTACTTTAATTCTAGACATTATCAACCAACAGGATCTACTGCTCCACTGGCCCAGGCACTCAAGCAAACAGCCTTTCAAAGCAAACCAAAAAGATTATTTTCCTCTGTCCTTTAATGTATGTACATTTTGATCCAGGAATGGAGGCATTTCTATTTTTAGCTGGTTAAATTGCTGAGGATTATCTCTCCCATCAAAATGATATTCCCCATGTGGTTGTACTGAATAAACTTATTAACAGTAAAGTTTCCTCAGGTAAACCTGAGCTTTCACAGAAATTGCTGGCATCCATGAAAGACCACCTTTAATTGGTTTAGGTCACAGCAGGTACAACTGGATATTGAAGGTTTCTCATTACAACCCGAGAGATGAAGTCTCTTTGACCACAGCTTTATCTCTTCATCTCCTCCCGTTCAGTCCCATTAGTAATTAGACGATTTCCATACCAGGCCCTGGTCAAAACAGGGTCATTCCTATGTTATTTCCTTTCACAAACTGCATCCTTGGCTCCTGCATTAATAGCTACACTTATTGTGTCTTCACCATAGTTCACTCAGCCAATACTCTCCATAGATCCTTTTTAAAAAGAGAAAAGAAAAAAAAAAAACAAAAAACTCTGACACCCGCAAAGCCTCTAGGGGAAAAACTGCTCTAACAATACACACATCTGAATAAAACAGAAGTGCCTTTAATATGAAATCAAAGTAGCCAACATGCATGTGCTTTACACTTTTTACCTTTTTCATGTCCATTTTCTGCCTCTATAGTTTGCTCAATGCTTACTATGCACCAGACATTGTCTTAGCTACTGTCCTAGGGGAGATAGAAGGAAACATAAAGTTCCTTAACCTTATGAAATTGACATTTTATGGGAGCAAAAGGAAATAAACAAGTAGACAAATATACAAGCAAGCTAATTTCAGATAATAATAAGTGCTGCGAAAAAGTAGTAAGTCCTGGGGCTTCCCTGGTGGCACAGTGGTTGAGAGTCTGCCTGCCGATGCAGGGGACACGGGTTCGTGCCCTTGTCTGGGAAGATCCCACATGCCGTGGAGCGGCTAGGCCCGTGAACCATGGCTGCTGAGCCTGCGCGTCTGGAGCCTGTGCTCAGCAACGGGAGAGGCCACAGCAATGAGAGGCCCCGCGTACCGCAAAAATAAATAAATAAATATAATTTAAAAAAAAAAAAAAAAGTAGTAAGTCCTGACAGCCCAGGACTGGGAAGATTCGGTGAGATGCAGGGCAGTGGAGAACAGGAGGGGCAAGCCTTTCTAACAAGTTGCCTTTTAGTTGAGATTAGATGGGTGCAAAGGATCCAGCGTGGGAAGTGCTGGGGAACAGCATTCCAGGCATCGCCTTATTCATTCCTCTATGTGGCCCAACAAAGTGAGCATTTCAGAGAAAGGAACACATTTCCCAGTTAAGAACACTAAGCTCTGAGACATTAAATGATTTACCCAAAGGCACCCACCAGTGTACCCATCAAAGAGGAGGTAGGAATGATGACTCATGGCAGCCAAGCCAGGGCTCTTCTCTTGTCAATTCTCAGTAAGAAAACACCTATCTACCATCAAATTCTTGTTACTTTTCCACGTGTGACTTTCCAGAAGATTAAGAAGCGAAGCTGAATGACTCAAAGCTGTTTATCTCAACCCCTTGCGTAACAATATTCAAAGGTTGAATCTTTCTACAAATAAATTGTGGAACTTTCTGTTGAACAACCCATAATACATAAACAAGTAGCAGGATAACTTATAATTCTTGGTTTTAGGACATCCTATTTCTGCCATCTGATTAACTCTATTTGCTTTGTATTAATTACTGTTAAATGGGCAATGGTATAACAAGAAATAGCATGCATTTTAAATAATAAACAACTTTGTTCATCAATTACATATAATGTGTGGGGAACACACTATAAAGCAACTACTAAATGTATAAATGTTGTGTTTAAAAACATACTATTTACCTTTCATAAATGATTTATTATATGTGATTTACAAAAAGAAAATTGAATAATAAATCCCTAGTATGCTATGTAGGACCACTTCTAACCCACCAGCAAAATAAGTACCTATTTTTAAGAACCCTCAAATTATATTTTCAAATACTTTAACAACTAGAACACAGATTTTCAAAGTTTGTAAACTGCGGTGTATCCTCCACCCACAACCCCCTACATACAGGTTTACACAAAGACACACACACCTACCACCTTCCTTCTAGACTATTTTGCTACCCTCAAAAAAAGGTAGAGAAAAGAGAGGCCCAGGGCTTCTGGAAAGATGAAGCTGCAGAAGATACAATAGCTAAAGTGTTCAACACATAATACAAAACCAATAAAAGGTTTTTTCGTGGGTGTGTGTGTGCTTGGGTGAGAGAAAAAAGGGAAAATAAGCACAGAGGCATTCTTGAAGACAAAGAGGCCCTTAACATCCACCCAAGGAAGGCACTTGGGCCCCAAGAGAATCTCATTCAACCTCAGTCTGCTACGTGAAATATACTCGTGGGGTTCTATTGTTCTCTGAGTACTCTCCCGGGTCATTCTCTTCTCCATCCTCTTGATTGTAAGGATCTGAAAGTTCCCTATTTTGATAACTGCCATTTTAGTTAGTTCAAGTGAGTACAAAGGTATGTGAAATACGGCACGTGGACAGAATGGAAAGTATTTCTTTAATGGTAGACTCACTGTCAGTACACTCCAGGGTCAACCAAAAAAGTTCTCTGTGGTAAATTGCAGAGGTTCAGCACCTGCTCCCCCAAACCAGTTGAAGGTTTCTGCCAAGGCAGTCACTGTTTTGGGAGAAACCAAACCCCAAGACAGATCACAGAAAATCAATACACAGATAACACATCCCTGAGGCAAAGTTAATGCAGTTTGAGAAGAATCGGCGTGATACACGGAAAGCGCTTGGAATGTATGTTAGGAGAGATCTGGATTCAACTCTTGATTCTGACAGTTATACCTTCGTGAATTTGGGGAAAAAATTTACTTCCTTTAAAGTTCAATTTCCTCATTTGTAAATGTTGAATAGTACCCCCAATCTTGCCTGGTTACTTCTATAATGAAATGAGCTAACACATAGAAAATGTTTAGCAAACTTTCAACTACAACATCAGGATGAGTTCCAAATATAATGTTTAAGTTGCCCAAAAGTGACTTTTTCATTTTTCTTTTCTAGTATTCGGAGAGAAAAGATTTAATGCACCTAGTTTGAGATAGTGCACTGCGTTTACCACTAGAAGTCCCTGAGGGAGAAAGCAAGTGACCAGATCTAATCTCTTTGTCGAGAGGGTTAACTGGACCTTGGAGCAGATAAAAGAATGTTATTTGCTATGAGGAGGGATCTTATCTATTAACAGGATGTCCATGGTTAGGAACTGCTTACAGAAAATAAACCCAGCATGAATGGATTCATGAGAAATGAGTCCATGGAGAAAGTCACATGAACTAGAGACCTAGACTTCGGCTTTCCATCAGGACCCACTGTCCTATCTTCCATCACCCATCCCTAAACCTTTGAAAATAGACAGCACACCGTGACAGAGGTAAGGTTAGGTAAGACTGAACTCCATAGGGGTGTTAGTTAACTGGGTTTTAGTCTAGTTTGACACTAGATTACGGACTATAATATATATCCATCCAGTCCAGTTTGCTATTTTCAATATTTACAGATATTTTAAATTTCGTACTCTGTGAAGATGTCAAAAAGAAGATATTCCTATGTAAAAGTGTCCAGCAATATTAGTTTTGTTGTTGTTGTTTTTAGAAAAATTTTAAGAGCTATAATTCAATGACCAAATTTATGAAAAGGAGATTCTGGAAATAATGCTCCACGGATACAGACGTCCATGGATTTCCATGCATTAATGGTGACTGCTTCCTAAAGTATCTGAGTCCTAAAACCAGTGAAACTACGGGAAAAAATTAGTTTATTTCTTTGTCTTCATTTTCCAATTGAAACAAAAAGACAAAAAGTTCTGCCCCTATTTTCTAACTTCACAAGGATGCTTTAGAGTCTCCTGATGACAGATTATTATAATTATTTTTATCTTAATGATCACTAGCACATTACAACAGAAAACTCAATGTGAGGTACAGAATGAATAACTGAAATGACTAAAAGTGGTACACTGCTTTACAAAATGTTTTCTTACATATATTATTTCATTTAATTCTCCAAATAGGCCATAAGATAGCTATAAATGTCTTCATTCTGCAGATGAATAAATGAGGCTCAGTGGACACTGCTGGCAAAACCCACATCCTAAACTAAGGAATATGAAGGAGAGATCTAAAATGATAACATTAACTGAATAATATTAGAGAAGCCAAGCAGAGGGTTTGGAATGGTCAGGACCTGTGAAGGGTCTGCGGTTTTATTCTACTTCCAAGCTAACGAGCAGCCTGCCATAGTGCCAGGGTTGCTGGTAGGATATGAGACTCCTGGGTCAGAGACAAAGGACAGCTGATCACCGCAATAGCTGATCAGAGACAAAGGTCAGCATTTGCACTGGTTCCCCAAGTTCACATTCCCACACAGCAATACAAAGGGGCACAGGTGACATCTGCACATGTGGTGGGTAGTTCCAGGACACTGAGGTTAGTGAACCACTCATAATGGGCAATAAGAATGCCTATCCTTTGCTTCGTTTTCTTATTCTACTAGACGGTGATCACATCTGCCTCTTATTCCAAAGGGAAACACTTCCAAGGCGGTTAACTATACAAATACTAAAAAGATAGTCCAGAACAAAGGCATTCAGCGCTTCTCAAAAGCATGAAGAAATGTAAGAGGCACACAGAGATGATATATTGCTTGTTTCATAATCCCCTTCTATTTGCTGACAGTAATGAAATGTAATAAGCAAACAGAGGTGGTAGCAAAATACGTCATGGATCTTGAACCATTCTGCAGCCCTTCAAGCCTCCACATGCAACTGATAAACAGGCAAACCTTTTCCGCACTGGGATTTACGAAGTTTTTAAAATGTGATTAGTAATTGTGTAATAAAATGACGAGTAATCTGAGGACTCTATTCTTGTGAGAATGTTCATGGAAATTGATAAGATACTGATGAAACAAGCGAAATTAAAATGGCAGCTTTTAGATGCCATGGCATCAGCATTTTTTTCATGCCCCCGTTTGACATTCCTTTTTTAAACCAGAGAACTAAAAAAAAAGTTTAAATGACAGAATTTTCCAGCTAAAAACAACTGTGATTTCTCTTTACTAGGCTGACTGTTTCTAAAGCGTCTCATTGAGGGACTGCCTTAACTGGCTGTACTACTTCTCTATCAGAAGAAATTCTCATTGAATTTGAATGAAACAACCTTGGGTCGGCCATAATTAATCTCATATTTGATACGTTCCTTTTATTTTCTATGAGCAAGTAACAAAAGAAGCTCTAATTGACTAAAATTCTAAATGCAACGCTGATAGAAAATATCCATTAGCAGAAAGGTGGCCTATGTATAATACTGTGAAAGCTGCCGGCATTACCCTAATTCTCAGCATCAAATGACAAGATTAGTGGATGACTCTTTACAGCTGACGGCTGTAAAATGAAATGGCTATGATAAAAGAAGAAAAAGAAAAAACCTAGTCTCCCAGTTGGATTGTTTTACAGAACTATCCCCACTGGCACACTGTGCCTCTTCTTTTGTTAGTTTAATTTCTAATAACTATATTTTCTTAATAATTTCAAAAAACATAATTTTAAAGTTCTGCTCATTACCTTAGATGTTCTAAAATGTGAACAAAACCTTAAAGCAAAACAGTCTTCTCCCCTGAAGTGGCAGAGTTTTAGTAGAGGTGACTGGAGAGCTTGACAATGGTACCTTACATTCCTCAGCCTCAGATGACTTCACCCATCTGCCGTGGTATCCAGAGTTTTGTTAGAGGTTCATTTCATTGAATTAAGGTCTTATTTCAAGGCACCTTCTCTTTGTATAGTTAGTCACCAGATTGTCCCTGAAAAGAATGAGGCATGTACGTTTTGAAAAGGGGTATATTTTTAGGGAAAGGCAAGAGAAAGCAGATATATAGTAGATACCTTTTTCTTTCCGTCCACTATCTCTGTAGATAAAACTGCAGGAACACACAGTCGAGACCTCAGTACTTGGAGACCATGAAGAATGAAAAGACTATGTTCCTCTGGTGAAATGGGCAATACCCTCTACTCTCCCTGCGGTATCAGTGGTGGGGGAAACAGACATGTAACCCCAGTAAAGAATAAGGAGATAACACAGCCACGGTCAACAGACAACGCCATTAATTCTCAGCTGGAGACACAACCACAGTGCACAGCAGTAGTAGTTGAGAAACTGACAAAGCAGGAGGGGAACTGTTCCATGGAGCACGACAGAACGGAATATTCAGTGAGGTTTCCAATGGCGCGAAAACCCTGAGGCAAAAATCATACAGCTGTGTGAAGCTCCAGGATCAACGTGTACATAAAGCAAATGCATTCTGAGGACAGAAGGAAGCGATGCATTCTCTCTGTCTCTATGTGGTTTCCTCACTTAATGTCTTTTAGCTAAAAGCTGTTTATGTACATTCAGGACATGACGTCTTGCCCTGTATTTTAGACGGTTTCAGAACAACAGCAAATATTTTTTAGCATTATCTACGTGCTGGGCCCTCTTCTAAGCGCTTTAAATATATTACATCATTTATGCCTCACGATAATCCTGTAAAGTAAACACCATGACGGTCATCCTCAACTTTATGGACGAAGGAACTGAGAAACAAGGATATTTAGTAAATTTCCCCAAATCATCCAACTAGTGAGTGGTACAACTGGCATTCAAACCCAACCTGTCTGGCAGCAAAGCCCATGGTTTAATCACTGAAAATACTCCCCGTTTAGGGACTGTTTAGAAATAAGAAATTATCACAGCAAGTAGTTCACGAAATTGATTACTGCAGAAAATTTACTATCATGTGCACAGCCTGACAGGCTAGTACACAGATATAAACACATATTCATATGTATACCTGTATGTGAATTCATTTCACCCGTATCTTCCCAAATATAAAGAGGAAGTCAGTTGTTCTTTAAGAGAAACTGATGGAATTCACTTGTGCCTACAAATTCAGGCTTTGCAAGAACTTCAAAACGATGCAAACGCTTTTTAGAAATTCTTCTTCCAGTACATAAATATCAAGTATTTTTCTTTACAAACTTTTTAATACACCAAGGACATACTGCTGTTCCCAAGACACACACATTTGTACATACATATATCCTGCATCTGGAACACTAGAATAATGTCAACTGTGTTTACTTCAATAATTACCTTCAAACAAACACATGTAGTGATTTTATCTGAATGTCAGCTCCCACATGGCACTTTTCTTGTCTAGCTAAGGCCTTGAGGAAATAAATTAATGGATCAAAACCTGGGAAAATGCTAATCCAGCCCTTTAAACGTTTAGGGGAACTAAGATTTCCCCAGAGGTATCACATTCTTCTTTTCAAATAACACTCATGGTAAAAAGACAGTTAAATCATACAAGGCAACGGTCATTTGAAATGACAATGTGTTACATATCCCATAAACCAGTAAGAAGTTATTACTAACATGGAAATAAATTTTTACGTAGACCAAAGATACAGATTTTTGTATCTGTATCTTTACAAAATATAAGTGTCTAACAACTGATGGGAACATACTGCGTAGCACAGCGAACTCTACCTAATGCACTGTGGTAACCTAAATGGGAGGCAAATCCAAAAGGGAGGGGTATCTATATGTGTATGGCTGACTCGTCTTGTTGTGCAGTGGAGGCTAACACAACATTGTAAAGCAACCATACTCCAATAAAAATTAATTTAAAAAAATTTAAAATTTTTTTTAAAAAACCAAAATACAAGTTTCTAGATCCTCGCTCAGAGATTCTGATTTAATTAGTCCTGGATGGGGCTGGGGCACCCTGGATGTTTTATCCCTTCTGGGCATTTCTCACGTCCAGTCCAGGTTGAGAACTATTGCTTTTAAAGGAGGAGGTATGTGGACATATGACCTTATACCCTAAGGAATCATTAGCTATTATACTTAGGGGTCAGAGTTAATGTAGAAAGCTGGCTGAACAGTACTTATGGGCCATGATCATGACATATGAGTGATTAGCATTTTGAGGGTCTTACCTAGTTCCTTTTAAGTAAGAGTTTGGATGATATAAGTTCTCTTGACTTTGTTGCAAATATAAGCATCTATAGTCAAGTCAAGTAACCATTAACTCACGTTAATACCTCTCAGTGACTGTCTCAATGTCGTTGCCAACAGATTAAAGTACATGCTGTACTGTGAGTAATTTGTGTTTACCGGGACACTTAGAACCACTGATCTAATTATTTTATCATCAATCTCTGCCTTAAAGACCCAAAAAATTCATTCCAGAGCCTTTCATTACTCATTCATTACTTTGCTCACTGCTTGGGCTATTTTTCATAGCAGAAAAATTACCCTAAAAATAAGATTTTCCTTTCTGAAATACATTTGTAAAATTGGATATCTATGTTTATAAGTGGCTGGTTCATTAAATATAATTTTATTATAATATATAATTTTTTATACACTTAAAAGCAAAGAAAATTTTTCTCAAAGAAGTTTTGAGATTAATATATTTCAGATTTTAAAACCACCTCAGTTCTTCACCACAAACAGTTATATATTTATGTATGCATATATATACATAGATATATAACTGTTTTATATATATATATATATAAAAAAAGTCATTACATGCATATATGAAACAACATACCAACAAACTTTTCCTGTATAGTTACTTAGATTAGCCATTGAGAGTACAAGTATCGAATATTTTTTTTTGATTTACTGGTATACATGAAATGCCAACGTGCAATTTGTAAAGTACACTGGATCATTATTAATCGAAACATTTAACTAATTTTAATGTAAAATGACCTGTGGCTAGTGGACATTATGGATTCAATAAATTTTTAAATAACCTGGTGCCATACTTTATGGAAGATTCACAGGCTGATTCATTTCCATACAAAACAGGTTTCTGATGAGAAAAGGAAAGAAGACATTTTTCTTTAGTGTACAAAATCATTTGAACATGGAAAGAAAGAAAATGACCATTTTTCCAAAGTATCAATGTACTAATGTACGTGTTCATTGTAGTCTATTTAGCCTACTTACAGCTAGAATATAATTTTATTTCTAAACATTTCTTGAATGTGTTTTCCCTCAAAAGTTTCAGTATAAAAATATCCCTTTGAACTAATGACATCAACCAGTAAGGTGGCATCTTCCAAAATACTGAGATTGTAAAGTGATTTTGTATAATGCAGGCGTATGCCCTGCATAGTGATCTAGTTGAATATGTGGATGATAAAAGAGACAGAAATTAAATAGGCTTTATACAGCTCCTAAAGATATCTTCTACAACCTGAATAGAAGACCATTATTTGGTGAAATGTCACGCTCTGTGTGGACTTCAAATGGAGTGAGTTGGCACCTCTAAAGAATTTTAATCCTCTGGCTTACTCCATGATCTACGGCCAACATACCAGAATAAACCATGAATCGTCCCACAGTTAAATTCAAGCCCAATTAAACTTTTTCATCTGAACAGAAATAGCAGCACCTTCTTTCAGGGGTGACACTCCGTCACAATTGACATGAGTTGCTGCTACTCCATGGCAGGACATGTGTCCAGTTTCTTTCAAGTTCTTGCCCTAGCTGAAGCCTGGTTCACCCCTGCATCTCCCTCTCTCTTTATTGATAACTGTTTCCTTTCTCACATCCCATATTTCTCAGGAGCTGATGTCCCGGAAGGCATCCTTCTTTTCCCCCATTGCTACCCCTCTAACTTTCTAAGTCATGAAGGATCTTATAGCTCATTGTAAAGCTGTTTTGAGTGAATCAGGGAGGCACTGGGCACATCTGGACACAGGAATGACATGACCTCACTTGTTTTAAAAGGATCACTCCAACTACAATGTTGAGAATAGAGTGAAAGGATGAATGAGTGACAGCAGGAAAACCACAAGACTGTTGCAGTAACTCTGATGAGAGATGATGCCACCAGGGTGGTTACAGCGCAGGTGCAGAAGAGAGCTCAGATTCTGGGGCTATTCTGAAGATTAAGCCACCAAGATCTTGTGACTAATTATATGAAGTAAATGAAGCCTGAGAGAAATACAATAATCAAGGATGACCAAGTTTTTTGATCTAAGCAACTGAGAAAAAGAAATGGGGTTGCCATCACTCACTTTGGGAAGGCTTGGGTGGATCAGATCTGGGGAGGGGGAATCAGGGGTTTAGTTTGAGACATGTTTAAGATTGAGTCGTCTGTTATATTTCTACGTGGACATGCAAAGGCCATATGAAACTTGAACACAGGAAACATGTTTACACTGGTAGAAATTTGAGATATAAAGGATTTTCAGAGATAATTTCGATTATACCTAACTTTCAGCTTTAACCGACATCAGTTTATAATCTCACAAAAGATGCTACTCCCTTACACCTTGTACTGCTTATAAAATCCATCTTAACCAATGTAGTAATTACCAAATTCAATAAGGGAAATAATAGAATTAGTATTTAGTCTATCTAGTTGCTTTAACCAAGCATTTTTAAACAGAAAATAAACATTTTCTACCAACCATAATGAAACATTTTCACAGATCCTCTAAGTGTATCTCAGTTGATCTTGACTACGGATCGCTTTCATTAGGAGCCAAAACCAGACAAAACTTAACAGTATGAGTAGTTTGATCTCACTGCAGTGGGTCTCCTCAGTTATTTACATGAAATAAAAATCTGGATCAATCTTTAAGAGCCAATGTCTCCCATCTGGCAGCGCGTTTGCACAATAACTATTTGGAAATTATCCCGTTAACCTGATCGATTGAGACTCTCAGAACAAATAACTCAGGCTCCAAGGTGGCACTGTTTAAAGAATATTTACTAGATTTTGAACTCAAAGTTCCTTTATTATTTATGAACGGTAACAATGTTTCCTCACTGTTGGTTGGAGGGGGAAACCTACCCTATCTGTACTAAAATAAAATAAAGAACAAATACTCTAGTGTTGACTAAAACTACTTTATACAATCCCTCTCCCTCCTGGAAAGCAGAACAACAGAAGAAATAATCCTAAATCATCCTAAAGTGCAAATGAGGCTAACTCTTCATGGGGAAGGAGGAAAAAAATGACAGAATTATTTTATTTTAATAATATGTGCTTCTTATACAAAGTTGATAGTTAAATGAAACAAAATCAAGCAATTATTAACTGACCTGAAGAATAATGTGCCTATTTTCCAAAACAACCTCAGAAAACATCTAATTCCTTAAAGAAGTAGAGATGTTCAAACAGCATTCAACAAAATATCAGAAATCCAGCCTATGCTCTTAGAAGGTCATTTACGTTTTAAGGAAACATTAAAAAAAAAAAAACTAACACTGATAAACAACAAGTGGACAACATGCCAAATGACAAAATTGGATCTAGAGGCCTTGTACTTTTCTCCAGTTTGGTACAGAATGTGAAATGAAAATATTACTGTATTAGAAAATTTTTGTATTTGCCGGTGACTTAAAGTAATGAAAAGATTAAATCTGGCCACCTGACAGAACTTGCTTTTATTAGAGCATTCTGGCTTGGTAAATTGGAATCGGAGGCAGTTTATCTTCAATGCAATAATACCAGGTTATATGGAAAAAATAATAAAAAGCAGTGTTTCTCCTTCTCTTTGGGCCATTTACTTTTGGGGGCTGAATAACTCACTTCACATGAATTATGCAGTTCTCATTGTCTTATTGGCATAATGGAGGAAAGCATTCACCACCAGAGGATTTACTGATGCTGGGAACCAAAGGCAAAGGATATTTCCTTTGGGATCTGGAGAAGGGCAGAGTATGTTTAGCCATATTGATTTCACAGAACCGAAAATGCATGGCCATTTAATTATCGTAAAGCATATTTGAAAAAGAAGAGTACAACAGAGTTTCAGGAGGTACAATTCCTCACAAACTGAGCTGGACAGAATTATATACATATTTCTTTTTTCTTATAATGGAACTTAATTTCTGCCTCAGCCTTCACTTCCCCGGAGAAAAGGAAACTTCCTCTAGTCTCATCCAGATAAACCTGGCTGCTTTATTACCTAAGGTTTGTGCTCAGCCGAGCTTGAGATCTTCCTTCTCCTGTCCCTCCCGGATGGTGTGCAGTCAGTGGGGTGGATCCACATCTGAGTTTCTCTGTGTCCTGGCCTGTCAGCCCTGAGATGTGTGATCACACCATCATCACCCATCCGTGCTGTGCTCATCTCTACGCGGGCCGCTCGGGGCCGTGAGGGAGTCCACCGAGGCTGGTCTGTCCACTCTCAGGCTCCAGCCTGCACCATCCCTGCTTCCATCTGGGCCTGCATCCCTGTGCCACGCCTGTGAGCCTTCTTCAGACCATCAGCTCTCAGCATCAGACCCCTGCCTACCTGAGCCGCGTGGAAAAATATTTATGTGCTCTATTTCCCCCACTGGGGTGTTCTCTCTAAGGCTGCAGCCAGGCCCATCTGCCTAGTTACTCCACGCAATCTCTACTCCATCCTCTCCTCCTGTAATGGCACAAATCGTCTTCTGCCATACTCACGGTTTCCTAGGCAACCATGCATAATGTAAGTTAACACACTCCTCTTCTCAATCCCCATGACCTGAGGAGGGTAATCACCTTCTCCCAAGGGTATGGAGGTAAATCTAGAGCAACTCCTATTAGCATCCAACTCACTTATTTAGTAGCCAAGCTTTCCTCACTTTACCGTTAATTTAGAGGCTCTTCTCTCATCTCACTTAGCTAATATCTCCTTCTTCCCACATATTTCTTTTCTTACACTGGTCGTAGGCTTTAGAAGTGAACAGCCGATGTAGTAACATCAGGTTCTGTAGTTTCTCCAAAGAACCTTCCCCTCCACGCAATTGGGACATCGGTGGCCTTAATCCTTGTTGCTCAAATGGGGGAGAATCATGGATTTAGGAAAAGAAAAAGTATATATTTAATACTATATATATCATCCTGCTACACAGATGTTTTTCTATCAATATGTCTTAATGATAAGAGCTGTGGAGACTTCCCTGGTGGTCCAGTGGTTAAGACTTCGCCCTCCAATGCAGTGGGTACAGGTTAGATCCCTGGTTGGGAAGCTAAGGTCCCACGTGCCTCACAGCCAAAAAACTAAAACATAAAACAGAAGCAAGATTGTTACAAATTCAATAAAGACTTTAAAAATGGTCCACATCAAAAAAAAAAAAAAAAAGAGCTGTGGAGTCACATGAAAATTATTTTCAGTCCTAGTCACTCCTTCATTCATTCAACACAGTATTACATGCCTACTAAGTGCCCAAAAATGCACTTGGCCCTGGGGATGATAATAAAACAAGTATAGCACCTGGTCTTCGTGAATCTTACAGTAACCCAAGAAAATCACCGAAGTGTACACACTGTTAAGGACGGTAATAATGCTATGAAATAAAGGTAGAGGATCCTAATCCCATGTTGGATCTAGAAGATTTGTGTAACAGCGTTACGAGAACTGAAGGATGAGTATGAGACAACCTGGTGAGGAGGATACATGGGGCATGGAGAGGAGCCCAGGGTGAGACAGCATGGCTGCAGAAGGGGTGGGGGGGTGGCGATAAGGCAGGACGGGGTCGGAAAATCAGTGGGGACCAGGCCACGCGATGCCTGTGGGGAGAGGAAGCCTCTGAAAGGTTTTATCCAAGAGAGTGACATGATCAGATTTTCACTCTGGTTTTAAAAAAAACCTCTGGCTACAATGTAGAGAGACTGTGAATAGAAAATGTGATCCTTGACAGCTCTGTGTCTTCATCTCCAAAATAAAGATAATAATATGAAGAGCCTGTTATGAAAATTCAACACAACAATGCATGTAAAGTATAAAGCCTGACACAGAGTAAATATGCAATAAATGTTATTTTAATGATCAACACGGAACTTTGTAAGACGAAAATCCAGATCATCAAAGTGCGTTAAGAAGAAAGGCAAACAGCTTTGTAGCCAAATATGCATATTGATAATTATGGGGTTTGATTTATTTGGCCATAAATTTCATAATCTCATCTGACACTTCATTTCTTCAGACAGAATCAGGGATAATCCCACCTATTTTATAGTATTGCTATGAAATACATTAATGTATATGACAATACCTAGCACCCTGACACAGTCATTCTGAGCAAAGATTTTCTTCCCCCCTCCATTTCCAAAAGAATTAACTCTTCAGCGAGAGTCACTTATGAAGCTGTATCATGTATAATCCTTAATCAATTACTGCTTGATTTTACTTATTAAGAGATTATTGGCCCGAAAGTATTAATTCCATTTCCCAAAGTCCCTAATTTACTCTAAGTTTACATGATTGGACAATAGGGTTCATTATGGAAGGAAGGAGGGAGGGAGGGAAGAAGAGAAAGGGGAAATAAAGTGAGTTATCTCATTTTTAGTAGAAAGACAGCCATTCATCTTAGGAATGGGATGACGAAAGGATTAGAAAAAAATGCACAAGTTTCCCCTCAAACCACTTCACTTTTGGAAAGTCAGACTCCTTAGAGCAGTCTCTGACACACAGATTTTTAAACTTATATTTTTCCAGAAAAATTGTCTCGAGGTTAATTTATGGATGTTTTCAACGCATTAAGTTACTTTCATTTTGCTAGTGTTATGGCCAACATGTATCTCTTCCAGGAAAGAGGGTGAATACTCTGAATCTTTAACAACAAATCTACTTTTCTGAAAGAGACACTGTAATTGAATAAATGGGAATTAATTTAGTCATTTCCATGGCCTTTCCGGTCAGCCTTACTCTCTAAAGTATAAATTAGAGTGACAGATGCACTGGAAGTTTTCCACACTGGTTTGTTAAAAGGTGAGTCGCTTGATGCCAGGAATATTGCAAATCAGACAGAGCTGATTTGGCTTTCACAGATCTGGGGGCCAACAGTGAGCATACTTTAGAAGGAAAAAGCCATTCACCCGGTCATTCGGCCATTTGCCCCCTAAAGCTCAGAGGCTGCTTAAATTTCATGTTACTTCTAGGAACGTGGGTCACTGCCAGCCTACACAGCTATAAAATTGGGACAAGAGACATCAGAGATTCCCTAATTCAGACAGCTCATTTTCTAAGCGAAAACACAGAAGCATCTGCCCAAAGACTCATGTCTAGTTTGAGAAAAAATTAAGACTAAAACCAACATAACCCTTCATGAAAACAACTAACCAAGCCCAAGTAAATAGATAATAAGGAAGTATTTTCTTGCCTAGCATATGCCATATTCTCTAATCTTTAGAAAAAACCTCAATGCCAAGTGTTATCCAATCCTCAGATCTGAGACTCATCTTTGTTAAAGAAAAAAAAAAACAAACTTCGCATTTTCTGAAGTTGGGATGCATCTTACAAATCGCTGAGTACATTTAATACAGTGTCTATTTTTCTGCACTATTCATTAGTCAATGGTGATTCTAGAAAACACTGAAGTCCAGGAATCAAGAGAATACAGATTATTTCTTTTACATACAGAGGAAAACTGAGGTTCATGGGCGCCGTAAGTTCACATGCTAGTATGTGACATAAATGAGGACAGAAACACATCCATCTGACACTGAAGCTCTGAGTTGTTTTACTTACCTCCACACACCTGGAAGTTTTAGTCAGTAATAGAGCCCATGTCACTGTATAGGACATTCATCTGTTTGCCCAGAACCCATCCCCCCTCTGCCCTCTTCCCAAGAGTGTTTCTTTGAGAAACAACCCTTTCCTCATCATGTAGCAGCCATGTAGTGTGGATGACATAAGTCAAGGAATACAATTTCATTAATTGGATCACGGTGTTTGCTGAAGAAATGAGCAAAAGCCAATTGAAAAAGGTGGGTTTCCCCTGGATACAGTGACAGGCTCAGGCTGGAACAATCAGACTAAAGATCAAGAATTTTGTTAGGTAAGTATGGGGAGCAATCGCCTTCTCCCCCCGAATATGAATGAGGAAGCACATAGCCCTGATTATTGCTGGCAGACGTACCGCCAGCATGAGGGAGACCAGTCTGAAAGTAAAGCAGACACGCTACAGAAGGCAGAGACAATCACAGGGAAACTGAGGCAAATCCTGTATTAAACCATGTCTGAAGCCTGACCTGGCTCCGGTGTTGACAGTGATATGACCAACAAATTTCCTTTCTTATTTAAGCCAGTTTGAGTTGAATTTTCTGTTATCTGCAACCACTAATAAGAACCGTACTTCGTACATCACCCAGAGTCCGACAGAAAGCCCAGATGACATCAGACTAGCATCCCATTCCTACCAAATATATTGTCCTTAAGATGCCTACTGCTCAACAAAGCCTTATGGCCCATCTAAGTCCAACCCCAAACGTGGAACTACGCTACCCAACACTGTTTCAATAAGTAGCTGTGCCAGAAAAACACCAGTTTACATTCTAGCATGAAGCCTATGATTTTAAATAAATTTAATAATCGTGACAAATCTCATGCAAATGTTCAGTAATGATTCCATTTACATAACCAAGAGCCAAAGAAGGTATGGCACTTTCACATACCTCTTATCATTGTTCTATCATAAGGTAGAACTACTTTTTAAATCTCCCAGCAACAGTAAACAGGGTTAGCTATGGATAAGGTATTATACTTTTTTGATCCTCTCACATAGTCTTTTGACTTACTCCGTGCCCTCACCCACCACCCACCCCTGTGTTATCCCCTGCCCAGTGGTCCTCAAGAGCTCCACCAAGGTTCACTAATTGCACACATTGCCCACTACGTCTAACTCTTCATCCTCTATTAAAACAGAATGATTTTGTGTTCCACTTGTTTCAAACGTTGCCTTCAATGTTGCAAAGTGTCAAAAACTTTACATCAGGGTGTCCCTGGTGGCGCAGTGGTTGAGAGTCTGCCTGCCGATGCAGGGGACATGGGTTCGTGCCCTGGTCCGGGAAGATCCCACATGCCGCGGAGCGGCTGGGCCCGTGAGCCATGGCCGCTGAGCCTGCACGTCCGGAGCCTGTGCTCCGCAACGGGAGAGGCCACAACAGTGAGAGGCCCGCGTACCTCAAAAAAAAAAAAAAAAAACAACAACAACTTTACATCAGTATCTACTATGTGCTATGAAGTTAATGGAAAACTGCCTCACGGGCCTTCTCACTTCCTCCTCATAATATACATTTATTTTGAGTGACCATTTGTACGTTAGCATGTGTATTTTCTAACTGTTAAGTGATCTCATTGCTAGAAATTTCATTACAGTTATAAGAGACAGATGGGAAAACAACATGACTATTTGATAGAATATTTGGAGAGTAAGAGGAGGGCCTGATTCATACTCCAGATCATACTATATGAATTCCCGTCAATTATGAGAGTCAGCTCTCAGAAATAAAGAACTTCAGTTGGTATCTCTCGCTCATCAGCGCTGTACCAACTTTTAATGATCTTCCCGATAATGGAATTATACATAAGCCTGACGAAGACTTTACAGTCAGCTTTGCTGACGTCAGTGGCTTTTAATAACAGGCACTGACTTCCCGCTCCTGTTATGATGGAAGCTGTAGGTTGGCCATCGCTGCAGCAGCTCCTGTCAACTCTGCTCAGCTCCGTTTGGCTCTGGGCTACAGGTCTTCTCTTTCCAGAACACAGGGTGAAGGGCCGGCTACGTTTGACACATGCTGTTCTTATGGCACAGAGAAAGAAGAAAGAGCCACACGATGGCTCTTGAAGCTTCTGCCAGAACGTGGTATAATGTGAATCTCATTGGTCAAAGCAAGTAGCGTTGCCAAGCTCAGTGTCAATGGAGAGGGAAGGTATATTCCTTCTACAGTGGCGGACACTGCCAAGTATGTGGAATTGGTGATAATGTCTAATCTCTCGGAGGGAAATGTGGCTTAAATCATTAGGGACAAAATATGGTCTGCCAGAGAAGGTAAGCAGCAAACTTTTGATCTCCGCTTACTTAGTGTAGTTCCCTGTGGCACACTAATTAGTTGTCCCCTGCACCATGTCTCGTCTCCTCCCTGGCACAGCTGGGTTGCCTTTCCCAGGCTCCCCTTAGAGGTAAGGGAACCACATGACTGAGTTCTGGTGGATAAAATACAAGCGCGATGGTGGAAACCACAGGTAGGCATGGCCTACAAAACGCTTCCACCTCGACCCCTCCATTCTCTCTCCTCCAAGGACCTAGAAGGGTGAGAGCCACACATGGAAGCAACCAGAGTCTCTGAGTCACTGCTTGGAGGAAAGCTGCCCAGAGAGCCCACACCAGACCACCGTGTGGGTGAGAAATTAATTTTCATTGTGTTCAATCACTAATATTTTTGTTGTTTTTCTCAGGTGTTAGCCTCTTCTGGCTAACTCAGAGAAGAAACCCGAAGACCTCCTCACTTTTTCTTTCCATTTCCACATCTTTTTTAAGGAACTGACATTTTATCTGTCTGTGAGTTATCCTAAATTACATTTTTTTCTTTCTTCGTTCTGTTTACGTTAGTAGACAACCCAGAGAAGGGATTGTCAGACTGAGAGAGAATGTTTACAGCATATTCAGGCAACTCCTAGGATCAAGTACATCCATGTGCTATCACGATTCCATCCAGAATGACACTAATACCTCTTTCCAGTGTAGACAGGAAACCACTTCCTCCCTACCTTAAAATCTTTTTAGAACTTTAAAAAATTTTTAATTTTATATTGGAGTATAGTTGATTTACAATGTTGTGTTAGTTTCAGTTGTACAGCAAAGTGATTCAGTTATCCATATGCATATATCTATTCTTTTTCAGATTCTTTTCCCATTTAGGTTATTACAGAATACTGAGTCGAGTTCCCTGTGCTCTACAGTAGGTCCTTGTTGATTATCTATTTTATATATAGTAGTGTGTATATGTTAATCCCAAACTCCTACCTTAAAATCTTGTTCATTAAAGAACTAAGCTAGATTCCCAGGCCAGGGTCTATTCCAGAAATTGATTTCTCATCTCGTAAGTAGGAAGGAGCAGGCCAGGACACCATCACAAACTGTCTCAGGAAGCAAGAGTTCACACTCCTTGTCACCCCTCTCGCACCAAGTAGTTGCACACTTTTGGTTAAGCAATAAATGAAGGGTGACTGAAACACATATCTCAATCCATCCTCATAAAAACCCCTGAGGTAGTATGATTAACATCAGAGCAGCTACCATAATATACATCTCACAGCTTATTATGAGAATCAAATGAGTTGATATTTGTAAAGCACTTAGAATATAATCAAGAATACATTAAGTGCTATAATAAGCAGCAATTTAATTTTTAAAAATGATCTCCATTTTCAAATTAAGGAATCTGAAGCTCAGATAAACTATTTTTTAAGATCATGTGGCTAATGACTCATACAACCAGAACTCAAGTTGGGGTCTTTTAACCCTTTCAACTCAATATTCTCTATCTATGTCAAGCATGTACAGAAATACCTAAAACCAGACGTACAAGCCAAGGTGCTGTTGATTCAGGAACAATACTATTATCTTCCCACTTACTAAAGTCCATCTGGCACCAGGTACACCCAAAACTCCAACCACTGCCACAAGACTGAAACTGTTGTCAACTGTAGAGCTCAGCAGATTTAGTTGTATTTGTATGGAGATGAAGACTGACTCATTCTGATGCCATCAAACATACTGTCCTAAAGGATCTCCCTGGGTGAAGCTAGGGAGGCCTCAATGAACCACGTAATGAAGTGAAACCCACTGGAAGAAAAGTATTTAAAACAAAATATCAACCTTGGCTCTCCTCCACAGATAGCACGTTAATGAGGCTACCTGCAGAGAGAAGGAGCCCGGTCTTCATGCCTCCTGTTACTGGAGTTCTCTTCTGGGGAATTTCTGCTTTGTCTCTTGAGGCTCATAGCATGTTTCAAAATGACAAGGTATATCCATTTTTTTTTAATATAACGCTTCTCTTTCCCAAGTGTTTTCCGTGGAGAATAATAAACTTCCTATTGGAAACTGAGACTTGGTGGGAGGCTTCTCCATCCGCTGGGAAGGGAACTATACTATGGTAGTAGGTACCAGAGCAGAGCAAAAAGTTCTACCTCCTGAGCCCAGGGATCAACAGAAATCAACACTTGCCTAAAGGAAATCAGGTAATTACCCTAATGAAAAAGCAAGAAAGAAATTCACTCTGGCTTTTTTTTCAGTCTCCTTTTGTTAAATAGCCTTAGGAATCTGTACTGGTGGCAGATCTGCTTACCATCTTTCTACCAAATAAAAGAAAAGCAATTCTTACTTATCCAACCTCATCTCTACCCATTCATCTCTTCACCCACAAACTTCCTCGCACAGGCTCCAGACGCACAGGCTCAGCGGCCATGGCTCACGGGCCCAGCCGCTCCACGGAATGTGGGGTCTTCCCGGACCGGGGCACGAACCCGTGCCCCTTGCATCAGCAGGCGGACTCTCAACCACTGCGCCACCAGGGAAGCTCCTCTCTGGTCTCTTATACATACAGTTTTACCTGCCCAGGGAGTCTCTTTCCCTTTTTTGTCACCTGAAAACTTCTACTCCCCCTTTCGGTTTTGTCTTAAGCCTCCTCCCCATTACCCTCAACATCCACACCCAGATGATATCTTGGTAACTTGGTCAACAATTTCTCCTCCCTCTAAACTCCCTAAAGACAGAGCAATATCTATCCTTCTTGTTATCTGCAAAGGACCCTTTAAAAAATATTTACAGAATGGATTAAAAGTTAGGTAGTCAATGGGATAGTAAATTCAAAAAAATGCTTAAAACAGGAATGTTAAGCCATGCCATTTAAACTTAGGGTTAATGAATTACAAAAGAGGGTTCCAAAATAATAAAGTTGTTTGGAAATGGTTACTACGTTCAACTGCATCTTGGCAATTTGAAGAGCTCACTCTAAAAATCTGGGAATCAAAAGAGCTTATAAAAGACCTAAGAAAGGAAGAAAGAAAAAAAAAGATGATGTGCCTGATTTTCTATTAATATGCAATTTTTAAAAATTCTGCCACATTTTTTAAGCTCTGATAATAACGGCATGTGTGTAGGGGAAACTGTGCTGTTTTTACAAGTCTTTACTTTCTGGTTAACAGTGTTCGAGATGCTAAAGTCATACTCATATTATATTTAAATCCATGGGCAGTAATTTGGCCTGGTTTCCTATTGTGGTTTTATACATCCAGGACAATCAATTACAAAATACAATAAAAAATATGATAAGAAGGCAAGAAACAACCTTTCATGACAATGTCTAGGCCACATATGATTTGTTTCCTGAAATTGAGGTCCTAAGTGCCAATTATGTTTTTGACCTTGTATTCATTCGAGGTTTTATGTCTGTACTTGCAATGAGTTGCCCAGCCTCAGTCTTGGTCTCTTCTGTGGCACGTCATTATCTCTTTCTTGTTTCTCTTCTGTTGTTTCAGTCTGTGATTTGCTAGGGCTTGTTCTTTTAAACCATTCTGTTGTTATCTGACACAGATAGCTTTTTTCCTAGGTATTTTCTCTCCACAATGCTACTTCCCACCAACCAGGGAATGTGTCACCTGAAATACATGGGCATGTTTTCTCCTCTGATATGGAAAAGAAGAATAGGTACAGCCTGGTCCACTAAATCAAATTCAGAAAAAAATCTTTACCTAAAAAAGAAAAGTATGAAAATGTTCTGTAAATTACCAGTAGGTTTTCTAAATTAGTAAATGGAGAGACTGTTTCTAAGTACAGTGGAATTACACCCCATTTGTCCACAATGGCAGGGAATGGGACATTCCTGTTTTAATGATCTACTTTTTATTTATATATATTTATATATGTATAAAATTGTTATAAATACTAAATGGGTTAAAAGTTTTATATTAATAGGACTATTTTTTAAAACATAATTTTTCAAAACAGGACTGAACATCAGTTGATCTGTCCCTGTGATCAAGAAGTCATTCAAGTATCCTGAATTCTCTCAGGTAATTATTATGAACATTAATAGTCCTTACACTAAAATATGCAGTGTATTATTTTAATTGGGGCTTTCTGCTTTTTGAGACTTGAACAAATAGGAGTTGACTGAAATATAATCCAGACCTTATCACTTTCTATCCAGATGATATTGCAATAGCTTCCTGATCAATTTACCCAACTTCAGTCTTTCTCTTCACTCTGACTTACCTTTTTTTTTTTTTTTCCAGTACGCGGGCCTCTCACTGTTGTGGCCTCTCCCATTGCGGAGCACAGGTTCTGGACGCCCAGGTTCAGTGGCCATGGCTCACGGGCCCAGCCGCTCCACGGCATGTGGGATCTTCCCAGACCGGGACACGAACCCATGTGCCTTGCATCAGCAGGCGGACTCTCAACCACTGCGCCACCAGGGAAGCCCTGACTTACCTTCTTTAAATACTTTTATCACGTTATCTCCTGAGTCCAAAACTTCCAGTGGTCCCCCAGTTTATAACAGGTCCTATCTATTTTGTTTAGTTTTCAAGACCTTCCAAGATTGAGTGCCCAGCTTCCCAGCCTTAATTCCTGATCCACCCCAAATCATAGTTTAGTTTATCATATCATAGGTATATGTTTTCTAATATTACTCACTGTGATTTCATGTAAACTAAATAAACTCCAAAGCAGCTTCCTTCTATCTACATTATTAGTTCTTAAAAACAAAGACGTCACACATTTATTCCCTTCAGGGCACCAAATACATTAATGAATGGCAAAAAAAGAAGGGAAAACTACTTTCCTTCATGGAATAGATGCCAGACACAGTTCTAGGCCTTTGCAGGCCCATGAAATATTCAAACATATAAAGCGTCCAGCACAGTTCTATGCACAGTAAGGGCTCAATACACGTTCATTATTATTACTTTGTTATTTAATCCTTCCAACAAACTTTAAGGAAACACAGGTGAGGGAAGTGGAGGTCTAAAAGAGTACGTGACTGTCCACACCAGAAGGAACAGTGGAATATCGCACCAGATGGGTTTCCCCATCAAGTGACAGACACACAAACTCAAAGGAGTTTAAATAAAAAGGGACTTTACTACTTCAAGTAACAAAGAGTTCAGAAGTGTGATGACTCCAGGACTGGTTAATTCTGGGGCTCAGTGATGCCACTCGGGATGAGGTACTGTCATCTTTCTACCCTGTCTTTCTCAGTGGGTTAGCTTAGTTCTCAGGCTACTTGCTCCCATAAATCAAATATACCCATAAACATACCCAACCCAAGCTCCAGACACGGTAACATTCAAAAAAACACGGACTTCTCAGCAGTGAAAAAGCATTCCCCAGAAATTCCCCAGCAGCCTTCCACTACTGTTTCATTGGCCAATGCCTTAAATAACTGCAAGGAAAATGGGGTCAATCTTGATTGCCATAAGCCCCAAAGTAGCCAACACTCTCAGGGGTGGGGACTGAGCAAACTTCCTCTAATAGTGTGGAGAAGGGGAAATACATGAACAAAATCAGGGCTCTGTTAAGAAAGAGGTAGGAAAGAAGAGTGAATTGATGATGGGGAGAAAAATCAGCACGACTTGCTGTGACTATGTTGCCTCCAAATAGCAAATATTAAGTTAATATTAATTGACCTATTGAACACATCAATATCTATGGTTATTACGATGAAAGAGAGAGAAAAAAAGAGGGGGAGAGAAGGAAAGGGGGGAGAAGGAAAGGGGAAAGGAGAGATGGAAGGAGGGAAGGTGGAGGGAAGGGGGCAAAAAATGAGGGAAACGGAAAGAGACAGGGAAAGAGACAAGGAAGAGAAAGCCCAACTGAAGGTTCATTTTGGGTCGTGTTAACTGTTGTGTGTGCCACTCCCACAGGCTATGAAAGTAGTTTCTGAAAAATCAGAGCCCTGCAGGAGGGTCTGTGTATACTGGACAGGCTTTTATGGCTAAAAGTGATTTGAATGCCAACAGGGAGCTGACGGTAGCCACGTTCAAGAGAGCAGACCATCAGAAGCTAATGAGGCTGTCAGGTCTGGGAGCTAACCAAGGCACAGACACATCGAAATGATTCAGCAGGAGGACGTAACTAATCAAACAAGGCTTCCCTAATAGCAAAGCTACAAAGGAGGAGGAAACTGAACTAGTTTCTTTCTTAAAAGAAAAAGAGAAAGTTATCTTTTGCACCTAGAGAGAAAAGATGATTTCCTTAGAGAAGGACAGCAAATAGGGAATGGGAGCTGCTTGATTTAATTAATTTAATTAATTAGTTTTCTGCAGTGTGCTAGAAATCCAAGCCATAAGAGAAGCAAAAAAGGTTAATTTAAACAGTAATTCTCGCTGAATTTAGGACAATTTTAAACATTAGAGCTTACAGAGCTGTGTAGGCTTGTGATTCAAGGGTTATCAAAGGTGGACATGAAATCCAAGAACAATCTGAGCCTTCTCCACAGAAGACACTGCCCGCATGTTGAACTGGGCCTTCCTCTTTCTAAACGTTATTCTGGATTTTTAGAACATGTATAACCTGACTTGTATCGTAAAAGCAGAAATGTGTCTGTGATGCTATCTTCTGCGTTTAGGGCCAAATGTGGGGACTTCTGCGTTTAGCGTCAAATGTGGGAAACTGAAGGCCAGGGCACCATCTAAAGGCACCACATAGGAGAGAGTGGCATGGACAGATATACACTAGCAAATGTAAAACCGACAGCTGGTGGGAAGCAGCCGCATAGCACAGGGAGATCAGCTCGGTGCTTTGTGACCACCTAGAGGGGTGGGATAGGGAGGGTGGGAAGGAGACGCAAAGGGAGGAGATTCACTTTTTATACACATAGCTGATTCACTTTGTTATAAAGCAGAAACTAACACACCACTGTAAAGCAATTATACTCCAATAAAGATGTTAAAAAATAAATAAATAAAGGCACCACATAGGACATGGACCACGACGGGGCGGGGACAGGTCTCTTGGACAGAAATCCCACTTATTAGCTGCACCACACTATATGCTTCCTAACCCCTCTGTCTCCACCCTTTCCTCTGTAAAATTGAGATAATAATACTAACTAACCTTTAGGATTTAGAGGATAATTATATAAGATTTAAAACCCATAGTGTCTGATGCACAGTGTCCACTGTTAGGTATTCTTGCATGAATAATTATAAATCAGTCATGAGCTTCCAAGACAATAAGGTTTTCTTCTGAGAATGTTGATTCCTCTCTTCAGAGAGAGGTGTAATGAGAGAGTAATAAGCTCTTCCCAGCCCCTGGATGTTAAATAGGTCAAGATGGCCAATTCCCAGCCCTTCTAATAAAATGACAGGACAGCCGAGAGACCCGGAGGTCATCAGACAAAACTGAGTCTGTAGACGAACACTGCGTTATCTGCTCCTTGGGAGACCTGCGGGCATCACAGCATCCTGGACAGTGTTCAGTGGAAGCAGAGATGAGCAGATTTACTTGGCGTCTTCATGCTCCCTTGCAGCTGCAAATGGCTTCAAACCCAATTGGCAATTGAACACCCCAGGCAATCTGCATCTCTAGAGAGCAGTTTATGGTTAAGTTTCTACTGAACATTTTTAAGACAATACCTAATGCATCCATCAAGGAACAGCTCTTTTAAAGAAGTTGCTCACCACTTCTAGCATTTCATTAAAGAAGTAAGCTCATGTTCTCATTACCTGCCAAGCCATCTCTTTTGATTTGAAGAAGGAACCTAGTACACTAAGTTTCCTATGGTTCTGGAAAACACATTTCCTCAAGAAGACACAATGGTGTAGATGAAACATGGCAATCCTTCCTGATGTGATCTCAATTCAGGCACCAGGCCATTTAGTGATACCCCCAAATGCATGCCCACAAGTACCTCCTCTGCCCCAGTGGGGAAAGCCCAGGACCTAAAGTAAATTGAGTTTCTAGGCAGAAACCTAGGAACCCCACAGGTCCTGAAGATGAATAATTATCCACCAAGAATATCACAGGATGACTGTAAGTAATGTTAGCAATTATGGGTTTTGGAAACATGGCAACATCTAATGACTGACTGTGTCTACACAGGGCTAACGTATTGAATCAGTGCTGCCACTTAAAGTTCGTAAATTTGAGGCAAATTTTTCAGTTAACGCCATTCACTGCCCATAGAAAATTTTAATTCACATTTTAATCCTCCATCTCTAATCATTAACTAATCCATGAACTAGTATTTTCATTAAAGCCTTTAGTAAAATGTGTCCTGGTCAGCTCAGGCTGCCATAACAAAGTCCCATGGACTGGGAGGGGCTCAGACAATAAATATTTATTTCTCATGGTTCTAGAGGCTGACGTCTGAGATCAGGGAGCCAGTGTTGTCAGGTTCTGGCGAGAGCTCTCTTCCTGACTTGTGGCTGGCCACCTTCTTGCTGCGTCTTCACACAGAAGGGAGAGAATGAGAGATCTCCCCCTTCTTATGAGGCTGCTCATCCCCTCACGAGGGCCTCACTGCCACGACCTAATCTAACCCTAATTATCTCCCAAAAGCCCATCTCCTAATACCATCCAGTTGGGGGTTAGGGCTTCAACATATGAATGGGGGGGGGGCGCATTCAGTGCATAATGAATGTATATGTCAACCTTAGCCTAAAAAACAAAAATAATTTTTGAGTCACATTATTGAATACTCCCATCCCTGCTTTTGTGTCCAGGTATTTGCATATAAATGTTACTAAACAATCCCAGAGGGGGAGGGAAAGAATCGTAATCGCATTCACTCAATGTGTTTGTTTTTATTAAGCAACGAAGGCATGAATATGAATACGTGTTTCCTACCACTATTTTAGAAGGTAACCAGGATTTTCTTTCTATGTGCAGTTTCCTACTTCTGCTACACTTATCTTGCTGGGAATCACATAATAACTTTTTATTGAAGTGAAACCTAAATAGAGAAAATTATACCCATCCTAAGTATAGAGATTAATGGATTTTCACAAACCAAACCCACTCACAGAACCAGAGCACAGATCAATGAAATAAAACAGCAGCACAAAAAAACCCACTCTGCACCTCCACCCTTCCAGCTCCCACATTCCTTCTCACGCTTCCTCTCAAGAGTACCTTGTATCCCCAAGTCCAACACCACTAATTAATTTTGCCAATTATCGCATTTGATTAAAAGGTATCCTATACTATTTACCTTTTGGTACCCTCAATATTACATTTCTGAGATACAGTAACGTGGTCATGTGCTGCAATAGTTGTTCATTGTCAGCGCTGAAGATTTCATTGTATGAATATATTAAAAATGATTGATCCATTTTAGTGTTCATAGGCATCTGGGTAACTTCCAGTTTGAACAGTGCTGCTAGAAACATTATAATGCCTGGCTTTTGGTGAACACACACACACTTCTCTTAAGTATACAATTATAAGGAAAACCACTGGTCACAGGGTATGCATATGGTCAGCTGTAGGAGAGGGTGCCAGACAGTTTTCCAGTGTGATTAGAGCAATTTACAACAGTGTATGATGATTCTTCCCCATCCTTGCTAAGACTTGGTATATTCTTTCTTCCCTATTCTACCGAATGTGGAGTATTATCTCCATGCCGTTTTAATCTGCACTTTCCTAATGAAGTTGTGTGCCCTTTCATGTATTTGTTGGCCATTTGGTTATCCTCTTTTTTTTTTTTTTTTTACAGTGGTTGAAGATTTTTGCCCATTTTTCTCTTGGGCTTACAGCATTTTTCTTATTGATTTCTAGGAGTATTTTATATAATCTGGATAAGAATCCTTTGTCAGTTATATGTGTTACAAATACCTCCTCCTACTCTGTGGCTTCCCCCTGCAACACTCTTTTAAAAGTGTCTTTTGTTGAAAATAAGTGTTACATTTTAATGTAGTCCAATTTATTTGTTCTTCATAGGTCTTTTTTGCACACTAGTTAAGAATGTTTGCTAATGACAAGATCGTGAAGATATTTACCGAAGTCGTCTTCTTACAGCTTTTTTTTTTTTTAACATCTTTATTGGGGTATAATTGCTTTACAATGGTGTGCTAGTTTCTGCCTTATAACAAAGTGAATCAGTTACACACACACATATGTTCCCATATGTCTTCCCTCCTGCGTCTCCCTCCCTCCCACCCTCCCTATCCCACCCCTCCAGGCTGTCACAAAGCACCGAGCCAATATCCCTGTGCCATGAGGCTGCTTCCCACTAGCTATCTACCTTACTACATTTGTTAGTGTGTATATGTCCATGACTCTCTCTTGCTCCGTCACAGCTCACCCTTCCCCCTCCCCATATCCCCAAGTCCGTTCTCCAGCAGGTCGGAGTCACCACTCCCATCCCACCCCTAGGCTCTCCATGACATCCCTTTTTCTCAAATTCCGTATATATGTGTTAGCATACGGTATTTGTCTTTTTCTTTCTGACTTACTTCACTCTGTATGAGACTCTAGGTCTATCCACCTCATTACAAGTAGCTCAATTTCGTTTCTTTTTATGGCTGAGTAATATTCCATTGTATATATGTGCCACATGTTCTTTATCCATTCATCCGATGATGGGCATTCAGGTTGTTTCCATCTCCGGGCTATTGTAAATAGAGCTGCAACGAACATTTTGGTACAGCTCTTTTGTTTTACCTTTCATATTAAATTCACAATCTATCTCGAATTGATTTTCATGTCTGGTTAAAATACTGTTTCACATGGATATTTGGATGATCTAGCACCGTTTGTTGAGAAGACCATCCTTTCCCTCACCACACACCAGTGCCATCTTTTCATAAATCAAATCCGCCTTCTTGGGGGTCTGTTTCTAGATTTTCTACTCTGCTACATTCATTTACGTATCTTTAACAATACTATACTATCCTAATTACTATAGGTTTACAATGTCTCAATACCTGGTCAATATTCCAGCTTCACTCTTCTTTTAAAGATTGCCTTGTCTATTGTTGTGCTCTGAATTTTCATACAATTGTAAAATTAGCTTATTAAGTGTTCACACAAACACACACAAGTCCTATAGGGATTTTTACTATGATGGCATAATTTATAGATCAAGTCGTGGAGAACTGGCACATTTACATTACTTGGTCTTCCAATCTATGAACACAGCATTTCTTGCAATCTGCCTAAATCTTCTTTAGTTTTTCTCATGTTTTGTAGCTTCATTTTCATTAGTTTTGTTTCTAGGTATTTGAATTGTTTATGTTACTGTAAACGGTATCTCTTTAAAAAACCTTTCCATTTGCAATATTTTACTGACATGGAAGCAGAATTAATTTTATGTTATTAATCTAATTTCTAGCAATTTTGCTAAATCCATCTATTATTCCCATGACTTTATAGATTCTTTCAAACTTTCTATACATGTCACCACATCACCTGTGAATAATGAAGATTTTATTTCTTTACCTCTAAACTTCTGAACTTCAAGAAAGCAGAATCATGATCTTATTGGATTCCTTCCCCAGCCAGCAGAGGGGGATCTCAGAATACCTGCCCGGTAGAATTTCATCACTGTGATCGATAAGTGAATGCTATGCGTCTTCCACTCTCTTCCTTCCAAATGGGAGTTTTTAGTATGGGAGTCTGTCTCTGCTCTACCACCAGATGGGGGTGAGGGAGATCGACAACTTGGTTGTGCGTTCATAGGTGGCCGGACTGGAAGGAGGAACATGTGGGCCTGAAGGAGCTGAACACATCTCCAAGAGACGCGCAATGCTGATCTCCATGCAGCAATTAGATAGGCTTCCTATGAGTTCGTTCCCTTGGGGAGAGGGTGTGTGTAACACTGGTGATTATTCCATAGTCCTCAATATTCTGTTCTTTATTGGCCACTGACCTCGCCCTGCTTCCCTCTCATCTCTAAACCACTCTTCTCAGCAGCAGCCCTTCCTCTGCCCCCCTTCATAAGGCAGCTCTTCCCAAGGTTTTAACATTAAATCTCCTCTACTTGTGTCCTTCAGTCCCTGCTGTGTTGATCTTACCCTATATTAGCTAAATATCTCATTTATGAAATTTCTAGCTTTAATTTTTTTCATTGATTTCCAAATTCTACTTGCTGGAGAGATCCCCCTTGAAGGTCAACCAGAATTTCAAAAGCAACCTATTCAATATAAAAAAATCATCACTCCTCAACAAAACTGTTCCTATTCTTGTATTCCATGCTTTCTAAATGGTGGTACTGTTATTCTCATTTGCAGTGCTCAAGAACCTCTCTCCCTCTCCCTCTCCCTCCCTCCCTCTCCCTTGCTCTCGCGCTCTCGCGCTCTCTCTCTCTGTCTCTCTGTCTGTCTCTCTGTCTCTCTGTCTCTCTGTCTCTCTCTCTCTCTCTCTCTCTCTCTCTCGCTCGCTCGCTCTCGCTCCCGTGCTCGCGCTCTCTCTCTCTCTCTCTCTCTCTCTCTCTCTCTCCCTCCCTCCCTCCCTCCCTCTCTCTCTCTTTCTATTTCCTATATTCAGTCAATAGCCATTGACGCAATCCAAAGCTGAACCCCTGGAGTCCTAAAGTAGGGGAGGAGAAACATGCCTACCCCTGTCCACAGTCAATGTTTGTCACACTGCTATCCCTTGCATTTTAATTCTACCCTTATCCCTCACCAAATTCTCTAACTCTCTATGTTGTCCTATACGATTTCTTGGACCATCAGGCATTCTGGCACAGAATGAAAGCTCTCTGTGTCTTTGAGGTCACAGAACTCCTAAGTGATGGACACTGGAGACTTTCACTAACTTTCTGGCATCTTTTCCAATTCTGAGACTTTCCTTCCTCTATTACATTTCAGTGGAATATTCTAATGAAAACTCTCTTTTTTTCCCCTTGTTTCTGCCTATATTATACTCTCCACAAGACTGTCTCATCTCCTGTGGAATGAGACGCCCATCAGATGCTCTAATGTTTCATTAACTGACCCACAGTTGTGGTCCCCTCCCCAGGGGAATAGGCAAAAAACCCTGAACCACTTAAGCATGACTTTCATCCTCTCCCCCTCCCATTTCAGAAGTCCTCCTACTTCTTCCAGCATGGGGAGGCTTTGGAGGCTGAAGGAAAACCTAATTTCCAGCCTAAAACTTCATCAAAAGTTTCTTTGGCTTTCTGGGTTTACAAACTCATAAAATGCTCACAGTGTGTCTCATTAAAGGCCTGGCCTGTCTCAGCCTAGACAGCGTCATTAAAAAAAAAAAACATAAAACAAACACTCTCCAACCCAACAACAACAGAAGGCAAGGGGACTGATCTTACTTTACTGCGACTCTTCTTTTTTTCTTTTCTTTTTTTTAAAAATTTATTTCTTTTATTTATTTACTTTTGGCTGCTTTGGTTCTTCATTGCTGTGCACAGGCTTCTCACTGCGGTGGCTTCTCTTGTGGAGCAAGGGCTCTAGGCACGCGGGCTTCAGTAGTTGTGGCACGTGGGCTCAGTAGTTGTGGCTCGCGGGCTCTAGAGCGCAGGCTCAGCAGTTGTGACGCACGGGCTCAGTTGCTCCGAGGCATGTGGGATCTTCCTGGGCCAGGGCTCGAACCCGTGTCCCCTGCACTGGCAGGTGGGTTCTTAACCACTGTGCCACCAGGGAAGCCCACAACGTCTTTTCTTGAAGTGGGAGTAGTGAGGAAATCAGATAACATAATGCAAATCAGAAAATTCTAACATTCTCTCAGCAAAAATGTAAACCACATGACAGCTGATTACTGTCTCTCCTTCTCTCCTTCTCTCCTTTTGTCTCTCTCTCTCTCTGCTCCCGTCATCGCTAAATCCCTTCTGCTCTCCGTCTAGCTTTTGTTCTTTAAACCTCTGAGCACCCTCTGTTGCTTCTTCTTTTTCCACACTGTGCGGCTTTCATCTGTACCTTTTCAAACATTGCCACGTCTGACGTCTGAACTGCACCAGTTGCCCAACTCTCTAAGAAGCATATTTCATGCCCTACTGCCTGATGAAGATATTTTCTACCTCAATGCAACCCACCTTCTGCCTTGTGTTTTTGTTTTTTTAATTTTTTTTTATTGTGGTAAAAGTCACATAATATAAAACATACTATTTTAACCATATTTAACTGTACAGTTCAGTGGCACTAAGTACATTCACATTGTTGTGCAACTCTCACCATCATGCATCTCCCAAATTTTTCACCTTCCTAAACTGAAACTCTGTCCCCATAAAACACTAACTCCCAATTCCCCCTCCCCACTGCCCCCCATCCCCAGTCCCTGGCACTGACCAACGTACATCCTGACTCTATGAATTTGACTATTCTAGGTACCTCGTATGAGTGGAATCAACCAGTATTTGTCTGTCATACAGAGTGAAATAAGTCAGAAAGAGAAAAACAAATATCATATATTAACACACATATATGGGATCTGGAAAAATGGTACAGATGAACCTATTTGCAAAGCAGAAATGGAGACACAGACATAGAGAATAAACATAAGGATACCAAGCAGGGTGGGGGGTGGGGATGGACTGGGAGATTGGGACTGACATATATACACTACTATGTACAAAATAGATAACTAATGAGAAACTACTGTATAGCACAGGGGAATAAAAAAAAAAAGAAGGTACAGTCTGTTTGCAGGACATATATTAAGTTAACCTTAAAAATGCATTCCAATCTACATTAGGTGCAGAAAAATACTGCCTTGTGCTTTCCTTGTCCCATGTTTCAACCTTGCTCAAAACCACTGCCACCCTCTGCTTCCAGACTGTAAACCATTTGAAAGCAGAGCTGACTGATGGCTAAAGCTTCCACATTATCAAATAGATCGTTTTACCTGTAATAGGGATTCCACAACATTTTTTAATAAAATGTAACTTTTTGAATATAAACTATTATAAAAGCACCTTATGCAAAGAGCAGCATAGATTTGGAATTCAGTGCCTTAACTAAGTACGATTGTATTTCACGTATCTGAAAATATTTACAGCCAGAGAAACTATGAACTGGATTTTCTTTCTTTCTGAAATAAAGAAAAAAATAAAAACTGAATTGTTTATTCAGTTTTATTCCCCATAAATCGGTATTCTAATATAGTTTCTGTGACTAATCACAGGGTTGGTAGGAGGTACAGTTAATTAACATTTGCTGAAAGGTTTAAAGTTCTCAGCTAAAGATATTTTTTGGTTCTAGATCCCTTTATTTTATTCTGTAATAGGAGAGTGGTCCAGTTTGTCTGTTTGCACTGAAAAATGAAAGGACGTAAAGAATAGAAGTACAGGGCTTCCCTGGTGGCGCGGTGGTTGAGAGTCCGCCTGCCGATGCAGGGGACACGGGTTTATGCCCCGGTCTGGGAAGATCCCACATGCCGCGGAGCGGCTGGGCCCGTGAGCCATGGCCGCTGAGCCTGCGCGTCCGGAGCCTGTGCTCCGCGACGGGAGAGGCCACAACAGTGAGAGGCCCGTGTACCGCAAAAAAAAAAAAAAAAAAAAAAAGAATATAAGTACATAAAAGACACTACAAATCCTGCAAACCTCGGTCGCATTTAGCCATTAGATCTTAAAGATATTCACTTTAGTATGTATTTTGGAACTGTGTTTAAAGCAGGAATGACTTCTGAGTTACGGAACAATCTCCTTGAATTATAGCTCAGATACTGGCACAAAAGTCAACTACTTTTCTCTCATGAAGATTTTTGAAACCTTACTAAATAAAGGAGGAGCTTCTCACTGGAATCATTTAATGGTTAATTTAATTTTAAATATGCACAAAATATGCTGTTTATCAAAATAAATTAGGTGAATCAGATGCTTTTCTTTTTACATTATAAAACCTGTAAATTACCTAACAGAGTTTAAATACATATCTTAACCTATACCTGGTATACATAAGGTCCACATATGTATAATTACAAACGCCTTTATCAAAATCAGGCCAAGGGCTTCCCTGGTGGCGCAGTGGTTGAGAGCCCGCCTGCCGATGCAGGGGACACGGGTTCGTGCCCCGGTCCGGGAAGATCCCACGTGCCGCAGAGCGGCTGGGCCCGTGAGCCATGGCCACTGGGCCTGCGCATCCGGAGCCTGTGCTCTGCAACAGGAGAGGCCACAGCAGTGAGAGGCCCGCATACCGCAAAAACAAAACAAGCAAAAAAAAAAAAAATCAGGGCAAGATATAAATAATATAACAGACCATTTATAAATACTTGTATAAATATAGAGCAAAATCATTTTTATGGTATAAAAATACAAATAGAGAGATTTCCCCTAGTCAAAATAAATTTTAACATAACCTCTCATTTTGTAAATAAACAGATGGAGAGATTGCTTTAAATATAAATACCTAGTTAATAGACATACACAAACTCACGATATATACTTGTATGGTAGCTTCCTGATCAACTATGAAATTTTGAAGACGCATATTTTTGTATTTCTTGATGAAAGTCAGATAAATTGAAGCAGAATGAATCTTCAAAATAATACAACTTAACATCAGACAAAAAACTAACGAATTCAGTCAAACCAAAAAATTTATGTCTCACATGGCACACCAGCGATACCATGAATCAGAAACAATTCTTTTAGCTGTATGCTTCTAAGAAACATGGATTTTAAATAATATTTGAACAGCAACAACCTATATATTAATATTTAACATTAGGTTACTGCTAGAAAATATTAGCTGAATATGTGATATCCAATGTTAAAGGCTTAGCTGTGTCTTCTAAATGCCACTAACGGAGAATGTTCTCTGATCTGGGCCTCCAGCTGCCTCAACTCCCACCGCCAACACAGGCTCCCTTTTGGTTACTGTCTCCTTCAGGTGTTCAGCCCAGTCCATATGAAGATTGGTTCTCACTAGGGATAAGAGGTAAAATGCTGAAACGGAAGCACCAGAAACACCTGCCTTCCTCCAGTCCTGTTCATCTCCCAGTTAGAGCCAAACCAACGCAATCAAGCTGGTATCTTCTCTTTCCTGATTGCTGTTCACAAATGAATAAAGCAAGGATGCCCTTCACCTCTCAACAGCCTTTATCTTAATGACATACTCAGAAGCTAGTCTGAACCAAATTCTGTTTTCCTCTCTCAAAAGACTCTTACCAAATTCTCTATTTCTTCAAGATGCAATTGGAAGAGTGTTTCTAGCTCTCACCCATGTAAGTCTCCACAAAACTTTACAAAGCTACTTCCTGCCTTTATTGACTGCTGCCTCAAAGAGGGTCCTCTATCCAGCCACTCTCAATGTGCATTACACAGAAGTTTGGTTCCATGGGACAGTAATAGGTGCCAGGCGGAAAAATCTTTACTACGGGAATTCTCAGAGTTTTTAACCTGTTAACGTCCATCGTGATTCTTCAAGAAAGGGAAGAGGTAACTAGCGTTTCCCAGCCTGACTGTAGGAATGAAGCTCTCATTTCAGAGAGAAACTCACAGAAATAGTGATTCATGAAACATCCTTGGGCAACACTGTTTCAAGCAATTATTTTAAAACCAAATCTACTGATGTGGCTGCCTCCCTGCTGCTATACTTCTCTTCCACACTCAGCTGGAACATAAGCCACAAAGGCAGACTTACCTCTACCCTTAGCTCTGGATACTGAGAGGTCTAAAATGAGTCAATATCCACTCACCTTTGCTCTTCCTGACATTTCTGAGGGCTCCCATCCTGGTCATTGGGTCTCGGCCAGACTCCTGAGCCAACATCCAGCTTCATGGATGGTTTCCCATCATGATGTCTCATACCCAGCTCCAAAGAACTGCTCTTTACAGAAATGGGTTTATGAGTTGCTTTTACTTTCTTCCCAACTCTATGCCTTGGCCAAGAGACTGACTCTGAATCCTAGTTCTGAGGCTGGAATCCTACCTACCGTCAAACACAAACCCGGACCTCTACACATTATATATTCTGCCTTTGCTGCATATACCTGGTACTGACGTCTGTCTGTCCAGTCACATATTCTATATTACCCCCTCCCCATGGTCCTTGGAGCTCAGGCTCCACCCACATGTCTGGATTCTCAGTTCCAAAAGCGAAGTTCTCACTGCCCTTCACGGTCTCACTGTGCTGGGTCCCTGACCCCAGGTCTCCCTAATCAGATCCATCCCACACCCTTCTAAGCCCCACACCACTGCCCCCTGGTGCTAAAGGGATAGGTATGAAAATCAGCAAACATAAAAAGTACACAGCGATTTCTAACTTTACTTATTCCACTCAGTGGAATATTTTAATTTAAAAATTACACGGGAAAAAATTAGCCTCACAAATTATAACAACGTTAAATACACCATACTGGAAAGGACCATCTACAGAATTTTGCTCAAAACCTTTCTCTACAGTAAAGAAAATGTCTAAATTCTTTTCTTCTTTACAGCTTTATTGAAGTATAATTAATATACCAAAAAACTGCACATATTTAATGTATACAATTTTCTGAGTCTGGACAAATGTATACACACATGATCACTACAGTAGTCTCAGAATTAAACAGGTTATCAGTTTGGAAATGTAAGAGACTAGCTTCTCAACCAACCACCTACCTATTCCCCTCAAAGTGTGGGAATTTTGAGACAGTTGTTATATTTTCTTCCAATGATTCTCAGCCATTGGTTCTACATAAAACTAGTATTTTTTTAACACTGTAAAGAACCACCTGAGAAAACTGCCTCATATTCAATTAGAGAATGAGATTTGAATTTAAAACCTCTGAAATATGTTTAAATATTTACAGTCTATTTTAAACTCTCCTCAATCTGGGACAAAACTATCCAACAAGCACCATTCAGCACAAATTGCTTCTTCACAGAGATACTGAATAATCAGAAATGATTAGAAGAGAATGCCTAGCTTAGCTTATCTTTCCCAAGCTAAAACTAACCATCATGGCCACTTAATTTTAGACCAGGACCATAGCAGTATGTAGTTGATTGACATGGGGGCCTTGCCCCTAACCCTCCCATAGACGTCCAGCTGCCAGTACCTGCACCTCCGTTCCTGCAAGCTTTTCTTCTCAGATCCTCAGAAAGCTGCCAACAGACACCAAAGAATGCACCTCCAGAAGCAGCCCTCAATGACTCTGAAGAATTGGTGTCAAAATACCCACTCCCTCACCTCACAGGTAGGATAATTCTGGTGCATATGTTGTGTTCCATTTTACAAACTTTTCTCCGGGGATTGAACTCCAGTTACAGACTATGCTGGAATCAAGCTCTTTGTTTTATAACTGACTGTCCTTGCTTCCCGGTTTCTCTTCCCCACTTCGCTCTTTCACTTCCCCACTTTGCTCTGAAAATTTTCCCATGAACTTTGGCTTGAGGTAAAATGGATTCTACCTGTTGTCTAGTTCTTCCACTTTCTACCTAATTTATGATGACCACACACTCATCTGGGACTGGTTTGCCTCAGAGGTCCTAATTGATGCCTATAACCCTGGTGTATTTATTAACAGCACTCCACTCTCAAGTGTCCTGGTTTTGTTGATAAATCATATCGTCACGCTGCACGGTCCTATTACTCTGCCAACCATCTCAGTTGTCAACCTTATGGACAGATATTAAAGCTTACACTTCGCTCTGCCCATCAGCATGGTCTTCTCTATTACGACTTCTTGCCCTAAGTTCTCTGCTTCCTCCATCCTGGTTCTTACCTTGGTACCTGACAACTCAGGACACATGTCCTGGTATAGCAGACTGCAATTATTAACTGCCTTAGTTGGGAATCACTATTTTATAGTTTTTTGTACTGAGTAGAACTGATTTCTTATTAATATTTCAAGGATGAAAGAAAACTTTTCTGTAGAGTTGCATACCTTCACCATAACCCACATGCTGGGTGCATTAAGGCAACCTGGGATGCTAATGGTAGACCAAGAGGGAAAAGAGACTAATCCAACCCTATGCGGGTTCAGGCTGTTTAATAAGGGGTGAGTATCATAGGAGTCACAAGATCTAAAGTAAGGTGACAAATGCAGGTTCTACTTGAGCAGGAGAAAAATAATACTATTTATTTTGAAAATTTGTAAGATGCTCTCATTAGTAAAATCCTCTTGTATTTTTTTTTTAATTTCTGAAAACAACCGGTATGATGGAATAGCAATGATTTTACAGAGGAAATAACAGTTGACCCGGCCGTTGGCTAATGAGTAGCAGTTCTATTTTTCTGGTGCAAAATATGAGGAAGAACATTCACATTCACAGCCACGAAGATGAGAGCGCACGTGACAGCATGAAAAGTGGGTAAAAATCTGTTTAACTGGAGCACAGGTATTACTGAAGAGAACAGCGAGAAATATTTTATACCAGCGCTCCTAATTATGTTTGACTAAGGATGCTTCAGATCTACTTTTCCTGATTGCCTTCTTTAATATAATTGGGAAGATGTAATTTTTTTAAACCTGTCTCGTTACCAATTTTAGCTCTTGATTCAAATAAATACAGACAAAAACTTAACGATATGACCCTTGTGTCTCTTATTAAGAGGATTCTTAGGAGACAGATATCAAAATACGTTTTACTAACAATGATCCAAAAAATCGGTTATGGAAACAAATGAAATCTAAATGTACCTTTCCACTCATTTATTGAGAACCATGAAGAACCAGAGATGTACAAGCAGTTTTTATTCCATGAAAGATGTTGGCCTGAAATACGTTGGCCTGAAATATTAATACTTATTCTTAAATCATTTGTGATTTTTCCCTCCTTATTTCTCCTAACACACATGAGAGTAATATTTTACTGTGCCTTTTTATTTAAAAATGCAAAGCTTCCAAATCGCAGAAGTAGTTGAAGCAGATTTCTGAGAGTCAGGACATCTTTTAAAAGTTGCCCAGTAATGTAAAAGAAATTCAGAAAGAAGACCTGACAGGGTTGGTTGAAAGGAATAAAAAACTCTGTATAATGTTCAATCTCTAGATCCAATTCCCAAATGCACTTTACTTGATCATTTTCAGTGAATCCTCCTAAAAAGCACCAAACCAGCATCTCACCAGCATAAGTTAGGCAATACAGCGCATGTGCGTGCATACACACACACACACACACACACACACACAGAGTCACACACACAAATATATATGCCACTTCTAAGTCTAGCCACAAACTCTCTACCCACAATGCTTCTCTCTTCCATCTTCTAACAGCCAGATGCGGACCATCCAGTGAAGGCCTTGAAATCCTACAGTATTACAAAGACTCTGGAAGGAAAAACCCTGGATCCTTTAATGACTGTGTGGCACACAATCTCCAACCCAAACCTGATGCATTGAGTAAAAATTAAACCTCTGTTTAGTGAAACCACTATTATTTACCTAACACAAAAGTTCTCTTTTAAATTTTAATTGATAAAATTAAATTGCCCTCCAAGGGGATTGAGTCCATTTACACACCCAAGAAGAATATACCGGAGAACTACTTCACAATTTTAATAATTTGAATAATCTTTTTACCTTCACCAATGTTGTGGGTAAAATGGTATTGTTTTGTAACAGCGATTTGTATTTCTTATAAATAAGGATGACCACCTTTGTGTAAGCTATATTGATTTATCCTTTTTCTATTTATGCGCTATGCCCATTTTCTACAATGTTGCTAGTTTTTCTTATTGATTTGTAAATGGTCATGACATAGTAAAATAAACACTATATGTTGCATATGAGGCACTTTTCCCAGTTTATCCTTTGATACTTTCTTTATGGTAGAAAAATTTATAATTTGTATTGATGCACCTATCAATCTTTTCTCCCATGGCTTAACCACTTTGTACCATGCATAAAAAGCTTCTCCCCTTCATGAGTTATTTATTTCAATGTCCTATGTTTTCTTTCAGATCTTTTGTTCCAGTTATCTGATGCTACATAATAAATCACCCCAAAACGTAATAGCTTAAAACCACCACCATCATTTTATTATCATCTCTCATGGTTCTAGAGACTGGCTTCATCTGATGAATCTCACCCAGGACCTCTCATATGACTGCAGTCAGACAGTGCCAGGAACCAGACTCATCTCAAAAACTTCTGCACTCACACATCTGACAGCGGGTTCTACCTGCTGGATGAGACTTCTCCATGTCAGCTGGGAGGCAGAGTTCCCAAAAAGCAAGGGTCTCAAAAGAGAGACAGTACGAGCTGCCAGTTTCTTAAGGTCATACTCTATGGGTCAAGCGATCACAGAGCCCAGATGCAAGGAGAAGAATACTGACTACATCTTTTGATGGGAGGAGTGTAAAAGAATACTGGGGGCATGTTTTAAAACTGCCATATCTTCTGTGGATGAATTTTAATATCATCAGTTTGATGGCAATGTAATTTGCATACAGTTCACCTGTATACAATTGGACGAATTTTGACAATTGCATACAGTTGAATCACCACAACAGTCAAGATATAAAATATTTTTATTACCCCCCAAAGTTCCCTTTTTGCATTCACTCTCCTCCTCCCAACCCCAGCTCCAATCACTGACCTACTTTCATTGTCTTTACTCTGCCTTTTCTAGATTTTCATATAAGTGAAATCATACAGAAGGTAGTCACTGTGCCTGTTTTATCTCACTTAGCTCACATAGTGCTTTTGAGATTCATCCATGTTGCTGTGTGGTCAGCAGACTGTTCCTTTTCGCGTTGGGAAGTATTGCGTTGTATGGATACATCATATAACTAGTTCATCCATCCACCTGTTGTTAGACATTTGTGCGGTTTTCTGTATGGACTATCAGGAATAAGCTTCAATGAACATTTGTGCACAAGCCCTAGTGTAGACATAAGTATTTACCCAAGATGTAGAAAAACCTAAGATTTGTATTCCTTAGTCAAATGTAAATGTATGTTTAACTTCGTAAGGAAACATATGTCTTTATTTTAATTATTTAAATAATTGACCCCTCAGAAATTATTTTTAGTTTAAGGAAAGAGTGTCTATCATTTGTTTCCAGATAGCTAGTCAGTGTCCTGAATACTATTTACTGAATAATGATTTCCTTGACTTTCAATAGTAATATATTTAGTAATAAATTATAAATTATATTTATAATATATTATAAATTATATATACAATAAATTATAAATAATATATTATATTTATATTATAAATATATTTAGTAATATATACTAAATCCCCATGGGTATCTGGGTCTACTTCTGACTTTCCCTTCTGTTCCACTAGTGGGCGCTGGTGGAGGGACTGAGGCTGCTGCTAACTCGTGCTGCTTTAAGCATTTTGCATGTGTTAACTCATTTAATCGCCACACTAATTCTTTGAGATAAACACTACCTTAATACCCAGATGAAAAAGTAGAACAAAACCCAGAAATACAAAATCATTTCCCTAAGATCCCACATCCAATAAGTGGCAAAGGCAGGACATGAACCTACACCATCTCCCTCCCAAGCTCACACGTCCAAGCACTGGACTGACCGCCCTACATCAGGGCTCACGCAAGGACTTCACTCTGCACCCTCCTAATACCGAACCTGTGTGAAGAACTGTCCTATCACACGCTTATTTTCTCATATGAACAATGTAATTAGCTTGGCTAGATTCTCCCCCCGCCAAAAAAAAAAAAAAAAAATCCCTTTGGTATTTTGATTTGTATAAAAATATAAATTAGTTCAGGGAGAATTGGCCCCTTGAGAGTATGTTATGTACGTTTATATTTCTATCCATTTCTAAATTCCTTTTAAGACTAGAATTTTTTTTCTCAGTGTCACTAATACGCTTGATTTACTTTCCTCATGTCAGACAAATCTGGGTGTGAAAAGTGTGGTATCCTTGTTCTCCTCAAGGAGCATGAATGAATAATACTCTTAGGGGAACTGTAATTCAAAGACCATTATCAGGAATGTCAGAGACAAAGCTGGGAAGCAGGCTAAGTTCTCAGCATGCCCACATATACACACTTTTCTCAGTCTCTCTCCCCTTTGCAGCACACCTTATCTGAGGATCCTGACCTCCCCAGTATTATATTTTTCTTTACTACCCTATGCTATTCTCCTTCCACTGACACTCCTCCGAATCTCATCCCTTTTTCCTCTATAAAGTGTACGAGGTGAGAGCTAGCTTATTTCCCAAATTCATCCCATGTTAATATGCTGTGAAGAGAAGTCCAGAACAGGAGCCAACCTAGCCCTTCAACGCTCAGGAAATGCAAATATGTTTCCATGGAGTCTTCCTCATGGCAATGCTCCTGCTTTGTAATCTCATCAAGCTATGAGAATTTCAAATCATGCAACTAGGGAGGCAGGGAGTATCTATAGGTGGACAGGGCTAGGCCATGCCCTCGTATTCACCTACACCAGCTTCACCTAGAGACAGGTTCAGTCCAAACCTCTTCATACTAAATTTGTATTCTCCCTTCTAAATTTAGGCAAGAAATATAGCCTTACTCTCAGTAAACCAGATAATTATTAAATCCCCCAGAACATCTGTTCACTACCTCTTTCATACAGAAAGATTACAAATTTCAGAGTGAAACACATATTGAGTCATAAGACAGGGAAAGGAAATTCTCAATCATCTTTGAATTAAAAAAACAAGCAAGTAAACAGAAGTCCTCCTGGGAAGTCATCATCTATATGTGCTACCCTGTGCACATGTATATGACACTCTGATCCACCATCAGTGAAAGGTGGCTACTCAGTTTTCGAATTTGGTTTGTCCTTCTTGTGGAAAACCGTTTCTCCTGGGGAATCCTTTGAGATTAAGGACCTGCTTTGGGACTTAGAGATGCCTGCAGTCCGTCAGAATAGTTTTCTCCTGGGTCAAAGCCTCAACATGAAATAACAGCGCTTTAGAAATGAAGCATAGTATATTAGAGGTCTTATAATCTGACTACTTATTAAAACCCAATTATTTTCTGAGGCAATGATGAGGAAACTGAGGTTCAGAGAGGCAAAATGACTTCCCAAACACGACACAGCAACTTAACAGCAGAGCTAACATTGATCTGGTTGCCTTGACCCCCGGTCACTGCTTCTGTATGATGCTCACACAGCCCTCAACCAACACTGCATTTTGTCTGGTTCAAAGATAGTATATACAACAAGATGGTGTTTCTCTCCTAAAACCAATTCTCTATGTTCCAAAACAGATATACTACTGTTTCATTAAAACAAGATTGACAAGTGCGTTCTTATATGAAAGCACTTAGTCGTATGATGCTTTACTTATATCAAGGTGTGTCCAGGGACTTCAAGGTCAAAAAGGTAACCTTCAATAAAGCTTCAGTTATGCTAAATGAATACATTCCAGAGATCTGTTGTAAAACAAAGAGCACAGAGTTAACAATACAGCATTGCATGCTTCACCTTTGTTAAAAGGGTAAAATTCATGTTAAGTATTCTTGTAACAAAAAGGGGGGCACAAGGAAACTTTGGGCGATGCTGCACGTGTCTATTACCGTGATTGTGGTGATAGTATCACAGGTGTTTGCATACGTCCAAACCCATCAAATCATATACATTAAATATGTGCAATTCATGGTATGTAAATTGTACCTCCATAAAGCTGTTAAAATAATACTAATACAGTGTGCATCAGCCATCCTAATTCAACCTATAAAAAATAATATTTGGGGATGGGGGACAGTCCACAGCAACTTGCATGCTCTTTTTTTGGATCCCGTTAAGCTGAGAGGGGACAAGAAGAGACAATTCCTAGTTTGACTGAAGGAAGAAGAGTGACCCACCAAAAGCAAAGAACCACATCTACCATTTCCTTCCTGGCTGCAGATCCCAGGGGTCAGGAGATTGAAATGGACTTGGACCCACCATCATGCCAATTATCAATGTTTAAAAGGAGCTAAATGAATTCACCAAATATACAATTATTACACTTGATATATTTAAAGTCATTTAAAAATTGAAAAGGAGAAACTACAGTTCGGGCAGCTAAAATGGAGCCAGGTGGCCACTGTGGGTGTGGTTTCAGACTAGTTCCTACATCACTGAGATCCTGAACTCTCTCAACTGTATCAAGTTCAAGGATAACACCAGCTTTCGAAACAATATCTGCTAGCAGCTGCTAGCTGCAACCTCCTAGTTTCAAAGTCCCTCAAGCCCGGCTTCACAACTATGTAAGCATTTTGAACCTCAATCAATCCTTGCTTAACAAGCACCCTTTCTTCTTGTCAGCTCCAATCCTAATTCTTGACAATTTATGTAACCTTGCAGGTTTTGCCTTTTATAAGCTTCCCCCATTTTGCGGTCCAGCGGAGCATACTTCAAGTGCTTCTTGGATCTGTGTCTCCTGAGCTACAGTCTCAACAAACCCCTGATAAATTCTTCTTTATTCCAACCAGGTCTCTGTTTCTGAAACTGTAGTTAACATGCAAAGTTGTGGAAATGTAACTGTGTAAATGTGTAAGTTTTACCTAAAACACTCACACACACAAAAGAAATCTTTTTTGGATAAAGACAAAGATTTCTTTTTTTTTTTTTTCCCCCAGCTGCACCGTGTGGCATGTGGGATCTTAGTTCCCCAACGAGGGATCAAACCTGTGCCCCCTGCATTAGAAGCGCAGAGTCTTCACCACTGGACCACCAGGGAAGTCCCCAAGACAAAGATTTCAATAATAATGCAGCCCTGGGAAAAGCTGTATTTTGACCGATTATTTATATATCCCCATTTTTTTTTTAAAGATAGTCTGATCTTCGCACGTTAGAAAAACACTTAATAATCCTCACAGTATCCTGATGGTATGATTCAGACTCTGCAAATGGTGCATAGCACATTGAATCCGAGGTAAGATAGGTACCTACAGAACCACACCACTCACCAAGAAAACTGTCCTTTTAATACAGCTTATATACCAGTGTTTTTAAAACGAAACGAAATAAATTCTTGATATCGTCCCTTGCCCTGCTTCTCATCTCTGACGCCTCAGAAAATGCCAATTCCTTCAACTCGGGGCTCAGGCCAGAAACCTTGGCAAGATCCCGGACTCCGCTTTCTGTCACACCCCATTTATCTAATCCATCAGAAATTCTAGAAGACTTGCACCTTAAAAATACATTCAGAACGCTCACTTCCCACCACTGCCTTTGCCACTTTCCAACAAGTCACATATGGTAGTCGGGGAGGGGTGGGGGGGGGGGGCCTCTGGACTGTTGTAAGTACCTCCTGACTGGATCCCCTACTTCCATAATCGCCCCTGTGGTCCTTCTCCAAGCAGCAGCTGGAGCCCCCTTGTTAAAACTAAGTCTATTAGATCACGCCTCAACTTCAAACGCTCTCATGGTTTCTTTCCCACTCAGAGAAAATTCTGGATTCTTTACAGTAGCCGACAAGAACCTCATCACCGACCACCGTGTTAGTCATTCTTCCAATCACGCACTGGCTTCCTACTGTTCCTCTGACACACCAAACCCACGACCCACCTCAGGACATTTGCACTTGCTGTTCCCGTAACTGTAATGCTCTTTACAAAGACACCTGCTTGGCCTGCTCCCTCCTCTCTTCAAGTCTCTGCTTTTTCTGAACAACTTGTATAAAATAGTGCGTGCCCACTGTAATTCTTCTATCAGCCTACCATGATCTTTGCTTCGTCATAACATGTATTACCCCTCAATAGATTACATATTCATATGTTTGTATGGCCAGTCTCCCTTCTCCAGTAATGTAGAAGTTCCACAAAAGTAAATACTTTATCCTTAGACAGAAAAAGAATGGCTGGAACTTAACAAACATTTAATATTTGACTGAATGCATGAGAGTTTCTCTATCCGTCCTACATATACACTGGATGTCAAACCATACCTATGTCTTCCACTTCTTATTTATGACACGTAACCTAATAGGCATCACTTCATCAGATAGGAATGACATTCTATTTTTACTGTTTTATGAGTTGGACTTCAGAGATTCATTCCAGAATTAGACAGTGTTACTAAATTGGAATGCACTTCCTTGTCACGGATGCCAGGGTTCAGTACAGATATTTGACCTCATAAATATAACCCTATCAAAGCACGCACTCCACAGCAGCCAAGGCAATGTGTTCTTCCATTATGTGCCCCAGATCCCCTGTTTCTGTCCACAACTTTCTCTTGTTGGTGACAATTTATAATAAGCATTAATATTAGTATTAATCTCAATCATTTTTTTCCTGTAATGAGTCAGATAATAAACATTTCAGACTTTGAGGGCCTGAGGGTCTCTGACACAACTGATGGATGCTGCTGTCACAGGAAGAACGCAGCCACAGACAACTGGCCCATGAATGGGCATGGGTAGAACTGGTCTGTGGCTGCCATCTGCCAAACTCTGATCTAAACTGGTTATTTAAAAACTGGTAAATGTGGACTTTCCTGGTGGCTCAGTGGTTAAGAATCTGTCTGCCAATGCAGGGGACACGGGTTCGAGCCCTGGTCCGGGAAGATCCCACATGCCGCAGAGCAACTAAGCCAGTGCGCCGCAACTCCTGAGCTGGCGCTCTAGAGCCCACGAGCCACAACTATTGAAGCCTGCACACCTGGAGCCCATGCTCTGCAACAAGAGAAGCCACCGCAATGAGAAACCCACGCACCGAAACGAAGAGTAGCCCCCGCACGCCGCAACTAGAGAAAGCCCACGTGCAGCAACGAAGACCCAACGCAGCCATAAATAAATAAATAAATCATCTTTCTAGATAATACCTGAGTAAAAATTCAACACCTATGTTCTCATCACATAAAAAAAATTTTTTTTTAATTGGTCAGTGTGGTTCCTGGGGTTTGAGAAGGGTATAGAGGTGGGCAGAGCACATAGGATTTTTAGGGATTCTCTCATGCATTTACAATAACTTTTCTATAACTAATCACCTGGGAGGTGCCACATGAACCACCTTAGTTACCTTACAGAGTCATCTATAATAAACATGACACTAAAATGATATCCCCGAGTGTCACCTCCTACCAACAGTCAGGAAAAAAAAGGAAAACAAAACAGGGTAGTGTTAGTCATTCTAGGCAGAGGTGACTGGTTAACTTTTTTTTAATTAATGACTATGGGTTACAAAATGGATATCATAAGTGTTAGATTTCAGCAAAACATTTGATATGGTACCTCCTGAAACCTCAATTTAAAAAGTCACTCAAATTGACTTTGACAGGATGACTCCTGCAAGGATTGGGCATGAATGATAATTAACAGGCAGCCACGTAATGAGGAAGGAATCTAGTGTCATGCCCAGGGACTGGTGTTCAGCCAGTTCTCAACATTTCATTAATGATCTGGAAAAGAGAGTAAACAGAGCTTTTTCATTACACTTGCATATGAGGACTTGAGGAAGAAGAATGCAAACCAATGAATAGCAGAATAAATACAGAGAGATTATATTAAGATAGCTTTGGAGACGCCATTGTGAATTAATACAAGTTAGACTTCCTTGAGATCATGTCATTCAATGAGATGAGCATAAAAATAGGGAAAAGAAATTTAAATGGAGTTCATTAAAAGATAATTCTATTTCAAGACAGAAATAATTGTGCCCCGAATAGAAAAACATCTGAAAAAGAGATGTTTCAAGACAGCATCTGCGTCACCGACTAAGGAGATACAGGGGAGTCTAAGGCACAAGACCTCAAAGTTCCCTCATCGGGGACAAAATAATTTGCTACAATTATATAGCAGACAAGCAAAAATTTTACCACTGTATTTTTAAGCTATAGCAAAGTGCTCACTTGGTTAACTCTCACATGGCAAATATACTGTATAAAACTCTTAGTCTATTGTCTTGTTTCTTTGGGGTTTTCTTATTGTTCATTTTTGTCTACTACTAAGAAAATCCATTGGATGCTTTCCATGCTATCTCGCAGTTCTCATCAGTCAAATGCAAACAGCTGGATGAGAATTGCCTGCATTACTGGATGTAAATTAAAAGTACTCCTATGAAGTCACTGCTTGAATTATCTGATAACTACTGTTGTATTAATTTTGTGGCTGAATACAGTAAACAACTGCAAATTCACTTTCTCGATAACATGATAATTACTTTAGACGTTGTTCAGGTATTGCCACCACACACGCAGGGATTCATTTAATAGTTAAAGCCTATTAAAAAGCCAAAAATTTATCTCTGGTAAATAACCTTCCTTCTTAAACGAGGAGTGATTTCACCACACACTGAAATTATAGCTACCGTCATGAAAACAGAGAACATCCATTCGAATGACATGGGAACCTTTATTTTCATGCAAAATTGTACCCGAAAAAGAACCCCTAAAGATGTAAAACAAATGAGACTTGCTTTCTCTGATCTAGCATGTTGAGAACTTGGAAGCTGTCAGTTCCATCCTCACAAGACAAAAAAAAAACAACTCTGAAAATCAACAGCTCTTCTTAGATCTATGAGAGAACTGAGGTCACAGGGCAAACTGCTCCCCCCAACACTGGAACAACAGACAGAGACAGAGAACCCCAGCTCACTGGGAACAGGAGGCCAGGAGCAGAAGCCCACAGCTGGAGCCAATATCTGTGGGAACACTTTAAACTATGGTGGATGGTTGCTCGAGGCTCAGTGCGGACTAGCTGGAGAGTTAAGCGTTTTGAGGAGACCCTGTGAGGGGTCCGCACAGTTTCATGAGGTTCTCACTGGGAAGACTAGAGAAAAATCCTCTCTTGCTCCCCAAAGAGGAAGGAGGAAAATTACCATTGTGAAATATACTCAGAGCAATCTATTCTCCTTAGCAAGCCCGTCCTCGTGGGAAGCTTTTTGTACCAGAACCTGACTGAGCTTGAGGAAGGAAAATATCCAACGCCAGCTTCCTTCTAGCCTCCCACAGGGGAGAAAGGAAATCTGTATCTCAAGCTCATCACGGTCTTAAATGTGGGAAAAGGGAAATACCCAACTCCAGCTCACAGAGAGACTAATCCTATAAAACGACGAGACCTCATCATATAAAATGGCCCCTCCTCCCCCATCAAGCCACATAAATAAGGCTTTGGTAGGATCACAGAGAATTAAAACTAAAAAGAACAAGCCTCAGATCCTATTTAAATAGTCTATAGGAAAACCCAAAGACAACAGAGAAAACAAAAATGAGGACATTTAATGAAAGTTTAGTCTCTGACACCACAGCTATACAGCAACCAACAAACACAGCCTAATTCCTAGCCAGATAGACACAAACCCTCACACCAAAGGCCTATCCACAGGAGTTGCTTTTACCTAATACTTCATGTCTGGTTTTCAACAAAACATTTCAAGGCAAAAACATAGTCTGGGAAGACAAAACAAACATCAGAACCAGACTCAGATGTACAGAGTTTGGAATTATCAGACTGGCAATTCCAGTAGCTATGATTAATACGTTAAGTGGTCTCACGGAAAAAGTGAACAACGTGCAAGGACAGATGGGTCATGTAAACAGAGAGAGGAAAGCTCTCAGATTCAAAAGAAGACGGCCGAATTCAAAAACACTAACAGAAATGAAGAATGTCTTTGAAGGCCTCACGAATAGACTGGGCCTGGCCAAGGAAAGAATCAGTGAGTTTACAGATATGTCAACAGAAACTTCCAAACCTGAAATGCAAAGAATGAAAAAACAGAATATCCAAGAGCTGTGGGGCAATGACAAAAGGTGTAACACACGTGTAATGGAAATACTGGAAAGAGAAGAAAGAAAGGAACAGAGGACATATTTGAAGTAATAAAACAAATGAAAGGGGAACTGTTCTGGGTGAAGCAAAACTTGCTTTCACCTCACCTTTTCCTTTCAGTTTCCTCTTGAAAGCTCTGTCAGAACCTTTGATAGAGGGAATCTAGTCAGAAGAGGCATTCAGAGTCATTTCCTGAAATCTTTAATCCCCTTTGCTTGTCGTGTGCCTGTTATACACTAGAGCTCCTGCAAGATTAACTTGGTGACAACTAGACAATAGGCATCCGTATACTCTATTGTACGCACCTGCCACCTCTATTATCCTTAAGGCAATTAACTGCATAGCACTTATCTGTAACACAATGTGCCCATAATAAATTTATATGCTCTCTCCATATGGATTAGGAACAAAAACAACATGTTTTGATAAAGTAGCAAGCCTCCTTTATTTAACTCACTTGAGGATACCTGATTGCCTTCATAATTGTAACGAGTAAGATGGCTGATGACTTTTTTTGGCTTTTAATACAAATAAAGCTTGTATTTCCAGAGACCAAAAAAATTGCAGGTGATTTTTTTTCATTTGAATTAACTTTTTAAGGATAATTTTAGACTTTATAAAATGTTACAAAGATAGTACAGTCTCATATACCCCCCACCAAATTTCTATTATTATTAACACCTGACATTCATATGGCATATTTGCAAAAATTAATAAACTGATGTTGATACATTATTATTAACTAAAGTCCATACACTAGTCAGATTTCCTTAGTTTTATCCTAATGCCCTTTTTCTGTCCCAGGATCCCATGTAAGGTATTACATTTAGCTGTCAGGACTTCTTAGGTTTCTCGAGGCTGTAACAGTGTCATCCTTATCTTGGATGACTCTGAAAGTGTAGAGGAGTAGTAGTCAGATATCCTGTAGAATGTCCATCTACTGGGGCTTGTCTGATACTTTTCTCATAATTAGACTGAGAAGTTATAGCTTTTGGGGAGGAAGACCACAGAGGTATAGTGCTATTCTCATCACAACATCTCAAGGGTAAATGCTTGGTATCACTTATCGTTGTTGTTAACCTTGTTCATCTGGACGAGGAAGTGGTGTTTGGTTCTTTGCCTATAGAGTTACTCTTTTTACCCCTCTTCTACATACTGCTTTCTTCAGAAGTTATTTCTTGCAGCCCACACTTAAGGCATTGGGAGTTATATCCCACCTCAAGAGTATAGTATCCACATAAATTATTTGGAGTTCTTCTGCCTTGTCCCTTATCCTCCATGTATGTACTCATTTATTTATATCAATATAGACTCATGGATATTTTATACTTTGGGTTACAGTCCAATAGTGCTTTACTTTGTGGCTGTAATTTTTTCAGCTTTGGCCATTGGGAGCTCTTCCAGTTGTCACCTGTGCACGTCTGACATATCGCCATTGTTGTGGCGTTTTCTTAAGAACATCCTTACTCTCTGACACTAGAAGATGCTTCAGGATCATCTCATCTATTTCTTGCCTCAGTCTTGGAATTAGACATCCATCCCAGGAGCCCTGGTTTCATTTAACAGAAACTGATACTGTTCTTGGAGCGACAGCAGTCTTGAAGCAGGATCTTATTTCCCTGTCCAGGGACTGAACCTAGCCACCAGTCCACCAGGGGCTAGAGGCTAGAAGCAAACTTCACTGATTCTTACCCCGTCACAAAGCAAAAATGTTTCAAGGAGGCAAAAACTGCACAACAGGTATAAAGTTTATTATTAGAGACACAGCACAACATATGGGAGAGCACACAGAGAAACAGTTTATTTAAATCAGAAGTAGGGCAGAAATACACACCCAGAGAGGAGGGGGGCGTCCTGAATGAGGAGTGCAGTGAAGAGGGGATTTAAATCTCTTATACAGAACAGTCCTTCGGGGCTTTGTTTAGATGGGCCAGTTATCTTGTTTCCTTTTTCACACCTGACTGGTCCTAGGACCCTCCCCAAGATGCGCGCGCAACTTTTTGCTTAGATGGATCCCACCACAGAGGCCTGTGGTGGTACATGTCCACACGTATTATGGGGTGGTGCCCCCTCCCTTTTTTGACCCCCAAGGAGCCCTCCTGTGCACATGCAGTCAGGGAAGTTTTCCTTGACCTCAGGAGTGGGCATCTTATCTCTTTACTTCAACAGAGCTCAGCTTCTGCCACTAGCTTTGTCCTTGGAGTGTCTGGGTGAGAACAAAGCTTCAGTGTTACTCCACTTGACAAACACCAGCTGTCCAGCCCAGGGGCCCATCTATCTCCTGCATCAATACTGGAAACCAAGATCTGAACACTAGGTATGCTGGTTGCCACTGGAATGTCATTGCTTCCAGGCCCTCTTAGTTGACAAAACTAGGAAATATAATGTATACTACTCCTTGTCTATACAAGTATCTATAAATACATCGGTATGCAACCATCTGTATATACATTAAGCTAAACACAGATGCATACTAATGTCCCCAACTCCCATCCATTAACACATCATCCGCTTTCCCTTATCTGGAACCTCTCACTACAGCAGTGAGAAACCCAGATCCCACCACCTGCCATCCCATGTACATGTACACCAGTATCAGAATAGCTCACCCACACACCCATTGGAAAAAACTTTATCAATTATAGTGCTCATGTAAGTTCCTTTTGCCTTTGTCTTACACACTGAAGTTACTTAAATCATTTGCAAAGTTTCGTAGGGTCAACAGCTTTCCCCTCATACACTTTCAGTGAAATTGCTTCATACACATGTCATACAGTTTGATTGTTCTGTTCTGTTCTAACTGGGAATCCCCCAACTTTGTAAATGAGTTTTTAACTTTGTATACATTAAAGTTTACTCTTGATGTTTTTAAGTTGTATGGGTTTTAACCAATGTATAATGTTATGTATTCTCCATTTCAGTATAATACTGAATAATTTCATTGTCCTAAAAAAACAAAATCCACTGAGTTTTACCTATTCAACTTTCCCTCAACTACTGCCAAATACCTGACAACCACTTACCTGTTTATCATCTCTGTAGTTTTACTTTGCTCAGAATGTCATATAAATAGAACCGGAGTGTATAGTCTTTAAATGCTGGCTTTCACTTAGCAACAGGCACTTTCACTTAGCAATATGTACTCAGCCATGTCTTTGCTTGGCTTAATGGCTCATTCCTTTTTACTGTTGAATGGTATTCCATTGTAAGACATATCACAGTATATTCATCCATTTACCTATTGGAAGACATGTCAGTTGCTTCTGTATTTTGGCAATTATGAATAAAGCTGCTATCAATAATTGTGTACAGGTTTTTGTTTGGACCTAAATTTTCAGATCAGGTGGATAAATATCTAGGAGTGCAATTGCTCAATCATAGGCAAAAACTATGTTTAGCTTTGTAAGAAACTACAAAACTCTCTCACAAAATAGCTATAGCATTTCGCATTCCCAGCAATGAGTGAGAGCTCATCTTGCTCCGCATTCTCACCAGCAACTGCTGTTCTTAGTTCTTTTAGATTTTAGCCATTCTAATGAGGACATACGGATATCTCATTATTGTTTTAATTTGCATTTCCCAAGAACGAGAGATGATGAGCAACTTTTGATATGCTTATTTGCCAGCTTCCTAGAGATCTTTGTTGAGATATCTGACCCATTATTTAATTGCATTGTTTTCTTATTTTGAGTTTTAAAGATTCTTTGTGTATTTTAGATACAAGTCTTTTATCAAATGTGTGTTTTGTCAATATTTTCTCCCAGTCTGTGGCTTGTCTTTGGACCCTTTTAACAGTATCTATCGAAGAGCAGAAATTTTAAAGTCCAAATTGTCAATTTTCTTCCATGGATTGAGTTGTATTCTATCTAAAAATCTAAACAAACACAACGCCACCTAGATTTTCTCCTATGCTTTCTTATAGAAGTGTTTTATTTTTGCATTTTACATTGAGGTCTATGCTCCATTTTGAGTTAATTTTTGTATAACATGTAAGGTCTATGTCTTGGTTTGGTTTTTCCAATATGGACATTCAATTGTTCCAGCATCATTTGTAATAAAATTTCTCATTTTCCTCCACTGAATTGTCTTTGCCACTTTTTCAAAGATCAATTAACTGGATTTGTGTGGGTCTATTTTGGGCTCTCTATTCTTATTGATCTATACGTCTTTTCTTTCACCAGTATCATACTGTCTTGATTACTATATCTTTATGGTAGCACTTGAAATTGGGTAATTTGTGTCTTCCAACAATTTTCCTTTTTTTCAGTAGTGTGTTGGCTTTTCTCCACCTTTTTCCTTGCCATACAAATTTTAAAATCAGCTTATCAATATCTATAAAATAACTTGCTGGGATTTTGATTAGTATTGTGTTGAAGCAATACATCAAGTTAGGAAGAAATGAAATCTTAACAATATTGAATCTTCTACTCCATGAACATGCGACATCTCATTTATCCAGATCTATTTTATTTCCTTCATCAGTGTTTTGTAGTTTCCCACATATAGATCCTAAGAACATGTTGTTAGATTTGTATCTAAAAATTTCAAAATTTTGGTTCTATTGAAAATGTTAGTGTTTTTTAATTATAAGTTCCAATTGTTCTTTGCTTATAAATAGGAATGCCACTGACTTTTGTACATTGACCTTGTATCCTGCAACCTTACTATATGCAATAGTTCCATGTTTTTATTTTGCAGATTCTTTGGGGTTATCTATATTAGCAACCATGCCATCTGCAAATAGTCAGTTTTATGGCTTCCTTTCCAATATGTCTACATATTGTTCCTTCTTTTGTCTCACTGCAAGAACTACAATTACCAATAGGAGAAGCAATAGAGGACATACTTGCCTTGAGAGTTTTTATCATGACTGGGTTTGGATTTTGTCAAATTCCTTTTCTGCGTGAATTGGCATAATCATGATTTTTCTTCAAGAACTATATTGATTTTTTAATTTTGAACTAGCTGCGTATATCTGGAATAAATCTCCTTGGTCATGGTATATAATTCTTTTTATACACTGCTGGATTCAACGTGTGATATTTAAGGATTTTGTGTCTATATTTGTGAAAGACATTGGTCTATAGCTTTCTTTTAATATTTTTACATGATTTTTGTACAAGGGTACTGCTACCCTCATAGAATGAGTTAAGAGGTACTCTTCTGCTTCTATTTCCTGAAAAAGATTATGGAAAATTGCTATTATTTCTAAAATTTTTAATAGAATTTATCATTAAAACTAAGCATGGTAGTTTATTTCTTGGAAAGTTATTGATTGAATCTCATTAATAAACATAAGGCTATTCGAGTTATCCCCTTCTACTTGTATGAATTTTGGTAGTGTGTATTTTTCAAGGAATTGTTCCATTTCATCAAATTTGTCAGCATAGAGGCTGTTCATATCATTCCTTTATTATCCTTTAATGCCCATGGGCTCAGTAGTAATGACCTCTCATTTATGACATTGGTAATTTGTGTCTTCTCTATTTTTTTCATTGGCTAGCCTGGCTATAGGTTATTTTTATTGAAATTTCATATAACCATCTTTTGATTTGTTTTCTCTGTTTATCTGTTTTCAATTTTATTGAGTTCTGCTGTAATTATTATTTCTCCTCTTCTGCTTGCCATAGGGCTAATTTGCTTATCTTTCTCTAACTTCCTAAAGTGGGAGCTGGGATTATTGATTTTTGAACTTTCTTTTTAATATATACATTGAATGATACATATTTTCCTCTAAGCACTGCTTTCACTGCATCCCACCAATTTTGATAATTTGTAATTTAGCTCAAAATGTTTTTAATTTCTCTTAAGACTTTTCCTTTACTCATGGTTTATTTACAAACATTTTAATTTTCAAATACTTGGGGATTTTCCAACTATCTTCTTGTTATTGATTTCTACTTTAATTTCATTGTTGTCTGAAAATACATATGTATAATTTTTGTTACTTTAATATACTAAGGTGTGTTTTATTAATAAGCTCAGAATGGAGTCTATCTTGGTGAAGATAGATGATGCATAGGAGGTTGGACAGCTGTTGTTACAGTATTCTATAAAATAGAATTTATATATATTTATATATTCTATAAAAATCAATTATATCAACTAGATTTTTTTTCTTTGTCAATCAACTAATACTGATTCTTTTCATCTTTACTGAGGTATAACTGACAAATAAAAATTTACATATTTAAGAGGTACCTGATTTTTCTGTTGAAATATAGTTGATTTACAATGTTGTGTACAACTTGATGTTTACAAAAATAATTGCCACAATCAAGCTAATTGACATATTCATCACCTCACAGTAACTTTTTCTTGTGTGTGTATTAACACTTAGATCTACCCTCTTAGTAAATTTCAAGTATAAGATAAAGTATTGTTGACCATATTTTCATTACTCTACATTAGATCTCCCAAACTTATACAACTTGCATAACAAATTTTGTACCCCTTGACCAACATCTCCACATTTCCCTCCAGTCCCTGGCAACCACCATTCTACACTCTGCTTCTATGAGTCTGACTCTTTTAGATTCTACATATATATGATTTCATGCAGTATTTGTCTTTCTGTATCTGGTTAATTTTACTTAGCATAATGCCCTCCAAGTTCATCCATGTTGTCACAAATGGCAGGATTTTCTTCTTTCTCATGGCTGATTAATACTGCATTGTACACATACACCACATTTTCTTTATCCATGGACTTAAGTTGTTTCCATGTCTTGGCTATTGTAAATAATGCCGTAATTAATATGAGAGTGCCAATCTCTTCAATATCTTGTTTTCTTTCCTTCAGATATATATTCAGAAGTGGGACTGCTGGATCATACAGCAGAGTGTGTGTGTGTGTGTGTGTGTGTGTGTGTGTGTGTGTGTGTGTTAAGATCACTTGACACTTTGGTAGTTAACTGAATAAACTCTCATCTCATAGAGCAGATTTCCTGTTAAAGAACTGCCTCAGTTTTTGTTTGAGAAAGTCTTTATTTCTCCTTCACTTTTGAAGAATAATCTTATTGGATATAGAAATTTAAGTTGGTGGGATTTTTCTTTCAACATTTGCAATATTTCACCCAACTCACTTCCTGTTTATCTGTATCTAATGAGAAGTCCACTGTAATTTTCATTCTTGTTTCCTCTCAGATAAAGTGTTTTCACCCTCTGTAGCTTTTTTCAAGTTTTTCTCTATCTTTGCTTTTTTGCAGTTTGAATTATGGTATGCCTGTATGTGTATTTTTGGTATTTTTCCTGCTTGGTATTCTATGAGTTTCCTAGATTTGTGATTTTGTATCTGTTATTAATTTTGGAAAGTTCTTGGCTATTACTTCAAATGATTCTTCTCTATTCTTTTTGTTATTTTAATTATACATCTGCTACACCATTTTATATTGTACCACAGTCCTTGAACATTCTGGGTTTTTGTTCTGTCTTCAAACTCACTGATTTTTTTCCTTGGCCATGTCAAGTCTACCAGTGGCCCATCAAAGCACTCTTTGTTTCTGTTAGTGTTGTTAGTATTTTTGTTTCCCTATTTCCTTTTGACTCTTTGATTTTTACCTCTCTACTTATATTACCCGTCTGTTCTTGCATTTTGTCTACTTTTTCCATAAGAGGCCTTAACATATTAATCATAGTTATTTTAAAGTACAGTTCCAACAACTCTGTCATATCTGAGTGGCTCAGACTGGGTATTTTTTCCTTTTGTCACCTTGCTGAAAGCCATACATGTATCAGGCAATAGGAACTGAGGCAAACAGGCCTTGAGTGTATGGATTATGTTAATCTGCTAAGAGTTGGTCTGTGATTTGTGTTTGCTATAGAAATAGATGCCAGACTGTTCTTATTTTTCTCTTAACCTTGAGCTTTCCTAAGTACTCCTCTGAGAGAGTCTGTGTCTTGCAGCTCTTGTACCCACTGTTATTACACTAGAACCTTGTTGGTGTGATGGTAAGGAGCAGGGGAAAGGGAGAATTCTGGAGTAGCTGATAAGTCACAGTCTTTTAGTGGGCCTATCCACGTGTGAAATTGTATACTTTTGTTTTTAACAGCTCTAGTGATACAAGGGTCCCTTCTTGTACCTCCTCCCATCCTTCAACCTCTATTCCTTTCTCTGGCTGCAGCATTTTCCATCTACTTCCTTGAAACCCTAACCCCTATTGACCTTGCTTTCTCCCTTTAAGCGAGTCTGGAAGGTCTGGAGGAGACTGGAGTGTGGAGGAAATTTCCTTAGAGTAGGCCTTGGTTATGGAGATGGCTTTTGGTGTACTTCACTGACGATTACTCTTCCCCTCCCCCTGCAAGAGCCAAGATGGGATCTTTCACCATGAGAACCTGGTGGAGCTCTGGGAAATAAAGCCCTTAGCACTCTAGGAGACTCCTCTAAGCCTGTAGCCCCAGGATTTTTCTCATGCTCATGCTAATCCAGACTCAGCCTCAGCCTCTAGCAATTTGCCAACTTTACCATTTATGAGTTCCTACCAGTTTGTCACTCCAGAACTACTCCAGATAAGCAGATCTCTGCTGTGACTCTCCAGCCTCACCTGTCTCTCCAGATTTCAGGGCAGTGGTTTGCTTTGCAACCTCCTTGTTCTGCCAGGTCTAAGAGATCTCATTGATTTTCAGTTCGTCCAACTTTTTTTTTGTAGTAAGGACAGAAATGATGACTTCCGAGCTCTTTATAGGTCATAGCTGAAACCAGCAAGGTCTTTAGCTCTCACCTTCACTCAGTTTAGCTTCCAAAACAGGACAGCTAAAGTAAAATGCAAAGTAAAAAACTTTCCTTTTCTAGCTAGAAAGCAAAGTAAGCAGTATAGTACAGCGTGAACTAAAAAGGGTGGGCTTTGAAGAAAGACTGCCTAGTTGCAAAACCTAACTGCTGTAAGCTTCAAGTGCCTCATCAGTAAAATGAGAATAGTAAAGTGCCGAACTTAAAGGTTTACCACAATGAAGCACAACGTCTGGCACATAGCAAGTACTCAATAAATCATATTAGTAAAAATGTTCCATATACTAGTTGAATTATTAATTCAATTCCATGGCAGGAATGTCAGTTCAGGAATCAATAAACCCAAATTCAAACTGGAATGGATTAACCAACAGTGTTAACAGAGAAAAAAAAAATGAGAAGTCAATCTAAATTACAGCCCAAAGTAAACTTAAATAGAAGGAAAAGGGAATGGAATTTTCCCCCCAAATATTCCACGTTAGCCTTAATCAACTAATAGGGTAAACATCAACCTGATTTGACAATTTCTCCAAGACCAAAAATCTTAGGGCCTATAGAAAATGAGGATAAAGTTAAATGGACAGGAAAGGTTGGTTTTCACTGACAAAACTTCTCTGGTTAGGGTCTTGGGTCAAATAAAATATATCAACACCTCCTAGAAAATCAAATGCTAGGAACACAGAACTCTCTCTTTAAATCGCATTAAGGAAAACAGAAGCTTAACGAGATTGAGAGAATATATTTCCAGTAGGTTTGACACCTCCACCTGGTAAGAAATATCACACCAAGAAAGTGACCTCTGAGCCCCTCAAGAGGCACTCAGGAAAGAGCCTGGATTATTACAAATCCCTTGCAGCCGGTAGGCAATCAGGTACAGAGCCAAAGTCACCAAAACAATTTGGAGGGGCCAAAAGGGTTTAATGTCCCTAAGCAGAGGGCACAAAGAGCTTCTCCATGTCCCTGACAGGATTCATATCCTTATCAAGAGGTAAACTGACCACTTTGGGGAGGATTTAAAGCTAATAAAACTTGCCGATCAGCTGAGGGTGGTGCTACCTCTGTGAATTAAGTCGTATCCTTCACCTACAATAAGAGGACTTGTAATCTTTGGCTGTGTCCTTATAGTTTTTTGTCAATCACTACACAACTGTACCCTGAGTAACTATTTTATAGCAGTCTGGGCCATACCAGGGCAAGGATAATCATTTAATCAGAAAAACATCAATAAAAACAGCACCTCTCTGGCTTGACAGTTTGTGGAAGACACAGTTCCCTCAAATGTCTCCTCACAAATCTCTGGAGTATCCACGTCAGGTGTGTCTGTGTGGGTCTCGGGCTAATCTCAAGTAGCCATTCCTTCTTTTCTTACCCACCATGAAGGCTGTTGCTGAAGCCACGTCAAAGGTGATTATCTTCACCCTAAGAGCACCGTGATTGTGTCAATTCCACCATAATGACGACAGGTCCTCAAGAAGGTCGTGATGCAGCCAAAACCAGACACCTTCTTCTGTGGTTTCCAGCATCAATGCTATTTTTCCACCAAAGCAGTGGAAGGTGCTTCAAATCACACAGCCCACTCTTTTAAGACCCTCTCCAGTGGACTTTGTTATGAATCCAAAGAAGTGTGATAGCAGAGGACCCATGTATGTCCGTCTATTCCCTTAGAATGAGAAAGCTCCTGAAAGCCTTAAGGTAAGATCCCCTTAAGGTAATATAACCTTGAGACATGCCCAAACTGGGAAGGGAAAGGACATGCAACCAATATTCTTTCACCTGAGACACACATACACATACACACACACACACACACACACACACACACACGTGGACTAAATTCAAGTATCCACTCCCACACCTTTATCAAATCCTGACATTATGGATACCTTCTGTCTTTGCATTTAAAACAAACTAATTATAAAGCCTTTGATCATACTTATAAATTAAAATGAACTATAAACAGATGAGAAGCTAGCTGTCATCAAATATTTAGCAAAGTCAAGAGAACAGAGCTTTGGTCTCAGTTGGGTCTTTCCTAAAGTGGCCTATATATAGTGAGGAGTTTGGGTTCTGAATGACATTAAAATCCAGAGATATAAGAAATCAACCATAACTTTCATTTCATTCGAAGTATAAAGTTTCATAATATCAGACTGATAGTATAATTCAAGCTACTATGAAGGTTACAAAAGCATCTAACTGTCTCATTTGACATATGAGGAAACTGAGATGCTAAGAGAAAACATGAACATATGTATATTCCAAGATTATTACTAAGAATTGTGTCAAGGCAAAATACAAATTACTGAGGATGAAATTCATTACCGATTCTCTTCTGTATAGGAAACAAGAATACTAGATCATTATTAGAAATACTGGTGTAGATTAACTGCATTTAATCACTCTTTATCCTTCAATATGAAATGATTTCAGTATCTAAAAGATATTTCCTTTTCTCTGCAAGATGCTGTAATATCCATGAGACCCCTGAAGTGGCAAAAGCATAGTCCATTTTATTCCAGCTTTCAAATCAGAACTCACAGAATCTTATAATGCTTTTCCTATAGGAAACAGTTTTATAGCAACCTTCATCTTATAAATGGAGCTGTTTAATTTAGAGCTAGAGGATGATCCCAGTGTGTTCACAGCACATTTATTGAATTTATAACTATAATGCCTTCGGATATGTATTATATATCATGTATTCTATTGATTCATTGAAAATATCTTGCTTCTTACAAGAGGCACAAGGGGACATTCATAAAGAAAGTGAAATGTGCCTTATACCTCAAGCTCTAACATTGAATATAATGGATTGGTGATACAAATAAAAGGCTAAACCAATACCTGATATTTTATTACTAGCTGTCTATAATAGAATTCAGTGGTCCTTTGACTTGATACCTTAATGCAGCTACCTTTACGTACAAATGCCCTTGGGGCATATGAGGACATTCCAAGTAGTATGTGGAAATGGTCAGTTTTAAGGAAATCAATTTCCAAACCTGCCTAAACACATGTACTCTTTCCCAAAATTGATTTGCCTGCACACTCCCTGAGGTAAAGGCATCATTCAGAATCAATTTTCTTTATTTACTCTTTTATAATCTCAGTTTTCCTATTTTACAAAAGAAAATAATATCATCCTGGTGTGTGAAAACTTCTGAGACACCAAACAAGAGGCAATATTGAAATGTGGGTGTTGAATTTTGGGCAAATTGAGTAGCTTTAATGACTGGCAACATCTTCTTACAGGGCAGGTGTATCCAAATGTTTTGCTTTTAAGAAAACTGGAAGAGCATCCAGTCAGTGCTGGCAGCTGGTAATTAAATATGCATCTTGAAAAGACGCAAAGCAGTGAGTGACACTGCCGTCAGAAATCTTCCATTTCCACAGTTCCTATATAGTACGTATATCCTTAAAAACGAAAACCAGAATTCTGAGCCCTCCCTCAATCTAGCAATAACTAATGCTCAACTGAAGATTTATGAACTGATTGAGAATTTTAGATCTGTTCATTTCATTAAAACATGCATTTAAATAATATTTTTATTGTCATATTTAGTAGTTCCTCCGAATTTATATCTGTGTGCTTCTAATCAATTGTGTACTCATAACAAGTTCTTAAAAGAACTTCAAGTTTTAGCAGCTACATCAAAGGACTCTTCTAATAAAATTTGGGGTGATGATAAAAATTTTTAAAACATAAGAGGACTTGGGATCAAGACGGCGGACTAGGAAAATCCCAAGCGCGCCTCCTCCATGGACACACCCAAACTACAACTACATAGAGAACAACTATCTCTGAGAATGACCTGAAGACGAGAAGAAAAGACTTTCTACCACTAAAGATATAAATAAAAGGCCACTTTGAGACAAGCAGGAGAGGAAGAGACACAGTCCAGTTAGAACCCACACTCCCAGTGTAACAACTCAGCAGCGGGAGGGCTTTCACAACCAGAGATCCCCGTGAGGGATGAGGTATTCGAGCCCCACACGGGGCTCCCCAGTCCTGGAACCTGCACCAGGGAGACCAGCCCCCATAATGCCGGGCTCTGAAAACCAGGGGGGCTTACGTCCAGGAGAGCCTGAGGGCTGCGGGGAAACTGAGACGCTGCTTTTGAAGCACTCAGGCACAAACTTATTTGTTCCAAGTCCCGGTGCAGAGGCAGCAGCTTGAAAAGCACCTAGGTTGCATAAGATTTATGGACTAATTTTAGGGCATGTGTTAAAAGAGCAGGAATCTGGTAGAACCTTCTCCAGGGACAAAGAGCACTGGCAGGCACCATTTTTTTTGTTTGTTTTACTTTTCATCCACCCAGCTAGACCAGCACTGGTGGGCACCACTTCTGTCAATCTCCGTCAACCTAGCTAAAACCATGTGCCCTACTCCAGGGTTCCCCTGAGGACCAGCTCTGCACAACCAGCCTGACCCAAGGGGCCTCTCCAAAGTGGCTCCTGCCCTGCCTCACCCAGCAGGCTGCTTCAGCCACCAACGGTGCCCATCCTAATCATCTCCCACCCCAGAGGGCCAGCCCACACACCAGCACACCTGCAACAGTCATGGTTGGGCCTCAAAGCCAGCTGCACTGGGCACTGGCTCTGCAGTTGCAGCCCAGCATGGCACCCAGCACCAGGGGTCAACTCCGCCCACCAGCCATCCCACAGCAATCACAGTCCAACCACAACGGGAGAGCACACACAGTTCACACAGGGGACAGCCCTGGAGCACCTGGATACGGTGATCAGGGGAGACTGCATCACTGGACCCAACAGACCATACTCTATATAAGGCTACTCTTTCAATACCAGGAGACATAGCTGATATATCTAAGAAGATGTGGTATACATATATACAATGGAATTTTAGCAAGCCATATAGGAAGAATGAAATCTTCCCATTGGAGACAACATAAATGGGAACTAAAGGGTATCATGCTAAGTGAAATAAGTCAGAGAAAGACAAATACCATATGATTTCACTTGTATGTGAACTCCAAAAATCAAAGCAAACAAAACAAAAAAGAAACAGATTCACAGACGCAGAGAACAAAGTGGAGGTAACCAAAGGGAAGGGGGTGGGGGATGGGTGAATGGTCAAATAGGTGAAAGGGATTGAGAAGTACAAACTTCCAGTTATAAAATAAGTCACAGGGATGTAATATACAGCATAGAGAGTGTAATCAATAATACTGCAATACTTTGTACAATGACAGATTATCGAAGTGATCGAAGTGATCAATTTGTAATGTATATAAATATCAAATCACTGTGTTGTACACCTGAAACATAGTATTGTATGTCAACTATAATTTTAAATGCTAAAAAATAAAGAACAAAAATAAACATATAAGATAAATATGACAAAGTTTACAAACTCAAAATAGAAAAGGAAATAAGTAAAATTTATTTCTTTTAAAGAAGAGCTTGTTCACTTTTAATGGATTGACATGGGAATCAAATCATTAGGTAACAGTGGTTATATAAAGGAGTAATATAACAATTTTCAATGTCAATATGGACAGTATACTGAAAATTACATCCTTTGCAACTATTTACATTTATTATGGAAAAGTTGAAATGACCACTAGTAAAGGAATGAGGGGCATATAGTTTTTCAAATTGCTTTCAGGAAATAGGTTATTTAAAAAATGTTTGAAAACCACTCGCTTAAATAATATCTAAAGGAAGACTAATAAATCAATAGATTTCTAAGTTATACTTTCAAGTCTCTTCATCACTGGTTTGCAAAGCACTGTCATAACTCTTATTTCACGTGTCACTGTTCATTCACTGTCCATACCTTGGAGCTCCAAAAGGTTGGGTTCCTTGTTCCCCACATGTAGGAAGCCCCAGCATTTAGCAGTGTCTCCATTAAAATCACTCAGTTGTGTTTCAACAAATAAAAGTGAGTATTTTACCTCCTACTTTATCTTCACATAGAAAATCCATTAAATGCGCTGAAACAGAAAATCTAAGTGTGTACAATTTGACAAATATCCCAAGTCACATTGGAATTCTCATACACAACACATGCGCAACCACAATTTTAAAAAACAGAAAGAGAGAGAATGAGAGAGAACTTCACTGTAACTTTCATTTATTCAACATATATTTATTGAATACTTTCTATATGCCAGACACTATGTTAGGAATTAGACGCTAGCACTATGGCATGCATCCCTCCTGATATATAATGGAGTTGGCTTGCACAATTTCTTACAGGTACTCAATCAACTGGAAAAACACTAGATTCCACAAGCATTTGCCAAATAAGCAATTTAATTCTTCTGTCTGGTTTTCCTTTGTAGCTGGGCCATTTATGAACACATTTCCCAAGGTATTATGCCTCCTATCTTGGGTTTTCTAGGTAGAAAGACAACGTTCACTTTTAGAAACTGGTCGGGGATACTGATTCTGAAATGTTTCTGAATTTTAAAATGATTCCCTTGTTGACTTTATGGAAGGCACATCATCTCCCTGCTTTAGTTTCCACAAGTCCAGAATATGAAAATACGGAAATTAAGGATTTGCTCCTTATGCTACTTTCTCAAGATAATATGTAAGATTAGAGAACATTTTGAGTTAAGGCCATAGTTATTATTTTTACTAAATAATTTATCCAAACATTTAATGCTAAGTCTTCGATCATGATGGAATTCTTCAGAAAGAAATTATATCATAGTAACTAAACCTTACTGAGCTAAGCCATCTGACTAATTTGCCATAACTTTAATTTTTTTCATTTTACTACTTTTGCTAAAAAGTGTTCCAAGTCTTCCCTGTTCCAGGGCTCCAGTTGGGTCCAAAGTGCTGCTCTAAATTCACCTGTTCCAAATTACTTTTCTTCTTATAATCATCTTCAGGTGTTTTCAGAGCCTATTCCGATTTATCAATATATTAAAACTATCAGCAACATGTTTCCCTGTGTTCTCAGAGAACCTCTCCCAGACCACCATGTTATATCCAGAAAGTGTCTGGATGATGCTCTTTCATGTGAAAGGTCTGATCAGAGAAGTTAGAGTTAAGAAACAAGACTGAATACACTACTAAAGAAACCAGCACCATCAAGCAGTGTTCATTGATTGCATCTACTCATGATTATGGATGCAAAGCTCGACAGAACAGGCACTCAAAATTAGTTTAAAACTTTAAAGGTAATTATACAAAAAAAGACATAAGAACTAGGTTTTTTTTTTAACTCAGATATGATGGTCTCAAAATAAGAAACTGTAAAAAACAAACATTTAGAATTGTAGACGTGAATTCTCACAGAATACCAACATCACAAGTATTTACAGAACAATTGTTGATGAGGAAAACCAGAACCTACCAGAAAAGATCTTCTACAACTAAAGATATGAAGAAGGAACCACAACAAGACAGGTAGGAGGGGTGGAATCACAGTATAGTCAAGACCCATACCCACAGGTGCGTGACCCACAAGTGGAAGCATAATTACAACTACCAGAGGTTCTCTCCAAGGAACAAGGGGTCTGAGCCCCACACTTGGCTCCCCAGCCTGGGGGTCTTGTGCTGGGAAAATGAGTTCCCAGAATCTTTGGCTTTATAGGCCAGTGGGGCTTACTTTTGGGAGACCCAAAGGGCTGTGGGCAACAGATACTCTACCTTTAAAGGATGCACACAAAATCTTACATGTTCCAGGACCCAGGGAGGATGCAGTAATTTGAGAAAAGCCTGGGTCAGACCTAACTACTGATCTTGGAGACACTCCCGGAGAAGCAGGAGGTAACTGGAGCTCACCCTGGGGACAAAACACTGATGGAGATCATTTTGGGGAGCTTGTCCAACCACATGGACACTGGTGCCAGCAAGCATCATTTTGCAATCCTCCCTCTAGCTTATTAGCCTGACGATCCAACCATGCCCCTGCCCACCAGCCTACAGACACTAGTGCTGGGAAACTTCAGGTCAAGCAACCAACTAGGCAGGGTCACCACCCACCAGCAGACAGGCTGCCTTAAGATCTCCTGAGACAAAAGCCACCCCTGGACATGACCCTGTCCACCAGAAGGCCCAGGACCCAGTCCCACACACCAGTGCACAGGCACTAGACATGGGACCCCAGGGCCCTGTAGCCAGAGACATCAGGAACCAGCTTCACACACCAGTAGGCAGGCAACTGCCCCAGAACCCCTGGGCCCTGGACCTGACCACCAGCAAGCCTGCTCTAGCCTCGGGACCAGCCTCATCCCCCAGCAAGTGGATACCAGCCCCAGAACAGCCTCAGCCTCCAGGGGCAGAACCCAAGCCACACACCAGCAGACCAGCATCAGGCCCTGCCCACAGAAGACCAAGACAAGCTTCAGAAAGCAGTGGGCCCTGCAGCCAATATATGATGAATGAGCCACAACCACCAGTGATCTGACACCAGCTCTGGGACCCCTGGACACTGCAGCAAACCCCAAGACACGGCTCTACCCACCCTGGGTCAGCACTAGCCCCAGGAATTTGATTCACCCACCAGTGGGTGGGCACCAGCTCTGGGATTTCCTGAACCCCTGCTCCACCCACCAGAGACCAGCACTAGTCCCACAGCCCTCCCAGGGGTCCACATTCAACTGCCTTGTGACCCAGCTTTGCCAACCAATGGCCAGAAGCCTCCACACAAGGCAGGGCCTGGCAACCAACTGGACGGGAGGCCCACTGGGCTTTCCAGACGACCCACAGTAGTCAGCCCACCACAAGAGAAGGACTCACTTAGCTTACATAGGAGGCACCTCTAGAGCATTATAACTCTGGTGACTGGAGGGGAGACACATAGGATGTCTCCTATAAAAGGCCACTTCTTCAAGCTTGGGAAATGTCATCAACCTACCAGATACATAGAAATAAAAACAGCAAGTTAGGCAAAATGATGTGACAGAGAAACATGTCCCCAAAAAGGAACAAGATAAAACCCCAGGAGAATTAAGTGAAGTGGAGATAGACCATGTATCCAAGAAAGAGTTCAGGGTAATGACTGTAGAGATGATCAAAGAACTTGGGAGAAGAATGGATGAACAGTGTGAGAGGTTAGATGTTTCTAACAAAGAGTTAGGAAATAAAAAGAACCGCCAAGGGCTTCCCTGGTGGCACAGTGGTTGAGAGTCGGCCTGCCGATGCAGGGGACACGGGTTCGTGCCCCGGTCCGGGAGGATCCCACATGCCGCGGAGTGGCTGGGCCCATGAGCCATGGCCGCTGAGCCTGCGCGTCCGGAGCCTGTGCTCCGCAACGGGAGAGGTCACAGCAGTGAGGGGCCCATGTACCGCAAAAAAATAAAAAATAAAATAAAATAAAAGAACAGCCAAACACAGATGAAGACTACAATAACAGAAATGAAAAATACATCAGGAGGAATCAACAGTAGACTGATACAGAGGAATGGATCAGCATGCTGGAAGACAGAGGAATGGAAATCACTGATTCTGTACAGAAAAAGAGAAAAAGAACAAAAAGAAATAATGACAGCTTAAGAGACCTCTGAGACAACATCAAGAATACTAACATTCACATCATAGAGGTCCCAGAAGGGGAAGAGAGAGAGAAAGGGGCAGAGAACATATCTGAAGACATAATAGCTGAAAATTTCCCCCACATGAGAAAGGAAACATATCCAAGTCCAGGGAGCACAGACAGTCTGAAACAGGATCAATTCAAAGAGGACCACACCAAGATACATTATAATTAAAATGGCAAACATTAAAGATAAAGAGATTATTAAAAGCAGCAATGCAGATCAAAACTGCAATGAGGTATCACCTCACACCAGTCAGAATGGCCACCATCAAAAAATCTACAAACAATAAATGCTGCAGAGGGTGTGGAAAAAAGGGAACCCTCTTGCACTGTTGGTAGGAATGTTAATTGATACAGCCAATATGGAGAACAGTACAGAGGTTCTCTAAAAAACTAAAAATAGAACTACCATATGACCCAGCAATCCCACTGCTGGGCATATACCCTGAGAAAACCATAAATCAAAAAGACACATGCACCCCAGTGTTCACTGCAGCATTATTTACAATAGCCAGGACATGGAAGCAACCTAAATGTCCACTGAAAGATGAATGGATAAAGAAGACATGGTAATATATACAAAGGAATATTACTCAGCCATAAAAAGGAACAAAATTGGGCCATTTTTAGAGATGTGGATGGACCTAGAGTCTGTCATACAGAGTGAAGTATTGATAAGTCAGAAAGAGAAAAACATGTATCATATATTAACGCATATATGTGGAATCTGGAAAAATGATACAGATGAACCTATCTGCGGGGCAGGAATAGAGACACAGATGTAGAGAACGAACATGTAGACATGGGGGGGAGGGGGATGTGGGATGAGTTGGGAGATTGGGATTGATATACATACACTAACACGTGTAAAACAGATAGCTAGTGGGAACCTGCTGTAGAGCGCGGGGAGTTCAGCTCGGTGCTCTGTGGTGACCTAGATGGGTAGGATGGGGGGTGACGGAGGGGATATATGTATATATATGGCTGATTCACTTCACTGTACAGCAGAAACTAACACAACATTGTAAAGCAACTATACCCCAATATAAAAAAGAAGCATCAAGTTACATACAAGGGAGCTCCCATAAGGCTATCAACTTGACTCTTCAGCAGAAACTGCCAGCCAAAACGGAGTAGCACAATATATTTAAAGTGGCAAAAGGGAAAAACCTACAACCAAGTGTACTCTACCTGGCAAGGTTTTCATTCAGATTTGATGGAGAGATCAAAAGTTTAACAGATAAGCAAAAGCAAAAAGAGTTCAACACCAGGAAATAAAAGCAAAAACGAACAAATGTGACCTAATTTAACTAAAAAGCTTTTGCACAGCAAAGTAAACTGTAAAGAAATGAAAAGACAACCAACAGAATGGGAGAAAATATTTGCAAATGATGCGATCAACAAGGGAATAATTTCCAAAATATACAAACAGCTCATACAGCTCAATATCAAAAAAAAAAAAAAACAATCAAAAAATGGGAAGAAGACCTAGATAGACATTTCTCCAAAGGAGACATACAGATGGCCAACAGGCACATGAAAAGATGCTCAATATCACAAATTACTAGAGGGATGCAAATCAAAACTACAATGAGGTATCACCTCACACGAGCCAGAATGGCCATCATCAAAAAATCTACAAATAATAAATACCAGGGAGGGTGTGGAGAAAAGGAACCCTCCTACACTGTTGGTGGGAATGTAAATTGGTACAACCACTATGGAGAACAGTATGGAGATTCCTTTAAAAAAAAAAAAACACTAAAAATAGAGTTACCATGCAATCCCACTCCTGGGCATATATCTGGAAAAGATGCAAACTCTAATTCAAAAAGATACATGCACCCCAATGTTCACAGCAGCACTATGTACAACAGCCAAGACATGGAAGCAACCTAAATGTCCATGGACAGATGAATGGATAAAGAATATGTGTAATATTACTCAGCCATAAGAAAGAATGAAATAATGTCATTTGCAGAAATATGGATGGACCTAGAGAATAAAATACTAAGTGAAGTAAGTCAGAGAAAGACAAATATCATATGATATCACTTATATGTGGAATCTAAAATAATGATACAAATGAACTTACTTACAAAACAGAAATAGACTCACAGACATAGAAAACAAACTTCTGCTTACCAAAGGGGAAAGGGGGAGGGATACATTCAGAATTTGGGATTAACAGATACACACTACTATATATAAAACAGATTAACAACAAGGACCTACTGTATAGCACAGGGAACTTAACTTATAATGAAAAAGAATCTGAAAAAGAATATATGTGTGTGTGTGTGTGTGTGTGTGTGTGAAAACTGAATCACTTTGCCATACACCTGAAACACTGTAAATCAACTATACTCCAATTAAAAAAAAAAAAGTTCAGTACCACCAAACCAGCTTTACAAGAAATGTTAAAGGGACTTCTCTGAGCAAAAAAGAGAAAGCCACAATGAGAAATATGTAAATTATGAAAAGAAAAAGCTCATTAGTAAAGGCAAATATACAATAAAGGTAGTCAATCAACCACATACAAAGTTAGTAGGAAGGTAAAAGACAAAAGTAGGAAAATCATCTATACCCACAATGAGCACTTAAGGGACACAGAGAACAAACAGATGTAAAATTTGATGTCCAAAACAGTAACCATAAGGGGAGGAGAGTACAAATGCAGGTCTGTTAATATATATATATATATATATATATATATATATACACACACACACACACACACACACACACACATACACACACACACACACATATACATATAAAATATATATTATATATATTATGTGTAATATATATAATGATATATATTATATATATATATATATAATTTTATATTATAGAGAGAGAGGAAGAGAGACAGAGACAGGGACAGAGACTGCTCTATATAAACCTAAGGGTAACCACAAACCAAAAATCTGTAACAGATACACACAAAGAAAAGAGAAAGGAAAACAAACATAACAGTAACTATAGTCATCAAAAAAACAAGAGAACAAAAGAAGAAAGGAACAAAAATGAACTATAAAGAAACCCCAAAACAATTAATAAAATGGCAATCAGAACATACATATCAGTAAGTACTTTAAATGTAAATGGACTAAATGCTTCAATCAAAAGATAGAGTGGCTGAATGGATACAAAAAGACCCTATATATGCTGTCTACAAGAGACTCACTTCAGATCTAAAGACACACAGACTGAAAGTGAAAGGATGGAAAAAGGTATTCCATGAAAACGAAAATCAAAAGAAAGCCAAGGTAGCAATACTTTGAGAAAACACACTTTAAAACAAAGACTGTTATAAGAGATGAAAAAGGATATCACAAAATGATCAAGAATCAATCCAAGAAGATATTACAATTGTACATATATATGCACCCAACATTAATACATAAAGCAAATATTAACAGGCAGAAAGGGAAAAATTGACAGTAACACAATACTACTAGGGGACTTTAACAACTCACTTACAACAATGGATAGGTCATCCAGATAGAAAATCAATAAGGAAACACTGGCTTTAAATGATTAGCTTGGATGGACTTAATAGATAAATATAGAACATTCCATCCAAAAGCAGCAAAATAAACATTCAAGTGCACATAGAACATTCTCCAGGATCAATCACATCTAGGCCACAAAACAAGCCTCTGTAAATTTAAGAAAATGAAAAGCATATCAAGCATCTTTTCCAACCACAATGCTATAAGACTAGAAATTAACTACAAGGAAAAAAACTGCAAAAACAAACACAAGATGTTTAACAATATGCTACCAAATGACCAACGAATCACTGCAGAAATCAAAGAAGAAATCAAAAAAATACCTAGAGACAAATGAAACACACAAGGATCCAAAATCTATGGGACACAGCAAAGCAGTTCTCAGAGGGAACTTTATAGCAATACAAGTTTACCTCAGGAAACAAGAAAAATCTCAAATAAAAAACCTAAACTTACACCTAGAGGAACAAGAGAAAGAACAAACAAAACCCAAAGTTCATAGAAGAAAAGAAATCATAAAGATCAGAGCAGAAATAAATGGAGACTTAAAAAGCAATAGATAAGATCAATGAAATTAAGAGCTAGTTCTTTGAAAAGATAAACAAAATTGATAAAACTTCAGCCAGACTCATCAAGAAATGAGGAGAGGACCCAATGCAATAAAATTAGAAATGAAGAAAGAAGTTACAACCCACACCAAATACAGGGGATCATAAGAGATTACTACAAACAACTATGTCAATAAAATAGAAAACCTAGAAGAAATGAACAAATTCCTAGAAATGTACACTCTCCCAAGACTAAACCAAAGAGAAATAGAAAATATGAACAAATCAATTACCAGTAATGAATTGAGTCAGTGAAAAAAAACCTACCAACAAACAAAAAAATTCACAGCCAGAGGGCATCACAGGTGAATTCTAACAAATATCTCAAGAAGAGTTAACACCAATCCTTCTCAAGCTATTCCAGAAAAAACTGCAGAGGAAGGAATGCTTCCAAATTCATTCTATGTGATCACCCTGAAACGAAAACCAAGGATACCACAAAAGAAAAAAATCACAGACCAATATCACCAATGAAGATAGATGCAAAAATCCTCAAAAAATGTTAGCAAACTGAATCCAACATTACATTAAAAGATCATACAGCATGATCAAGTGGGATTTATCCCAGAGATGCAAGATTGATTAATTTGTGGATTCTGAATCAGTGTGATACACCACATTAACAAATTGAAGAGTAAAAACCACATGACCATCTCAGATGCAGAAGAAGCTTTTGACAAAATTCAACACACCCATTTATGATAAAACTTTTCAGAAAGCGGTTATAGAAGGACCATACCTCAACAAAATAAAGGGAACATATGACAAGTCCACAGCCAACATCATACTCCATGGTGAAAAACTGAAAGCCAGGATCAGGAACAAGACAAGGATGCCCACCCTCACCACTTTTATTCAACACAGTATTGGAAGACCTAGCCACAGCAATCAGACAAGAAAAAGAATCAAAATTAGAAAGGAAGAAGTAAAACTGTCACTGTTTGCAGATGGCATACTATACATAGAAAATCCTCAAGATGCCACCAGAAAACTACTAGAGCTCATCAATAAATTCAATAAAGTAGCAAGATAAAAAGTTAATATACAGAAACCTGTTGTATTTCTATACACTAACAATGAACTATCAGAAAAATAAATTAAGAAAACAGTTCCATTTACAATCACATCAAAAAGAATAAAATACCTAGGAACAAATCTAAGGAGGTAAAAGACCTATATTCAGAAAACTATAAGACAACAATGAAAGAAGTTGAAGATAATACAAACAGATGGAAAGATATACTGTGTTCCTGGATTGAAGGAAGTAATATTGTTAAAATGACCATACTACCAAGACAATCTACAGATTCAATGCAATCTCTATCAAAAAACCAATCACATTTGACAAAACTAGATTATTTATAAAATATGTATGAAAACACAAAAGACCCCAAATAGCCAAAACAATCTTAAGAATGAAGAACAAAGCTGGAAGCATCATGTTCCCTGATTTCAAACCATATTACAAAGCTACAGTAAGTAAAACAATATGGCACTCGCACAGAACAGTCACACTGATCAATGGAACAGAACACAGAGACCAAAAATGAACCCACACTTATATGATCAATTAATCTATGACAAAGGAGGCAAGAATATGCAATGAGGAAGAGAGGCTCCTCAATAAATGGTGTTGGGAAATCTGGACAGCTACACATGAAAGAATCAAATTGGACCACTTTCTCACACCATGCACAAAAACAAATTCAAAATGGATGAAAGACTTAAATGTAAGGCTCAAAACCATAAAATTCCTAGAGAAAACATAAGCACAATACTCTTTGGCATAAATTACAGCAATATTACTTTGGATCTGTCTCCTTAAGGCAAAGGAAACAACAGCAAAAATAAACAAATGGGACCTAATTACAATTGAAAGTGTTTCACAGCAAAGGAAACCGTCAACAAAATGAAAAGAAAACCTACAGAATGGAAGGAAATATTTGCAAATGATATGACCGAAAAGGGGTTTAATGCCCAAAATATAGAAACAGCTCATACAGCTCAATATCAAAAAAACAACCTGATTAAAAAATGGGCAGAGGAGCTGGATAGATATTTTTCCACAGAAGACAAATAGATGGCCAATAGGGACATGAAAAGATGCTCAACATCACTAATGATCAGAGAGATGCAAATCAAAATCACAATGAGGCATCACCTGACATTTGACGGAATGCCCATCATCAAAAAGACTGCAAATAACAAATGTTGGAGAGGATATAAAGGGATTCCTTGTACTATTGGTGGGAATGTAAATTGGTGCAGCCACAGTAGTAGAGTATGGAGGTTCCTCAAAAAACTAAAAATAGAACCACCATACGACCCAGCAATTTCACTCCTGGCTATATATCTGAAAAAACAAAAATACTAATTCAAAAAGATACATGCACCCCAATGTTTACAGTAGCATTATTTACAACTTCCAAGACATGGAAGCAACCTAAGTGTCCATGAACAGGAGAATAGATGAAAAAGATGTGGTATAAATATATATATATATATATATATATATACACACACACACACACACACACACACACACAATGGAATACCATTCAGTCATAAAAATGAATGAAATTATGCCATTTGCAACAACATGGATGGACCTGGAGGGTATTATGCTTAATGAAATAAGACAAATACTGTATGATATCACATACATATGGAACCTAAAAAATAAAACAAAACTAGTAAATATGACAAAAAAGAAACAGAATCACAGATATAGAAAACAATCTAGTGGTTACCAGTGGGGAGAGGGAAGGGGGATGAATATAAGTGCAGGGCTTAAGGGGTACAGATAACTATGTATAAAATAAATAAGGTACAAGGATATATTATACAGCATAGGGAATATAGCCGATATTTTATAATAACTATAAATGGAGTATAATCTATAAAAATATTGAATCACTATGTTGTACACCTGAAGCTTATGTAATATTGAAAATCAACTATACCTCAATTTAAAAAAGGAAAAGAAACATTTAGAATTGTAGCAATGAAAAATTGGGTAGAACATAATTGAACATCCAATATAAATTTAATACTCTTTCCCCTTGCCATTCTGGACATCTCACTGATTGTGGAGAACACTAGTCCCAAGCATGGGAAATGTGAAAACAGAATTAGAGATGGAAAATAAGGCAACACAGGACTAGGAAACTTGCTATTAGAAGTCATAATTTCCTACAGATTTTCAAATTGGATATGACTAAAAGCGTTGTCAATATTTTTAATGTGAAATATTAGAATTAAAAATACATGTAAAATGTCAGCACATTTTTAAAACGGAAGCTTCAATAAGTAAAAGCGAAACTGGCCTTTTCCTTTACTGTTAAATCTTTTGACTTTTTGACAATAGCTTCAGATTTAGGATTGTGACACATAATGCAGTAGTGGACTCATGTACACCCCTCCCTGTATGTATTCTCCCACCCATTTCTGTGTATATAAAACTTACAACAAAGAGTAAATTCATCTGCTCTAGTCCCTGTGTTCATTATACCAAAATTACAAAAACTGTCTTTTGTGGGAGTGAATATTAACCGTATTTACTGCTTTGTATTTTTCTAGGGAAAATTTTCCCATGTGTCTGTCTGCCTGTCTCTCCCCCACCAACCTCTCTTCTTTTACATGCCAGCCCAGTTTCTGATTCCCTCATGATTTATGTCACTTCCTAAGGTGAGTCTTTCCTGAAGGTTATTTAAAAAAAAAAAAAAAAATTTCAGAGTATTTAACATTTTGGATTATAATTGCACATTTATTGTTATGGTTATTCTAGTGACCTGAAGGCTCCCCCCCCACCCCTGCTATGCCCAGACACCTGTCTTGCCCCTATTACCCATCCCCAGAGAGTACTGTCTTTTTGAATAAAAATGCATTCAAGATACGCTTTAGAAGTCATTCATACTGAGAAGTGTTGGCTGGTTTACGGAAACCCCACATGCAGAAAAATCTGAGGATTCCCAACAAAACAGTGCTATATCTTACAGATTTGAGAAAGAAAGGCAGGAAAGGGGACTTGGAGCTTCGTTGAACCAAAACTGCACTTCTTGCTTTATTAGGACAAAGCCATAGCAATTAGGGAGAAAAGAAAGAGGAGGAGTAAGGAAAACTACCATAGAAAGAGAATACCACCAGACAAAAAAGCCAACAGTAGGGAAATGTTTGCATCATTCTTTGGACTCTGAGGGCATTTCTGATCATATACAAGAAAAAAGAAATTCTTTTAATTATGAACTGTAAGTTTTTGGCTTTGAGGTTTCTGGTGACAGACTAAAACTGACAAGTTTTTCCAGCCGCCATAGGGCTTAATGACAGGGTTACACTTGATTAACACCTATCCCTTCACTAGGGTATGAACACTGTGAAGCAAAGTTCACAGGATTTTTCAGCACCATACCTTAGTCCACAGACTTATGCCTGGCATGTAATAGGCACTCAAACATTAGTTCATTCTTCCACTCTGGGTAAGGAGATAACACCATTTAGCTATCAAGGAGCCAAATGGAATTACATGCAGATTAATGGAAATGCCCTTCCTACCACCAAAAAAAAGTTTTGCAGGTGTCATCTATTCTGGAAATAGATATAGAAAGAAAGTACTGGGCAGTGAATACACCTGCTAGGTGCATGAGTGTAAAACTAGTGGCTATATTTTTTAAAACAAGACAATGAGATTGTTTTAAGATGGAAGAGATTCCAGAAATCATCTATTTGGGCACTCAGTTTACAGAAGAAGTCCCTGAAACCCAAATGGGTTCAGTTATTTGTCCAACGGCAGAGCTAGTTAGTTGCAAAACAAGAATAAAAACACTAGTCCTAGGGCTTCCGTGATGGCGCAGTGGTTGAGAGTCCGCCTGCCGATGCAGGGGACACGGGTTTGTGCCCCGGTCCGGGAAGATCCCACATGCCGCGGAGCGGCTGGGCCGGTGAGCCATGGCCACTGAGCCTGCGCGTCTGAAGCCTGTGCTCCGCAGTGGGAGAGGCCACAACAGTGAGAGGCCCGCGTACCGCAAAAAAAAAAAAAAAAAAAAAAAACACTACTCCTTCTCCTCACTACCTAAGCGGATATTTAGGGATGGAAGACATGTTTCTGGGTAAATGAATATATTGAATACTCATATTTATATGTCATTTGAGTATTTATGAGTTTGTTTCTAATAAAGAAATGGATATTGAATGCACTGGAAAAGTTGATAAAGAATTAGTTTACAAGTTGTGAGATAAATTTGGGAATTATTTTTCTGAAGTCTCAACCCTTAAAAAGTAAAAAAGCCTGTTACTGTACTGGCCCTATTTAAATCGGCTATCTTTATTCTGTATTCTGAAGGTAAGACTGTTTACCTTCTAACAGTGTTTTTCATATATACATGATTTTTGGGGAAGGAACAAATTGGTAATTATCTTCACTAATGAAATGTGCAATCATTCCAGTTAGAGTTTAAATGGGGCACGACTCTCATTCATAAGGCACATTGAATAAATGCCTATTAGGTACAGTTTAATGTCCTAAGGCTTAATTCATCTTTTTTCTCTCCGTGGTTGACTCTTAACTGCATATTCAGGGCAATTAGAAAATTTGATTTTTCTTCCTGGTGTATATATAATCCCTGTATTCATAAGGCCCAGCTCAGCAAAATAACAAGATAAAAGTCAAAATTTTCCATGAAAAAAATAAAAAGAATTGTAGCTGTGATGATGATAGGACTGAAGATTTGGGCTAAATTTTCTGTTAACAAAGGAAACTCTTGTTTAGCTTTAGCAAGTAACTAACAAATCGTAATTATCATGTGCCTCAGAAAATGATTCCTGCAACACTTGAAAAAACTAGAGCATTTCTTTCCTACATTTAAGTCCAAACTCAAATTGGCAAACTGTGTTGATAAATTAATGAAGATTCCACTGAGAATAAATTAAATGCAACCTTGAAAGTACTCCCATTATATGTTCTTCTACAACAAACAGCGTAAGTCAATGTATTAGATATGCCTCTTGTTCAATTCTTTTCAAATTTACACGCAGTGTGTTAGGCTGTGAATGCTGACAGCAATAAAACAAGTCTCTGCGTTTAGAGTATTTAAAATTTTTCTCATTATCAGTTAATAACCTCAAACAGTGACAATAAACTCATATATATGTGCATATATGAAAAATATGTTCTTATATTTACAAAGTTGGGTTAACACACTTTGCACATATTCAGACTAAGTTTTACTGCTTCTTTTATGATTCACAGGTCATTAAGATTAAGTTGATGAATAGTAAGGTTTGAGTATCTGGCAGGCACGGATTCTACATGCAACTGTATTTACTTACATAATTTTCCCTTTTTCTTCTCTGCTATTCTCTCCCTAAAAGAGAAGGAATCAAGTGGATCATGCGTGTCTAAGTTTTGTTCACACTAAAGATTCTCGCTTCCACTTTCAAAAGGAGAGCAACTCCTATTGCTTGCAACGTTAATCAAACTGTACGTTTGCTAATGCTTTTCTCTTCCTCCAGCAATTTTCCATATTCCTAAAAAGTACCTCCTAGAGTGAAGTAACACTTCAAATGATCATGCCTGTTGATGTGTTAAAGACAGATGGAGAAGAAAAAAGAAGAGGGATAATTAAAAGGAGATGAGATGGAAAATATATTGACATTTAAATGTTCTTTCCTTTCCAACGTTCATCCTACATTCCTTTCATTTGTGCTAAGATGAAAGAGACAGTGGAGACATTCCTAGTTCTAGTTCCTACCTCGTTCCTCCAATGGGCTTATTATGGGGTTGGTAATCTGCCTCACACGGGAATAAGAAAAAATAAAATGATGACCAGGGAAGGAAGGGGAAAACTGACCAGACAAGGCAGGAGTCAGTGCTGATTTTTGTCTGTTACAGTGAAGGCCAGAGAGTACTTATTTAGTCATTTATCATCCTATGTAAATATAGCATATTCTATCACCAGAACCTCTAGCAGCCGTGTGGCTGCCATTTGTGTGTGTGTGCACTACATCCAGCGCATTATGGATGTATGACAGGAGAGAGAGAGACGTAAGGTAAGATTATGATGACAGAGACCTATAGATGAGATACTGAAGGAAATACAGACAGAAAACTAAAAGATACTTATGGAAAGGATCCAGGTATGTGAAGAAGAGAAAAACCTATAAGGAAGTAGATCCTGTGACAAGATTTGAAAATAAAGACAATCATCTGAATGTAATAGCGAGGTAAGTTTTTCATCTTCTACTTTAGTGTACATTTTTAAATTCTGCAGCCAAATGAAGGAAGAATAGTGTGTACAGATGCACTGCAAGCATTAATGAGTCAGAAGTGTGTGTGTGTGTGTGTGTGTGTGTGTGTGTGTGTGTGTGTTTATATGAAAAATTCATAGTTTAGGCCCAAGCCATGGTCAGTTTTTTTCAATCATGTTGTGGTCTAAGCCTGTGCTGAAATGACACATTAGCCTGTTCTACTATGTAAACTGCTTTTTAGAATCCTAGAAACAAAGTCAGGTAACAACCGTCTGCTTAAGGCCTAACCCATCCATTTCTTCCTGTGCCCTAATTCAGGGAACTGCAACACAGTATCTTTTTGCAAACTGTCTCTTTTAGGTTATGTAGGCAAGAAACCCTGCAGTTGGGATCCCAGTAGCTCAAACTTCAAAAGTTTACCAAGTTCCAATCATCCCATTATATCACCACAAGAACTTATTTGTCAAAGAGTAATGTTATCTTTCCATTCGTGTCTATCCTACATAAGGATGGTATATACTGTCCCATGATAGTGATGCAAACAAAATGCAGGCAGCAAAGAAAAAATCTCATCTTTCAAAATCACTCTCCGTAAACCTCTGACCACCCCGACTCCGCTGGGTCAGGGCCACGGGTTTTAATCCTTTCACGTATGTCTCTGCCGTGACTCCTCACAGACTGTACTGTTCAACTGTACAGTCTGTCTTGTGATTTCAGTGACCTCCACCAATATTTCACTTCGCTGACAATAAGCTACATATGACACGATTATATTCACCAGCTATAAAGTTGAAACGAAGCAGGGTACGGACAGCATCCGTTGAAAATCTCTGATCCTGAACCTTCTCGCCATAAACCAGGTATTCTGAAAGATGGCACAGCAAGGTGCCAGTTGGTAACCCACTCTTGTAGTTGATCAGGAAGGGTGATGCACCTTAGAGAGTTATTTACTGGAACTGTTGCGAGTCTCTTGGCCAGAACCAAAGGCTAAAGAGATCATTCCATAAAAATCAAAGAGGTGGTGAGAAGGTGAGAGAAAGTGGGTGAGTAAATGTGAGAGGGAGACTGGGCACAAATACATACCTTCCCACCTCCTTTCCTCTGACCGCTCTCCCTTCTGGAAAGCAGATTTTGAGGAAGGAGCTGGTGGGGAATAAGCAGAGTGTGAGCCTCATGAGAGTTCCTGAGGGCCGTGGGGCTTAGAGAAGCACCTCTGACCCCCTCCTGCAGCAGTGACACCAGCCACCCCTCTCAGACAGGGACGGGCTCACTGACTCAAACAAGCTGTGCTCATAGTATAATTTCACGTTCATCTCATGAAATGTTCTATCACCTTTTAAGTTAAATACGCTCGAGTTTCCCTTTCTTCAAGTACCTCCGTTTTGGTTTTATCAGTAGATTCCTTCTAAACATTCACATTTAATGTCATCAGTAGGCAGGGGTTATCACGACCAAGCACAAAATGAAGCAAAGATTGCCCCCTGAAAGTGACACTTCCCAATTTCACTCAGATGTCTCTAGAATGCGCACGCTTACACAAGCACGTGCACACACCCACAGCCCTCCATGTCACCTGTAGACAAAATCACACTCGTATTGTCTTCCCCATGTTTAAGACGCACTAGGCTGGATCATATAGGTATAGAAATGAGCAGGCAAGCGTCACAGCTCTAACCGGCTATAAGACGTGACTCGCCATCATTACATATCTTACTGTTGGTAGTTCATGTGCTTGTTAAGAGACTGAGTTCTGGAGTCTGGGTACACCACCTCCAGGGTCTCCTTACGCTATAGAAACTGGAGCAAGAATTTTACATTCCTTGAGCCGGTCTTGCCTCATCTGTAAATTGGGAAGCGTGGCGATACCCACCTCATGGGGTGAAGGTGAGGGCCAAATGAGATGCATATAAATGCTTGTCAGAAATTCTATCAAGTATGGGTCCTTTAAAAGGTGAACGGGCTTCGTGTGGTGAAAAGAGCAAAAACTTTACCGTCTAGTAGCCCTGACTTCTCCAACTCCAGCACCGACGTGTTAAATGACCCTGAAATGACCTTGAGCTAGTTACTTAAGATTTACCTTGGGAATTCCCTGGTAGTCCAGTGGTTAGGACTCTGTGCTTTCACTGCCGAGGACATGGGTTCAATCCCTGGTTGGGGAACTAAGATCCCACAAGCCACGTGGCACGGCCAAAAAAAAAAAAAAAAGATTCCCCTAGACCTGCTTCCTTCTGTCTACAACCGGCCTGTCCACAGGGATGATGGCAAGAGGAGACATGAAGAGATGCAAAGTACCATAGAGCATCAGGCTGTTACATCATTCATTATAACTTCCCGGTAAAAATACAGACATGTGTCGATGGTCTAAAGTTCCCGGGAAGAGGCAACACAAAGAACAAGGCTGCAAACCCCCTTATTTGCTCTCTGCAGGTGTGGGGCCGCCCAGCCAATTTGGTAGAAGTCTCCCTCTTCCTCATCTTCTGCTGCAGCAAATACTGTGAATTCCGCCTATAAATCTCTGTTTGCTTCCTAATTTCTATCACAGACACAGGGACAGACACCAGGGACAGACCCGCCCTGTGCTGTGCTTTCTCCGCCTCTCAGACTCACTCCAGGCCATTCGCTATACAGCAGCCAGAACGATATTCAGCATTAAAATTCAGGCACGTCACACCCCTGACTGAAGCCCTTCAGAAGTGATCTGGGGATAAAATCCAAACCTCTCAGTGGGACCGCAGCCAGCTTGTCACCTGTCCCGCTATTTCCTGAGTGGGTGGAACGCCCACGATTCTGAGAGTGCCATCCTCCGGCTCCCAAACTTCACTCATGTTCCCTCCAACAGGGACTCTCTCCTCTTGACCTAAGAAGACGCCCCTCTACACGCAGGTGAGACCCCACTTCCTGGGGAGGCTTTCCCTGACTCTGCACAAGGTTACAGACCAGCCACCAAGTGCTGTGGCTGCACCCTCCACTTCCACAAACTCCGGCAAACGTCACGTACATTATTTGGCTAATTCTATCTTTGATAGATAAGTTCCTTTACTATGTGCCCCTTCTTTATCCTCGTGTCTTACAAGCATGCATGTAACTTGAAACCAAGAGCGATAATTACATGCCAGTCTCTGACAAATTTTTAATCTTTTCCAACACTTCTGAGTGAAGAAAAACATTGAAAACCACGTCTAATTTGTCGCCTTTTTTTGGAAAAAGCCAAAAGGAGAAATCAAAACGTAGTTATGAGCATCTTCCTTTTCCCACCCCACCCTCACCTCTCCAGTTCCACTTTCCTTCTATCCTCACAGAGGAAGCAATTCTGGGCCCCGAGCAAAGATTTTTATACATAGGTTCGATAATTCCTTAAAAGTTGGTAAGAGGAAACAAATATGAAATGCATGTCTCTTGGGCTCAAATGCATACCCACTGGCCTCAGCAGCTGCTGGGTGTGGAACACTCCATCCCCTTGTGACCCCCCGGAGCCAAATGAAGGGGCTCTGCACCAGCACCTGAAGCTTAGCAGCCCTGGACAGTGGCAGGAGGAGAGAGCCCAGGGCTCGAGGCAGCCATCTATGTCACCCAAGTGAAAATCCACCTCCGGAAAAACACACAGATCGTTCCCTTAGAGAAATATTAGATCCGCTTCACTGCTCTTTCTGGCATATCTTCCCCTACTTTGCCCTCCTCTCTCCCAAAAAGCCCCGCTCAGAAATCTTCCCTCTCACAGGGAAAGGATGCAAGTCAAATGCCATCACCATCACCATCACTCTGCGTTCCCTGCAGAGACCGTAGAAGAGAAGCCCTGTGCCCGCACTGCTCTGCCTCAGGTCCACGTTCACGTTCCTGGCACTGGTGGGGCCCCTGGTACTCCCCACTGCTGGGCCTGGCCCGGTGCCCGGGCAGATGGCCACCTCTGAGAGCTCCCTTCTCCAGAAACGACACCATTTCCAACAGAGTAGGGTTTATTTCTTTATTTTAAAAACCCAAGGATTGAAAAGGCATTGAGTCTGAAGCAAAGCACCAATGAGACTAACACACATAGACAATGAAAGAAACCTCTGTATTGGTATATTTGCCTCTCCATTCCAACATCTCCTGTGGCCGAACTTCTCAAGCGTGGTCTTCTGGGAGGAACTGCATTGGGGTGTTTTCCCTCCACAGCTCCGTTACGAGGAGAAAAGGATATTTTTACAGCATCAGTGATGAAAACCCAAGCGAGAAAATTTAGACAACGTTGGCAGTTTTTCACATTTACTTCAACACAGAAATAAATCTCAACTAGATCTCGATCAGCAAGGAAGAAGTATTATTTGAAAAATTCTGTGTTAGTACCGGGAACGTGAAATTTCTATTTTTGAACTAATAATGTTTATTAGATATGCTTCCCAGTGCTCTGTATTATTAATGTACACTTTATTATTTCTTAGCTTACTAGGCTTATTATGTTTTCCTTTATGGATTTTCAAGGAGCTGATTATATAGTTTTTCAGTTAATTAGGTCACTTTGTAATACCAGACTATAAAAGGCATTTTTGAAAAACAATAAAGGAAAACATTTCCTATGTGTGATGACAATCTAGTAAATCATTTAAGTATTTGATCTGCTGGAAAGAATACCGAGTGTTATCATAAGCTACTTTTCATAGTTGGATAGCTTACTAAATATAGAAAGACAGAAATGTAACACACTGATCCATGAACGTGCTCTGAAAAGAAATTAGGATTTCAATTTTTCGAGTAAGGAAGCATACCATTTAGCTAAAATTTATGGTAAACACACTTGGGGGTGTGTCTGCCTAAACCATGGCCCCTACTCTAGAAACGGCTCCCCCCCTACTAAAGGCCCCACTGAAGCGTGAGCTTGGATCTTCAAATCTGTATTACAGGGTCCCTGTTCTTGTGCTCACAACAGATTAGACCAGGTGTAGGCCTCAGACTTGAGGAAGTCATAGGCACAAGCTGAACCGAGTCAATTAGTTCTCTCGTGTGAATTTAAACACATTTAAAACATACGAAGACACAGGGGATGCTTAAGGTGGATACATGAATAGCTGAAGACTGGAATGATCTATTTTGGGTCAGGTGGCTTTGATGAATAAGCAGAGAAAGCCAACCAACAGCGAGATGTGGAAGCATGGTACAGATAAAGCAGAGACTGGAAAACACACCCTTTAAAGGAAAGAGCAAGACGGGAATAGCTTCCTAGTCTCCAGATATAAGGATGTGGGGTCTGAATTACACCCACATCATACCCACGAGTATAATTTATACCCATTTCCCCATTAGTTCATATCCCTGTGCATTTTAGGACACAGATATACTTGATTTTCTTAAAGTTTCCTTTTTTTTAACAGATTTTTTTTCATTTAATCTAGATGGAGTGAATTTCTCTTGCATGCAAACAAACGATCCCTGGTCAAAACAGCACATGCCCATGTAAATCCTTGCGTTTTAGGAAAGTAAACTTCTGCCTTAATGAAACTATTTTTTGAAAAATCAATGGCACGTCAAGAAAAATTCTAGTTATATCCAAACTGGTACTTGTAAACTACAGCAACACCATGAACAGAGTAAGATCCTTTAGAGTCAATCTTTTGTCTTGTTTATTTTATCACTTGTAAGAGTTAAACACTGATTAGTGGATCAGATAATGCAGGATAGATCTAATCAAGGGAACATAAACCAAGGGAAAGCTCTGATTTGTAGCATTTAATGTTTTCTTGGTGTAAGTATTCCCACTGTGCCCAGTTTCAAGTTCCCAATGTAACATCACTAAACATGGAGTTGAGCAAAGATGCTCATCGTCAGCTCAGAAGCCCACAAGAGCCATCACATTCCACTGGATGGATTCAGTGAAGGACAGCACAAGTCAAAATAATAAACTAAACATGACTGCTTGATTCAATCCACCTCTCAGAGATGCTGAGTAGCTAGCCTATTGGTCACAAAATAAGTGGCAGAGCCTAGATTCCCATCCGAGTGGCCTGATTTATCCAACTGAGTCAGAGTACTGAATATACCCTACTAATTAATAAGTCTTCACACCAATATCTTCTATTAGGTAAATCCTACCCCTGAAATTGCAAACTAAGAACAAGCAAAATAAAACTAATTATCCCTAGTATTCACCAGTCAACAGATTCTTATTTCTGTAAGGTCCGAGATCAAAGTCCAAAAACAATGAATTCTACTCGTTTCAAGGGAGTCAAGATTCTAAACCTAAATATATGGTAGCTTATCAATTGCTAGTTAATCAATTAATTTTCATGAAGTACAATTTATAACCACATCCCTACCACTTCCCTCCATTTCAATAATTTGATCCTATGTAACTATCACAAAGAATTATTTGGCATTTCTGATATACCATATCCTTTTTAAAAGCCATACTGTTTCAGAAACTATTCTCACACTTTTGACTACATTTTTACTTATTCTCTAATCCCCAGCTAAACCTCAACTCACCCATGAGTCCTGCTCCAACCCCTCAGACAGAATCAGTCACTACACTCTTGAGTTGTTTTTTCTTTTTTTTTGCGGTACGCGGGCCTCTCCCTGCTGTGGCCTCTCCCGTGGCGGAGCACAGGCTCCGGACACGCAGGCTCAGCGGCCATGGCTCACGGGCCCAGCCACTCCACGGCATGTGGGATCTTCCCAGACCGGGGCATGAACCTGTGTCCACTGCATCGGCAGACGGACTCTCAACCACTGCGCCACCACGGAAGCCCTAAGCTTCAGTTTTAACAACCCTTTTCCAGGTATATTTTGGCTATTACCATCTGACCTTCCATTTTAACCTTAAATATCTGTCCAACACAGTACCTGATGGAGAACTGGGTGTCCTACTGATTTATCCAGAATAAATGACTGAATTAATTTTAAAAATATTTTATACCCTTTCTTTACAGGAAAAATGTGAATGTCTTTCAAGCATAAATGAATAGGGTTGGGATAGATCATTGTAAATAGATAAATAAACCAAAAAACTCATTTTCCTACTCAAACTAAGTAAACTTAAAAACTAAGTTGGAAAAACTTTTAGCTCGCACCTTCAATGCTATTGCATAAGCCACAGTCACCACCAAAGGGGCTTTCCTAATGGGGAGAAAAGTTTTCTGGTGGTCTTGATGTTAAAGAAGGATTAAATTCACTCAATGCCTTAAAATGACCCTCAACCAAAGACATCACCATCTAAGCACAGCTGTTCTACAATTACACAAACTAATTTTCCTAATAACTTCCCGTAAAGGTTTGTGTGTATTTGCATGTGTCCCTATGAGAGGAGGAGAGGGCTGGGGAGAGGGGGAAGGAAATGAAATAACAAAAATCTTGACAGGAAGTTGTTCTTGTCTATTACCCTATTTTACAGAGAAAAGAAACTGACCCTCAGAGAAACTGAATACTTGCTGAATAATTCTTGCTGAAGCACAGCCTGAACCTGGGCCCTCTCACAACCCATGGAATATTAACATCTTTCCACGTGGCAGCACCTACTGCCTCCTGTTCCTTTCCCTTTCACTATTATCCTGAGACAGGCTAAGTCCTACGAAATGCAGAGCTAGCAAGAAATATCAGAGGATGTGATGATGGTCATGCTGCCACCCTAAAGGGATCTGCTTATTTTAGTCACTCAAATTCATTCGTGACCTTGAGAAAGTCAACTTACTCTGGGCATCACCCGACCCAAATTAAAACAGGAATTCTTATTGCAACATCTTTATTAATGAGTCTGACTCATCAATAAAATAATGGAGCACGTGTGTACAAATTTTTCTTTTAGACCAAAATGGTTGCTAGGGACTAGAATTACTTCTGAGTTAAAGTAATCAGAGTTTTGCTCAGTGTATAATCTCTTCGATAATATCAGAGATCAATGACTGTCATAGATACAAATAAACGCATTTCTAATTTCCTGGGTGTAACAAAATGTATACATCAGAACAAATTAAACAGACACATTCTAACGTCTTTAATTTATTCGATGTGAGGCTCCACTACTTCACACTTCCCTGATCTGAGCAAAAAACATCCATGTCTCAGAAGTGAGAAACGTGTTCTGGGAAAAAGCAGATATGAAATGTTTTCATTTTTATAAATGACTTGCCTATACGGTTCACTATTATATATTAAATGGCTCCTCTGATTTGAAAAACTTTCAAGCTGAACCTACAAGCCCAATTATAAACAGTCATTTAACAGGATGAAAGAAGTCATTCCATCTTCTCTTTAATCTTCATGCTTCCTTCTCTGCCCCCTTTCCATTTACCACACAGCATGGACTTTGGACTATCAAGTCTTAGCCCTTCTATAACGCAGTACTTCTTCCAAGGCAATTTGGTGCATTTTAAACGGAGAAGAAATGAAAAAGCATACCACCAGCTGATTAACTGCCTATCAATTTACTTAGATCAGCTTAATTTTTCCCACAGAATTCAGATATAGTGAAAATGCCCTCAAGTGATGCTCCTAACGGGAATCCCTTGAAGAAGGAGAAACACTTTCCAATCAATTCTTTCAAATTCATAAGGTAAAGCCACCTCTAATTCAAGCTAATAAAATGCAGGAAGCCAGAAGACTGGAAAACTCAGTCTAGCGACTTTGCTTTTCTAAAGCTGAAAAGAATCCAAAGAACGTAGTGGCCTAATAAAATATCTGCCATCAGGACGGATACGGTTACATCCTTGAAAATGAATTTGTGACGACACAGATAGTTTCTGTACTTGAGTAACAGTATCTGTGCTTTCACGTAGCTTTGTCAAGGAATTATTTTACTCCCAAACACCCCTTGCATCAATAGCAGATCAATATCATTCATGATGAGTACAGAAGTGTTCTTTCAGTTTTCTGGACTTGAAAGCTGATGTACATGAAAAGGTTGACTTTAATCCTATTAATATGTAAAGGATTACAACAAAATTGTACACGGCAAATCCAGGCTGTCCATTTACAGCGGGCCTCCTGACCCAAGTTGAATGTTCCTTCCCTACCTGTCTACTGCATTTGTCCAAAATGTCTCCATTGCTTTCAAGGCCTCACATATATCCTCTTACCTTGAGCACATCACTTCAAAATAAAATTTTTTTAAGAGTCCCTCTGACCTGAGCTATCTCAATTTTTCATCTATCCATGTAAAAACTTTCCTATATATTTAGTCATCCTATTTTTTTCCCTCTACTTCAGATTTTCCATTCTGGAACTAAACCCAGTCTGATACCTGCCCTTTGCACATTTCTCAGAATCTTGTCCCTTCAAGTACTTCTTCTCACGCGAATTTTTTTTTTTTTGGTAACACCTTTATCAGAGTATAATTGCTTTAGAGTGTTGTGTTAGTTGCTGCTGTATAACAAAGGAATCAGCTATATGCATACATATATCCCTATAACACGTCCCTCTTACATCCCCCTCCCACCTCTTTATCCCACCCCTCTAGCTGGTCACAAAGCACCGAGCTGATCTCCCTGTGCTGTGCGGCTGCTTCCCACTAGCTATCTATTTTACGTTTGGTAGTGAATGTGTGTCAGTGCCACGCTCTCACTTTGTCACAGCTTACCCTTCCCCCTCCCCATGTCCTCAAGTCCATTCTCTACGTCTGTATCTTTATTCCTGTACTGGCCCTAGGTTCTTCAGAACCATTTTTTTTTAGATTCCATAGATATGTGTTAGCATATGGTATTTGTTGTTCTCTTTCTGACTTACTTCACTCTGTATAACAGACTCTAGGTACATCCACCTAACAATAACTCAATTTCATTTCTTTGTATGGCTGAGTAATATTCCATTGTATGTATGTGCAACATCTTCTTCATCCATCCGTCGATGGACATTTAGGTTGTTCCATGTCTTTGGCTATTGCAAATGCTGCTGCAGTGAACACTGTGGTACATGACTCTTTTTGAATGATGGTTTTCTCAGGGTATATGCCCAGTAGTGTGATTGCCGGGTCGTATGGTAGTTCTATTTTTAGTTTTTAAGGAACCTCCATCCTGTTCTCCATAGTGGCTGCATCAATTTACATTCGCACCAACAGTGCAAGAGGGTCCACTTTTCTCCACACCCTCTCCAGCATTTATTCTTTGTAGACTTTTGGATGATGGCCACTCTGACTGGTGTGAGGTGATACCTCATCGTAGTTTTGATTTGCATTTCTCTAATGATTAGTGATGCTGAGCATCCTTTCATGTGTTTGTTGCCAATATGTATATCTGCTTTGGAGAAACGTCTTTTCAGGTCTTCTGCCCATTTTTGGATTGGGATGTTTGGTTTTTTGATATTGAGCTGCATGAGCTGCTTGTATATTTTGGAGTTTAATCCTTTGTCAGTTGCTTCGATTGCAAATATTTTCTCGCACTCTGAGGGTTGTCTTTTTGTTGTTTACGGTTTCCTTTGCTGTGCAAAAGCTTTTAAGTTTCATTAGATCCCATTTGTTTATTTTTGGTTTTATTTCCATTTCTCTAGGAGGTGGGTCAAAAAGGATCTTGCTGTGATTTATGTCATAGAGTGTTCTGCCTATGTTTTCCTCTAAGAGTTTTATAGTATCTGGCCTTAAATTTAGGTCTTTAATCCATGTTGAGTTCATTTTTGTGTATGGTATTAGGGAGTGTTCTAATTTCATTCTTTTACATGTAGCTGTCCAGTTTTCCCAGACTGTCTTCTCTCCATTGTATATTCTTGCCTCCTTTAACAAACATAAGGTGACCATATGTGCATGGGTTTATCTCTGGGCTTTCTATCCTGTTCCATTGATCTATATTTCTCTTTTTGTGCCCATACCATACTGTCTTGATTGCTGTAGCTTTGTAGTATAGTATGAAGTCAGGGAGCCTGCTGCCTCCAGCTCCATTTTTCTTTCTCAAGACTGCTTTGGCTATTCGGGGTCTTTTGTATCTCCATACAAATTGGGTAATTTTTTGTTCTAGTTCTGTGAAAAATGCCATTGGTAGTTTGATAGGGATTGCACTGAAGCTGAAGATTGCTTTGGATAGTGTAGTCATTTTCACAATGTTGATTCTTCCAATCCAAGAACATGATATATCTCTCCAACTGTTTGTATCTTTAATTTCTCTCATTAGTGTCTTATAGTTTTCTGCATACGGGTCTTTTGTCTCCTTTGGTAGGTTTATTCCTAGGTATTTTATTCTTTTTGTTGCAATGGTAAATGGGAGTGTTTCCTTAATTTCTCTTATAGATTTTTCATCATTAGTGTATAGGAATGCAAGAGATTTCTGTGCGCTAATTTTGTGTCCTGCTACTTTACCAAATTCATTGATTAGCTCCAGTAGTTTTCTGGTAGCATCTTTAGGATTCTCTATGTATACTATCATGTCATCTACAAACAGTGATAGCTTTACTTCTTCTTTTCCGATTTGGATTTCTTTTTCGACTCTGAATGATGTGGCTAAAACTTCCAGAACTATGTTGAATAAGAGTGGTTAGAGTGGGCAACCTTGTCTTGTTCTTGATCTCAGTGGAAATGGTTTCAGTTTTTCACCATTGAGGATGATGTTGGCTGTTGGTTTATAATATGTGGCCTTTATTATGTTGAGGTTAGTTCCCTCTATGCATACTTTCTGGAGGGTTTTTATCATAAATGGGTGTTGAATTTTGTAGAAAGCTTTTTCTGCAACTATTGAGATGATCATATGGTTTTTCTCCTTCAATTTGTTAATATGATGTATCACATTGATTGATGTGGGTACATAGAAGAATCCTTGCATCCCTGGAATAAACCCCACTTTATCATGGTGTATGATCCTTTTAATGTGCTGTTGGATTCTGTCTGCTAATATTTTGTTGAGGATTTTTGCATCTATGTTCATCAGTGATGTTGGCCTGTAGTTTTCTTTCTTTGTGACATCTTTGTCTGGGTTTGGCATCAGGGTGATGGTGGCCTCGTAGAATGAGTTTGGGAGTGTTCCTCCCTCGCTATATTCTGGAAAACTTTGAGAAGGATAGGTGTTAGCTCTTCTCTAAATGTTTGATAGAATTCTCCTGTGAAGCCATCTGGTCCTGGGCTTTTGTTTGTTGGAAGATTTTTAATCACAGTCTCAATTTCAGTGCTTGTGATTGGTCTGTTTACATTTTCTATTTCTTCCTGGTTCAATCTCAGAAGGTTGTGCTTTTCTAAGAATTATCCATTTCTTCCAGGTTGTCCATTTTATTGGCATAGAGTTGCTTGTAGTAATCTCTCATGATCTTTTGTATTTCTGCAGTGTCAGTTGTTACTTCTCCTTTTTCATTTCTAATTCTCTTGATTTGAGTCTTCTCCCTTTTTTTCTTGATGAGTCTGGCTAATGGTTTATCAATTTTGTTTATCTTCTCACAGAACCAGCTTTTACTTTTATTGATCTTTGTGATCGTTTCCTTCATTTATGTTTCATTTATTTCTGATCTGATCTTTATGATTTATTTCCTTCTGTTAACTCTGGCGTTTTTCTGTTCTTCTTTCTCTAATTGCTTTAGAGGTAAGGTTAGGGTGTTTGAGATTTTTCCTGTTTCTTGAGGTAGGATTGTATTGCTATAAACTTCCCTCTTAGAACTGCTTTTGCTGCATCCCATAGGTTTTGGGCCATTGTGTTTTCATTGTCATTTGTTTCTAGGTATTTTTTGATTTCCTCTTTGATTTCTTTAGTGATCTCTCGGTAATTTAGTAATGTATTGTTTAGCCTCCATGTGTTTTTTTTGTTTGTTTCTTTTTAAAGTTTTTTGCTTGTAATTGATATCTAGTCTCATAGCGTTGTGGTCGGAAAAGATACTTGATACGATTTCAATTTTCTTAAATTTACCAAGGCTTCATCTGTGACCCAAGATATGATCTGTCCTGGAGAACGTTCCATGAGCACTTGAGAAGAAAGTGTATTCTGTTGTTTTTGGATGGAATATCCTGTAAATATCAGTTAAGTCCATCTTGTTTAATGTGTCATTTAAAACTTGTGTTTCCGTATTTATTTTCATTTTGGATGATCCGTCCATTGGTGAAAGTGGGGTTTTAAAGTCCCCTGCTATTATTGTGTTACTGTCAGTTTCCCCTTTTGTGGCTGTTAGCATTTGCCTTATGTACTGAGGTGCTCCTATGTTGGGTGCATAAATATTTACAATTGTTATATCTTCTTCTTGGATTGATCCCTTGATCATTAGGCAGTGTCCTTCTCTGTCTCCTGTAATAGTCTTTAACGTCTATTTTGTCTGATATGAGAATTGCTACTCCAGCTTTCTGTTGTTTTCCATTTGCATAGAATATCTTTTTCTATCCCCTCACTTTCAGTCTGTATGTGTCCCTAGGTCTGAAGTGGGCCTCTATAGAGAGCATATATACACATCTTGTTTTTGTATCCCTTCAGCCAGTCTATATCTTTTGGTTGGAGCATTTAATCCATTTACATTGAAGGTAATTATTCATATGTATGCTCCTATTATCATCTTCTTAATTGTTTTGGGTTTGTTATTGTAGGCCTTTTCTTTCTCTTGTGTTTCCTGCCTAGAGAAGTTCCTTTAGCATTTGTTGTACAGCTGGTTTGGTGGTGTTCAATTCTCTTAGCTTTTGCTTGTCTGTAAAATTTTGATTTCTCTGTCGAATCTGAGTGAGATCCTTGCTGGGTAATCTTGGTTGTAGGTTTTTCCCTTTCATCACTTTAAATATGTCCTGCCACTCCCTTCTGGCTTGCAGAGTTTCTGCTGAAAAATCAGCTGTTAACCTTATGGGGATTCCCTTGTATGTTATGTGTTGCTTTTCCTTTACTGCTTTTATTATTTTTCCTTTGTATTTAATTTTTGATTGTTTGATTAATATGTGTCTTGGCATATTTCTCCTTGGATTTATCCTTTATGGGACTCTCTGTGCTTCTTGGACTTGACTGTTTCCTTTCCCATATTAGGGAAGTTTTCAACTATAATCTCTTCAAATATTTTCTTTGTCCGTTTCTTTTTCTCTTCTTCTTCTGGGACCCCCATAATTCGAATGTTGGTGCATTTAATGTTGTCCCAGAGGTCTCTGAGACTGTCCTCAATTCTGTTCATTCTTTCTTCTTTACTCTGCTCTGTAGTAGTTACTTCCACTATTTTATCTTCCAGGTCACTTATCTGTTCTTCTGCCTAAGTTATTTTGCTGATTCCTTCTAGAGAAGTTTTAATTTCATATATTGTGTTGTTCATCACTGTTTGTTTGCTCTTTAGTTCTTCTAGGTCCTTGTTAAACATTTCTTGTATTTTCTCCATTCTATTTCCAAGATTTTGGTTCATCTTTAGTATCATTACTCTGAATCCTTTTTCATGTAGACTGCCTATTTCCTCTTCAGTTGTTAGGTCTGGTGGGGTTTTGCCTTGCTCCTTCATCTGCTGTGTATTTCTCTGTCTCCTCATTTTGCTTAACTTACTGTGTTTGGGGTCTCCTTTTCACAGGCTGCAGGTTCATAGTTCCCCTTGTTTTTGGTGTCTGCCCCCAGTAGCTAAGGTTGGTTGTGTCTGCCCCCCGTAGCTAAGGTTGGTTCAGTGGGTTGTGTAGACTTCCTGGTGGAGGGGACTAGTGCCTGTGTTCTGGTGGATGAGGCTGGATCTTGTCTTTCTGGTGGGCAGAACCACGTCCAGTGGTGTGTTTTGGGGTGTCCGTGAACTTAGCATGAGTTTAGGCAGCCTCTCTGCTAATGGGTGAGGTTGTGTTCCTGTCTTGCTAGTTGTTTGGCATGCGGTATCCAGCACTGGAGCTTGCTGGTCACTGAGTGGAGGTGGGTCTTAGCACTGAGACAGAGATCTCTGGGAGAGCTCTTGCCGATTGATATTACGTGGGGCTAGGAGGGCTCTGGTGGTCCAATGTCCTGAACTCGGTTCTCCCACCTCAGAGGCTCAGGCCTGACACCCAGCTGGAGCACCAACACCCTATCAGCCACCTGGCCAGGTACGTGGGGAGTTTCTTGCCTTTGGTAAGTCTGAGGTCTTCTGCCAGCGTTCAGTATGTGTTCTGTAGGAGTTGTTCCACATGTAGATGTATTTTTCATGTATTTGTGGGGAGGAAGGTGATCTCCACATCTTACTCCTCTGCCATCTTGCAGGTCTCCCCCTTCACCTGATTTTTAAATTTCTTCCTCACTCTTCTTTTTTTTTAAATGTTTATTGGAATACAGTTGCTTTACAATGTTGTGTTAGTTTCTACTGTATGGCAAAGTGAATCAGTTTTACATATACATACATCCCCTCTTTTTTAGATTTCCATCCCATTTAGGTCACCACAGAGCACTGAGTAGAGCTCCCTGTGCTATCCAGCAGGTCCTCAGTTATCTATTTTATACACAGTAGTGTATGTACGCAAATCCCAATCTCTCAATTCATCCCACCATCCTTCCCCCCTTGGTATCCATAAGTTTGTTCTCTACATCTGTGTCTCTATTTCTCCTTTGCAAATAAGTTCATCTGTACCATTTTTCTAGATTCCACATATAAGCCATATTATATTTGTTTTTCTCTTTCTGACTTACTTCACTCTGTGTGACAGTCTCTAGGTCTATCCATGTCTCTGCAAATGGCACTATTTCATTCCTTTTTAAGTAATATTTTATTGCATATATGTACCACATTCTTTATCCATTCCTCTTTTGATGGACATTTAGGTTGCTTCCATGTCCTGGCTATTGCAAAGAGTGCTGCAATGAACACTGGGGTGCATGAATCATCCTTTTGAATTATGTTTTTTTTCTGGGTATATGCCCAGGAGTGGAACTGCCGGGTCATATGGTAGTTCTATTTTTATTTTCTTGAGGAACCTCCATACTGTTCTCATAGTGGCTGTACTAATTTACATTCCCACCAACAGTGCATAAGGGTTCCATTTTCTCCACACCCTCTCCAGCATTTATTGTTTGTAGACTTTTTGATGATGGCCATTCTGACCAGTGTGAGGTGATACCTCATTGTAGTTTTGATATGCATTTCTCTATTAATTAGTGATGTTGAGCATCTTTTTATGTCTTTGTTGGCTATCTGTATGCCTTCTTTGGAGAAATGTCTATTTAGGTCTTCCTCCCATTTTTTCATTGGGTTGTTTGGTTTTTGATTTTGAGCTGCATGAGCTGTTTGTTTATTTTGGAAATTAATCCCTTGTCAGCTGCTTCGTTTGCAAATATTTTCTCCTATTCTGAGGGTTGCGTTTGGTTTTGTTTATGGTTTGTTTTATTTTCATTTCTTTTTCTTCTAGACAAGTTTCATGCCTGATTCCCCAGACCCAAATCCTTTCCTTGATCTTGAACTCACTTGAAGTGACTCTTTCCTGTCTCTTCAGGTTCTTTTCTCATACTCATTCCCGTTTTTTATTACAAAAGTAGTAACCATTTTTTACTGCAACATTACAAAATATAAAAACTAAAAAAAAATGTCAGATTGCTACACAGTTATAAGCAGTGTTATTATTTAAAGGTATTCACAAATACATAAGGAAGCATATTTAATAAAAATTCATCATATACTATGTTTCATTGACCAATATTTATGACAAATGACTTTCCATGGCAATAAAAGTAAATCTCATCATCATTAAAATGATTGTATTTTATTTGATTGAATGGAGTATTTAACCAAATCTCTGGTATTGGTTATTTGTTAGGTATCTAATTTTCCTATTATAAACAATGCAGCAGTAATGACTTTTGCCTGCATCTTTGTACACTTGTATGATGATAACCTTAGAGTATGTCCAAGAAGAATCCTAGGATACATCTTGAAAGAATAATATGTGTGGGTGGACTATTTGCCTTGCTATCAACATCTATTCAACTGTCTGTAATAGGAGTTTAGTCACCACTGCTTTAATGGAATTACTCTCTCAAAATGAATTATGGCATTTTAATTACCAAATACAGTTTTCATCCTAGTTTTAATCATTCTCAATGTCTACGTACGAGTTGATAATGGTCATTCCTTCCTTCTTAATACTCTCTCCTCCTCTAATAATTTCAATAGTATTACTGTCTCAATTTTACCTATATCATCCTTTTCCTTTTCTGCCCTTGTCTTCTTCCTTCTTCCACATAAATTTAAGCCCCTATTTTTCTCCTCAGGTTTTATGTTCTCACTTTTCCCTCCCTAAACTGATAGTCTTGCCCACTCTCAGTCATAGCTATCATCTCTATATTTCCCAAATCTTTATCTTCAGCCAAGTTTCACCAAGAATGACCTGCTTCTTCCTAGACAGATTTACCCTCACATCCCATTAATAACAAACCTAACAGGGTATAAGTGAGTTTAAACCAGTTACCTTGCTCATCTTTCTGGATTCCCTAGTGCTGCTGATGTCTCTGTCAACTTCACAAATTTCCCACCCCTCTGCCAAAAAAATGATCACCAAGCATTACTGCTTTTGCCTGAGTATATTTTCCCCAATGTGCTGCTGGACAAAATGATGCTATCTACCTTCTGTGCTTCTTTTCATGCATCCTTATGGGTGGGAGGAATATCAAAGACCCTGTTTTCCTCATCAGTCAACTTGCAACTCCAGCTCACTTAGGATGCACTGAGTTCAGTCGATCATAAGCTTGTTCTTCTGAGTCCTTCCTCTCTGTACTCACCCTCCTCAATTTTTTCCAGACTGGTGAGAGAGCACAGCTGAAGCCCACTAAGAGGATTATGGAAAATCTGAGATCCTCTGAATTCTCAGCTCCCAGATCAGGAACAGGAGAGTGTAAAGAGGGCTACATGAATCCCGGGGGAGGAAATTTTGTTCTGGTTCATTTTCATTTTGATTTTGATTTGTGTCTTTCTGCCAAAGTCAAAAAAAGAAGAGAGGCTCCTCTGAGGAAAGAACAGCATCAGTGGCATTGATCCTGATGACAGCACTGGCCACAGCCCTCATGCAGGCAGCTGGCAGGGTGGCGGGGAAGGTGCCAGCACTGGAAGACGCTGCCCCAGCAGCCCTGGTAAAAGAGGCAGTGCTGGCACAGGTGGCATCGTGCTGGCAAAGCAGCAGCGTGAAATGTGCAGGAGGCTATGAAGACATGGGCAATGGCCTTGGCAAAGGCAGAGTTGGTGATGGAGAGAGCAGTACGATGGAATTGTGTGCAATAACAAAGCCCGTAATAGAATACGTCATCCCCCCAAACCCAGGATTACAGATTCTTCCATGTAGCAAATCACCCGCCCTCGGGTGTCCCTTACACACCGGCGGCACACCTTCCTAGCCCAAAATGCACACAGGAACAGCAAACAACATGCCCAAAGCCATGCTGAGAGTCAAGACCATCAGAACTGGCACAAGGTTTCCAGGTCACATAGTGAAGTTTCTTCAAAAGTAGAAGTCAATTAAGACGTTGAGATGAAAAGCAGCGTTTCTCCTGAGATCAGTAAGGCACACGCCCCTTACAATGCCGACACTGGGTTTTACTGTTTGAATCTCTGGTAAAGCATGGTTGAGATGGGCCAATACACCCCACCCCTCCCACTCAACTGACCGCAGGCAAGAAGATTCCACAGGCGCCAATATTCTGAAAATAGCTTATTCTTTACAAAGCCTTTAATAAATATTCAGGAGTTCATTGACAATCCCTCCCTAGATGTGAAGCTAATTAGCTGCTGGTACCTAAGCTTAACATTTAGCTTTCTAGTACCAAAAAGGATTCTTTTAAAGGTCTTTGTTTTGAATGTAAAAGATAAACTGGAAAGAAGTATGGATTAAGACCTCAAAATTGTCCTCTCAAAGTGTTCTCTTTTATCAAAAGACAAAGGAGATAAATAGGAAAATCAGACTATTTGGGGGAGTGGAAGATGGAGTTCCTTGAAGAATCAAGTATTTCTTGCTACTTTTTTTTTTTTTAAAGCTGTCAGCATTTTAAGCTGCTAATTCCCCCCACCCCCCGCAAAGATTTTAAATAAGCTCATCAAAAAACTAGGAGCCCAAAAACTTTAATACCTTAAAGATTACTTTTCTAAAAGAAGGATTTCATCCCACTCACCCAGCTTTATTACCCTATCATGTATTATTTCAACACAAAATTTGGTCTCTTTGGGCATTCAACTATGGTTGCAGATTTGCGTTGCTGTTTGCACTTAATCCCCAAAATAAACTTCTCAAGAAACTGCTGTAGACCAAGGTTGTTCTGCAGGGGAAAAAGTCATCCACATAGGGTACAATGTGTTTCATTACCATCCTACAGTTAAAACAACAGATGATTTTGTTCATCACTTGTCACTGTGGCCTCTACCACTTTTGTTAGGCAACATCAACTGGGACCAAGAGAAGACAGACTTTGCCTTCATGTACATGTGCTTTCCTTTTATTTCAGGATGAAATTTGGAAAACAATTGGTTTGTTTTTACATTAGTCTTTCTCACTTGAGAAGAGTTCTTATTAAAGACCCTGAATTGAACTCCACTCAGATTAAGAATCCTCTGAAAATTCAAGCTATACAGTTTGCATTTAAGGAACCTGAGACACCAGTACTTCTCCTACAGCCTTGAAGCCCATCAGAAGTTATACGTCTTACCAAAACCCACCCGGGGCTTTGTCTTTATACTGAGTCTTTATACTAAGGAGACCCATTAGTTGCCACTCATGATTCTACACGCACCCTGATATACAATGTGTGTCTTTTACAGGAACTTCAGTGATCAACTCTAATCACTGCAACTAGATAAAAGTTTTAAGGTCAGAAACAAAACATCAGAATTGTTTGGTCTATAGAAAATAAACCAGTTACATGATTTTTTCCCCATTACCAATCACTTACTGTCATATAGCGATAGCTTCAGAAAGCTCATGAGTCCCCTTAAAAATTAACAGAAATTTACGAACACACCCCAAACACTCCTATGTCTTTGGAACTCAACGTCAAAGCGCATATCATTTTATCTCAAGGGAGTGATGTGTTTATGGGGGCAGTTCTCCCACTGAACGCTCAGCTGCAGAATGGCCCTGGAAGCCTACAAATCTGTCAGCAACCAGAAACTCTTCATATCAGTGAGGGTTTTCTACAAGTCAGTGAAAGTAAGTTTAAGAACTTTACGTCTGCCAAGTATTTTATCCTTTCTGTTTTCTTTCTTTAGATAATTGAGAACCGTGTTTCCTACCAGCAAATTTATGTACTACAGTAAAATGTAGAAGAAAGCTGAGTATGCTTCCCTCTATCGTTAAGTCCGTTCTCCGTGATGCTTCTGCTTAATTTATAAGAGTGTTGGGTCCTGTGTGATTTACTGAAACATAGAGGTATCAAAATAAATTTGAGAAATTTTACAGTGCGCTTGGTAGGAGGTAAAGATTTTTATTCTCCTACCTCAAACTGGCACTGAGAATTAAGGATGCACAATTTGTTGGACGATTTACATTCTTACTAGTTTTTAGTATTCATTTAATAACATGCTACAGGTGTGCCGGTCCTCTTAAACACAACCCTGTCTTCCTAGATGCTGTAGGATGTGTCATACCTGCTCAAACTGGGAAGACACAGTACAGCACCTCTAGGAGAAGATATTTTATATATATATATATATATACACATACACACACACACACACACACACACACACACACACACACACAGCGAAAGAAAAGGAAGAAGCTTTAGAATGGATGTGAGACTGATGACAACCTCAGGGAAACATGGTTTTTATTATGATCATAATTCAGAGATTTTTTCTTTTTTTAATTTACTCTTTTCTCCCTGTTTGGCCTCATTCCATTGAAGACCTGTATTGTCACAGACTCCAAATCACACATCTTTAGACTTGAATGTTGGTACAATTATTTTTTTTAAAAAAGATGAATGCTAACACAAAATTACGTTTTTTAACCGACTTACATCCAAATGGTTGTTTACTTCTTTGAACTGGTCATCTGGGGAAGACACTCGGTTTATTTTAACAATGCAGGCAGTATTCCAAATTCTTTAAAATCGCCCTTTGGCGCTGCATTCAAAGTACACAACATATTCTATTTAATGTCTTCCTCGGTGGGAGCAAATTTTCATCTTTTGAAGTTCTTCTGTGAATAAATTTGGAGATCCTGTTGGATAATAGTATTTGGAGTCTTTTATAAGATCCAATTTAGACCTATGTAAGAAATTACATATTTAGCTATTTTGGGGCATATACTATGTGAAAGGCTGGATACACAAAAATGAATAATAGAGAGTCCTTGTGCCAGAATATCTTGTTGTCTGGAGGGAGAGACATCATCTCAACATTATGCATACAGTGCTGAGCACTCCGGGAACACTGGAGGCCACTTAGCTCGCTGTGAAGTCTGGAGCCTCCAGGTAAAGTTTTCCTGGGGATAAAGATACTTAAACTGAGACTTAAGGGATGAATAGGAATTAGATGAAAATGGACAGAAAGCACTTTCCAAGCAGAAAAAAACTGTGTGATTAAAGGCAGCTTGTAGGTGGTGAAAACCCTTTAAGAAGCACGACAGCATGAAATGCAAATGTTGGTGAGAATGGGAAGAGAAGAAAAAAGACGAGAGAAATAAACAGAGGTCGAGTCAGGGTGGGTTTATGTTTGTTATGTATCTCTTTCTAAGGAGGTGGCTCTAAGGGCAATCCTGGGAATGATAAGGTCAGAACTGCATTTTGAATAGCTCACCCTGAAATGATCATTCCCTTTTATCTGGGTTCTGGGAAGAATAGCATTGACAAATAATGAGAACAATGACAGTGAAACCAAACCAGAGTGGATAAATTAAAAAGCATTTAGATACTGTAAATCAACTGTACCTGAATAAAGATAAAAATAACTAAAGAGCATTTAGCATATAAAATTAGCAGGTTATCACCACTGATTTGGTGGGGAGAAGGAAAAAGAACTTCCAGATTCATGTCATGGGGACTCATTGGGCACCACACACACTTGGTGGGGTGGAGAAGAGAATTCTAGAGGCAGATCTGAGCACTCAGTGCAAAGACAAACCACCACCACCAAGAGAGAGGAAAGCCACCCGGGGAAAACGCAGAGCCTTCGTTCTGCAGAGCACTACTTAAAAACAAAGGCCACACCAGTCTTAGAATTTGGTTACAGCAAACGTAGTGGAGAACTCGGAACTGTCTGCTAATATTCAACAGCCACACTCAGAACTGGAGCAGGAGCGGATCTAAAATGAGGTTGAAACAGAATACGAACTGGACCATCATAAGAACATCTCCCTGAGACATATCTGCCACAAGTGTCACCAGTTCCCTGATGAAGAAATACTGGATAGTAATACCAGAAACATCTTGTCGCATGTCATTTCAAGTTTGCTTATTTCATGTGTGTGTGTGTGTCCATGCTTTAATTAAGTATAAAGTAAATGATTTCATAATCTTAAGTCATATTTTGTCATCTTTGTTGTCTCTGCACAGATAAAATAACTTATTTTCATATTGGTATGTCTAGATACAGGAATACAATGAACTCCAAAACAAAACTGCAAGATTTCTGAAACCCAAAGAGGCAAACCCAGGTGAGTATTCTCACTGTCACCCTATCTGCCTCGGTTACAACACACTGCAGAACCCCGGCTAAACAAGCATCATACCTGCCCAAGTGTCCTACAGATCGCAACAGTCCTCTGACAAGAGTCTGAAGAATAGGAAACAGTACAAAAGAGGAGTACAAAAACAGTACAAGAACATCTCAATTACAAGCACTTATTCTTGTTCATTACTGGTTGTTGTTAGCTTTTAGTTAATGACTTGGGTTTAACCGTTAATCTTTTTTTTTTTTTTTTTTTTTGCGGTACGTGGGCCTCTCACTGCTGTGGCCTCTCCCGTTGCGGAGCACAGACTCCGGACGCGCAGGCTCAGCGGCCATGGCTCACGGGCCCAGCCACTCCGCGGCATGTGGGATCTTCCCGGACCGGGGCACGAACCCGTGTCCCCCGCATCGGCAGGCAGACTCTCAACCACTGCGCCACCAGGGAAGCCCCACTGTTAATCATTTTTAACAGTGCACAAAAACACATTCAAAGCACTTTATTTTGAAAGTTTCTCTCTCAAAGGTATCAAGAAGCCAAAATAACTTCTATCTAAATATAAATTCTTTTAATCTACCTACTTTGAAGTTACTTAATATTTTCATACATGCTATGACAGGTTATCAAACCACTTCAGATATTACCTAGGCACAGACTTTATAATTATATCATAAGCAAAAATGCGTTCAGGAAATTAAGAAAAAAGTGCAATGGCGATAAACTTTAGATAGAGAAATATTTAATGTAAAGGAATTTTTTTTTAAGTCAATGTCAACCCACCTCTATTGTTCATTTAGGGAAACTGCATTATAAAAAATTTGAGAAGTTGTTTGACAAAAAGAAAATGCCCACGCAAGTGAGCACACACACTAAAAATTGAGAACCAAAGTTTCAGTTTAATTAACCAAGAAAACACAAAATCCTATCAGAAAGGAAGAGGCCACCAAGGATCTAAGGAGAAGCAGCAGACTTCAGCACACTGCCCTGAAAGGTTCATTACCAGCAGACTGTCCCTAAAAGACATCTCACAGGCAGAAGGAGGACATGGAAAATAAACCTTGTAAATGGTGTCTGAGATGTAATACAAGAGAAGAGAAAAGGAATTGGTAAATGTATGAATAAATCTACACAACAAAATTGTCTGGATAATACAACAGCAACAACCCCTGATGAGTGGGGTTAAAAGAAAAACAAAATGGAAGTTTAAAATAGACCAAAACAGAATATACATCAGGAGCAGAGAGATCTGACTTAAAGTGCTACATAGGCCTTTTATTGGGGGGGGCGGGGAGCGGGGGACACGGGGTGTGTGTAAAGTTAAACATATCAATTCAAGTCTGACTTTAATAAGCTGTGTGATTTCTAAGGTAAATAAGAATAGGAAAAGAGTAGATAAATTAATGCTTCTAACTGGGGAGAAATAGAATGAGCAAAAAATAGTCTATCTTAACATGGTAAAAAAAAAAAGAGAAAAAATTGGTAAATGAAGGACAAATAAAGTATTCTATTTTGGAATGTAAAAAGACTTGAAATGTTAACCAATAAAGCTAACTTATATACAGACAAATATACTTAAAATAAATAATCATTACTAGATGTAAAAGATACATGCATGGTGATAACTGTTCAAATAATCAGGAAAATACAATTTGACATATATGTAAACCTAATAACACATTATGAAATATAGAAAGCAAAAGTTGCCAGAACCACAACAAAAAATACAAATTATCTTTTATAATGCGAGGATATATAATATATATATCCTATATATTTTTGTATCAATGCAATACAAAATAAGACTATTTTTCAATAAAATATATTTTAAGCACATATACATAAAATATTGCCAAAAATAGTTTAAATGTTGCCAATAATAGTTGAAATATTCAATAAGAGAGTCAACAATTTTTAAAGTAATATCAAGCAGATCACATTCTCTGACATCAAGGCAATTTTGTGATAAGTCAATAACAAAAAACTAATAAAATATAGATGTCCAGTGACAGATGAGTGTATCAAGAAGATGTGGTACATATATATAATGGAATATTACTCAGCCATAAGAAGAAATGAAATTGGGTTATTTGTAGAGATGTGGATGGACCTAGAGGCTGCCATACAGAGTGAAGTAAGTCAGAAAGAGAAAAACAAATATATATTAAGGCATATATGTGGAATCTAGAAAAATGGTAAAGATGAACCTAGTTGCAGGACAGGAATAGAAACACAGATGTAGAGAACAGACGTGTGGACTGGGGGTGTGGGAAGGGGAGGGTGGGATGAACTGGGAGGTTAGGTTTGACATAAACACACTACCATGTGTAAAACAGATAGCTAGTGGCAACCCACTGTATAGCACAGGGAGCTCAGCTCGGTGCTCTGTGGTGACCTGAGTTGGGTGGGATGGGGTGGGAGGGAGGTCCAAGAGGGAGGGGATGTATGTATACATATAGCTGATTCACTTCATTGTACAGCAGAAACTAACAACACTGTAAAGCAATTCTACTCCAATTAAAAATAAATAAATATACACATATATATATATGTTTACAAACTGAGACATTCACTTCTAACTCATGGTTCAAAGGAAACTTTATAAGGATAGTGCTATGGACTGAAATGTATGCCCCCAGAATTTGTATGTTGAAGCCCTAACCCCCAGGGTGGTGCTATTTGGAGACAGGGGCCTCTGGAAGGGAACTAAGTTTAGATGAGGTCAAAGCTGTGGCCCTCATGATGGAATTAGTGCCCTTGTAAGAAAAGAGCTTGCTCGTTCTCTCTCTGCCAGGTGAGAATACACCTCTTAGATGGCAGGTAGAAAGAGTGTCCTCACCAGAAACTGACCACGCTGACAGCCCTATCTCAGACTTCTAGCCTCCAGAACTATGACAAAATAAATTTCTTTCAAGAAAGTTCTGTTTAACCCACTCAGTCTATGATATTCTGTTATAGCAGCCCGAGTAAACTAAGATACTTAGAAAACATTTAGAACAGAATGATAACATTCCACATATTGAAACATTTGGGATGCAGCAAAGGCAATGGCCAGGGGAATTAATAATCCTAAATGTTTATATCCTACTTAAAAGGCTGAATTAGTGAGCTAAGCATTCATATTGAGAATTGAGAACAAGATCACAGAACCTTTCAGAAATAAAAAAGGTACAAATAATATTAGAAGTAAAAGCAGGACATTAGAAAGATGCTGAAAGGTTAAACAATAAAAATTTACATTATAATATAAATGATATTCTGCCAATAAATTTAAATATATATAAATATAGATAAAATGCACATATTCCTAGAAACAGTAACTCACCAGCAGGAGATGAGAAGGGAGGAGAGAGGTCACCGTACCTCTTATCTCCACCACCACCACTGTCTTTTTTCCTGCCTGCCAGGCACTGGCTGCTCTGGCCACCCCTCTCTTCTGTGACCACAGTTGCTATCTATCTGCTCGTCACCTCCTAAAGTTAGAGCTATGGTTACAGCTTTCTCCAGAAGGATTCCAGATTCCCTCCAAGCCTGGAGTGGAAATACCCTCTGCTCTGTTAGCCCAGACTGCTCTACTGTGACTTTATTTTTCTGTTTCTAACATTTCATTTAGTACTTTCATCAAATTTCCTTAATTTTTCCACTTAAGTGAACCATCTGTTTCCTATAATACTGTGAATGACAAAGTGTTTTAACACTAACTTTTCTTTCACATGAGCCTTCCTCTCCCCTAGGACTAAAAGTCTACTTGGGGCTCAGAATGTCCAGGAACTGTCTTATTCTGAATTAAATTCCATAATTGAAAATATTAAATCCCAAAGAGTAGAGGTTTTAAGGGAATATTTTAGCATCGATATTTATGGCATGTAGTTAATATGAGATATAGTGTATGATTAGGAAAAAATGAATTTAAAAATGTATTTGGGCTGTGACATAATGATGGACTGAACAGAATATGAGCTTCCTTCCTGCTATAAGCACCTAGTGATACAAATTAAAATAGTACACTAATATAAAATAACTGATCAACAAAGAAAGGCAGGGAAATTATCAGGTGGTGAAAAAAAACTCAAAATAGAAAGTCAGAGCCGATATTGCAAGGTTCCACAGGGAGGCTGGACCACTAAACAGACCTTCTGGAATGGGAAGCTGGGACTTTAAAATCCATGTAAGGATAGAAGTGGCCTCAGTTTACACAAAGTTAGAGGACCTAGAACAAATACACCCTATAAGGCCAAGAAACTGAAGGGTAGCCCTGCTCGTGAAGTAAGGACAAAGAACCCTGGGCCAGTGAGGCAGGGAGGAAGCTTTCTATTCACCTAGGAATAGATCCAGAAAACAAAGTCATTTTTCTATAAAAGAGTGATAGTTGAAAGCAGATTTCTCATCAACAACATAGTTTTACAGAAGACAGTGAAAGCAGATTTCTCATCAACAAATGCCTGTTTAGATTTCTATACCCAGCTAAATTATAATTCAAGAATGAGATAATTAGTGATATTGAGCACCTTTTTTATTAGAGAAATGCAAATCACGAATACAAGGAGGTATCACCTCACACTGGTCAGAATGGCCATCATCAAAAAATTCTACAAACAATAAATGCTGGAGACAATGTGGAGAAAAGGGAACCCTCCTACACTGCTGGTGGGAATGTAAATTGGTGCAGCCACTATGGAGAACAGTATGGAGTTTCCTTAAAAATCTAAATATAGAACCACCATATGATCCAGCAATCCCACTCCTGGATATATATCTGGAGAAAACCATAATTCAAAAAGATACATGCACCCCAATGTTCATTGCAGCACTATTTATAATAACCAAGACATGGAAGCAACCTAAATGTCCATCGACAGAGGAGTGAATAAAGAAGATGTGGTACATATATACAATGGAATATTACTCAGCCATAAAAAAGAATGAAATAATGCCATTTGCAGCAACATGGATGGCCCTACAGATTGTCATACTTCGTGAAGTAAGTCAAACAGAGAAAGATAAATATATGATATCGCTTATATGTGGAATCTAAAAAATGGTACCAATGAACTTATTTACAAAATAGAAATAGAGTCACAGATGTAGAAAACAAACTTATGGTTACCAGGGTGGAAAGGGGTGGGGAGGGATAAATTGGGAGATTGGGATTGACATATATACACTACTATATATAAAATAGATAACTAATAAGGACCTTCTGTATAGCACAGGGAACTCTACTCAATACTCTATAACGACCTTTATGGGAAAAGAAACTAAAAAAGAGTGGATATATGATTCACTTTGCTGTACACCTGAAACTAACATAACATTGTAAATCAACTATACTCCAGTAAAAAAAATTTTTAAAAAGAATGAGATTACAATAAAGAATGATTAGGAAAAGACTGAGAGTTTCCCAGCCACAGATACATTCTGAAAGAGACAATAAAAGCTGTGCTTTCGTAAGAAGGAAACTGAACCTGGAAGAAGGAAGTGGGATGCAGAAAACAACGGAGCACTAGGGAATGGTAAGCCTGCTGATAAAGCTACATAACTGTATAAAACATGAGAAACTATTTCAGATTTTAAAATGAGGTAGAATTAAAATACTCAGTAAAAATAGCATGAAAGATGGGGAGGAAGTTTGCAATGTCAGTGTTCTAAAAGTCCTTGAACTGCTGAGACGAGGGTGGGGATGGTGATGTAAGGTACACTTTCTTAAGTAGAGGACGCGGGTTTAAAGTTTAAGGAGAAACACCAAAAGAAATCAATAACTCCCAAACTACTAAAACAGTAGAATAGGTAAAGAAAGCATATGGAAAACCTGGTTACTCCACTGGAAAGCAGGAAAGGATTTTTTGAAAGAATAAAAAGCACAGCAAAGAAAAAAAGCCTGGTAGAGATTATACAATGAAATACAGAAATAAATCTGTAAACACGCTAAATTTAAATAGATTAAATTTCCATTGGAATGACACTGATGCTCTGAATAGGTAATAAGCAATCTATTCATACACTACATACTAAAAAAGTAAGTCAAAAAATTTCAAAGTGAAGGGATGGAAAAAGAGATACATATATCTGTCTATCACACAGTCCCTGTGTGTCTATCAGCGTAGCCACAAGACATAAGAAACATGAATGTATAAAATTGTGAGAAAACTGGGCAACCCCAGCTTCTTGATGTTATGGAGTGTCCTGAAACTACAGTCAGGCAAAGGCTACAGCAGACAAGGGAAGACAGAAGGACCTACACATCTCTGTTCTCAGGACTGTCATCACAGAGCTGCTTGTCCAGGGTCGCCCACTGCTCTGCCACAGAGCCTGGTACATGGAAGTCATTCAATTAATACTACTTCTCATTTCCCTTCCCTTTTAAGGTGGACAGTGCAGTACAGAAGCTAATTTTTCCATCCACAGAAACTGTTTGAATATATACTCCTATCACAATTTCAAGACATGTCTAAACTGAATTCCTCCTTTGCCCTTAGTTCTAGAGGAAAAGAGATGATAAAGGTCCACTTTTTAAGATGAAGCTGAATTCATGACACTTCTGTTTTAACAATCTGCAGACTCCTGACCACCGCCCCAGAGACACTGGTCCAGTCTACCTCGGGGGTGGCCCAGAAATAGATGCAACCAACACCCCCAGATGATTCTAATGGGAGTTGTCTCCACACAACCTGGAGGATTGAGCCTGGAGGCAGACAGGCTTGTGGTCCAGATTTCTGTCCTCATACCTTTACATAAACAGGAGGGCCAACAACTGCTAGATCAAGTGAGTAGAATTTCACTTCCCTGACCTCAAATTATTAGGCAATATTGATGAACAAAGTAAAATAGTTAGGAAACAAGGTCAAAGGAGTTTCTGAAAGAACTGTCTTGCCTATCTCTATAGGTTACAATCTAGAGTGAGAAAAATAATTTTTACTTGACACAATACACAGGCCCACTGTAGATTTACCCTTTTACATTTTCATAAAACTCTCTCCAGCCAGAAGGAGTTATAAAAAGAATGTTCTGACTCCTTCCATCTTCTTATCTTAAAAATGCCATATGGCATGAACTAAGATAACATGTAGGAAGCACTTAAAACTTACCAGTCACAGCAAATGTTACCATTCTCCCTCAATCTTTACTTCCCTTCAGGGGAAATGAATTCATTGAAGAGAGGCTATTTAATTAGAAAATGTAATTTATCAAGTCTTCCAAAGTCATGCACATTGAAATTGAGTCCTCCACCAATAACATGAGAAATATGACTATTATTAACATTGTTTATTACTATAGATTTACCATTTGGAGATTGAACAGGTATTACTTTGAGTTTTGATAAAACACACATAGCCAACCCCCAAATCTTATGAGGAATTGAGACTCTAAAACCCACAGAAGGGTTGGAATAGTACCAAAGGGAAAACAGCAAGGTTTACACATCAAAGCTTTTGCTCTATCATTTTTTTAATCAGAAAATTGGAATTGAGAATTTCTAAGATGCTGTGAAAACAGTCTTTGGCTGCACCTAAAAAGAAAAAAGGGAAATAATCTGACACTATGGGAAGGTAAAAAGCATGCAGAAGTTTCCAAAAATGAAAAAGTTGTGAATAAATAGTCTCAGAGGCTGCATGAAGGGAGTGTAACGGAGAAAGTGTGAAATGATTCGAATGCTGTGAAATGAGGTGACTTTATCGTGAGCCACAGGGATGGAAGAGGGCATCCCATGAGCATCTTCCTGGATGTGGAGATAACCTTGGGTAATATCTCAGTTCCAGGGCTTCCACTTACATCACATCAGGGAAAGATTATTTCTAATGCTATCACTTATGGAAATACTTTGACTTTTCATATAAAAGTCAAGTTTCAAATTGAATGACTATTCATTCCTCCCATGTTTGGGATAAGATCATAATAAAGAACCCATAAGCTTTACTAGATCAAAATCCCAAGAGGTTTACAAGTTCTGATGTTGCACTGAAGCTACTAATTCAGAACAGGAAAAAAAAAAAGTGAAACAGTAAGAAATAGAGTAATTCTAGAAAATCTACTCTAAGAGTAGAAAAGTTACCAGACAGGCTAATAACGTAGAAAGCAGAGACTTCATTTTCACATTTTGATGAAAGTCAGCCAAAAAGCAAAAATCATGCCCTTGCGGAGTGTTCACTCCCACTTTCCATGGCACCACACAGAAGCACAGAGGGGTTAAATGACCACTAAAACCATACGGCAAGCAAATGATCACAGCTGGTCAAACTTTTCGAGTGTCCCGATTTCAATTCAACAAGTGACTTCTTTGTAAAACAGTACTGGAAGCTAATGGGAATAATAGAGACATTGAGTGACAACAGATGACCAGACGGGGTGATAACACAAGGCACAGAAAAGCAAGAATCACACAAGAACAGAGAGCTGCAAAACAGTGAAGGTGACAATGCTCGACAGAGATGCCAGGACCTTCCCCCAGGAGTAGGTTCTGCTAAAACTAGCCTCTAAGAGCGGAAAGGCATTTTTACAGTTGGCAATAGAAGGGAAAAGGAAGTACCACTCTCCAGGCAGAGAGAGGACAATGCATGAAGACACAGAGGTAGAAGAACAGGAATATTTAGAATACAGAAAGTAGGACAGATGGAGCAGAGCACCATGTGAAAAAGGCTGAAACCAAATGGCGGCAGCCTCCTGTGATAAACAGGTGGATGCACTGAATAAAAACCACGAGAAACGTGAAGAACATTAAGTTGTCAGCCGTGTGTAAGGCAGACGGGACTGGGAAGAGAAGGAAATATGGAGAGATGTCTCTTCCCGTCATCCAGGAATAGTGATTAAGAAGGGCCAAGTCCCAGTTTAAAATGAAGCTTGAGTAGGAACTATTCAGATTCAGAAGAAGACTTTGTGAATGCACTAATTTTTTAAAAAAAGAAGACTGTTGCTGGCATCTTTGAAGTTTATTTACTAATTATAAGACCTTGGAAGCTGTGATGAGACTCGCAGTCAGTAACCGACTCCAATGCACGTTCTGCAATAAGAAAAATGTTATTCCAAATGCACACACACCATACACACAGACACACACTCCAACCTCACACCTGTGTTTGGTACTAGTTCTGTGTACCCACATATACTGATTTTTCAGACAACCAGAGAAAGGAGCTCTAAACCAGTACTTTTCATGTCACTTGAAATTCATAGGTATACCTTCGTGAAATCAGTAAGTCTGGAAGTATAAAGCACTAACAATGGTCTGATGCATCCTGGGATGAAGTGTTTCTAATGTAGCAAGAAAAAGAACACAGGCTGAAATATATACTGTAAATGGTAGCTTTGGGTGTAGTGAATTGGTAAGTATCATGAAAAGACATGGTAGAGGTGTGTCTACTGCTCCCAAGGTAGAGAGATGAAAAAAGGACTTGCTTTAACACCTAAATGTTGGGTTGTCAAAGGTCCAGTTTGAGCTCATCAATGAGAGTTCTGCCCAGAACATACTATGACCTAACTTGGAAGTGTTCTTATTTATTTGCTAGGTTCACGTAATACACCACTGTGCTGACTGGTAAGAAAGCGCAGCCTACTTATTAACAAAAGAGGTGCTAGAAATTATTTTAAGAACAAAGTAGAAAAGACAGATATGTTACTTTGGAATATACACACACAGAAGTAGACTCTTTTTTAAGACAAATATGATGATTGTGTAAAAAATAAACAATGCCACTCACAAGTAGCAATTTAAGACAAAAATACACCGAAAATGAAAAGTGAGAGGAAAGTCAAAGATATATCAAGTCGAACAATAAAGACTATGACAATATCTATATCAGAAAAAGTCAAATCCAAGGCAGAGGTATCATATGTCATAAAGAGGTTTGTTCTATATTAATAAAAACGAAATCTATAAAAATACGTCCTGAATAGCTATATATCAGATACCATAACATTAAAGTATATAAAGCAAATGTTTTTAAATAGCTGACAAAAGCACAATAATATATGACATGCCATCCTTGGGCAAAGACCAAGTGGTCAGAAAAAATCAGGACGCAAAGAATTAGAAAACTACAACTAATAAGGATAATTTAATAGACACTGACCTTTAAGAGGTCTAATTTTGAGGCCTACGAGCACCAACTATACTTCTTTTTAAGGGCCTCTAAACATTTTTAAAGTAATCTTTGAGTACAATAAAAATACTAGCTCAAGAAAAGATACACCAATGAAACAGAATAAAGAGCTTGATAAGAATAAGATCCTAGTACATATATAAAAGAAATTATTATATGACATTATGGTATAAAAGTGGCATTGCAAACCTGAACAGATAAATTAACAAATGCACAAGTACTTAATTATGTGAGAAAAATAAACTAGATCTGTTAAGTCCATATACAATGAAAACAAGTGATTAATCAATTATGAATAAAAAATAAACATAAAACAGCAGTAATAAAAATTGATGAATATTTACATTGGATAAGAAGTCTCTTTCTGCATAAAATTACCAAGGAAGGATCTTTAAAATCAAGATTGATATATTTGGTTACATAAGGTTTGAAAGCTGCATTCAAAAAAAAAAATCAAAAAGTCAACTACAATGTATTTCAATTAAAAAATCAAAATTTAAAGGTAAGCCACAGACACAAAAGTAAGAAAAGTATTCATATACACAGTATGTAAAGAGTTATAGTGAATCAGTAAGTTACCAACTATCCCAATGTAAAATGGACAATTTACGAAAGAAATAGAAAGATCAAACCTTAACAGTATTACAGTAAAGCAAATTAAAACAATTACACTGAAACTCATCAAGTAGATGAAAATGAATCTGTATGTTCATTCCTAAATAATTAGTGCCAATCAGTTCCAGTTTCTGAGGAGCATTTCCTAAGTATGAATCCAAGGGCATGAAGTGCAGATATCCCTTTTAGATGTAAATTTCACTTTTTCTAAATTTATAATAAAACAATTAAAATGTGAATAAGATTTGTGTAATAAATTATTTCTAAAAATTAAAAAATGTCAAACTGAATCACTAGCAACAGTATTTTGATAATTAAATTACAATTCATTAATAAAAAGTATATTGAGGAGCCATCAAAATTATGTTGTAGAAAAATATTTGATGCCAGAAAATATATATTGAGATTAAGCAGATCTAAATAATATAGACATACACACATATACATAAACACATGCTGTATGTGTGTAGTCACCCACTTAAAAGTTTGGTGAATATAAAATAGTATATATCTGGTTTGACATTTGACATTGTACCTACTCTTTATTTATCTGAATTCGTGTATAACAAGCACGTAAGACAAAAAACTTTCACCAAAAAACCTAAATATTTCAAGATAAGGTTATGCTATTTCTACATAATGAAATACTATGCAGGCATTAAATGTGTATCATAGAGAAATGTTTAATACTATGGAAAAAAATATGAAGCGTTGAAGAAAAAAATCAGGTAAAATCACACATATGCTAGAGATTTTTTACAACAAAACACTGTATGTAGACATTTCAAAACAGCTAGATGGGTACATACAAAAATATTAACAGTGGCTATATTTAGACAGGAGAGATTTTGTAGCTGCTTGACAAGATATTCAACATTGAACATTACTCTGGTAGCTAGGCTTCTAATGAGAAAAGGATTTTATAAGTTATTTTTTAAATACCCAAGATCCTTATAAGGCTAAATAAAACAATGTCTTCAAAAGCTAGTTCTATTGAGCCTTTGTTGTAAAAAAAATTACACTTTTAACCTAAAAAAAGTAGAACCCCTTTATTAAACAAAATCTAATGTGAGGCACAAAATAATGAATGCCATTTTACTAGTATAAGTGCTTTTTATCAGTTCCACCTTATAATGTTCATTGTAACGACAATGAGAACAATTGATAGTTACTGCTTTGACGATATATTACTTTCCCATTGTCGCGGTAACAAATTACCACAAACTTAGTGGCCGAAAGCAACACAGGTTCATTATACTACAGGTCTGAAGGTCACAAGTCCAAAATGGGTCTCACTGGGCTCAAGTCAAGGTGTCAGCAGGGCTGCAATCCTTCTGGAGGTTCCAAGGGAGAATCCATTTTCTTGTCTTTTCCAGCTTCCAGAGACTGCCTTGTTCAGAGGCTTGTGGCCCCTTTTCCATCTTACAACTCAGCAAATAGCTTTCTTCTTTCTTTCTCACATCACTCACTCTCAGACTCATACTTTTGCTTCTCTTTTTTACATTTAAGGACACTCCTGATTACATTGGGCCCCTGGATAATCCAGGAACATCTCCCTACTTTAAGGTCCGATGATTAGTGAGCAACATTAATTCCATGTGCCACTTTAACTCCCTTTTATCATGTACGGTAACATTCTCAGCTCCAGGATTTAGGAGGTGAACATCTTTGGGGGACCACTATCCTATTTACCAGAGATGCCTATAAATATTTACAATCAATGGACATTTGTTTCACAAACTCAACAAATGTATATTGACACCTTACTAAGTGATGGAAACTATTCTATGTACTGGGAATAAAAAAGCTAACAAAATAGAAATGTTTCTTCAAGGAGCCATTACAGACTTGTCCCAATATTAGTATCAGGCTTATTTTTCCATTTATTTCTATGTTTTGCTTTGTGTGCATGGTACAGAAAAGACCTTGATTCTTACTGGTGAGGCTACTAATGACTTCAGAATTTAGTCACTCATTCAGAAAGTATTTATTGACTATTGCCCACGGACAGAGAACCATACTATGCGCTGGAGATTAAAAAATAAACCAGAAAGAAACAGTCTCTCTTCACATGCAGTGATTTAAAATGTAAAGATCTATGAAGGAGATGACAGATTTGTTTCAAGTTCTGGCAAGAGAAGTTAAAATGCATAAAATGCCTATCAGGAAATGAATTATTCTGGAAAGGCAACTTTGTGCCATTTGGTAGTGTTTTAAGGAATATTTTGAGAATGTGTGTTGACTTTTAATAAAGTCTTTTTCTTCACATGTATATGTAAATACATGCATGTACATATAAACAACTGTACATATATATAAATATGTATACACACATTGCTTAGTGAATGCTGCACGAAACCCCTGAGGAAGCTCCACTAAAACGTTATCATATAATTTTGCTTTGAAAGCCACTACTTCAATTAAATGGGATAGGCTTATTCTGATCTAAAGAGTTGTCATATAATGTTGGTAGTAGTTTTTCATGCTCTTCTCTAATTTTTCTAAAAGTGTGATCGTCACTAGAGTTGGCTCCAGATATCCTGCTTCTGGGATGGGGACCGAGAATTCTACAAGAGTGAGATTATGTACTGAGTGTCGAACATTTATAAATAGGATTTTGAACCAAGTCTTGAAAAAAGGATTTGCTATATTCCTTTATGTCCCTCATCAGAATATCATTAACAAGGTATAAAGAATGTGGATCATAGAGTTTTATGTGCAGAGAAAACACCCCTATTTACCAGTAAGAATTACTCAATAGATTGGAGTTGAAAAGCAGGGTGACCAAGTCAACCCAGTTTGTCTGGGACTTTCCAGCTTTTAACACTAAAAGTCCTACATCTGATGAAGCCCCTCAGCCCCAAGCAAACAGGGATGGTGGATCACTCTAATTCTGTTCCTAAGCATTATGAGGAAGGAAAGAGAAACAGGAGGGAGAAAAGCAGAGTAGTCACAGCTCCCCATAATAAAAGGAGGATAATGTGGTGGGCAGAGCTTCCACTTAACCTTGAGTAAGACCCATCACAGTAACCATGGCCGGGCTATGTGCTCAGAGAGCTAGAAACACTGAGGACTGCTTTCTCCAGCTGCCTTCTCTCTATGTGCTAGATTTGGAGTTGAATGAGAGAGCCCAGCCAAAGGGCCCCCTGCAGAGTCTGGGATGGATAAGAGAAGGGAGGACCAGTGGGGCTGTAGGACATGTCAGACAATCAGACCTGTAGCTAGTGGAAGCCAATTTGAAAGAGAGCAGATTAGTGGTTAGATCAGCCTCATATTTCATCTACAAATGCCTACAAGTAAACAGAGGTATTGCCCCAAACACCAAAGGAGACCAAAGACTTACTCATGGGCTCCAAGTCTTCTGTCTCCTCGTATTGTATATCCACATCCCTTCCCTCATAGATGCATACTGGAATTCTCCAAGAGAGTAAACATTCTTATCCAAGAAAGACTGGACACTATCCAAAAGGACTGCTTCAATCATTAGGTTACACTAACCTTTAAATCAGATTGTCTATAGACAAAACAGAGGACATTTTTTTTGCGTATCCGAGTTATAGCAGGAGGTTCGCGACAGGTCATCCTGCTAAAGTTACATAGCTACACAAGCTGAACAGCTGGCGTTGTAAGTGTCTCCCATCAAAAGATACCAGCCTCCCAAAGTGAGTGACAATAGTTTGGCTCTTCTTTCTAGCGGTAGCAAAGTTCTCTGGTATTTTTAGTCAGTCATCAAACATTTAAGTACCCTTAAGGGTACTCACCTAGCACTGTACTTGCCTTACATGGTAAAGAAACAAGCTAACAGCTCTTGTCCTTAATGAGTTTTTCGACTAAAATAGGGTTCATCTCCAATTTCCGACTCCCCTCGGACTCATGTAAGCAAAGCTTTTACCCACAGCATTGAAACTAAAAGGAAAAAATAACATCTTCCTGATTCACACCCACTCAGAGGCTTCAGCATTCTGGCTGCCCAAGAGACCTTTAATAGCTCAGACCCTCCTTGAAACAGCAGTGAATCCTTTAAATCTAGAGGATTATGTTTTTGAAAGACTGGAATGGGAAAAATCTTTAAGAAATCCTCCTAGGATATCATAAATCCAATAGTCAGTATTTTTTCTTGAATACTAGAGTCAAGCTGGTTTATGTTACTTAGGATATATGTTTATTTATATTTATAAAACATATTTTCCTAGAGACCCAGGTGTCAAGCACCTTTTCTTCTGATAAAAATGGTAAATTAATTTTTAAAGCCGTTTGAAAGTACACTGATTGCAGAACCAGAACCGTTCCCGACACAATCATGCTTTTGCATCCTTTCATCCATCTGCACAGCTTGAGTAAATGACAACTGCAGGCAGTCAGATCACTTCTGTCACAAGGAGAAATGGTTACTTTTATAAGAGAAAGGAAAAAATAAAAAGGAATCAGCATCCAGCTACTCCATCCAGAGAAATCAAACTTTTCCTCACACTCACCAAAAAGTCAGTAATTGCTGACACAATCAGGAAGCTAAAAATCAAGCAGTAATGAAGGAGAGATTTCTGCAGAGCAGACCCACAAAAAAGCAAGAACTCAACGCTTTGACATGGATCATGGATTGTCACTAAGAGAGAAGTCTGCTGATCATAATACCAAGGTCAGGATAAGACTGCTAAACAAAGACTGTGCGACGCGGACAAATCTGTGTAAATTCTGGCTGTGCCATCTGACCACCAGCTGGTCCAGGTGCCCCGTGATACTGACAAACATTAGGGCAGGAGGAGGTTTAAGGCTGGGACCTGGGGGAATGAAGTATAGTTAATGGCTCTAGTGGTTGAAAAGAATTAGATAAACTATAACTAAACCATTTCCATAAGACCATGAAAAAGTCATCTCCTTACGGCCTTCGCTTTCTTATTGAACAGGCCATTTACTTTACTACAGCCAACAGGAAATGTGAACATAAGCTGAGGTTATTCAGTGAGTCATTCCAACAATGAGCAGTCTCAAGAAGAAATACTCTTTACGATGAAGAAGCATTTGTACGTGCCTACAAAGTGTATCTTTTTAGGATGCATTTGAGAAAAATGGCTACCTAATTTTTAATATATATGTGTGTGTATATGTGAAATTGAACGTAATTTTAAAAAAGCAGATTCTTATAAGAAATTATTGTTTTTTTTAATATTATGCTAAGGCCTTTTTTAAAAATGAAGATCCTACATTAAAGAAAGTAGCATACATCTTCTATATATGTCAATCTGTACTGTCAAATATTAGGCTATCTTGCTTCAGGATACATAATTCTCAAGCAGGTAGATGAAGAAAGTCTCCAAGTATTATCTGCTTTCAAACAAGGTAATACTTCAAACAGTTCAGAAATCCGGTTTTCCTTTCTACTCGTAAGAGCCTCCAAAAAGATTAGGAAGCGTTTTACCTCATTATTTATACATATATATATATTTTTTTAATATATAAATATATATACCTTTTTTGAAACACCAGATAGAAAGTGCATGGACTGACAAGGATAAGATTATCTTGACTCCAAAACAACGCTGAATTTTACATACACACACACAAATGTCAACTTTTTACTTGGAAAAGTTTGCAGAAGGACTTAAATTTTAAAGTAAAATTTCTAAGGATCTTTGATCTTGCGTCCTTTATTCATTCATGTATTTTATATACGTGGCCATTCATGGACTGGCAGGGAGGGGAAGCCTGGGACATCTCTTTGCAGCGTGCATTAATAAAAGGAAATATTTTGGTTTTTAAAACCCTATGCACCCTCTCATGAGTCTAGTCTGAGGCGCCACAGTTGGCGTGGGATTGACTGAGGCTGACCTGCAGCTGTGGAACAGAGTGAGCAGGAACTAAACACAGCACTCCAGGTGAAGACAAATGTCACGTACAAAGGTGACACAGGCAGAGTGCCAAGAACAGGTCCTCAAAAGGCCCTTGAACCTGCATTAGCATAAAGGAGCCAGTTGGTAAGGGCGGGGATTGGGCTCATGAACCAGTAGCAGAGCCAGGGAAGGTTTCCAATGGCATCAGTTCAAACAGAGAAGATCCTGGAAAAGAAATGATGCCTCTTCAATCACTTCCCATCCTTTTTCTCTCCATTACAGAGTTGAGATTATTCTTCTCCGGAGTTCATGGCACCCTATCATTATTGGTCTAAACCTCTCTCATATGTTCCATTTCCTTTGGTCCTCATTCCCCACTTTCCTTTTCCATTAGGAACCATTCTGATGCATTTAAATGCATACTTTTGTTTGTAACCAAAAAAAGTTCAAGTGTTCATTTGCTAAATAAATTCTTATTTAATCAGAAATCATCCCTTTAATTAGGGATGAGTAGTTTAAACTATGGTGTCAACAATCAGGTGCAATAGGCCAATATTCATTCTCTGGTGGGGATAGTCTCCAGGAAATAACCACATGGACTCCAGTGAGCCTCTAAGATATTGCACAGCTTAACAGACCTACCTCTCCTCATCCTTATTTCTCCTCTAGGAATTGACCAGAGTCAGCTCGCGCTGCTCCAAATTGTTCTCATGTGATTTCTCGCTTCCAATGATTCTCCGTATTGTTAGGGAAGACGGGGCTGCTGTTCTCCTAAATGTCATGCTGGGTGTATCAGAATGCAAGGTCCTGATCGCTTTTTACCCAGTCCACTTCTCAGGGTTGTGCCTGCAATGAGTAACCTTGACAACTGAAGACAACCTGCAACCCTGGACAAAGGGCAAGCTGTATTTACTGCTTGCTATAAAAGCAGCAGATTCCCCAAACTCAGTGTTCCTCAGGCATGATGCAAACCTACTGTGCGCTTAGTACCTATCAGAGCTGTACTGTGTCACCTCCACAGGACCTGGGGTCAAGGTGACCCAACACAAATATGCTGAGGTTCTTGCTGCTGGCTGTACCAAGAGCAATGAAGTCCTTGCCTCCGACCTGGTAGTATTCTATTTTCTGCCAGCATCCATGAAATAGTAACAGACTAACTTATTAACTTTAAGTAGGAGAATATCAAATCACAGACCCAATATCTATGACAATTAATTTTTAATTTTAAGTTTCTAGCCAAGTAAAATTTATTTAAAAAATGGAAAATCTGGAATGAAAAGCAACATGGAAAATCCTTAGATTTCTAGATCTGCTTTCATTCCCTGCTCACCTTTTTAATTAAAAAAAAAAAGTTTAAAGATCCTAAAGGACCTCTATCAATCTTAAACCACACCCTTTCTTTTTTCTTTCTATTTCCTCAAAAGAAAATTAAAAAACTTTAACAAGCCTTTTAAAAGCAAAAGAAAGCCTAAATCGTAATTCTGAAGAACTTTTCTCTGAATTATTTGAATCACGGGGGTATATACAATAGTTCCAAAGTTCCAAAGTTCAAGATTCTATGCTCAAGAAATCATTTAAGCCAGGAACATGATTCTTGGGGCAACAGTACAAGCTTAGAAGGTGGAAATGTCAGAGAAAAAAATCAATAGAAGACTGTTCATAAAAAGATAGGCTTAAGATAGGACAGGAAAACAAGAGAAAGGACACTTATTGAAGGCAAACAGGAAGCTCATCTGACCCTACCAGGTGTCCACAAGTCCAAATGTTACATAAATGAAGTTTTGCAGAAAAGAATGTTTTGAAGAGAAATGTGTCTTCCAAGATGGGAGCTTTAGCCCAGAGGGTGATAGGATACACAGAGAAGCATTAGCACTCTTAACATTTTTTAAAATTATAATATGAATGTTTACTGTTTTAGCTCATTGATTTAATGAATAAATAGCTTCAACTACAGGGCAAGACCTGCTTTAGATCAGATATTAGCAAACTATGACCGGCTGGCCACCACCTTTGTTTGTAAATAAAGCTTTATTGAAACACAGCCACACTTAAATCCTTGGGTATCCTCTGTCTGTTCTCATGCTACAATATCAGAGCCGAGCAGGGACAGCAGGGACCATATGGTCCACCAAGCCTAAAGTATTTATCATCTGGCCCTTTAAAGAAACAGTTTGTTGACTTGTGCTCCTGATGATAAGACATCCCATATGAGCACAACAAGTCACCACCTTCATGGAACTCATTCTAGCGGGGAGCAGACAATGAACAAGTATACATAAAAATACATAACACATTTTTAGGTACTGGGAGGTGCTATAAAAAAAGAATAAATACAGGATAAGGGGAAAGAAAAATTTTACATTAATGTATAGGTGCTTGCTATATTGAACAAATGCTTTAAGGTTTAAAATCTCACTTTTAAAAGGAGAAGTTTCAAAAATTAATTAATGCTTTTTTTCTATTTATGATCTATAATTTGCCTTTGCTAAACCAAACTTTGATGTTGTGCATTAACTGAGGAAAAAACCTTTACGGTCCAAATTTCTATGCAATGTTGAATGCCTATTTCTCAGATAAAATTATCCACCAGTAGAAAACTTTAATGTTCTCTTTCACATAAATGGCTGGCGCATGACAGGTGAGAACTTAAGGGAAGAGATCCTAAAGAGAAGAAAAACTAAATTTGTGTCATAGAACTTTAGAAGTGAAAAGGCTGAGAGAGGCAGGTGTGGAGGAAGAGGGTATACGGGAAATTTCTGTACCATCCCCCCAGTTTTGCTGTGAACTTAAAACGGCTCTAAAATATTAAATTATTAAGTCTTTTTAAAAGACAAGAATTTAAGAGATTATTTTGACTCTTTGTCCAAGGAAAAAGTAATAAAGTTCCAGGGAGACTAAGCCCACCTAGCTTGCCAAATCAGACAGTGGCAGAGGCAGGCATGGCACCGAGGTCTTTCACCGCCAACAGGCTTTACATCAATACAGCCACACAAGAGGCACGGGACAGTCATGCTCCCAGCTCCGCCTTCACCCGTACACTGCCTGAAGTGCTAGAAGATCTGAATTCTAGTCTCTCTTTTGCCACACACTGGTTATTTACATAATTCCTTTACATTACAAGTTCACACATCAGTTTCCTCATTTGTACAGTATCCCCCTTATCCTCAGGGGTACGTTCCAAGACCCCCAGTGGATGCCTGAAACCACAGATAGGACCAACCCTATCCATACTATGATTTTTTCCTATACATACATATGTATGCTAAACTTTTATGTACACACTAGATACAGTAAGAGATTAACAACTAACAAAATAGAACAATTCTAACAATATACTGCTATAAAACTTATGGGAATGTGGTCTCTCTCAAAATACCTTACTGTACTGTATTCACCCTTCTTCTTGTGATGATGTGACAGGATAAAATGCCTATGTGATGAGATGAAGTGAGGTGAAGGACATAGGCTTTGTGACAATGCATTAGGGCTGTAGACCTTCTAAGGGTAAGTCAGAAGGATTATCTGCTTCAGGTGACTGTGATGGTTTGATGTCGGGAGCAGATGATGATGATGCTTGGGGATTCTGGGCAAGACAGAGCAGGACAGCTCAAGACTTCATCCCGCTACTCGGAACGGCATTCAACTTAAAATGAATGGATTGCTTATTTCTGGAATTTTCCATTTAACATTTTTGGACCACAGCTGACCCAGGGTAACTGAAACCTCTGAAAGTGAAACCTCGGATAAGGGAAGACTTCTGTATTGAATTTCTTCTGCCCCTCCCATCTTTAGAACCCCAGTAGGGTACCACTGCAGAGCACAGGCTTAAGAGTGAGGGCTCTGGAACTCAACTGCATGATTTCAAAGCCTGACAAGTCTCCTACCCTCCTTCAAATACAGTTGACCCTTGAACAACTCAGGGCTTACAGATACCGAACCTCTGTGCAGCCACAAATCCACATGCAACTTTACAGTCAGCCCTCCAGATCCATGTCTCTGCATCTGCGAATTCAACCAACCGCAGATAGTGTAGTACTGGAGTACATACTTATGAAAACCATCCATGGATAAGTGGACCCACACAGTTCAAATCCATAATGTTCAAATGTCTGCTGCGTATCTTAAATCTAACAGTGGACACGGTTAAAATCCTGCCCCATGGTACCCCACTTGCTTCTCCATGTAAAGCAATGTGTATAAAGACAAAACAGAACAACCTCCTTCTTTAAAAGCGCGCAAGCAGCGTACCTACCCTCATAGGGCTGTTATAAGAATTAAATTAGTTACAATATACACCCTACTACATATAAAACAGATAACCAACAAGGACCTACTGTATAGCACAGGGAACTATACTCAATATTTGTAATAACCTATAAGGGAAAAGAATCTGAAAAAGAATAGCTACATATGTATACCTGAATCATGGTGCTGTACACCTGAAATTAACATGATATTGTAAATCAACTATAGTTCAGTTTTTAAAAATTTTTAATTAAAAAGAATTAAGTTAGTTTATATTACATATATATGTGTGTGTGCTTAGATAGAGCCTGGCACATGTGCTAAAAACAACATCAGTTACTGAAAATTCTACTGGATTGGCCAAAAAGTTCGTTCGGGCTTTTCTGGGACATCGTATGGGAAAACCCGAACGAACTTTTTGAACAGCCCAATACTTTTGAGTGTGTGAGAAGGACAACATTTAAGATATCTGATATCATGCAAAAGCTTGAGTATTCTACAAACTGCTGCTATGCACCCAGCTTCTTCCTCCATACCTCTAGCTTTCTAGGTACAGCTCCTGACATGGCCTAGGAACTCACTACATCCTTCCATGAGACCCCTGCAAGCAAACATTCCTTTTGCTACAGCCCCTTCTAATTATAAATGAGGTCTAAAATGACTCACAGGGAACTGAGTAATTAATAAGCAAAAGTTTTATTTGAGCATCTATTTCGTGGTTGCACCTCCCAGGTCAACTAACTGATAGTCATTTTCAGCTTAGGCGTGTCTGGGGTATGGTAAAAGCCATTTAAACTGCAACTATCAGTGCGGAATACAGCTAAGCAATTGGATAAAATCCCTCACCATCACAGTAGAACGCCGCATGCAAATATAAAAATAAATTTTTAAAATCTGCAACAATGGAAATGTTGACTACCAAAACAGAGCTTTGAAAAGGTCTGGTCAAATATGTAAAAATCAGAGACAGGAAAAGGAATAGAGTCATTATACATCCTGGAAGATACAACATGATATTTGAAGTTGTTTGTACTTTTTTATAGCTATGTTGCCTCTCCTTACCAGGTGCTCATAAAACTAGCAGACTTCAAACTCAGCCACTGAAGGGCTCTATTTAACCACAGACCTCTGGACCTAGTGCTCTTCAATAAAGACAGGAGAATAGCTGATCTAAATGAAAAGCCTTTAACACTACCAAGTTCTCTGCGGGAAAGAAATTCAGTGTTATAGTATTTTTTCTGGAGGTGCCATCATTGTGGTTCAACTCCTGTGTGTTTCCAGGTGATGGGCAAAGTAGCCATCACTCAAAGTCTGTTCCCACCACAAGTAGTTACACATTCCTCTCCATGCTCTCAAACTGCCTGAAGCTTTAGATCCATGGCTTTTCACTAAGACTATTTTACAGGGAAACACTAGCAACATTGTTATCAAAAACAATTCCAAGCCCTATGTGTCTGAAAAACTCTTTAATAATGCATTGCTTCCTAACGATTTTACCAATAAGACAGCCATTGATGAATTTCAATTCGGGTCTGGAATAGAACAGTCCACAATTCAATATTGAACACTGTGCTGGGGAATGGCCGGATTCATTAAAAGTCCAGGAAAGCCTCTCATTAGGTGAGGAATAATGGTTTTGGCAGCAATTTTTAAGGCAGGTTGAAAATATCACTTCCAAAGGCAAACTTTTCCACCAAAATGGTACCCAGTTTGCAGTATTATTGACTCCACTCGAAATTAACTATGCAATGCACTGGTTCATGACCAAAGAAATTGCCAATTGTTATTTTAACTGTAAACATTAGCTGTAGAGTATCATAACCACTTACAGAAACATGATATTCTAGTGTTGTAATGGGACACCAATTGCGAAATGTATCAGCAGCAAAGGATATTATGAAATAGATCAATACTCTCATTATTAAACATTAAAAAGGAAAGGTAAAAGACCTTCGTGTGTATGTTTCTATTTTTAAAACAAGGCTGAAAAATTTAAGGATCCTGATACTTTTCAGAGCAAGTTACTAATTTTCTACTTTCTCTTTCTTTATAGAGGCAGCTTTACGGGGTCAGTCAGATGAAAATGTTCATGATATGACTAGCCACTAAACCTGCTTTCTTTTTAACAGTTCATAGTAATAACAAAGAAAATTGTTGTAGTTTCAAGTCATATTCTTGGCCTCCACATCAATCTTTTTGAGTCCTGTTGTTCTTAAGTGCTAGTATGGTTTTCTGAAAGAAAAGGAATTTCCTGCATTTTTAGATATTGTATATCCATGTAGCCACACTTTGAATAAAAATAATTGCACCATACAAAATCTGTTATTGTATGCTATTTATTTATGCACCACTTAAGGAGGACCATTGAGCTAAACTTGCATTTTATTCACATTATTCATTCTGCCTTGCCCCTGGAAGCTTAGCAAGCATCTCTTTCCTTCCTTCCAACTCTCTCCCTGTCCTAAGGGATGGTGAAAGATGGAAGAACACAACAGAATATAACAGGAATACAAATGTATATTATTTTCAGCCCAAAGGAAGGGCTGGCAACTGAATAGATTGTAAATAATTTCCGCTGTTCCATATTCCATGGAGTTCAATTTGAACTTGCTAAGAGTGAACCTGAGCGGCTGCCTTTTCTGAAACTATATTTTGTAATTTAGGTCACAGTATCTTCAGGCACAGATTAAATCCAAAAGTGAGGATATGTATCATTAAAGTTTGGTTTTAATCTTCCTAACTCTTCACACTTTGCCTTACTGCAGATAAGGAATGCAAAGTGTGTCTCCTGGCACCTCTGAAAAACCTTGAGGAAGCCTCAATAATGTCAAGTGTCTGGATACCAACAAAATGCTAAACAGAGAGAGAGGAGAGGCAGTGGGAGGGAGGGGGTGGGAGTAGGGAGTGGAAGAGGAAAGAAACACAAAAGCCTGCCTCAAAATAAGGAACCCAAATGAGGAGGACTAAAGCTTTAATCTGTTTTCATAATTAACACAGCTGTATTATAATTTGATTTTTATTCTAATGATACCATTTAGCTCTGCTCTGAATATTAAAAATGAGCCAAGTATAAAATTATCGATCACTTACAAATCATTTCTATCTGGGGTTCATTTCTTGCTCTTTTAAAAAAAATAGAACGATACATTAATTAACGAAAACCTACGAGTATTAAGACAGTAGAAGACATGGAAAGAGGGAAATGAAATTATTTTTCACCCTAATCCAGGAGTCATTAAGCATGTTCATATTCCCTGCTGTGTTTGTAAAAATTTCTGATGTGAGGACTCGATCCCAGACCAATATAATCAGAAATTCTGTGGATGGCCCCAGGCAATAGCATTATTATTATTTGTTTCATTCTTCAGGTGACTAAAATATGCAGCCAGAGCTGAGAAATACTGCTGTCAACCAGTGGCATCATACCAACGTCTTCCTTGGACAAGAATGTGAAATCGAAGAAGAGCCTCCACAAAGTCTTGCAAAATCATCTGCAAGTATTTTCTGGAAAACAGTTGCCTGAGGCAAAAAGGTTCAACACTGGAATACACTTTGAGTGCATCTGAACCTTGATCTCATGGATAGGTGACCTGATTACAGCAACTGTAATAATTACTTGCTTCATAAACATTTGAGAAATACTGATTTCAGAAGGTTTACTGAGAGTTCACAACTAGGTATTTAAAGCGTGTATATGGACACAACACTGAACATTGAACTTTTCATCGGGCACATGTGTCACTAACAATTATTTTTTGAAAAGCTTAAAAGCAGATAATAAAGCAAGGATTACAGGAAGTGTTTTAGTTCTGCACAAAGCAGCCCCTGAAAAGAGCTTCCTTACTTTCACCTGGAGATGTAGCTAATCCTTTTTTGACCTCTGGCCTCCTTACCCCAAAAATGACTTTGAAACAGTGTGTCAGGTGTCAAACAGGGACTCGCAGAAGTGAGGTGAAGGTGACATGAGCTTATAACACAAGTGAAGTGCCTAGAACAGTTCCTGGGATGTGCTCAGAGCAAGTGAACTCATTATTATTACTGCCTGGTCATTGTACAAGGATTGAATGGATAGATGGAAGAATGAATGGTGTTTCTTGGCAAAGGCTTTTTTAGTCCTATTGGGTCTCCTATCCAAAAAACTTAACCCTACAGGGTCACATTCGTTTACCCCTAATGGGCACTCGTGGCAGGATATAAGGCACAGCAAGAAACGAGGAACACCAAACAGGGATATGCCAGAGATAAATCTCCTGTATTTCTCTGTTTCGCAGGAGCCAGCCCTGCACGTGCCTGGACTGATACCCAGGCATTCCCAAAGAATTGCTCAAGTAGTATAATTTTCAGGGCCTGAGAAATACAGAGCCCAGAGGTCTCAAGAAACCATAAAAATACTTTATCAGAATCATAACAGTCATATTCCCTACTTTACATGTTTCATGCTTAACAAATACCCAAATCAGCTACGTAATGTAATTCATTACAGACGTGTTCTAGGAAGATGCTAAAGAACATATGAAAATCATCATCTCCTATCCTCTACTCCTTGTCCAACAGCTGATTACAAAAGCCAATTCATTTAACTATGTTTACAGCCAGGAGGACCGTGACAGAAAACTAATCATTTTCAAATTATCGAACATTCAGAGCATTTAAGTAATTCAGTGATGAATTTTTACAAAAGTTATGACATAGCTATCCAAGAGCCATCAGGACTAAAGGATCCCATCGTGGGGCTCATGGCTTGACTCTAACCTACAGGTGGGAGGGGTTCCATGTGGCACAATGGCCACCCCTCTGCATTCAAGGAATACCCCGAAGTAGATGGAAAATGGATTCCAATACTTAGGCACCTCCAAGCACCTGAAAGAGAAACCTAACTTTAAACTCAGTCACACGCCTGAAATTCTCCTTTCTCTCCTCTCCTCTTTGCATATGCTAAGGTTACTGTGTCTGTTCAGACCTCTCCCCGCTACTCTGGCCCTAGACAGTTCTGAACCCCTTTGCCATGTTACTGATCTAGATGGATTCAGCTCCATAATTTTCTCTTTATTTCACTTATGATCCAAATTCCTTAGAATGAAAGAAAGCCTAGGAGCTCTGACCAGCCAGTAGGAATTCTTCCCCCCTAAGTGTTTTGGATAGCTGGAGAAGAGGTAAGATTTTTAAACACAAGATTTTGATAAATGGTTGCTATCAGTGCAGCAATCCCCCAAACACTGATAGTTTCAAAAATTAAGATTTCACTTCATACGTATCAGTGGAATTATTAAATATGTTTGGAAGATTATAAATCAGGTTTCACACTGATTGTTATGAGCTAAATAATTTTCTCTTTTGGCTTGGCATTTTAGAATTTTCTTCTCAACAACTTTCCCTTTATAACTTTTAAAATGACACCCCAGTTGTAAGTTTTTGATGAGTAGAACACATATGAAGCTCATTCTCTCCCTTGTCTTCCTGAAACTCTTCTATATTTTAATCAACAGCTTCCCTTTGTCAAAATAATTTATTCAAGCTTTAACCTCCTCGTTTTTCAAGTAATCCCTCACTTTTCTCTCAGCATTTTGGAAATGAAGAATATGGGAACGTGGGAATCTTATACTTCTCTTCTCCTCCCCCAGAGTTTATTTCAGACGTTTTTCTTCATTGCATCTTCAAGAATAGATGGTCTATTTGTACTCATTAGCTAACTTCTGATTGCCTAGCAGTTCCCTTCAGCTGAGTAAAGATTAGCCTTTTTTTTCCTGCAAACTTAGCTATGCCTCTTACCTATCTGCCATCTTTACAGTATTATGGGTGGGAGAAGAGAGGGCAGAGATGACAAGAAAGAGGTGGATCCACAAATAAAAGCAAGTAATCACCGAGACTGGCTCTTTTCCTTGTGACATTTTCCTGGAATACAAAAGCGCCAGGTGGCATTCCTGGTATCATAAAATTCTCAGCATGCTTCTGACCTTACAAAAGCCAGAGAGAGGCTGAAGTTTCTAACTGATCCAGGAGAATCTTAAACACAGGGTGCAGAGAACAGAACAAGACACAGTCTTTGAATCCCAAATGATCTGGTTTTTATTTTCCCAAGTTAAGGTTTGGTTCCATGTACGGCCCAGTTTTTCACCTTATGCAAAACAGTCCTCCTTTGACTTCAAAGTCATGCTCCCAGGCAAGTTATCAGAGGTGCTGGTCTACCAGCCCCACATGCTATATGCCCGGTATTGGTTACATTACGGAAAGCCAGGTCTAAGCAGAGGGGAAAATTAACTGATTGTTTGATAGAGGTTTTTTTTCCCCAAACACCATTCTCATTTTCCTTCTTTCTTACTTAGTGCTACACAAATATGCATTTGGGACATTTTGGCTTAATTGTACTTCATATTGTCACCATAAAACATAGCAAAGCACTAAGTATTAGGTTATCCTGTTTGGGTAAGAGCTGAAACTCAAGTATTCTGGTAAATGGAACTAGGTAGTACTTCTTCCCAAAAGGAACTGAGTATTTTGTTTTATTTTGTTCTGCTTTGCTTTGCTTTCATGCAAACTGCTTTACACAGAGAGGAAGCGGGGTACTAGGTAAAGGCAAGATTTAAGCATGCATCTGATTAGGTTTCAGATATATTTGAAGTACTGGGGACAGAGGGTGGATGCTCTGAGACATAAGCCACATCAAAGAGAGAACTGAGAAATAAATAAGGACTCTGAAATCACAAACCAGAGTGGGCAGCACGGCTAGAGGCAGAGAATGGGATTTCCAGGCACGGAGTGGCAGGTGGAAGTGAAGCCTGGCCCCTGAGCTGGGCACCAAGGTAAAGAAAAAAGACTTGAAGCAGAGAGAGTTGTCCCACCAAATGCAAACACTTCAGGGATGCAAATCCTGAAGCTGAGGTGGTCATTTCCCCATGACACAGAGGAAATCGGTGTTTATCTCATTTCAAAGAAACTGCTGAGTATTCCTGGCACCAAAAGAGTTAAGAGCAAAAGTGACTGGGGTAAAACAGCAGGATTTTCCTTTTTTTTTTTTTTTTTTTTTTTTGGAAAGTGAAATGAGAGAAGATATTACAAAGAACTATGAGAAGTAAGTGTCGTCAGAGAAGACAAGGTTATGACCGGCAGACTAATCCATGAGGTTCCTGTAAAGCCTCTCACATCTAAGAAATTCCCAGAAACACTAACATTTTACTGCAGAGACTGCCAGACCACTGGAAGCCATGAGAAGACTGAACATCACAGAGGGACCCTAAACTTGGAGCTGGAAGCATAGCGGATTTCAGGGTTTCTCCTTTGGGGAAGGAGTGTGTTCTGGTATGGGATGCAAGATGTACAGAGATACTTGATGGCTAGAGAAGAGGACTGTCCACCAAGGACTCAGCCTCCCATTCCTAGGTTCACACCTAGCCAAGCACTACATTTCCAGCCCCTCAGGGGTGGGTGCTGTAACTAAGACCAAGGCAATAGGATAGGGGCAGGAGTGATTATAAAGCTTCCGTACCTGCCCCCCAAAACTTCTAAAGCATTTCTCCCCCACTGCCTTCTGAAAGTCATGTATTAAAGCTGGCAGTGATTCCATCAGCCTGTGTCCCTGAATACTCCATCAAAGAGAATTATCACCCTCTTTCCATTGCCACCAAGGGAATTTATGTGAGCGAGAAATAAATTTCACTTGTGTTAAGACACTGAGAGTTCAGTGTTCATCAATTATAGCAGCTAACATGAATATGACAAAACATTCCATGAAACCAAATTTTTAAAACTACCCATTTAATACAAAAAATGAACAGGGAGATATAATCTATTTGAATAAATATGATATATCACATTAAACTATAAATGATTCTGATTATAATGCACAGAAACTTAAACTTGCATGAGCTTCAAATATAAACCAAGTAGTAATCCTATATCCAGCATTATAGCAGGCTAGATATCCTCCAACTAAACACTTCAAAATCTTTTAAAATTCATCTGATTTAGCAAGAGAGTGGGAAAATCTTCAAAGGCCAAAAATGACAAAAAATAAATGCAGAGGGAGAACCAAGTGCTGAAACCAGTGGCTCTCCAAAAAGTACCTACAGGTCACTTGCTTTTAACTTGTGGAATATGAAATTGAAAAACAAAGCTTAGGGATACAACAGGTGAGAAGTCAGATCACAACCTTCCAAAGGCTGGTTCCCAAACTATGATCCTCAATAGAGAAATTAACTATCCAAATAAAAGCACCCAACCAAGAAAGACAATAAGGAAAATTGTCTGAAAAGTCACAGGCCATGGGCAGAGAGAAATAAAATCTCCCCTGAGAATTCTTAACAAGAAGCCTAGCTTCCTAACAAACGAAGAATCAGAATTTACAGCCCTTCCATGGCCTGAAAAACCTCAAGTGGAGAATTAAGTTAAACTAGTTCGAACTGGGGTGCCCCAGATGCCTGGCAGAGATGTACACAAATCCTCTCTGGAGAAACTACCTCAACCCCAGACCTCCAAGAATTCCCACAGATAAAAGTCTCAGTTACCATAAGCTCATAAAAATGCAAAATCACAACAATCCTGTGTGAGTGAGACTCTACAACAAACAAAACATCAGAGCCACAAAAGCTACATGTGTTTAAATCATCAGACACAGAATGTCTATATGTTAATAATCGATAATTTTAAACAAAAAAGATAGTAAAAGAATATGACAAAGGATAAGAAACTATCAAAAATATGAACCTGATTTGAAAAGCTGTAAGTAGAAATGAAAAGTGAAATATTAGAAATATTAGAAACTCAGTGGATGGGTTAAATAACCTATTTGACACAGCCAAAAGAAAATTAATGAAATGGAAGACCGAGCTGAAGACAAGAATGTAACACAAAGAATGCAGAATGTAACACAAACAGACAAAGATACGGAAAATACGGAGTTTAGGAAGTTAGGAAATGAAGTTCAGACTGAGCAGATGTATTTAGATCCGTCAGATTTCCAGAAAACAATTCTAAGATGAATGGAGCAGAAGCATTAACTGAAGATATATTGATGGGGAGCTAAGGAAAGAAGCCCACTGTCAGATTTAGGTATCCCCCAAAAATCTCAAGCCAGGTGAACACAAAGAAGCCCATACCTACACTTGTTATGGTGAACCTGAGGGAATAAAAATATCGTAAACGCCACCAGAAAAAAAAGTAGAACAATGAGACTGAAAGCTGACTCCTCAAAAACTGAAACAGAAACTCAAAAGCAGCTGAACAAAATCTTCAAGGTACTGACAAAATATGATTCTTAACCTCCAAGTGATTTTTGACCAAGATGCCATGACCATTCAACAGGGAAAGGACAGCCTCTTCAACTAACGGTGCTGGGAAAACTAGATATCCACATGCAAAAGAATGAAGTTGGACCCTTACTTTATACCATATACAAAATTTACTCAAAATGGATCAAAGGCCTAAAAGTAAGACCTAAAACTCTTAGAAGAAACATAGGGAAAAAGCTTTATGACTTTGGACTTGGCAAGGACCTCCTGGATATGATATCAAAAAAGTAAAAGCAAAACTAAAAACTCTGTGCAAATGACACAATCAACCAAGTGAAAAGGCAACTTATAAAATGGGAGAAAATATTTTAAAATCACATATCTGATAAGTGGTTAATATCCAGAATTTATTAAAAATGCCTACAACTCAACAATAAAAAGCACATATAACAACTAAAAAACAGGCAAAGGGCTTGAATAGACATTTCTCCAAAGATGACATACAACCAGCCAACAAGCATATGAGAAGACACTTAACATCACTAATCATTAGGGAAATGCAAATCAAGACCACAATGAGACATCACACATTAGGATGACTACTATTAAAAAGAAGAGAAATGTGAAGGATGTAGAAGAAATTGGAACCCTGGGCACTGTGGGTAGAAACGTAAAATGGTGCAGCTGCTACGGAAAACAGTATGGCAGTTCCTAAAAAAATTAAAAACGGAATCACTATATGACCCAAGAATTCCATTTCTGGGTATACAGTCGGCTTTCTGTATCTATGGGTTTCACACCCACAGATTCAACCAACCTCCAATGGTGCAAAATCCATAAATACAGAGGGCCAACTATATTCATAGTACTACACCATTTTATAGGAGGGATTCGAGCATCTGCAGATTTTGGTATCCACAGGCGCTCCTGGAACCAATCCTCCGCAGATTCCAAGAGACAACTATGTATCCAAAAGAATCAAAGCAGGATCTCCAAGAGATATCTGCACACCTATGTTCACAGCAGCATTATTCACTATAGCCAGGCGGTAGAAGCAACCCAAGTGCCTACTGACAGACGAACGGATGAACAAAAACATGGTAAGTACATACAAGGGAGTATGATTCAGCTTTAAAAAAGAAGCAAATTCTGACAAACGCTACAACTGAATAAACCTTGAGGCTATTATGCTAACTGAAATAAATCAGTCACAAAAAGACAAATACTACACGATGCTACTTATATGAGGTCCCTAGAGTAGTCATATTCAGAGACAGAAAGTAGAATGGGGGTTGCCAGGGGCCTGAGGAGGGGGAAATTGGGAGTGGCTGTTTAATGGATATAAAAGTTTTAGTTTGGGGCTTCCCTGGTGGCGCAGTGGTTGAGAGTCCGCCTGCCGATGCAGGGACACGGGTTCGTGCCCCAGTCTAGGAAGATCCCACATGCCGTGGAGCGGCTGGCCCGTGAGCCATGGCTGCTGAGCCTGTGCTCCGCAACGGGACAGGCCACGACAGTGAGAGGCCTGCGTACCGCAAAAAAAAAAAAAAAGTTTTAGTTTTACAAGAGATTGATTGAACAATATGAATATACTTAATATTACTTAAGTGTACACTTAATGGTACACTTGGGTATATCTTTGCTTCTCATGTGTAGTCAATAAGTCCCCAAGTTTTTCACTTCTTCTCTTTCTGTACTTTTCTTCTCTGCAAGACTTTTAAAACATTCTTATGTAGTGACATTTATCTTTTTCACATTTTAGCTTCTGGGTTTATGAAGGATTCACCCTTAACATTTTTCTTCTCCCATGATTTCATATGTTTTAAGGGTTGCTTTTTTCCTTTTTAATGTTTTGATTTTTCTTCCATCTGAAATTTGTTTTGGAATAGAAAGTGAATTAAGAGTCAAAAAAAACCAAAAACTTACCAATGGTTAAACATCGTTATACTTCTTACAACAAAAACTTTTAATAAAGTTAAATATATTTATACATATATATACAGGTATAAATATAGTTGACCCTTGAACAACTCCGGGGTTCATGCAAGTGTAACTTACTCCTGGCCCTCTGTTTCTGAGGTTCCTACACATCCTCAGATTCAACCAACCACAGACATTGTAATACTGTAGTATTTACTATTGAAAAGTGTCTGTGTATAAGTGGACCCAGCAGTTCAAACCTGTATTGTTCAAGGGTCAACTGTGTACATACATACATGATTTTTAATGTTGGATTAAATACCTAGCTATCATTCAAGAATGAGGGTCAAACAATTACTCAAATATTATAACCAATTACTGTTTTTAGTTTTTATACTTAATTTTATTCCTAAAATTTACACAAAAGATGAGTATATTTTTTAAAGAATAAGAACACTGAAGAACACACAGCTATCTTAAGAGAACGCCATCAATAACTCTGAAGCCCTCATATGTTCCCTTATTCCCTTCCTCCCTGGAGAGGTAGTCACTATCCTTTACTTTTATGTAATTACTCCCTTAATTTTCTTTATAATTTAATCTCCTACAAATTTTTTAAGTCAACAGCATGTTGCTCAGTTTTAACTTTTTTCAATTTTGTAAAACGAAACTGTATATATTTTTTCTGCAGCTTGCTTTTTTGCTCACTGATATAGGTAGCTATAGTTCATCTGTAATATACTTTCACACTATGTATTATTCCATTGTATGAATACAACACAATTTATCCATTGTAAATGTAGATGTGCTTTTGGTTTGTTTTAACTTCTTTTGTTCTTAAGGATATTCTGCTATAAACATTGATGTAAGGGTCTCTTGATACACACGTGTAGGTTTCACCAAGCTTTTGAGCTGCATCTTAAGGTGTGCACTTGCTTAACATTTTTAGGAAATGCAAAACTATTTTCCAAAATGGTTTTACCAATGGATACATCAAATAGCAATATAAAAGTTCTCATTTTTTAAAAGGAACATTATGTTATCTAAACATTGGTCATGTTTTCCCTGCAACATGGAGTCTATGCTGTATGACTACTAGTAATTCACTTTGGTTTATTTCTTCACTGTTTGACACTGAATTTTCATTTATAAATAGCCCTCTTGCATGTGCAAATTTTCCCAATTCCCACATACTCTATGATTTTACAAGTTGGGACTACCGTGAATATATTCTCCCGTGACATTATTTAAATCAGAATTTGTTTAGTTCAAAAAGTTTTATGGTCAAGGCAAAATGGGTGTTGTACTGAATGACTGTTATCTTCTGAGAAGAAGAAAAACATATTACAGCACCACACCTTTTACCAAGGTTTAAACGCCACCACCACTTGCTTAAGACCCTTGGTCTTTGGCTTTATAAGCCCACATACCTGACGCAGCTTAACACTGAAGACACCCATCTTCTGAGTTCTAATCCCAATTCTGCCTCTAAGAAGCTGTGTGACTTTAGGAAAGGTCAAGAAACTTGACCTAAAGTTTTTGTTGGTGAAATGAAGAATTAACAAAATAATCTCAAAGTTCCCTTCCACATGGAAAATGTTCTTACTCTATGATCCTATGTCACTAGCTGGCAGTTAGCAGGCTCTATCCATCCCACAAGGGTCTTTTCTTTTGGCGGGGTGGTTTATTATGTTTTTCCTCCACTCTAATTTAATGTCTATAGCTGGGTGTGCATTCCTCGTTTTCCGCAGGGCCTACTACTTCTGTTAGATCCTAGTCCAATAACATTCATGTTCTCTTCCTTAACTTGAAACATTTGAGCTTTTAATCCCTGTTCTACAGTAAATATTCCTATCCACTGAGAGACATTAATACTTGTCACAGTAACAGCTAATTCCTTAGGGTGTGACAGCTGACAAACTGTTTTCATGTGCACTATGTCATCTTTTTAAAATTTATTTATGTATTTATTTTGGCTGCGTTGGGTCTTTGTTGCCACGTGCAGGCTTTCTCCAGTTGCGGCAAGCAGGAGCCACTCTTCGTTGCAGTGCATGGGCTTCTCACTGCAGTGGCTTCTCTTGCTGTGGAGCACAGGCTCCAGGCGCGCGGGCTTCAGTAGTCGTGGCTTGAGGGCTCAGTAGTTGTGGCTTGAAGGCTCTAGAGCACAGGCTCAGTAGTTGTGGCACATGGGCTTAGTTGCTCCACGGCATGTGGGATCTTCCCGGACCAGGGCTTGAACCCGTGTCCCCTGCATTGGCAGGTGGATTCTTAACCAGTGTGCCACCAGGGAAGCCCCATACCATGTCATCGTTGACAGTCACCCTGGTGTTCACTTTGAGATGACGGACTATCTAAGGCATCTCTCCGTTGCTCAATTATTAGTCCAACAGGCTGAGATATCTTCTGTAATAATCCACAAGCACAATCTCTGACATGCAGCAACCGCGGTGCCTCTCTCTATGGAAAGGGCCAAAACGCAAGCTGCCAGCTTCCCACTGGTGACTGGCGCGGTAGGCCGGGCTATTGGGAAATGGAGTGGGATCAGGTGCTCTCCGGCAAGTGCCTCGCTCTGCCCAGAACCACTCTGGAAGTCGCCTCCAGACAACACGGATGAGCCAAGCTGAACATATGCTCACAGAGGGGGAGTCAGGAAACAACCAGGACGTCAACATCCACATCTTGGCATGAGCTCCTAAACCTTAAACAGTGTTTCCAACTTCTCTCCGTGGGGAAGCGCAAAGAAAGCCCCACGTTTCAGTGAATTTACTGACATACCCCAAAACGTACCTCCCCCAAATGCACAACCCCTGGGAGGCACTGACACAGGACATTTGCAAGTTGGCACCGTCTCAGCACTTTGCTTATCTCGTGTTAATGTGTTGATTTGCTTTTCAAGGATCATCTTGCTCACCCACAGGCAGTCAGAAGAACACACAACAGTGTCAGCCAGATTGGCTGTAACCATTATGGTAACCTTTAGTGTATCTGCTGACATTCTGTTTTTGTTCCCAATCCGGATGCCATGCACAACGGAGCATATTCTCTCATATGTGCATTAGTGTCCAGGAATGCCAACATAATTCAACCAACTGCTTGATATTCGAAGAAAGGACTTCATTTTTGTAAACTGTTCAAATTTTCCATCAGCCACCTACAAACCAGCCACCTACAAGCCACCTCAGTGCCCACTTGATCTTGCCTGAGCTTGCCCCAGATATATTCAATTATGCTAAAAACAGTATGGCTTTCAATGAATCAAAAGAGCCAAAATATACCATAAGATAGTACAACAGTTTGAGGCTGCTACACTATTCTTCTGAATAACAGTAGTTCTGCTGATAGAAACTCTCATCCTGAATCTCTAAATCGAGATGCAGGAAGGTTACGGAGGAGGGGCCTCAAACCATGCACACAGAGCCTTGGAGACGGAATTTTCCGACCTTGGCATCCACCTTAATTCCTCTTTTTTTCCCCCTCACACTCCCGAACCAGTCCATCAGGACACTGTGTCACTTACACCAAACATAACCCCAGAACCTGACCACTTTTCACTATCTCCACTGCTACAATTTTAATTCAAGACATCATTATTTCTCACTTATTAAACGAAGAGCCTCCTGGTGAGCTCTGTTTCCACTCTCACCTTCCAAAGGTCCATTTCTGACACCATAGCCAAACGACCTTTACAAAGCAAGAAGAAGGTTATATCATTCCCCTACTAATCACTGTCTAACGCAGCTTCCCATGCAAGTGAAGTCAAAGCCCAATGTATCATCTTTTGCTGACAAGGTCCCACATGATGTGATCCTGGCTCACTAACTTGAACCTTTATCACCCCAACCTTGTTCACCATCCTCTGACCACAAAGGGTGGCCCGAGCCTCCTTATCTCCTTCAGACACGCCAGGGTCATCCCCACCTCTGGTCTCTGTATTTTCTTTTTCCTCTGCTTGTAGCAGTCTTTCCCCCACCTCCCTCTCATCATTCTGATCTCAGTTCAAATGTCACTTCTCAGAAAAGCCTTCCAAGCACCAGCCTTGCTAATGTAACCCCTTAGTTTTTACTAACTTCACCTTGCTTTCTTCTTAGTAGTTTTCAAACCCTCAAGGTATGCTGTCTGTTCACTGTTTACATATTTGTTGCCTGTCCTCCCCACAGAATGAGACTATCATTAATAGGAACTTGCATGTTTTTGTTCATTAAATGTAACACCAACTCACAGAACAGTACTCAGCACATAGTGTGTGCTCAAAAAAGGAACAAATTAATGGAGAAACATCCGAAAATGTTTCTAAAAACCCACGCTCAATTTATTTCATGAAATACTACCGAATTATGTTATCTTCTGGAATCCTAGAAGGATTATGTTAGAACATTGGGAAAATCCAACAGAAGCATCTGTTTCACAGGGAAAAATGTACTAAAATGCCCGGTAATGAGTGATCATTTTTTAGTTGTTAGTGTTCACATCTTCAAATAATCAGCCTTTGCTCCTTTGGGACAAGATCAAAAGGATGTAACTGACCACAGGTACTAGATATGAATGTTATTTATGTCCTTTTCGATGCTGTTTTCCATACCTCTACCCCCACCCACAACCATCTTATCCAACAGTATGGTTTGTGATCAACTTGTTTGATTCAAATCCTCAAGAACTTCAACAATTTCACTAAAAAGATTTCTAGTTTCCAAGTCATCTGGTGTAATATGTAAAGCTGGACTACATGGGGCTCATTCCTTTAAGTCCTCGGAGGGCACAAAAAGGCACAACTCTAAAACATAAAACACACAGCATAGCAGACAAGCCCAGAATCCACAGTCAGATCGCCTAGGTTCTACCATTTCAGCTTGGGGACGTCATGTACTCACGTAAGCCTGTCTTCCTCTCGAAACCAGGGATCAGAATAGCAACGTAGCTCATAGGGATGTTGTCAGGGTTGATGAGATAATATATCTGGAAAGGGGCCACTGGGCAGAAGTTGAGGCTGTTAGGCAGCTGGCCCTGGATAGAGCTGACTGGCATTCAGCATCCATCCTGTCTTCTACAGGTGGTATCCCTACACGGCAGGGGCTAAGCAGTCAATGCTACATCCCTCAGGACTTCTGCAGCCAGAATTCTGGATACAAATTAAACTCCACCAACGTGATACACTAGGAAATTCTGAATGCCTACGTGAGTCAGAGATGGTCCTCCTGCCGCTGCTTGGGCTGGAAACATGGCCATGGAGTCATTCCAGACTCAGCACTCTGTGTAGACAGGCAGCCTCGGTGGTGACAGCAGGGCAGCTCCTCTTCATCCAATTGCAGCTGTGACTGTGTGTCTTGAACCAGTGTTCCAGTCCTGACCCTCAGTCCTCCAACCCTTCCCCATTTCATGAGCACCAAATCTCCTGTATTAAACCCCTTTCTGTCTACAGTTCCTAGTGTGGTTCCTAGATCCTGTATTGAAATCTAATTGATATTCATTTAAGAATAACAACAAAAAGTACTACCTTCTGGAGTGTGACTATCTACCGGGCATTGTTCTACGTCTTTGTGTACACGGATACATTTAATCTTCTAACGATCCTGGAAGGCAGATCCTACTATTATCTTTGTTTTTTAAGGAAAGAAACTGAAGAACAAAGAGAGAAAAAATTTGTCCCCAAATTAAATAGCTACTAAATGGCAGAGGCAAGATTCAAACACAGGCACACACTTAACCATTTCTCACAAATATGACAGGCAAATTATAACACAACTTAAAACAGCCTACCCTTCTTCCAGTGAACAACTGCAGAAAAATAAAATCACATAGAGGTAGCTCTGAAAAGAATCCTGTATACAATATAGTCCGATCCCCTCGTTTTGGATCTGGAGAAACTGAGGTTCTGGGCAGTTATATGACATAACTAAGCTCACATCACTGAAAATAAATAAAACCCAGGAATGGAATACAAGTATTTTAACACCAAATGCAGGATATCATGATGCCAATATTTTTTCCTAATTTTTAACCTTCCTACGTCTCCAAAACTACTTGATTTTTGCTGAAATGTACCTGGAGAGGTATTAAGCTTCGGAAGTCAGCGAGACTGAAACTTCTGTTGAGTCCTTTTGTGATATAATTAATAAAGGGAAAGAGGGACTGGCTACAGAACAAAAATGAAAAAGATTCTAATTAGTATTTTAAAACTCAATATTTACCAGTATTTTAAACTGTATAAAGTTTGACCTAGAGCTACGACGAGTAACACATAACTTTCATAATTAGATCATTTCCACTTCAATTTTCTGCCACTCCATATGGCAACAATTATGTGAAATCTCAAAGGGTTAATGAAGGGTTGTATTTTTAAAGAGAAGTAGTGCACGGTCTTTTCAGCAAATGTGGTATGCATTTTTACCTCTCTGATAATTAGCAAGATGTGAAAAATCTGAACACCCCGGGGTAAAAGCGCTACTGGGCATTCGTGTCCCCAGATTTTTCTGGTTTCAGGGATAATTAGAAAGCAAAAGCAAATTAACATTTTCATCTTAATAACCTCAGAATTTTTTTAAAGGAAAAATTAACTCAAGCCCAGAGATTTTTCCATGATATGAAAAAATCTTACCACTGCTGTATTAGAGAAATGACCTTGAAGTGATCTGGATTTCGAAAACTCTTTTAAAATAAAACAAGGACCTGACTTTGGGGGGGGTGTTATTTGTGTTGTGTTTTTTTGTTTTTTTTTTCTTTTTGCAATTTATTTTCACAACTTTAATCTCTTGGATTGGAACTCCAAATCCCTGATAATTAAAAAGTGAATCTGCAAGGAGATAACATTTTCTCTCTGTGCCGGATTGCCCAAGTAGCAACCGGGTTGGGCAACAGCAATCATGGAAAATGATGCATACGAGTCCCTGAATAGAAATAAAAATGCCAGCATGTGTTTATTCCTCAGCAGTAAATAAAACCCCAGTTATTCACACTGTTTAAAGTGCGTCTCCCTGGGGACATCGATCCTCCCCCGGCATCTGCAGCATGAGTTCACACAGCAAGGCTGCAGGTAACATGGGAGGGGCAGCTTCCCAAAATACCGCGGAAAAGGCTGGCTTCCCACGCCCCATCATGTGTCTACAAAATACAATCTGGCAACTTAGACAGTTCTATACATCAGGATGCTTGGTGTGTTGTGAAGTAACTTGACGAGGTTTTTATACAAGTGTTTGAATTCAGAAAAATCACCCATTTCCGGTAGAGACAGGAAACTATGACATTAGTAAAGAGACTCTGGCCTCCTAACTTTTTCATTAAGTATATTTTTGTTAACTCCTTATAAATTCCATGTTTTAAAATATTTCCTTATAAATCCATTTATTAAGTAAACATTCATTTAGTTATATTTTAACAAACTAAGTTTAACCACCAGAGCTCTGATTAACAAGGGATTAACAATGACATCCCAGACAAAAGAAAAAAACAAAAACCACCACCAACAACAAAAACCAGTGTTGCTTCACTGAGGTGTGCAGCATAATCAAGGGAAAATGTCTGATTTCCACCAGACTGATGGATACTGAAGAGACTCTGAGGATGCCCTGGTATGTCCTAGAGTTCCCTACGTACCTGAAAAACCTAGATTTTTGGAACTGTTGCTTCTTTTTTAAAGCAACAATGAAGGAAGGAAATACTCAAATCATCCTCAGAAACTAAATCAAAACAAAACAACCCTCAACCTGAAGAATCATACGGTCCCTGCCTTTTATTGCCATTGCCTCAAAAATAAGAGGTTCTCTTGAGATGGCAACAGCCGTATTTCTGAGTTGTAAAAATTCAGCAGAGCATGAAATTCTATTTAGAAGAATCTTTCACCTCTTACTGGATAAACAGTAGATAATGCCACCACTCAGCTGTCTAAAGATACTTTCTGACCCCACTGGCTATGACTCTGTGTAGTCTTTTCTTTACAAATGATGATTTTAGCCATTAGAGACAGTGCGTCCTCGTGGTGAGTTTACATCAACCTTTCCATGGGTTTAACTGCTCCTTCCAAAATCTTATTCAGTATTGTAGAAGGACCCAAATGTACAACCCCAGTTCTTATATTTAGTAACTTGTTCTGTTTACTGTTTACCCGCTGAAGATCCAGGGAGTAACCACCCTGATGCTCTAAAACAAGTAGCAATTTCTAAGAAATTAGTCATCAGTGATAGTGACTTGTTTGATGGTTGCATCCAAAGACAAAGGCCAACGGGCCCCATTTACCTCTAACAGGCTACTCATTAACTATATTAACAACTACTTTTACCAATGACAACTATAATTAACAGCGTGTTGGCAAATAACAAGCTGCCAGCAAACATAGTTAAGTAATTGCAGGAAGTTAAAGTGCTTGGTTTAGCTCTTCCAAAACTTAGAGTAAACGATCATTAAGTTTGAATTGACTACACACTAAAAAAACTTCATTTGAGCCTTTTACCTTTCTCAACTATTGGTCTATTTCACTCCTCTTTCCTTGGTTAAATTCTTTTCAGCATTAGGTCTACCTTTGCTGCATCCATTTCCTCACTGCTTTTAACCCCTGCATCTAAAGCCTTCATTATCAACTTCCACAAAATGCTTTCTTTCTAATGTCACAGTCACTCTTTTCAAGCCAAACCCAATTGCCATCTCTGTTATATATGCTATTTTCACCACACCCTTCTTCAAACATTTGCCTTTAACTTACATGACACTATGTATTTGTCCAATCACTCTATTATTTCTCTGAATCTTTGCTGGTAACGTTCCTTTATCCCACACATTTACTAAGGAAGTCTAAAACTCAAGCCCTGGGTCCCTTCCTTCACCAAGTTAGCTTCAAAGATCATGGCCCGTGGGAACCACATGATTCTCTTCATCTCTACATCTTCCTTCTCTGTACCTCCACACAGATGTTGTTCATATGCCTCTGCCCTTACACCACAGACTCCTGAACGATAGAGCTGTGTCAGCCTGACAAGTAGGAACTTCAAAAACGTTTAGTCGGGACTTCCCTGGTGGTCCAGTGGGAAAGAATCCGCCTTCCAATGCAGGGGACGCGAGTCTGATCCCTGTTCAGGGAACTAAGATCCCACATGCCAGGGCAACTAAGCCCACATGCTGCAACTACAGAGCCCACGCACTACAACTAGAGAGAAGCTGGAGCACCGCAACAAAGAGCCCGTGTGCCACAATGAAAGATCCCATATGCCACAACTAAGACCGGACACGGCCAAAAATAAAAATAAATAATTTTTTTTTTAAGTTTAGTCAATTGACTTGGAATCAGATGAACTCTGAAAACCTGAAGGCATCCTCTAATGCATGGATCTCCTTCATTAGTTGGTCTCAACACATTACCTGCACAAAATGACTTACCTCAAACCTTTCTCCTAGTTCTTAAATTATTGAGGAATGTGAAAACAATGGATTATGCTACCAAGGTAAGAAGCTAATAATGGTACCCAATGGCATTAAGGAAAGGGTTCATGTGCTACTCTGATGCAGGGGGCAAAGCTCTTGTAGTCTAGAACTTAATTTTTCAGTCCACTCTTTTTTTCTGGAAGTGAGAGATATGAGAATAGCATTGGAAACTTAAGGACATAAAAGTTTCTGAATAATGACTGTGAAAGATGCCATTAAAAATGAATAAGAATTAAATAAATGTACTCAGCATTCTAGGTTTACATGACGCCATGACTAATTCTTAACCTTCCTTCTTTCCTGCCAGACTATTTCCTGCCAATAGTGAAGAGTTCACATAAGACCCATCCTCTTGCCCTTGTAGAGCTTCTATGCTGCTGCGAAGCTTACATTTATTTTCCCATTAAAATACTGGAGGAGGTGCTCACAAGGACACACACTTGCTACACTAAACAAACCGAAGGTTAAGGGAGAATTTTGACCTGAATGTGACTGTTCATATGCCCATTCAGTGCTGGCTGGGAACTTCTAGAGAAAAGTTGGGTGGTTTGGCGTTTATTGAAACCGAGTCGTATTCAGAGGAAGTATTGAATCTTAACGGAGCTTCCTGAGGATGAAAAAGGAGGCTGCAGACAGTGACACTGAGTCCTCTAAGCATCAGAACGGATGCAGTAAAACTTCAAAAAGCTTAAACCTGGAGGCTGGGGGAGGGGAAGGGAACGTCACACGCACACAAGAAAAATGTAAGGCAGGATGTGATCGTGCTAAAGGGGTACAACGTGCTCTCCAATCCTAAAGCTAAAATGCTTCCATATGTTATTGCATATTTGGGGCCTTTTTACGATGAAAAGAATTCTTGTCTCCATTACTGTCATTCTACATTTATATTGTACAACAGCCATAATATAGCAACAGTTCCCACATATTGAATATTTTGACAAGTATCCAGCACGGTGCAAACACTTTAAATGCATTTTTATTTAATTCTGGCAACAACCTTCTGAGAAAGTAGATCCTATTCATCAGTGAGTGAATATATTACTCACTCAACAAATCTTTATTGATCACCTTATCCAGCCCAGGTCTGCACAATATCAGGGATCTAGATTGTGGACATAAGGGGGCCTCTCACTCTAGTGTGGTAGGATTCACAAAGTGAGTTCGTATACTTTAACTTCTGTCTTTACAGCAATGAGTTAGGTAAGACAGGAGCATTAATCTATTTTACTAATAAAAAAATTGATCATACACACAAATTGGTAATACACACTGACCTCAGTGAGAGTCAAACTCTAGCTTTCTGAATAAAAGTCAGTGTTCTCATTTCATTTGTACAACCACAGAAGGCAGATACTACTATTCTCCCCCATTTACAGAGGAAGAAAAAAGAAGCTTAGAGACGTTAATACCACTTGCTGGGTCATACAGAAGTAGTAGAGCTAAAACTGCAAAAACTTATCCATCTCCCTCCAAGCCCGTTCTCCGAATTACTGCCATTGGTAATGAGTTACAAATCCTTACATGAAGCCTCTATGTTCAATAGTGAAAGAATTAATGAGTGGATAAATAAATAAGCAAAATCTACCTTCGTTCCCAATGATATACCAAATATAAATTAATGTTCCCCAGTAGCAAGGAAATCATCAACAGTCAAAAGAGCCAAATACTAAATATATCTGAAGATTATAAATCTGTCAGTTTCTTTGTGGGAAGAATCCAGTATATTTTAAAGGTTTCTAATAAAATTAGAAATGTCAAATGTTAAAGTTTATATCAGCAAAACTTTTTATGATATATTTCTAGTGCATCTGTAAATACTTGACATTTTTCCTTGGGATTGTATAAAAAAAAGATACATATTTGCTACCAAACTTTGGATTGTATAAATCAGTCTAGATTTTCCTAAATTCTACAGGCAGTTCATTCTGTTTTTATCCTTGTTCACTGAAAACAAGGATTTTGAAGATCTCTAGTTCTGAAGTGTGGTGCTTGAGCTCTACTTCTGAAAATCTAAAAAAAAATCAAAAAGGTAAGCTTCTTCAAATTGACTTATAGCCCACGTTCACCTTAAATTTTTAGTCTTTATAATCCCTCTCCTATGTTAATTTTTTTTAGTTTTATCAATTTAGACAAATGTGATCAAGCAGAAACAAAAACTTATGTGGTATGATAGCAAGTAGGCAATCAGTTTTAAGTCTTCTAGAAACCAAATGTCGATAAGATGACATGCCAAAGAAAGCAGTAAGTCTTTTAACTGTTTTAAGTTAGTTTTGAAACATAGACTAAATTCCTCTTTTAAAATAATGCATTAATTCTCATTCTTCTACAAGTGATATTAACGTGCATCCTCTTAGGTCCTCTGTTTTGTCAAGTACTGCTATTGACTTTGCCATTACAGGTTTATTCCAATGTTCAAAGTTAATGTCCTGACTGTTTCTGGTTTTTCCGTGTTAAAACGGGCAAACAATATAATTAATTGTATGCAATGTGAAATTCTCCAGAACCCATTTTAAAAACTCTAGGAAAATGATTTCATGCATATCGGCTATTAGCACAGAAATCAAAGATTGTTTTCCTTTATATCAACCTTGGAAACTTAGAACTTTTGCCAATGACAGGAAATTTTCATTTCAGGGGCAGAACAAGTAGGAAAATTTAAGATTCCAAAGGAGGCTTTAAAAAAAAAAAAAAAAGAAGTAAGTCGGGGGAGGGGGAATAACATAGCACAAAGATCTAAAGGACAAGTTAGATTACTAATCTTTATTTAGGAAGTATTTTATTAAATAGTAATACCACAACCTTATATTTGTGTGGTTTCTGAAGAGTTTTTCAAACATTATTTTGAGTCTCACCACTATCCCACAATTTCAGGTCAAATAGGAAGTACTGTAATCTATGCTCAAAAAAAATCGTAATTTTGCGGGCTTCCCTGGTGGCGCAGTGGTTGAGAGTCCACCTGCCGATGCAGGGGACACGGGTTCGTGCCCCGGTCTGGGAGGATCCCACATGCCCCGGAGCGGCTGGACCCGTGAGCCATGGCCACTGAGCCTGCGCGTCCGGAGCCTGTGCTCCACAACGGGAGAAGCCACAACAGTGAGAGGCCCCTGTACCGCAAAAAAAAAAAAAGTAATTTCTGCTTCCATTCTCTTTGCAAAACAAAAACAAACAAAAACCAGCTCTATTCTGACCATGTGCCTTTATCAAAGTTTCCTGTTCCTGAAAAACCTTTTCTCTGCTGGACTATTTGACAAGCTCCTGTTCATCCTTAGAAGATGCTTAAAGGCTGTCTCCTCTGAAGTACTCCCTGCCTTCTCTTACACTCAGAGAGTAAATCACCACCTCTTTTGTGCCACCACTACTCCTTGAGCACATTTCTATTGTGCTGCTTATCACACCATATTGCAATTATTTGCCCATGTGTATGTCTCCTACATTGTGCTAACAGGGAGTTTTCCTTGAGGGCAAGAGCTAATTCTAATTTCCTTAGCACTTAGCAGGCACAAACATACTGCGTGGCAGGAAGATGGGAAAGAGTTTCTGCTATCAAGAAATTAAATATCTGTAGCAGAAACAAACAATCCACAATCTCAGGTGACCAATGGCTCACTTTTATTTCTACACTGAGCCCCTTATTTAATTTCTGTCAATTCATTGCTTTCCCACAAGTACAAAGTTTTCCCTGAAGTTACATCTAATTCCAAGTCTCTGGTGAGGGGTGTGGGAATTTTGTCCTTGACAGTCATCTGTCCTCGCTACATTCCCAGAGACATTCCTGTTCTGGCTTTGTCTTTGGTGTCTGCTCACAAGAGCCCTCTCAGTCTGAGTGGGGACTCTCACTGCTCCCTCCACGCCAAGCTCAGTCATGGGTGGTCCTTCTTCTGTCCCCAACTCATGCCGGGCAAATGGCCTTGGTTCTTTACACCTCCTCGAGCTCTCGCTGGGGGAACAGGAGCCTAAGTCCCCATTGCTCTGGGATCCGTGAAACCCTTCCAGGCTTCCATCATTTCCTCTTACCAAGCCACAGAATAATCATCAAGACCCTTTTCAGAGAACTGCCAGTTTAAGGTCTCCTCACATCACCTCCTATTCACTTCTCCCGACCCCAAACAGGAAAATATTTACTTGGTCTCAGAGGCACGAAGTCCTTACTCTTGGTCATTTTTTTTTTTTTAATTTATTTTTGTCTGTGTTGGGTCTTCGTTGCTGCTCACGGGATTCTCATTGCGGGGGCCTCTCATTGCGGGGGCTTCTCTTCTTGCGGAGCACGGGCTCTAGGAACATGGGATTCAGTAGTTGTGGCACGTGGGCTCAATAGTTGTGGAGCACGGGCTCTAGAGCTCAGGCTCAGTAGTTGTGGCGCATGGGTTTAGTTGCTCCACGGCATGTGGGATCTTCCCGTACCAGAGCTCGAACCCATGTCTCCTGCACTGGCAGGTGGATTCTTAACCACTGCGCCACCAGGGAAGCCCCTCTTGGTCATTTTCTGTCCCTGGCTATAAGTGTCCCTAGACCCTAGACTTGAGGCCATGGAGCCTTCTCTCTGCCTTCCAGAGTAGAACTCTTTATCTGACACAGTGAAGCGCTTGCTGCCAAGTTGCCCTAGTGGAGGAAGTGTCATGGGATCATGAGAAGGAACCAAGGGGGGATAACATCGTGTCACACCTCTGGTGCAAAAGGAAAGCTGTGCACTGCTAAGTGTGCTTACCCTGTGGCCAGCTGCACTGGCGGACATGAGACCAGGGCCCACTGTCTCCCAAAGGGCCCGAGTTGGTGCTCTGACAAGAAGAATGCAATTCCTACTTACCCTTTGTGTCATTTCCATTCTCGCCACTCAAGACCTCCCCGACCACGAACAGTTCCCTACCTCCCATGTAGATCCACCTCTACCAAGGACACCAGCTGGCACAGGGAGCCACACGTAGAGAGGATGCTTTATCATTCTTCCAAAACTGACCTCCCAACCAGGCTCGGCTGGGCCACTGAATGTGGGTATTTGGTTACTATATCAGCAAACCCTTGCTGCATCCAGTAGACCACTGTGTTGAGACCTTTTAACTGTTGGCATTTCCTGCTCTCATCTCTTTTCCTCACAGCTTTCAACCTGGTGTCTAAATAATTCTCAAGTCCCACTCATATTTTTTAAGAGATTAAGAATTCAAAATACAGGAGAAAGGACAGCCTCTTCAATAAGTGGTGCTGGGAAAACTGGACAGGTACATGTAAAAGTATGAGATTAGATCACTCCCTCACACCATACACAAAAATAAGCTCAAAATGGATTAAAGACCTAAATGTAAGGCCAGAAACTATCAAACTCTTAGAGGAAAACATAGGAAGAACACTCTATGACATAAATCACAGCAAGATCCTTTTTGACCCACCTCCTAGAGAAATGGAAATAAAAACAAAAATAAACAAATGGGACCTTATGAAACCTCAAAGCTTTTGCACAGCAAAGGAAACCATAAACAAGATGAAAAGACAACCCTCAGAATGGGAGAAAATATTTGCAAATGAAGCAACTGACAAAGGATTAATCTGCAAAATTTACAAGCAGCTTATGCAGCTCAATAACAAAAAAACAAACAACCCAATCCCAAAATGGGCAGAAGACCTAAACAGACATTTCTCCAAAGAAGATATAGATTGCCAACAAACACATGAAAGAATGCTCAACATCATTAATCATTAGAGAAATGCAAATCAAAACTACAATGAGATATCATCTCACACCAGTCAGAATGGCCATCATCAAAAAATCTAGAAACAATAAATACTGGAGAGGGTGTGGAGAAAAGGGAACACTCTTGCACTGCTGGTGGAAATGTGAATTGGTACAGCCACTATGGAGAACAGTATGGAGGTTCCTTAAAAAACTACAAATAGAACTACCATATGACCCAGCAATCCCACTACTGGGCATATACCCTGAGAAAACCATAATTCAAAAAGTCATGTACCACAATGTTCATTGCAGCTCTATTTACAATAGCCCAGAGATGGAAGCAACCTAAGTGCCCATCTTCGGATGAATGGATAAAGAAGATGTGGCACATATATACAATGGAATATTACTCAGTCATAAAAAGGAACGAAATTGAGTTATTTGTAGTGAGGTGGATGGACCTAGAGTCTGTCATACAGAGTGAAGTTAGTCAGAAAGAGAAAGACAAATACCCTATGCTAACACATATATATGGAATTTAAGAAAAAAAATGTCATGAAGAATCTAGGGGTAAGACAAGAATAAAGATACAGACCTACTAGAGAACGGACTTGAGGATATGGGGAGGGGGAAGGGTGAGCTGTGAGAAAGCGAGAGAGAGGCATGGACATATATACACTACCAAACTTAAGGTAGATAGCTAGTGGGAAGTAGCCGCATAGCATAGGGAGATCAGCTCGGTGCTTTGTGACCGCCTGGAGGGGTGGGATAGGGAGTGTGGGAGGGAGGGAGACGCAAGAGGGAAGAAATATGGGAACATATGTATATGTATAACTGATTCACTTTGTTATAAAGCAGAAACTAACACACCATTGTAGAGCAATTATACCCCAATAAAGATGTTAAAGAAAAAAAAAATTCAAAATACAAATCAAATCCCTAGAATGAAATTATTCTCCCTTTATTCTACCAATGATAAAAAAAATGCTGACTTATCAACAGAAAGACATAAAACAAGCTATTTTCAGGAGTGAGCATGAATTTGAACTGCTCCCTCCACACTTTCAAACAGATGTTACTCTTGTGATGAGTGCCACGCTACTGTCTAGGTTAGCAGTCACAAGTAGACTGCCTAACATTGGTCTTTGCTTCATTAGCAGCAAACTTCATTACAGCTAACTCACTCATGGTGATGAGCTGTGCCATCAGACTAACTTCTATGGAAAAGAGAATTGCAACAAAAAGGGGTTTTCATTTTTCAAAAAATAAATGCAGCTAGAAGTGGTACTAAGGTGGATCACTTTATAGATTTACAGTGCATATTAAATAGTGGCATAGTACCTTTCCATTACATTTTACTAGAAGTAAACTGACATCCATTTTAGTCAAATCTTCACTGACAAAAAAAATCATTTATTTTCATCAACATTTTATCAATAGAGTATCCTCGGTTACTTGAAAAGTTTATTTTTCAAGTTTACTGAATCATATGTTACTAGCTAGGTTTGCTGTCAGTGTGTAATTGCTATGAAAGGTGTAATTAAATCTTCTAAAGAACAAAAAAAATACCATTTTAAGAAAATCTACATATTGTTAGGAAAAAGTGAGCTCTGAAAAAATAAATTCCTGATATTTTGAAATATACACTTAAAGATCAGAAAGGTTAGCCTTAGACGTTTTAACACATCTAAAATATTCTCTCTTCCTATTATTATTTCTATGACAGTGTCCCCAAGTCCTTGCCTTAATCACATACAGGTGCCTGAAACAAATTTTAAAATTAAAAAAATACATCACTTCCTCCAGGTTACAAGACAATTCAAGGTAGGCTAAGTTTTCCTATAATTGTGCCTTTATAATATCTAGATTTCTTCTTGGTGATACACTTAACATTCACCATTGCCTATTTTTAATCTGAGACCCCTGCCTTTTTGAGCTAGGGACTTACCTATTTATCAGGAATGCCCAGATACACCTTGATACAAAATAAAAACTCACTGAGTATTTGGAGGAAAGGAAAAGAAACACATTTTGAAAGTAAAAAGGGGATAAGTAGTCAGCAAGTCAATAGCCTTTAAAATGTCCCAAATGTAATTGCACTTTTAATTTCTATCACCAGAGAAGCCCAGGGATATACAGTTTTAATAAGCACAGTAAGTGAGTCTTATACAAACTAGGGTTTAAGAGCCACTAGGTCAAGAAAAGATCTTCTTCTACATTTCTCTAGGGACTAAGTATGCAGTGTTCTCCAGAAGAAAGCTGTTTTCTTTAGCCCTCTTCAAGCCAAATATATTCTGAGGGAGGAAAAAATTACTTTAGGGAATTTTTTTAGGTAAATTAATGTAGGGAAAATTAAGTATCACAGGAGAAAACATGTAGAAGTGAAGCCCAAAGTACACTTTTATGAAAATAAGTGACCTGTTAGGCTCAAGATTCTAAAACTCTTTACTACATGACATTATACTAAGGATAATAATCATCCCAGTTACCCAGACAGACACAATTGACACCTGTCGTCCTGTGTACTGGACACTTAGCATTCCTTTAGGATTTTCAAGTGAAACAGTATTACTTCCAGTTTGGTACGATTCTGCTTTGTGCACACAGCTTCTGCCACGATCTCATCTGACAGGGTGTAAGATGCACATACTGTGAATGGTGTTTGCACTTCAATACAGTTTTATAAAATCTGAAAGAAGCAGGTAACCCATCTCTCTTCTTGGCCCTTTTCATATGCATCATAACCTTTCCAATTCCAGGACTGCATTGTAGAGGCACTTGCTAATTAAACAAAATGTGATCAGACAGGAGAGGCTAGGAACTCAGCTACCTGCCTCTGGTCATGGTGGCTGAAAGGAGAGGATTCGGCGCTGCTGCCCCTGTCAGCCGCCTGCACCTGGTGAGAGGTGCTTCACACCACAGTCCGTGTGTATAGGAGGCAGGAAACCAGGCTGCTGTCCACTGATGAGGTCAGTGGGAAAATATCACAGGCCAGAAACGCATAGAAAGTGTGTGAGAAAGAGCGGCTAAGCAGTCCTACTACAGAGTGCAGAAAATGCAATCTGGGGTGGGATAGGGAGGGTGGGAGGGAGACGCAAGAGGGAGGAGATATGGGGATATATGTATATGTATAGCTGATTCACTTTGTTATAAAGCAGAAACTAACACACCATTGTAAAGCAGTTACACTCCAATAAAGATGTTTAAGAAAAAAAGAAAATGCAATCTGAATGCTCTTCCTACATGATTTTATCACTTACTGTATGGTGTATATCTATGACTTTAATTTTTTGGTTTGTAGCTTTTTTCAATAAATCTTTTCAGCATCAATCATTTTTAAAAAGCACATTATTAATCAAAATTTACTCAAATTTCCATTTGGCAAGGAGATTAAATGATAAAGTATAACTTTCACAAAATATCAGCATTTACCACCCACCACAAGGATCTACAGTGATATTATCATCAACCATAGGAAAATCGGAAGATATAATTCTGCAGAAAAAACAACATCAGCTTCAAAAGACAGTAACTATTACATAAAGCTGTGCCCGGTGTTAACGATTTAACACATTCAGTGGCACAAGATGAGTTTATGGATCACTCTGGGAAGCATGACTTTTCATTTAGATCAAATGCTTCTAAGTTTTTGCTTCTTTTCAATTCCAAGTTTTCTTGTTCAAAAAGAAAACTGAAGCAATAGCTATTAATATGTTAGTTCCATAAGTAAAAGAATAACGTTGTAAATAACTGAATCATACCCATCTTATTATATCTGTATCATGAGATGGTTTTTAAAATCATTTAACAAGGGGAGGGAGGGGAAACTAGGTGAAGAAGAGATTTTTAGGGAGGTGAAACTATGCTGTATGAAATTGTAGTGGTGGAAACATGTCATTATGCATTTGTAAAAATGCATAAAACAGGACAACTCACAGAGTGAACCTTAATGTCAACTATACTTTAGTTAACAATGTACCAATACTTGTACATCGTTGTAACGTTTGTAATACAAAAGATTATTTTAAAAATCAGTTAATTCTAATCATGGTTCAAGTTCTTCATCCAATTCAAGAAATCAAGGTAAAGCTTTCAGAGATTAAAATCAGTTAATTCTAATCATGGTTCAAGTTCTTCATCCAATTCAAGAAATCAAGGTAAAGCTTTCAGAGATTAATTCTATAAAAGATAAAACAACTTTTGAAATTATCATAAGTGCTACTGAAATTCAGTTAAAAGTTAATACAAAGTATTTGTCATAATGATTCGAATATAAATTTTAGTGGACATAGCATTATGGTAAAACAACATTCTTACTAAATTAAGAAATTTACGAGCAGACATGTACTTGGCATTGGTTATACGGCTTATGTAATTTATAACTGCACCTAATAAGCTAAAATATTCTACCAATCAAGACAAAATCTGTAGTGGTAAAAATTTACAAATATTTTAATACCTTTAAGAGTTCAGTTAGAGCAGGGCAAACTACAACACACCAGCCAAAACTGCCCTCCACACTAACTGTAATTAAATTTTTACTGGAACACAGTGTAGCAGATAGAACTGTGTCCCCCAAAACTATATGGTCAAGTTATAACCCCAAGTATCTATGAATGTGACCTTATTTTCAAATGAGATCATTGGAGATATAATCAAGCTTAGATGAGGTCATTTTGGATTAGGGTGGGCTCCAATCTAATGACTGGTATTCTTCTACCCAGACACAGACCCAGAGATGCAGAGACAGACACACAGGGAGAACACCATATGACAACATAGGCAGAGACTGGAGTAATTGTGCTGCCACAAATCAAGAAACATCAAATATTGCCAACAACCACCAGAAGCTGGGAAAGACGCATGAAACAGCTTCTCCCTCAGAATCCCCGGAAGGAACCAACCTTGCCAACATCTTGATTTAGGATGCCCAGCCTCCAAAAAGGTGAGAATAAATTTCTGCTGTTTTATGCCAGTCGGTGTGTGGTACTACTTTGTTACAGCAGCCCTAGGGAACTCATACATGCAACCTCTCCCACTTGATTACTGTTGTCCATGGCTGCTTTCATGCTACAGTGACAAAGATGAGTAGTTGCAACAGAGACTATATGGCCCACTAAGTCTAAAATACTTACTATTTGGCTCTTTACAAACAAACAAAACAAAGTCTGCTGACTCCTAAGGGAGAATAACTGAAACTCACAACATACTTTCAATAAAGCTGATGCTGAATACAAAAGTACTTTTCAGGAGGCAGTACATGCTTTCTCTTTTTGCTGACCATCATCAACTGGATTTTAGTAATAATTGTACCTTTGGAAAACTAATTTGTATATCAAATTAGATGTCCAACAGTGACTTTTTTATATAAATCAGTCATCTAGTGCACAGGGGCCCGAGGGGGTGCAAGGTGACAGCACAGAGTCTCCGGGCCAGCCAGAAGCATGAAGTCATGCTTTGCCTGGGGCTCTGAGGGTGGGGGAAGCAGGGCGCATAATAAGGTTTAAAAAAACATTACTCATTTAAATGCTAGTTACATTTTCTTTAAAATCAGTTGGAAATCTTTAGTCAAAATGGAGCTTCAAGAAATTTCAGCTTTTGAAGTTTTTAGTTAATTTTAATTATTGAAAAAAAATCTTACAGACAGTAAGGATTTAAATTGGCCCTAGGCAATCAAGGAAGGACTGAAAAAAAATTGAATGAGAAGAACTCAGAGTGGGCAAGATTTAATTTAGAAATTTAAAAATAGTGCTTTAAGGTTATCTCACATTGCAGGAGGACTCTTTTGAGACACATCCTACTTTTAATTTTAAAATTTTTATTTCCAAACCTTCAGAAAGATATTAGACTTAAAATTTCAAACATTTATCTAAATTTGGGGGAAAAAATTGTTTAATCATAGAGTTAACTTTTTAAATGAGATGTCTTCTAAAAATATTTGCAAAGAGGATTAAAGACCTAAATACAAGACCAGAAACCATAAAACTCCTAGAGGAAAACATAGGCAGAACACTCTGACATAAATCATAACAATTTTTTTTGGCTCTGTCTCCTAAAGCAAAGGAAATAAATGCAAAAATAAACAAATGGAATCTAATTAAACTTAAAAGCTTTTGCACAGCAAAGGAAACCATCAACAAAATGAAAAGACAACCTACTTAATGGAAGAAAGTACTTGCGAATGATATGACCAATAAGGTGTTAATATCCAACATTTATAAACAGCTCATACAATGTCAAAAAAAAAAAAAAAACCCCGATTAAAAAATGGGAAGAGCTGAATAGACATTTTTCCAAAGAGGAAATGCAGATGGCCAATAGGCACATGAAAAGATGTTCAACATTGCTAAGCATCAGGGATATGCAAATCAAAACCACTATGAGATATTACCTGACACCTGTCAGAATGGCTATCATCAAAAAATCACAACAAATGCTAGAGAGGATGTGGAGAAAAGGGAACCCTCGTACACTATTGGTGGGAATGTAAATTGGTGCAGCCACTGTGGAAAACAGTATGGAGTTTCCTCAAAAAACTAAAACTTGAACTACCATATGACCTGCAATTCCTCTCCTGGGTATATATCTTTAAAAATGCTAATTCAAACGGATATATGCACCCCAATGTTCATGGCAGCATTATTTACAATTGCTAAGATATGGAAACAACCTAGGTGTCCATCAACAGATGAAAGGATAAATAACATATGCTATAATAGATATATACATACACACACATATACACAATGGAATACTACTCAGCCATAAAAAAGAATAAAAGTTTGCCATTTGTGGCAACATGGATGGACTCGGAAGATGTAATGCTAAGTGAAGTAAGTCAGACAAAGACAAATACTGTATGATATCACTTATATGTGGAATCTAGAATATATAACAAACTAGTGAATATAACAAAAAACAAGTAGACTCACAGATATAGAGAACTACTGGTTACCAGCTGGGAGGGGAGGGGGAGGGGCATTACAGGGGTAGAGGATTATTTAATGGGTACAAACTATTATGTGTAAAATAAGCTACAAGCATACACTGTAGAACATGGGGAATATAGTCAATATTTCATAACTAAAGTATAATCTTTAAAATTGTGAATCACTATACTGTACGCCCAGAACTTATATTATATTGTACATCAACTATATTCCAATAAAAATAAATAAAATTGAAATATTTGCAAAGAAATATATAAATATTTCAGAGCCAAAAGACATTACCAGTAAAAATGTTTTGGCTAAAATAACTATACATATTAATATAAAAGGCTAACTGAGAATGTCATCATTTAGCAGAATTTATTCTGAGGTTACCCAACACCTATAGAGAGAGAATTTACTCAACTGAAAATAAGATCTACTGAGAAGGGACAATTGAAAAGATCTACTGAGAAGGGACAACTGAAGGTGTCAACGATCTAAAATGTATTAACCTTAAAATGCAACTCAATTTTATGAGAAAATTAAAAATAAGACAATTTGAGGGAAAAAATACATTTTTTAGAAATTATACCATTGATACATTAGAGACAGATTCAAAGAAACTGATTAAACATACATAAATCAAGAATAATTATCCTGCTTATGTTCGTTTAATATTTAGATTATGACTGTGAAGCCTTTTTTTTTTTTTTTTTTGGCTGTGTTGGGTCTTTGTTGCTGCGTGCAGGCTTTTCTCTGGTTGAGGCGAGCGGGGGCTGCTCTTTGTTGCAGTGCATGGGCTTCTCATTGCGGTGGCTTCTCGTTGCAGAGCACGGGCTCTAGGCATGCAGTCTTCAGTAGTTGTGGCACACGGGCTCAGCAGTTGTGGCTCGAGGGCTCTAGAGCACAGGCTCAGTAGTTGTGACGCACGGGCTTAGTTGTTCCACGGCATGTGCGATCTTCCCGGACCAGGGCTCGAACCCGTGTCCCCTGCATTGGCAGGCGGATTCTTAACCACTGCACCACCAGGGAAGCCCGGGTCTTTTGTTTTGATGTACACAAATATACTTTTTAGAAAGAATCTTACTTTTAAAAATGGTTTCTGAATAGAACTGTATTTTAGGTCCACCAATACAATTTTTAATCAATAAATTAAATATTTAAATTATACGATTTTAATTACTTTAGGGCCCCATTTCACTCAGTTTGGTTAGTAATTATATAGTCACCCTATGTACAGTGAGTGGGTATTTTCTCATGTGTACAATGAAGAAGTTGAAGTAGATGGCTTCTCGGCTTCCTTCCAGGCCCCTTTTTTTTCTTTTTCTCCTAACGCTAACCCAACCTCCTCACTTGATGAGGAAACAGAAGCCCAGATGGGGAAAGGATTTTCCTAAAGTCAACTAATACGGGTAAGGGACTAAAGCCCAAGCAGCACCTGGACCTTCAGACTCAGACGATTTTTGCTGTGTCAGATTGTGTACACAAAACCTCTAAGGAGCTTTCCCCCAAAGCCATCTATAGCTGTAATAATTAAACCAGACCTGATTCCAGGAACAACTGTCTGAGTATTTCCATCTGATTATAAGGCTCAGAATAATCATAGGAAGCTTTTTTGTTTTTGTTTGTTTGGGTTTTTTTATGTTTCAGCTATTCTATTTTAGCTGAAGATTTTAAAGAATTAAATAAACATTGTTTATTTCTCCAAGCTTCAAAGTCCTTCATGTATTACTTCTTGACTTGGGCACTCCATATTTTAAAGGAAATGTTTGAATAATGTGCTCAGCTAAATCGTCTTGACAGAGAGGTCAAAACACCCCGCCTAGGACTCTAAACACATAATTAGAAATACATTTATCTCAACAAGCCCAGCCTTACTGGATCCTACAGATGAACTAATTTAAATCATTTTTAACATGAGAAATCATTATCAGGCTTATGTCTTCTTTCTGCTCAGTCTAACCCTGCATTTCAGGAAATGAACAGTGAGTGAGTTTAATCAAGGAACACTTATTAAAACTCTAGGTTGAAGCCTTTTTTCAGGGAAAATATTTGAATAGAAACACACACTCTGTCATTCTGGACGAATTATTTTAAGCCTGCCACAGTGATACAATAAAATTTAGTCCAGCTGAGTAAACTTGAATTTAAAAAAAAAACAGTATAGGAATCCACAAAGAGGTAACTAAGAAGAGAGAACAGGCATAATAAAATTTAAAGAGAAAGTATCCATGTATCTATTTAGAAGATACATTTTTTTCACTTAACTATTGGTTACACCTATATTCTGGTTATTTTTTGTTGTGAAATAAATTATTACAAAACTTAGCGACTTCATCTTTTATCTCACTGTCCTGTGGGTCAAGAATTCCTGCAGAGCTCAATCCAGCAATTCTCTGTTCCATGAGGAACTGACAGAGGCTATCAGTGGGATTCAGCTAGGTGATGGGACTGATCAGGTGAGCTGCTTGCTCACATGTCTGGCACCTTGATACAGATGCAAGACTGGGCTCAGTCTGGACAGTTAACCTGAGCACCTACACATCTGTCCAATACAGAAGGTCTCAGGGACCTTCTCACGTTATAGCTCAGGGCTCCCAGAGACAGTGTTCCAAGAGGTCCAAGCAAAACTCTTAAGGGCTTTTTTTTTGTTTTGGGGTTGTTGTTTTTTTTACCATCTAACCTCGGAAGTACCAGCGCATCACTACTGCAGTATTCACTAAGCCCAGCACAGATTCATGGAGAGAGGAATTCAACTTGGAGTAAAATCAAAGAATCTGTAGCCATCTTTAATTTCCCACACCTACCTTGTTCCTCTAAAGGACTGGAGATAACCTACATTTTTTTAAAAATCTGACAGAAATATTTTAAACATTTTTAAATAGCACGTCCTTAGAAAATATGTTCTGGCCCCGGCCTACCTTTTTTTACTTTTCTTGTTCATGTCACTGATGCGTACAATGATGCATCCAAGCGGTGAGTGCAAGCCTTCTGGTCTCACTCTTGATTTCTGAGAAAACGCATTCAACATCATGCTTCCACCTATCACGTCTTCTGTAGGATTTTTGAGGTACTCTTTTATCAGATTAAGTTCACTTCTATTACTAAGTTGGCAAACTTTTCACTCTGAACGGATACTGAACTATGACAAATGCTACTGCTTTATCTATTGAGATGACATGATTTTTCTCATTTGTTCCTCGAACGTGATGCATCATATTGATTCCATTTCTAATGTCACCTGAAATAAATCCAACTTGGTCATGCTCTACTTACGCGTCCTATTAAAAAAGCATTTTGATTCAAGTTCTAACATTTCACCTAGGATTTTTGCATCTGTGTTTATGAGGGATTGGCCTGTAGTTTTCCTGTTTTCTAACATATTTGTCAGATTGTGCTAAGATCTTATTGAGCTACGAAGAGGAGCTGGGTTTACTCCTCTTCCTTTTCCCATTCCTTCCTTTTCCTCCCCTTACTGGTCTTAACAATTCAGCTTAGGTGGGGCCATTAGGTGGGCTAGAGCAAGGAAAGCACCCCATGGCAGCTCAAAGCAGGATGTCAGAGTCCCAGCAGGGTGAGAAGGGCATCCACAAAGCAGAGATGCCAGCACAAGGTGTCAGACACTGAGCAGAGTGAAGAAGTGACCTGAGTAGGAGATTAAATTTCAGCCTTTCTTCTTTTCTTTTAGACAAGCACCTGAGACTATAAATTCCCATCTAAATACTGCTTCACTGGCATCACACAACATATGTATATATACACACACACACACACACACACACACACACACACACGAAGGTATATATTTTTCCTGATTTTTTGGTTCTATTTGTAGTCTAGTTTCCATTATGATTCTTGTGAATTTTTAGAAATGTGTGCTTTTAATTTTTCTGTATGTGGAAACCTGAATTAATTATGACATAGGCTAAGCTGCTAAAACATAACCACCTAAAAATAAAGTGGCTCAAATAAAAGGATGAAGTTTATTTCCCTTTCAGAGGCAGGAGGGCAGCCCGGTGCGGGGACTGCTCTCATCCACCAGTGTGTGTCCATTTTGCTGCTCTCCCAACCCCTAGGGTGTTGCCCTCCTTTGAAGGGGAAGCTGCCTCACCAACACTTCACCTGCCTCCCAGCGCACAGGCAGGGCAGAGAGAAAAATGTATTAAAAGCCATTTCAGGGACTTCCCTGGTGGTGAGTGGTTAAGAATCCGCCTTCCAATGCAGGGACCGCAGGTTCAATCCCTGGTCAGGTAACTAAGATCCCACACGCCGCAGAGCAACTAAGCCCACGTGCCACAACTACTGAGCCCACACGCCACAACTAGAGAGAAGCCCATGTGCTGCAACGAAGAGCCCACACACTGCAACTAAAGATCCCTCATGCCACAACTTAAGACCCAATGCAGCCCAATAAATAGTTTTTTTAAAAAAGCCATTTCCTTTTTAAACCACGTCACCAGGAAGTTTTACCAAGTACATCCACCCCAAAACAATCTCCAGACCCAGGTGCAAGGGCAGCAGAACCACCATGTTCCTAACTAAGCCTTAGAGAGTTCCAGTCCTAAAGGAAGAAGGGGGAATGGATACACGGGGATAATTAGCATTCTCTGCCTAGGAGTTTTGTTATCTTTATGTTAGCCATTTTAATTTAATTACATTGTGGTAAGAGTGTGATCTGTAAAATCTCAAATCATTTGAAATATATTGATGGCACATGGCCTCCTAAATCGCCAGTTTATGTAAATGTCTGCCGTGTGTTTGAGAAGCGTTATGTGTTCAATTGTTTTGCACAGTGTTCCATGTGTGTCTACTAGATCCATATTGCTAACTTTACTGTTCAGATCTTTTATATTCTGATACACTGTCTGCTTGATTTAACAATTACAGAGACAGTTGTATTAGAGTCTCGTACTATCGTAGGGAGAGTCATTGTTTTCTTTGTGCTTCTATTTTTGCGTTCCATTTTTGAAGCTATTAGGTGTATGTAAGTTTAGACTTGTTCTATCTTCTAGGAATTTGAATCCTTCATCAGTACAGAGTAATCCTCTAACATTTTTGTTTTAAAGATTGCATTTTGTTATATTTGAATAGCTGTGTCCCAATGTTTTGTGTCTTTTGTAAACAAGAGCTATTTTGGGTTTGTTTTTTAACAATCTAGTCTAATAATTTTTGTCCCTTAAATGGAGAATATTTATATTTAGGGTTATTACTAATGTACAAATTCATTTCTAACATTATGCTTTTTATTTGCTCTGCTTCTATGCTGTATTTTTCTCATTTGTCATCTTTTAGTTTGAGTTCTACCCTTCTTTTCCTATGAATTTTTGTTCTATTCCTATTCTCTCAGAGCTGTCCTAATTCAATAAGCATATATAACTCTTATAAATTTAGAATCAATATTTTTATCTTCTTCTACATGGTATGACAACCTTTAAATGCTTTAACGTTTAGTTCTCATCTACCTCCTTCCCAATATACTTCTGTCCATATTCTGGTTCTATCTTGATTTTAAAACACACAGACCAGGCATTATTTTTACTTTATATAATCAATGTTTGTTTATAATTACCATTTATTTATAAATTTATTTCCTAGCCATTCCTGGCTTGCATTTCTGATGCTTGTTTCTGTAATAATATTTCTTACTGAAGGACAAGTTTTAGATATGCTTAAAGTTGGTATACACATCCAATTTTATGTCTCTAAAAAATATATCTTGCCCTTATTCTTGAAAAGTAATTTCACTTCCTGGTATATCCCTTTTTTTCCCTTCTCTTAGCCCTTTGAAGGTATTTTTGTATTCTGCTGTGATTTCTATTGCTTTTACAAAGTCTATAAGCAGTGCATCATCTTTTGTTTCTCCCTTTGGCTACTCTGTAGTTTTTCTACATAATGGCTAGGTTTACATGTCTACTTATTTATTTCTTCTCAGGGCAGATTTCCTGAATCTGAGAAAAGATATCTTCCAACAATTCTAGAACATTCCCAGCCATTAACTTATCTTTTGTTTCTCCCATTCTCCTTATTCTTTCCTTCTGAAATTCTATTAATAAACATCTATTAACCTTTTTAAAAAATATTTCTCATTGCTATTAATTCTATTTGTGATTAATTCTTTCTTCAGCTATGTCTATACTTCTGTTTAAACTATCCAGTTATTTTTCATTTCTATTATTGGAGTTTTTCCTGCATCAAGTTTATATGGCTCTTTTATTGTCTGATTGGTCATTTTTTAATAGCTCCTATTCTGTAATCTTAGATACACTTTTTCTTTAAACATATTAGACATTCATAGTTTATATTGTATGAATATGAATTCTATTCTTTTCAAACTCTGTTATCCTCATTCATAGTTTGCTGTTTTCACCCAGTCATGACAGTGTGTCTCTCTTCCTTAGTTTTGTAATTGATTATAAGCTCATTTTATTTGGAAAGTTATCAATGAATATTCTTGAGGTCTGGGTTTAACGTGTATTCCTCAAGAAGTGTTTTGCTGTAGTTTTCTCTAGGTATCTGGGAGACAATTCTCCATGAATGTTCTCACATGCCTGCACAGTCAGGCTTTTTGAAATAAGAACACTGGTAAGCCCTATTAAAGGATAATAGAATAGTGAATTCTTGAGAAGCTACAGATAGTATATTGCTCCAGAGAGATCTGAAGACTTGTCTTCTCCATAGCCATCCGTTTACATTTCAGAGTAAAGGTCTCCCTCCCACCCACAGGCGAGGATGGGCCACCATGCCAGACATCCTACATAAGCTCCAAGTCTCATCATTTTGAGGCTCCTCTCCAGTGATGCAACCTCACCCCATGTGTCACCCTATGGGGATCTTGCCTTAGGGAACCAGTGCTAAGATGCTTCGTGAATAATCATCTATTCTCTGGTTCAGAATCCTCACGTTTCCTATCAGAATATCTATAAAATTCTATGGCAGTCTAACTTACCTACTTGCAAGTAAGGTAGAATCTCAGACCCTTCACAATTTCAAACTTAATATAGCCCAGGACCACTTTAAGCTAAACTTCAAGGTTTAGGGTTTTCTGAGTAACAGAAATAGGGTGAACTTTGACTCCAAACTCTTGTAAGGGTTAGTTTATGGTTAGGAATCTGCAGAAGTTTATTTTTTCCACCCAGAACCAGAGCTGAGAAAAAAATTCCTTTACTGTCTCTCCCTCTGTGGGTCAGATATTTTTATTCCTAGCTAGCAGAAAATGTCACCTTTTGCGGATTCCACCTTTATCTTAATGGACTTCAAACTTGTACAAACCCCACATTTGCTTCCTGTCTCCTATATTTAACATATTAAAATGTAATTTCTAAACTATCAAGAATCAGCAGATATCCTTGGAACAATGCAGCTTCCTCCCCCCCCCACCCAGTTCTTGCTTTCTCACAATTTATGGCCTTTCAGAATTTTCCTTACTTTTCTACCAGTGTTGTGTATATAAATACATAAAACTTCTTTATTTTGCCTTTTATATTCTATGTCATTCTGTTCAATACTTTTAACCATAAATTTTACACTACTATTAACGTTATGAATCCTGATTTCTTTTGGTTTGAAAATGCCTGGCATTCTTTTCCTTTATTGTTACCCTCTAATCATTTTGTGTTTTCTGTAAACAGCGTAGATTTGAGTTATGTCCTGCAATTTAAATGCTCACACTGGAAAATTTAGTCTATGCACATGTATTGTCACATATGAAATATTTATTTTCTATTTTTGTACTGATTTTTAAAGTTATAATTTCATCTTTTTCCTTCCCTTCATTTTTTTCCTGGTTTGGTCAAACTGTTCATCATTCAATCCTTTCCTCTTTCTCTGGAAATCCTGACAAACTTGATTTTACTAATTGCTACTGCCTGCATGCATAATCAAATACATGTAACTCCAAAATTCCCTGAAATAAGATACCAACTCTCTTCTCCACCATGATGCAACGTATCCTAAACTGTGTCCCACAAATGTCTACTTTTCCTCTCTTTCCTTCCCCACTTTAATAAAATAAAGGCTCTCTCTTATCTTTCCCTTCTCCTAAGCATTTTGAAATTCTTTTATTTCACTCACACAGTAGGTTTTGCAGAGATCATTTATACTTATTAAAATTTCCCTTAGAGTATCTCTCTACTTTCAGTATTATTCCTTAACACTTACTTTTCTTCATTCATTTATATTTAATTTATTAACACAAGTGGACACACATGCACGGAGACACACACAAAATAGAATGCACTGCTCACTTCAACTTGAGGTCTATGGGTACATCTCCTGATTGATTAAATTCTTGTCAATTATTTTCCTTAGACCCTATACATGGGTAATATGGCAGTCGTTAAGGCTCCTTCATAAATATTCAGGTTCTCTTCCTCCCAGACATGTCATAGAGTTATACCACCCTGCTTCCTTTAAATTGAGTCATGGACACATGACTCGCTTTGGCCAATGAAATGCAAATGGTGGTGATGTGTTACTTCCAGGCTCATTCCCTTCCCACTAGACAGTGGTCATGAAAGCATTCAAATATATCTTCCATTAACCAGGGTTCCTGAGCACAGGCTCACACTAACCCGTGTGAAATGTATAGCAAGAATATGAAATAAGCTTTCTTTGTGTTAAGCTAGGAAGATCTGGAGATTTTTAATACAGCATAGCCCACATTGTCCTGATTGTCATATATACTCTGAAATCTTTCATAGTCTCTGGTAGTTCTTTTTCCTTAACAGGAGAATGATTCCTAGGCTGGGTATAAGTTTGTTGATACAATCCTTTACTTTGTCATTTGTAAATGTTATTCCACTCTTTTGTGACTTCTGTGATTAAACATAGAAGTTTGGTCTCAATCTGGTTCTTGGTAATATATCTGTTCTGTATGTCTGAGAACGTTTTATTTTCAGTTGATTATTGCCTCTTCTCTATTTGTTCTATTTTTATCTTCTAGCATGCCTAACCCATGTTAGGGTTCCTAATGTCATTTATCCTTCCCCTCATGGCCCTCACTCTGTATTTTTGCACTGTGCTTTGATGTGTTCCTTGAAATTTATCTTCCAGGTCATTAATTGGAATCTCTACACACCAGTCTTCTAATTATGCAGATGAAAAAACTATGGCTTTAGATCCAATAAGTTTTTGTCTCCACTGTATTTAAATCTCCTTAAGTGTTATTAACTCAAGTGTTAATCATCTCCTCCAGTAGCTCTATTACACTGGCCATGTGCTTGTTCTGGTTTTTTCCTCTCGTCTCTGAACCTCCCTTAGATGCATCACATATTACATTTCTTCAATGGCACACTGACAATTCTTTTTTTTTTTTTTTTTTGAAGTATCCTAAAAAGCAGGAAAGCTGCAAGCAGAAGAGGGTGAAAGAATCTCTCCCACACCTCCAGCCCCGGAACCCACAGTATAAAAGCAGGCTCAGTCCTCTGCTGAAGAATCTTTCATGCTCTCTGATCCCCTACACTCAAGTCTCAGAGGCAGGAAAGTCTCAGCCCATCCATAATCCTCCTTGGCATCTTAATGGTCAGGGAAACCATGGAATTACAGAATTCTCCGTGCACAGTGGTTTTCCAACTCCAGGAATAAGCCTAATCCTCCCGAAGGAAAACTCGGCACAAGTATTCTCTGAGAGTCCAACTCACACCTGAACCCAGCTGCCCACAGATCACAGCTGCCATCCAGCTTCAGAGAGGTACGAGGTTTATGGTTGGTGGATAAGGGCATCCGAACCAAGTGGGGATCATCCTTTTCTCAGCATCTTCAACTTTCCTTATCATTCAAGTCTCAGTTTAGAAGTCACTGCCTTGAAAGAGGCATCCTCTGATCACCCATTCTAAGGAATCCACTCCCGCTTCTCAATTGCTACGTCATTATGCTATATTATCTGCTTTTATCTTGTTTACCTGTGAATGTATCTACTGACTGTTTTTTCTTGAAAGGACTGTAATATTTTTCTTAGAATTCAGAAATTTTACTTAGAACCAATGGATTCTTTTGTTAAGTATAAACACATGGGTGAGAGTAGAAGGGCATATACTGGTATACACGTCTGTAGCCATTGGGGTTTATCATCTGAAGGCATTAAACCATGTCCTACTGAACGATGGAGACCCTGGGAAGGCCAGAGGACCGGGTAAGCAAAGTTTGGTTAAGGGGCTCCCACTGTAACACAATTATTCCAATTCACTGAGATGATGAGACTGGAAATCAGCCCTATCTTCAGAAAGTTCTATCTGAAATTCACCAACTAGAAATATATAAAAATGTACTTTGGAAGGAACAATTTAACTATAATTCAACTTATGGTCCTGAATTAGCCGTACCAGCTCCAGGCAAAGACATTTGCACAGGGTGCAAAAGCACTTTAAGGATAAATGAAATTTCAATTGTATTAAGAATGGAACCACAGTAAAAACATTATACTGAAATTATCTTTTTTTCCTGCCTAGTGCCCTCCGCTTTGATAACCTCAAATCATAAAGGACATGACAAAACCTTTTTCTAAACAGGTAGTAAAACTGATGTGTTATTTTTGTGCTCAGCATTATAAAATACTAGAAATAATAGGCTACTTAGTTGAGAAATAAAAACAGTTGAGAAATAAAAATCCATCTAAAGAGACAAGGTAGCCTCATAGAAAATAGTGAAAGGTGCAAGACAAAATACAGAACATTTCTCCCAGTTAATAAGGGTCCTCTCTCAGTGAACTTAAAATTGTAAAATAGTCTTTAAAAACAAAAATTTTTATATAAATAATCTTTTATATTCACTGCCGAACAAGATTAAAAGCCAGTAATTATACCATACAGTGTTTTTAAAGAGCTGTAGTTGCTACAGCAACAATTTTTCAAAATGCTTCACCAATATATAATAGAGAACCTATGCTTCATGATCATCAGAAAAGTGACTAAACTGTAACCCCAATCTGGTGTCTCCCAATTTCCACTGACATATACACAATTTAACCGCAGCATACTTTCTAATTACCTTGATTCCCAGACAAATTCCCTTAGAGTTCACCAAAATAAGTATATTCATTTACATCGTCTCCGTGTTCCCAGTTTATGTCACTCAACTCTTTCTGCAAATCTAGTAAGCCACACATTATTTGGCTTTTGCCACTTGTATGAAAAATGGGAACATTCTGACTCCGCTCAAGTATTAATAGATTTTAGCTTCTTTCTATTTCTCAAGCATTTTAGTGGCTTGTCTTGACAGTCTTACAGAAAATGCACTTTGAAAAAATGTATTATCTGTGACTCAACCGCACTGACTTCCTTATTAAAGCCATTACCAAACCAATACTGCTACGGGCAAAAAGATAAAGTGTTTAAAATGCAACTCTTAGCAATACTGTGCTTGGCTTTAACGTATGCTAAAAGAAACCAAGTTATCCTTATTAACGGGGATAATTTAAGGTAGCATCAGAAAAACCACCATCTAGCTAATTTATCTGCTGCCCCCTCATCATTTCCCTCAATGACAACCAGGGTTTTTTCCGACAGATTTAGACACGGAGAAGTCATAAATTAGCTAAGAATCCACACGCTAAAAAAGAGAACAGAAAGGCTGAGATATTACTGCAGCAGGTACAACTCTACTCCAGACTCTCCTGCATTTGGAAGATAAAAGGAAGAGAACTGCTAGAAGCTTTCAGACCCATCCACCAGATAATCATGATACAAGTGTGTAAACAGGGTCCATTTCAACAGCCATTCACTCAAGTGCAACGTGGCTGCCAAATTCTTCCCTCCCAGGAAATACTTTATGAATAGCAAATAATGAATTGTTTGGAAAACCTGTCTCTAACAAGCCCATGATGTCAGTCATGAGTATTTAGGGTCTCCGTCTTTCTAGATAAGAGGCCGCCTGAGAAATTCTGACATTAGAACTTGCAGGCTCCAGAGGGCCTGTGGAGAAGATCTGAAGTGATGAACCCTGTGCACCCTACCTTCGAGGGTGGGGGCCTGGGGGGGAGATACTCTTTCCAAGTAGCTGTGAAAGGCTCCCTCGATTTCCATTTCCAACATTATGACAGACTGCATACCCTGAAAAACCCACCTGATTGAAAGAGCTAAAACACTGGATAAAATATTTAAAACAGGCTTTGTGACAAGTGTTGCTGAACTGGCAGAAAGAGAGAGACTCCTGAAGTGCCAACAATAAAATGTAACTCAGGGGTGAGTGAGAGTTAAAGCAACCCTCCACTACCAAGTCTCCGCCCAGCTGGGGACCTAGCGCTTCCCGGCGGTGGCACAGGGCTCCACGCGGGACACTCAAGCCCGGGACTCTTCCGAGGTGGGTGACTTCACGGAAGGCGACCTCATTCCTCTGGAGAAGGTGCCATCTCAAAGCTCACTCATCCCTCATTGTAAGGTCACAAAAAAATATAAAAAGAGGTGTAATACTAGTTTCCTATTGCTGCTCTAACAAGCTACCACAAACTTAGTTGCTTCCAACACAAAATTATTATTTTAGAAATCTGGAGGTCAGAAATCTAAAAGCAAGATATTGCCAGGGATGAATTCCAACTGAAGTTTGCAAGAGAGAACTTGTCTCCTTGCCTTTTCCAACTTCTAGAGACCAACTATATTTCTTAGCTCCTTCACTCTGACCTCCCTCTTCCAACTCCACATCTCCTACTTTCTAGCTGACTCCACCTGTGTCTCTCTTATAAAGCCTCTTGTATTATCATACCACCATAATAATCCAGGATAATCTCCCATCTCAATATCCTTAACAAGATCACATCTGCAAAGCCTCTTCTGCCATATAAGGTAACATTCATAATTTCCAGGGATGAAGACATGGACATTTGGGGGGTATTATCTAGCCTACCACAGGGTATCCAAGGGGAAGTTTGTCATTTTTTGAGTTAAAGGAAAATAAATCTCCTTTGAGGTTTATTCCTCTTCTCAGTGGTATGCAGCTTGAATTTATGCTATTGATGTAGTCCAAAATATTTCAGAGAGGTTAGTTGAAAGTGGTCCCAGGTAGGTAGTGGCTACAACTGACTGGACGTAGTAAATGCACATCCTCTCTGGAGCACGGACCTCACCCCATGCCTCAAAAGCACTCGTCTGGCAAACACCTGAGCAGCTCACAGACAAGTCACAATATAAAGGAAACGAAGAGTCAGAAAAAGTCTACAGAAACAACATCCAGCAAAAATCAGACCAGAAAAATCTCAAAATATAAAACCACATTTAGTATGTTAAATATTTAATTTGTTAAAAATACAAAAAGTGTAAGTATGAAAAAGGAATGAAGAACCATAAAGAATACCCAAGCAGACCCTTGAAGAACTTTAGAAATAAAAAATACAATTAAAATTAAAAGCTCAAGGCTTTGCTGGTGGTGCAGTGGTTGAGAGTCCACCTGCCGATGCAGGGGACACGGGTTCGTGCCCCGGTCCGGGAGGATCCCGCATGCTGCGGAGCGGCTGGGCCCGTGAGCCATGGCCGCTGAGCCTGCGCGTCCGGAGCCTGTGCTCTGCGGCGGGAGAGACAGCAGCAGTGAGAGGCCCGCGTACCGCAAAAAAAAAAAAATTAAAAACTCAGAGGATGGATTAAACAGCAAATTAGACATAATTGAAAAAAACAGTGAACTAGAAATCTGAAAATATTACACAGAAGGCAGCTCAAAGACAAGACACAAAAAGTACAAAAGTGATTGACAGGATGAACAAACTAGTAAGTTCTAAAATTCATTTAGCTGGAATTTAAGAGTAAATAGAATGGAAAAAAGAATACACAAAGATGTTGGCTGAGAATTTTCTAGGTCTTGTGATAGAAATAAATCCTCATGTTGATAATAATTGCCAAGGGACTTCCCTGGTGGTCCAGTAGTTAAGACTCCATGCCCCCAATGCAGGGGGGCCCAGGTTTGATCCCTGGTCAGGGAACTAGATCCCGCATGCCGCAACTAAAAGATCCCACATGCCGCAACTAAAGGATCCCACATGCCGCAACTAAGACCCGGTGCAGCCAAATAAATATTTTTAAAATATTATAATAAATGCCAAAAGAATTAAAAATAAATCTATACCTAGATACACAACAGTGAACTGAAGAGCATTACAGAAAAAGAAAAGATCTAAAAAGCAGTCAGAGAGAAAAAAAAAATGACCATCTTCCAAATAATGGCCATTTGACTGATGGCTTGACTTCTCCAAAATAAGTCAGAGCTGTAATATTTTATTTTAATGTGCTAACATCAGTGTCAACCTAAAATTCCATAAGCAATGAAATTAATCTTCACAATTAAGAGCCAAAATAAAGACACTTTCAGATATTAATAAATGAAAACTATTTATCACCAATGGATCCTTACTGAAAGAACTTCTAAAGAATATACTTCATGAAGAAGCAATGAGCCCAGATAGAACAGTTTAAGTATAGGGAGGAATGCTGCTATGAACATTAGGGTGCACGTATCTTTTTGAACTAGTGTTTTTATTTTTGTGGATATGTACCCAAGAGTGCAATTGCTGGGTCATATGGTAACTCTATTTTCAGTTTTCTGAGAAACCTCAATACTGTTTCCCACAGTGGCTACATCAATTTACATTCCCATCAACAGTGTATTAGGATTCTCTTTTCTCCAGATCCTCACCAACATTTGTTCTTTGTGTTCTTTTTGATGATATTTCATTGACATGTGAGGTGATATCTCATTGTGGTTTTGACTTGCATTTCCCGAATGATTAGCCATGGTGAGCATTTTTTCATGTGTGTTCGTCACCTGTGTTTCCTCTTTGAAAAAATGTCTATTCAGTTCTTCTGCCCATTTTTAATCAGGTTGTTTGTTTTCTTCATGTTGAGTTATATGAGCTGTTTATATCTATTGGATATTAATCTCTTATTGGTCATATCATTTGCAAATAGTTCCTTCCATTCAGTAGGTTTTCTTTGCATTTTGATGGTTTCCTTCGCCATGCAAAAGTTTTTAAGTTTAATTAGGCTCCATTTGTTTATTTTTGCTTTTATTTCCTTCACTTTAGGAGATGGGTCCAAAAAAATATTATGCATTTTATGTCAAAGAGTGTTCTGCCAATGTTCTTCTCCAGGAGTTTTATTATAGTACCTGGTTTTACATTTAAGTCTTTAATCCATTTTGAGTTTATTTTTGTATATGGTGATAGAGGATATTCTAATTTCATTCATTTACATGTGGCTATCCAGTTTTCCCAACACCACTTATTGAAGAGACTTTCTTTCCTCCATTGTAGTCTTGCCTCCTTTATCATAATTGACCATAGTGCATGGGTTTATTTCTGAACTTTCTATCCTGTTCCATTGACTTATGTGGCTGTTTCTGTGCCAGTACCATACTGTTTTGATTACCATAGCTTTTTAGTACAGTCTGAAGTCAGGGTGCCTGATTCCTCCAGTTTCGTGTTTCTTTCTCAAGATTGCTTTGGCTATTTGGGGTCTTTTCTATTTCCATACAAATTTTAAAATTTTTTGTTCTAGTTCTGTGAAAAATACCATTGGTATTTTACTAGGGATTGCATTCAATTTGCAATTGCCAAGATATGGAAGCAACCTAAGTGTCCATCAACACATGAATGGATAAAGAAGATGTGGTGTGTGTGTATATATATATATATTTATATATATACACACACACACACACACACACACACACACACAATGGAATATTACTCAGCCATAAAAAATGACATAATGCAATTTGCAGCAACATGGATGGACCTAGAGATTATCATACTAAGTGAAGTAAGCCAGACAGACAAACACTGTGTGATATCACTTATATGTGGAATCTAAAAAATACAACAAACAAACTAGTAAATATAGCAAAAAAAAAAAGCAGACTCACAGATATAGAGAACTAGTGGTTACCAGTGGGGAGAGGGAAGGAGGGAGGGGCAATATAGGGGTGGGGGAATTAAGAAGTACAAACTATTAGGTGTAAAATAAGCTACAAGGATATATTGTACAACATGGAGAATATAGCGAATATTTTATAATAACTATAAATGAAATATAACCTTTAAAAATTGTGAATCACTGTATTGTACACCTGTAACTTGTATGATGTTGTATATCAACTATACTTAAATAACAAAATAAAAATAAAAAGAATTGGTATATTATAGGTATTGACCAATCAGAATAGATCTGCCAACCAATCAAAACTATGCCAGTCATAACCAGTATGTCCACTGGGATCATACTGAGCAGAGAGCCCTGAGTCCAGCTAGATGCTCTTTTCATAAGTCACATCTAAAACATACGGACACATAAATGTTGAGAACTGAGAAGTGGAAGAAGAGGCACTTGATAAACATCAAAGAAAAGAAAGTTGTTAGGTGATATTAGTATCAGACAAAATAGATTTTAGGACAAAAAACACTACCAGGGCTAGACAGGCACCATATAATTATGAAAAATATAGGAGCGTGTTGCCACTTCTGCCTTCTCACCGCAGCAAAGCTATTCATCCTGTCCCACTGAGGTCAGCAGTTTAGCCACACACGTACTCTGAGGTTTGGGAGGAATCCCTTACCCATTTGTTAATACAGCCATGGGGTTTTTCATTTCTTGTCTTTATTAGTCACTTTGGCTTGTAAGAGGAGTTTGGGGAAAGTTTTTAAATTAAGTTGTCATCATACTCATGTTTAAATTATATTCATTTTGAAATTACTGGTTTCCTACCTCACTGTCAAATCATCTTTCCCAATAGTTTGTAGCATTTTATTTGCCCTTCACCAAGTGTCTGTCTTGTAGCACAAAGGTAGCACCCCAATCTACACGAACTATACTTGTGATTAGAATGTACTCCCCGGGCTGAGGCTTGAGGGGGACTCCCTGAAAAGCCACTGGTCCTATTCAATCTGCTATCTTTACTCCACAGTTCACGTGCTTGCCAAATAAGGACACGCTGTGCTCTGCTCTTCAGAAGGTAGTTAGCTAAAAAGGAATTGAAATCCAAGAACTAGAAGGGCAAGAACAGTTTACTGTTTATAGTTTCCATAAAGAGAAATGCTTTGTGTAGACGCCAGCAATTATTCTGTATATTTTACTGTAATGCAGGCAGCCAAGCCTGGGTAGTTAAGGCAATAAAGGGAAATGAATAAATCCCCGTCCTATTATTATCTTTCAGATCCTACGGATCGGTAAAAGTTGTCGGGGCAGGTGGGGGGGGGGGGGTAATGTTCGTCAAATAACTTTAGAAGGAAACGTTAATGCCCCAGAAGTTCTGGAGCCATTTAATTCCTCCGATGCTTGCTGTGTCAATCACACTTTACCCAGTTAACAGAAGGCTCAATGTGTTTTTCACATGTGACTAAGTAGAAAATTTAACTTTTAGAATTATGCTGATTGACAAACAACTTTTCTAGGATTATTCCTGTTTGTAAACAATTAATCTTTCATTGCATGAGGATGAGTATTATAGAAAACCAGGTGAGGTACAAATTAATCTCAGAAAGTAGATCAGTAGCTGTCTGGGAATAGGGGCAGGACAGAGAGGCAGTGGGAAGGATTACAGTGAGGCACAAGGAGACTCCAGAGTGATGAACATGTTCATTTTCTTGGCTGTGATGATGGTTTCATGGATGTACCTACATTAAAACTTCCCAAATTGTACACTTTAAATGTGTGCAATTTATTGCATGTCAATTATACCTCAATAAAGTGATTTAAAAGAAAAGGAATGGTGGATGGGAATGTACCACTTTGTAACCCTAAATGAAATGACATCAGGCAATCATCATCAGTGGAAGGCTGTCAGCACCTGGGACGACTCCACCTCAGCATCACTCAAGGTAGGACACTGGCCTCTTTGTGAAACACCCAGGAACACCTTGGAATATTCTTGGCCAAAAATTTGAACCTAAATATAATCAAGCCTCTAGTCTAGAGCTAACTTCCACTTTTACGAACGAGAAATGGAGGATCAAGTTAAATGAAACAAGGAAGCAAAAAGACAAATCCAGACTGTGGAACATTCTGTAAGACAAGTAACCCGATTTCTGCACAAATCGATGGCTGAGAAAGAAGGGGCTTGAGGAGGAGAAGGGTCTGCTCTAGATTTAAAAAAACCAAAAAGGCTTAAGGGATTTAACTAAATGCAACCTGCAGAATTTATAGTGAGACACTATTTCCCCAGGCTTTGGGACCACTGGAATAATTTGATTATGGACTGGGTATCAGATAATACCAAGGAGTTACTGCCAGTTTTGTCATGTATACTACATACTATATAACATGGCATGTAAGAAAATGTCCTGGGGGCTTCCCTGGTGGCACAGTGGTTGAGAGTCCGCCTGCCGATGCAGGGGACAAGGGTTCGTGCCCTGGTCCAGGAAGATCCCACATGCCGCGGAGCGGCTGGGCCCGTGAGCCATGGCCGCTGAGCCTGTGCGTCCGGAGCCTGTGCTCCACAAGGGAGAGGCCACAACAGTGAGAGGCCCGCGTACCGCAAAAAAAAAAAAAAAAAAAAAATGTCCTGGGAGTTCCTTGGTGGTCTAGTGGTTAGGATTCCAGACTTTCACTGCCGTGGCCCAGCGACCCGGCTTCAATCCCTGGTTAGGGAACTGAGATTCCACAAGCCACATGGCACAGGCCAAAAAAAAAGAAAGAAAAAAGAAAATGTCCTTTGATTCATTTTTAAAGACATAGGTATGAATAACATGTCGTCTGAGATTTTTCTTTAACATACTTAAAAGATTTTTAAAAAAAGGAAAACCAAAACAAAAAGGTAGATAAATGTGGCAAAGTCTTGATGATCAGATAGATCTGGCTGATAGCTAGGTGTTGTTCTCTATACTAAAGTTATTTTTGTGTTTGTTTGAAATGTTCAGAACAGTTTAATGAAATCAATTTCTTCATGAAACTGAGAATTCACCAATATTATGAAATTATCTGAACTCTTCAAGAACATATATAGCCACCTAGCTTGTTATACTGAAATTCTGACTGACAGACCATACAAGTAAAGAATACTTGAATAGCCATTACCGTATTCAATCGATGTGCTGATCTGAGAATACTTAACAGTCTGATCACAGGAGTGGATACAGACCTTTAGAAGTTCAACAATCATTGTCCAGAATGGGCATAAAAGCTTACTGTTCAACAAATGTACTCTCATGCATGTCAGTAGTAATACCTGCTCCCAACTTTTAACTCCTACTGCGTGCCAGACACTGGGCAGTGTAGTGGGCACTCACATATATTATTTCTGATTCATCCTACGATCTCAAAAGGTTGCTATTATTATCACCACTTTACAGACAAGAAAAAAGATTCGGAAAGTAACTTGCCCAAGGGCACACTTCCCAGGTCTCTTTGAATACTAAAACCAGAGTCATTCCACCTACCCACAGCCTAAGAATTATGCCACACTTTATTTCCTACAAATGTACATGTACTGATTATGTAGATTCCAATATGATTCTTGCCAAAGAAATAAACGAAGATGACCCACTGGCAGAAGGCTGCAAAAAGTTCAGGGGATTTTGATCCATTTTCAAATTTGTCCAAATGGACAGTGTAGCACTGTGTGGTGTCCTGTCACCAGTCCTACCGGGATTCAAACTCCAGCTCTGCCACTTACAACCTAAGTGACCTTTGGCCACTTAACTCCTGAGTCTGTTTTGACACAACTGAAATGTGACAGTAATACCAAAAAGAGCAATTGATGAAAAGCTCCTAATTTAGTGCCTGGGACGTAGCTGGATTCGAAATGTGAGCACCCTTCTCTCACCCACCTTTTATGATTTGTGCATAGAGAAAACTTCCAAATATAACTTTCTTTGAAGGTTAACCTCATTGCCGTTAGCGGAAAAGAACCATCTATTGCCTGATATATTGCTTTTCTTGGCCCAAGGCACGGTTGCCGTGAATCTTTCCATCTACAATTCTATGTTTTAACTTAAACATGATACGTAAGTCAGGACTGTACTGCTGTTCTCAAGAGTGGCTGGCAGTGGGCAGCAGAATTTACCTTCAACACAATGTCACTTAAAAAGCTGCTTTAGGAGAAACTGCTCCATCCGCAGTGTTTGCATCCTGCCTTGCACCCTTCCCCATGAGCAGACACTTTGGCTAAGTCAGATAAACTCTGCTGCATACTGGCTTTATTCACTGAGAGTCAAGATAGCCTTGACAGGTGGAAAAAAAGAGCTGACAATCATTTGGAGGAAGACTTTTTTTTAAATTAGAGGCTTTTTATTATGCTATAGCTATGTAGCATTGAGTTTTGGTATCTAAGATTCTAACCTGTATATACCCTTCCAAAGACCTCTAGATGTTTTATGAGTTAATATTTAGACCAATATTCCTCCACGGGAAAACACCCTGAGGATGAAGACTCTTTGATTGACAGATCCAAAAAGAAAATATATAGCTTTATAGAAGAATATCTGTGAGCTTTATTTACTAGCAACCCATATGATGCACAATTTGGCCAAAAAGTTAAAAGTAAATTACTTTAAAATAAATCTAGGACATCGTCCACTCTCATCCCTGAAGAAGTACTCATGTTCAAAATATATCAAATTTTCTGCTTTTAATTAGTTGCCATTTTGATGTCAACCTCCAGACAGCATGAAAGTGATCAGCTCACAGAAAACTGAGCATGACAAAAATCAAGGCATCTGAAACACAAAACGCCACCTTCTTGACTTTTGAAATTCCCAGCTCTTACTGTCATATGTAGAATGGGAAGCGGAAGGAGATGAAAGACAATTACAGACTCCCCTTCCACTCTCAAGAAAGGCTCTCCATTTTCACAGCTCCAGTAAGCCGGCCAACAGAGGTTTCACTCAAGAGAATTAAGACCTGCTATATGCAGTGAGTAAATCTTACAAGTTCTTTAAGGGATGCTCGAGAAACCTGGATATGTTATTTAGCCCTAACAGCTGCCAATATTTACATCTGAAGTCATCACTCACCAGGGATTGAGAAAAATCAAGATAAGACAAGAGTTTTTGAATTGCAGACAGGGGGCAGGATAAAGAGTTTGCATGTTATATGGACTGATAGCCCCAGAGTACATTGAAGCCCCTGTGGATTTTTGTAGACTTGGAAAATAAATAAAATAATCCCATGGACCTTAGCTATATACAGTAGAGAGGAATACAAAAACAATGGTGTAGAAATCCCACGATGAAATGTGTTAGGGAAAAATTTGGCAAACAATATGATGGAGAAAGGGAACCCTCAAACTGTAATCATTCGTTCATCACTGGAAGAGTGACTGTCAACTTCTATGTACATAAAAATCATAATGGCAATGGGTGGTTGTTAAAGATTTTGAATCTAGGAAGCCAGCTTCAGAGGCTGTGACTTAGAAAGCCTTGGAAAGGACCCTGGGAATCTGAATTTTTAATAAGCACTGCAAGTAATGACAATGCACATGGTCTGAAAACTGTACTTTGAGAAACACTTCAATAAAGGAGAAAAAGAAAAAACAACACAAACTCGACTCTCAGAAACTAGAAAACCAGATAAAACCCCAAATTTCACATACATATGGAAGAGCTGCCGCTAGCAGTGAAAATCAAAGCACTAAGTCTGAAGAAGCGAAGCAGGGAGCAGAGGCAGAGCTCAGAGCCATCACGGTCTACTTCCGAAACCTGAGGGACACATACTGAGGTGCAAAATCTAAGTCCCTTTTTTTTGTCTTTGTTTTGTTTGTTTTTGGCCGCACTACACAGCATGTGGGATCTTAGTTCCCCAACCAAGGATTGAACCCAGGCTCCCTGCAGTGGAAGCACAGAGTCTTAACCACTGGACCACCAGGAAATTCCCATCTAAGTCCCTTTTTTTTGAAAAGGAAGAGCAGGATGTAGAGGTAAGTGCCAGGAGTTTACTGGACTGGATGTGGCTCTAAGACGAAAGAGGATAGAGCCCCTTAGATGAGCTAGATCTGCAAGCAGTACTGGCTTCCAGGAGGGAAAGAGAAACTTTGAAAAGGGGAGGAGGTTCACTAACCACCTATTTACGCTGACTTGCAAACAGTAAAGTTTAAGCAAACTCACACACACAAAAATGCTGGATGAAGAAAATGCCATCTAATCTTAACAGGGCCTTGACCTCTCCCCAGTTTAATCATCCTGCAACCTCTGTTCCAGAAAACCGTCACCTCTTTCAAACAGAATAATTAGAAAGCAAATCAGGATCTACTGAAAGGTGTCGTAAGCAAAAAGGAACAAGAAAAGCAAGAAACAGCTCTCACTAGAAACCTCTGGCCGTGAAGCAGATGAAAACTGCCACCAAATCTTTTGCCATGAATTTTTAAATCTTAGAAAAGCAACTGCCTCTAAGAAACAAGGGCACAGTGCAGAGATGAAAGACTCATGTAGAGATGGAGGAAAAATTAGGGGGAGAGGAAACATGACCAGCAGAGTTAGAGAATGAGAGGAGAGGGTCAGGGGTGGTAATCTCACCATGAGAGAAGTCGAAGCAAGACTGAAAGAATCATAAGGAGAATGGACACAGTTGAAAATACAGAAAGAGATATAAAGAGTAGAAATGAGAAACTAAAAAAAAAAAATGAAATGCAAGTAAATGTTTTAAAAGAATTAGAAATAAACTGACAGTTACTATGGGATGGCATAAGCCTAACTTGCTACTCAAAGGTGGGGAATACAAGGTAGAGCTGAGCACTTAGAGCCATAACGTAAGAATGTCCATCAACAGATGAATGGATAACAAAGATGCGGTACGAAGATGTGGTATATATATACCATGGAATACTACTCAGCCATAAAAAAGAATGAAATAATGCCATTTGCGGCAACATGGATGGATCTAGAGATTACCATACTAAGTAAGGCAGACAAAGACAAAATCATTTGATATCACTTATATGCGGAATCTAAAAAAATAAAATGACAGAAATGAACTTATTTACAAAACAGAAACAGACTCACAGACTTAGAGCATGAACTTATGGTAACCAGGGAAAAGGATGGGGGGGGAGAGATAGACTGGGAGTTTGGGATTGACATGTACACACTGCTATATTTAAAATAGATAACAAGGACCTACTGCATAGCACAGGGAACTCTGCTCAATACCCCATAATAACCTAAATCAGAAAAGAATTTGAAAAAGAATATACATGTATATGTATAACTGAATCACTGTGCTGTGCACCTGAAACTAACAATAGAGTTAATCAACTATGCTCCAATATAAAATTTAAAAAAAATTTTTTAATTCCTGAATGAAAAACATGAAGGTATACTGAAAGGGTACATCATGTCCCAAGACAAACTAACCCAGAAGAGCAAACATCAGAAACAGTCTAGGAAAGTTTGTGTACTTTAAAGATAACGGATCATGTGGGCAGCCAAGAAGAAAAGGTCAAGTTCTAAGAGGATAATAAAATCAGGCTGGCCTCCATCTCCTCCAGATATATTCAACTATATCCTTTCCCACAACTATTCCTTTCTCCCTAAGGCTGAGTGAAATCTCAGGTGAAACCCAAAACTGTCTGGGTTACTCCTGAATAACAAGAAGTTACATCTAATCCCAAGGACATTCCCAGCTCAGTATTTACGTTTTCCAGTCTCATGTAACAGCAAACTTCATTTAAAAATAAATTTCTTGCTATCTATTGAATTTTTAAATTCTTAATTGTTGGAGAGGAAATCATTAATATGGCTCAAATACATAAATAAAATAAAATAATTTTAATAAAAAATAAAAATAAATTTCATCCCAAACCTGCCTGGCTCTGTCCACTTTGAGCCAGAAGCCAATGACGGCAAAGGGAAGGGCAAGGTAGTGTCTTCAATTCCAGGGCCTGGGCTTCTTCTCCTTCACAATTTAGAGCCAACTGTGGCTTCTGGTCCTCTAGGGTTAGCACACAGAAGGGAGAGGAGTGAGCTGGGGGCACAGCATAGTCCTTGCCTGGTACCATCGTGATCTGGGAGCAGCTTCTGGGCTTAGATGGTACCTAAATCTGACATTCTCTCTTAGAACATACTGTCAATTCTTTGGAGACCTTCTCATCACAAGGATTCTCACACCAGCTTTTCCGTTAATACAAGTTATGTCTCTCTGGCCAGGTGCTCATGGTGGGGCAAGGTGACATCACTTACCCCTCAGAGACAGTCCTCTCAGACAGCATCCTTTTCAAAATGGCCCTAGGCTAACATCTTCTCCATGTAAGAGTGGCATCGTAGAGGAGCGGATCTGAGTATTTCCAATTAGTGTGGTCTTCATATTCCAAAACAGAACTCTCAGACTTTTGTGCAGAAAGACTTTCTGAAGGTTGTATTTTTAAGATTCCAAACACTAAGACCGTTAGTTGGTGGGAATGAGGCAGGAAAGATGCTTAAGAAGAAAGACCATTGGTCATAAGCAGCAAGGGGATGCGGGTATTTGGGGCCATATCTGGGGAGATGGAAGAGGTCTCCCATGTGAGAACAGCATGCAGTTGGGAGGCCTATACGACCTTCAAAGGAATTCACATACACCCCACAGTTGGACAGCAACCTCACAGAGGCCCTCCATGGCTAGCAAGTTACCCAGAAAGGCAGTGCCAGCGACCAGTTACACGAGATGGTCTCCGTCTCCCAATTTCACGTCCACATCCACCCCCCCACACACACAGGACATTTAACTAGAAGCAAAATATGTCTCTAACCAGGCAATACCCACCTCCCAACCGCAAGATGCCAAAATTGGAGGAGAAATGCAACAGATCGTGTTGCCACCCCACTCGAGGTCCCCCACCAGGGGAGGGCAGCAGAGGAAACGAGATTTAAATCAGGTAACAACAGGAACCATCACAAGCACACAGAGCAATTATATTCCAGGTACTGTCCTAAGTGCCTTACGTGTCTTACTTTCATCCTCAACGACTATGAGGGTAGATGCAAGTGCTCTTATGTAAAGAACAGGAAATTGAGGGCAGAGAGTTTAGTCTACACACAGCTACGAGCAAAGAACAAAAAGAGTTTCCAGCTCTGCCCCAGGAGTCTATGTTCCTAAGCCCTACCCTCTACTAAAGGAAAAGTCAAGCTCTAAACAGGCAGGACTGGACTTTTACCAACTAAAATTAGTTGGGGAAGCAAGTAGACCTGCCTCAGCCTAGATGGCAAATGGGCAAGACGGGCTTTCCCAGCCCCTACCTTGCTCTTACCCCCACAGTTGCCGTCTGATTTGGGAGCGGTCAACCACGGTCATACATCTGCTGGTCCAAAACCAGCCACTGTGATGCCAGATGTCTGCCTGCATCTCTACCTGCAGCCTTTTCTCAGGTCCCTTCTTGCTCTGACACCTACTCCCACACCAGGTGCATCTCCTAAATCCTGTCACCTTGCTTAGACGCCACCTGACTGCCTGTCACCTTCCTCTGCAGCCCCATCTCCTCCTGCTGTGTCTAATTTTCAGGCCCCTCCTCCCCCCCTAAACTACTCTGTCGTATCACCTCAAGGTCCTGACCCTATCATTTTATATCTCCAATTTCCTCTCCTTTTCAATGCTAAGAATTCTGGATTTACTACCCATCAGCCTATAGCATAAAAACACTAGAGAACTAGAAGTGAAGACAAATTTGGAGGTCAGAAGAAGGACTCGACCTAGATCCCAGCTCTGGAATTCAGCAGGATTTGTGAGCAGTAAATAAGAGCCCAAAGACCTCTCCCAAGACCCAGTACATCAGGCAGACACCACAATTCCCGAAGCTTCGCTTTTATGGTTGTATCAGAAGCAAATTTCCCCTGAATGCTGGATGCGCCTTAGAGCACACCTCTAACACACAGAGACCCAGACCCTCAGAATGCTCGAGTTGTATTTACACAGAAAATGTAATAAAGGGAATCTCCCTCAACTCACTGGCATGCACGCATATGTAGGGTGTTCATTTTTTTGGTTAAATTATGTACAGTTCTGGACTTTCCTGGTGGTGCAGTGGTTAAGAATCCGTCTGCCAATGCAGGGGACATGGGTTCGAGCCCTGGTCCGGGAAGATCCCACATGCCAAGGAGGAACTAAGCCCGTGCACCACAACTACTGAGCCCACATGCCACAACTACTGAGGTCCGTGCACCTAGAGCCCGTGCTCCGCGACAAGAGAAGCCACTGCAATGAGAAGCCCACGCACCGCAACAAAGAGTAGCCCCGCTAGCGGCAGCTAGAGAGAGTCCGCGTGCAGCAATGAAGACCCAACGCAGCCAAAAAATTTTTAAAAAACTATGTACAGTTCTGGGAAAACTATAGGAATTACAGCTTGTCTACTACTTCTTGAAACCGAAAAGCTTGTCGTGTCTTCTTAGAGCCCGCCCCCACGGAGATACTATGGAAATTGGCTTCTGTTTCAAAACCACTCTTCTGATGTGCTCAGTACCCAAACTCCTTCCCCCAATATCCTTTGTTACAGCTCATGCCTGAAACTTAAATGTGCATCCTAACTCAGGACATACCTGGGGTGTCTGAATTTGCATAATCATGTTAGGAAATCTTTCCTATAAGGACATGTACAGGCCTCATGGCTTATCTCCACTAATTCAACACTAAAGATGTTCTCCTGCAGTACAGATCCAGCTCTGTTCATTAGAAAGTAGGTCACCTGGCTGCCCTACTGAGTTCCTCACAGCCAGTCGGAGAGAAGGCAGAAATGACTCAGCATTCAGCCTGGTCTAAAATGGTCCAGACGTCTGCTTTCTAAGGCAAATCCCAGTACCCTCATAGCTACACCTAGACTTTTCACAATACTTACAGCTAAATGCATTCCAACCTCATTATGGAGCTATCAACTGGAGCCAAGTACTTGTATTACCTCAGGAACATGGTATTTCCCTTTCCAAATAGTAAGTTATATGCTTCCTCGTAAATAAGGCAGACATTAAAATAAACAAATTGGTGGGCTTCCCTGGTGGTGCAGTGGTTAAGAATCCGTCTGCCAATGCAGGGGACATGGGTTCAAGCCCTGGTCCGGCAAGATCCCACATGCCGTGGAGCAACTAAGCCCATGCACCACAACTATTGAGCCCGCGTGCTGCAACTACTGAAGCCCGTGCACCTAGAGTCCGTGCTCCGCAACAAGAGAAGCCACCGCAATGAGAAGCCTGTGCACTGCAAGGAAGAGTAGCCCCCGTTTGCCACAACTAGAGAAAGTCCGTGTGCAGCAACGAAGGCCCAACACAGCCAAAAATAAATAAATAAATAAAATAAATTTTTTAAAATAAATAAATAAATAATTGGTGATATCTCCTTAATTGTACCACAGAGTAAATATTGAGCACTGCATCCCACATCTAACAAATTAGCATCGCCAATTTGGCAGAGAATTTTAGCTTTGTGATTGTTCTATGTAACTACCGTTTCTTAGGCTCTAGGGAGAAAAAAGCAGACCCCACTATGCCTGTCAGAATATGAGTCAGTGATAAAGATCCTTTTCCTTGATACATGCACAGCAGGTCCTGAACTGCTGAAACTCTAAGGAAACTTCTTGAATACGCTGGTTCTCTCCATGTGATTTTTAAGACATGCAATGCACTGTTCGTTTTATCATAAGCTATCCGAGCCATAGCTCTTATCTCATAAAGATTCTTGTCAGTACGACATAACTCAGTTTATGACCTGAAAGGCGTGCAAATAATTCAGATGTCCATATAAACAGTTATTACAAACATCTTTAGATTTTAAGTGATTTTCACAAACATTGACCCAAATCCTAGTACATTCCTGAAAATTGCCGTTTCTTTCTGAAAATAAAAAATGTATGTCAGTCAAGAAGAAAGAAAGATATCATTAAAGGAAAAAAGTACAAGCGAAAAGTCTTATGATATTTAGAGTTATTTTACTGGTGTCAGGTAATTACAAACTAGGTATGAAGGAAGAGTAACTTACTTGATGGTTACTAAGTTTCATTAACATTACAAGGTAAACAATGGAATAACTTACCATTCTACGTTATCTGTTTAGATGAAGTGAGTGTAGCCATGCCTTAGGAAAAAGGATACCTATTAAATACAATCTGAGGATCTCTTCCAGGTTATAAGTATGTATCCTTATCTACTTGGTTCGTTCTTAACTACTTATTTTTTTTTTAATTTTTATTGGAGTATAGTTGATTCACAACACTGTGTTACTTTCTGCATATACATATATCCACTCTTTTTCAGATTCTTTTCCCATATAGGTCATTACAGAGTATTGAGTAGAGGTCCCTGTGCTATATAGCAATCCCACTCCTGGGCATATACCCAGAGAAAACCATAATTCAAAAAGACACATGCACCCCAATATTCACTGCAGCACTATTTACAATAGCCAGGCCATGAAAGCAACCTAAATGTCCATCGATAGATGAATGGATAAAGAAGATGTGGTATGTGTGCATGTGTATACACACATATATATATATGTATGTATACACACACACAATGGAATATTACTCGGCCATAAAAAGGAATGAAATAATGCCATTAGCAGCAACATGGATGGACCTAGAGACTGTCATACTAGGTGAAGTAAGTCAGACAGAGAAAGACAAATATCATATGATATCACTTATATGTGGACTCTAAACAAATGGTACCAATGAACATACGTAATACTTTGTAATTTAATGATGTAACTAGTCCAGGAGCCTCTGGAGCACACTGAGCCTGTCAGCTTACGTGCAAAAGTAGTGCACTTGGATAGTATCCCTCCCTAGCCTCCTATCAGAAGACCAGGACAGGAAAAGCTGCTCCAGCAGCTCTCAGAGGTCATCTTGTGAGAAGAGGGATCTAGACACACCTGATCCTTCCATCTGTTTTACAAACAGGGCTTCCACGTAAGCATGCGCTTGAAGAAAGTTTCCAAAACCAAAATGGGTTCAGAAGCACTCTGGGAGTGAAGTCAGAAAGAGAAAAGCAGATATCATATACCACTGCATATATGTGGAATCTAGAAAAACGGTGTAGATGATCTCATCTGCAAAGCAGAAATAGAAACACGGATGCAGAGAACAAATGTATGGATACCAAGGGTGGGGGGGGGATGGGATGAACTGGGAGATTGGGATTGACATATATGCACTGCTATGTACAAAATAGATAACTAACGAGAACTGACTGTATAGCACAGGGGGAAAAAGTTTTTAATAAATAAAAATAAAATAATTGTGTTGTCTGGAAAAAAATAAAGCACTCTGGGTATTGAACTCAACCGCTTGGTAAACACTGCTGCTTCCACTTTCTCCTTCACGTTTGTCTCCTCTCCCCACTCCTCTTATTTACCACCATAGGTTGGATCAAGGCAATTATCCTTAGAGATAAGTCAAACACCTGACCCTAAAACCCTTCACCTCCTGGGTTACCACCCCCTTAGCAGGATGGCTTACTGTAACCATCTTACTACTTTACCAGGATGGCTTGATTCACGCTTCTGAAGTTAGGGTTTTTATTGAGAAAATTCAAAGATAAATCAATGGTACAGTCAGGCATAAAACATTTAGTCATCAAACCTATATTAATGTTCAAAGGACAAAGATGTTTAAAGTTTTTCCTGTTTTCCTTTGTATTACTAAAGAAAATTTTACATTGCTGATACCTATCGTTAAAATAAGACACTTGGCTCATATCTCACATTAAAACATTTCCTAGGGCTTCTCTGGTGGTGCAGTGGTTGAGAGTCAGTCTGCCGATGCAGGGGACGCGGGTTCGTGCCCCAGTCCGGGAAGATCCCACGTGCCGCGGAGCGGCTGGGCCCATGAGCCATGGCCGCTGAGCCTGCGCGTCCGCAACAGGGGAGGCCCCAACAGTGAGAGGCCCACGTACCACAAAAAAAAAAAAAAAAAAATTCCTAAAAATGTTCCCTTTTAAGCAAACTTTTATTAGTCCACTTAAATATCCTTTCAAAGGATTAGTATGCCTGTGTTAATACTGGTATAATACTATGTAGGAATACTACGTATATACACTAAGAGCTTGAAAAATCATTCTTTCTCACAATAGTGTATATATATCAAGGTGAGAAATGATTTAAAATGTGTGACTAGAAATTGTAAGATTATTAGAATAAGCTTCCTATGCCTTTCACCACTAGAACTCACTGTTTAGATTGAATTCTAGTGTGTGATGAGTTCTGAACAAAATTGCCACTTCTGAGTAGAAAGTACAGACACAGATTCACAATTATTCCATATATAACCATTTGAAAAGCTGAACACTGTATTAGAAATGTTATCTAAAATTTCAGACATGATATCTAGGATTTAAGATCATGATTATCACCTAACAAGACATCAAAATAAAAATTAAAGACTAAGAGAGCTTAATTTCCACCATAAACTTTTAAAGAAAGAGCTCTAAAACGGAGAAATAAATTTCAAGTAACAGAAAAGCTACCCCTAAAAACTTTTTTAAAAAGGGACTTAACTACGTATTAGGTTGGCCAAAAAGTTTGTTCGGGCTTTTCTGCACGATCTCTGTTAGACATGAAAAACCAGAACGAACTTTTTGGCCAATCCAATACTTAGCGAGCCCAGGAATGGGTGGGTCCAGGGGCCCATATGTGGAGAGTCACCGTCTTTCTCTCCTGTCTGTGCTGATTCTGCTTTCAAGTGGGCTTTCCCAACAAGGTGAGAAGGATGTTAATTACAACTTCCAAGCTCACAGATGACCAGTTCTGCAAGCTCAGCAGAAAGAGGGCACATTTTCCTCATAGTACCAGCAGAGGTCTAGGAAGGTCTCTGATTCATCCAGGCCAGGAGTTGGAGGTGGCATCTGCCCCATCCAGGCCACAAGGACCAGGAGCGAGCAAGATATGTTCTTCCAAAGAGAAATCCAGTCCTGCTACCACCAAAGAAGCACAAACAGCTGATTTCCCCTACATGAAATTGAACAGGGTTGCCGAACCCAATTCCCATGTGTGTGGGAGTCTTCCCAACATCAATGAGCAATTCTCAAATCCCAGGAGGATGTCAACTCAATTCTAACACTACCTACCCAGAAAGAAGCAGATTCCACAGGCCAAGAGCTCAACCCAAGACCACCCTCCACTTCAGGTGGCAGTCGCAAGCCCTCCCTGTTACCTGGTGTTCTGACCAACTGGCTACAAGCTCAAGGTTTCAGTGATCTCCTCTTCAAGTACTTTACTAGAACAGCTCACAGAACTCAGGAAAACCTCTTTACTCACTAGATTACTCATTTTCATTACAAAGGATATTAAAGGACATGAAATAACAATCAGATGAAGAGACACACAGAGCGAGGTCCCCAGCAAAGGAGCTCCTGTCCTCCTGGACGTTGGGGCCTGGCACGGTGCCATGAGGAAGTGTTCTGGTTCCCCACTGTGGAAGCCCTCCAAAGGCCAAAAAGTGTTCTTTCAGGTTTTTATGGAGGCTTCATTACACAGTCACGATTGACTAAGTCATTGGCTAACAGCAAATGATTCAACCTCAAGCTCCTCCCGGAAATCAGGAGGTGGGACTGACAGCTCCAACCTGCTCATCACATGGTTGGTTACCCTGGCAACCAGCCTCCATCTTCAGGTGCTTCTGAAAGCTACCTTATCCACATAACAAAGGATACCTTTCTCACACTTAGGAAATCCCAAGGGTCTGGGGCGCTATGAGCCAGCAACTGTGGATGAAGACCAAATATATATGAGAAATCTATTTTGTTTTTTTGTTTGTTTGTTTTTTGCGGTACACGGGCCTCTCACTGTTGCGGACTCTCCCGTTGCGGAGCACAGGCTCCGGACGCACAGGCTCAGCGGCCATGGCTCACGGGCCCAGTCGCTCCGCGGCACGTGGGATATTCCCGGACCGGGGCACGAACCTGCGTCCCCTGCATCAGCTGGCGGACTCTCAACCACTGCGCCACCAGGGAAGCCCGAGAAATCTATTTTGGTCGTCTGAATGACTACTACGTGCTCAACTAGGAAGCCTCCACAGCAAGGGCTTGAGCCGTCCTGAAGCCCATCACTCCTCCTCTCGCCTCACCGACTGCTGCCTGAGTGCCACGCCCCCACCTGAGTCCTGAGGAGGGGTCCTGGCTGCCCGTATTGGGGGGCTGCCTCCTGCCCCGACGTGGATGGCACAGCAGGCACAAGCCAGCACCAGCAGGAGGTGCCAGCGCCCTGGGAATCCCTGCTGATCCCACCCAAGGGCCCAGGGTATGAGAAAGTGCTGTCCAGACTGAAAAAAAATTCCAGGAATTCCTACAATTCCTGGATTTAATAACAACACAAAACAAAAAAACAATGCTAAGTCCTAAACAATTGGAACCTATCTCCTACATCTACCAAGACAAAGAAGTTTCTTTGTTGGAATATGGAGAAGAGACTGTTTTACAGGAAGATATAAACCTTACCTGCTAGCACCCCACATGTGGCAAGGATTCAGGAAGTTCTCACATCTACAAATGCCCATCTGAATTGGCATTGGGCCAACTGGCTGCACCCGCAGGAAGTAAGTCTGATAAATTATCTGTAGAATTCAATTGGCTATTCATTATAAACTGCAATGGGCCAAAGACCTTATTTCTCTGGTACCTTTGGCTACAAGTTACATTATCTAACTTGTATTATTTACTTTTGTACCTGCTTTAGGAGAAGCACCATGCTTGACCTATCATTCGTCTCTCATGTAATGCCGTCTGGTTCAGTCTCTTTTAGCCATTTATTATTTAATAAATATTTATTGATCTGCCTTAATTGTTAATATTCTAAGAGAAAAGACCTGGTTTTTTTCAGGTTCTCATCATTAGGCCCCATGAAACTATACAGAGAAAGGAGCAAGGTTTGCAAGTGCAGTCATATCTTCATTTGTAAGAATTATTTAGTTTTCTTCAGAAAAACAAAATGATTTCTTTTTCTTACATTTGTTGCTTGAAAGTCTGGGGGCTGCTTCCATTACATATACAAAAAAATTGAACTTAAGAAAAACAGTGCATTCTTACTATTTGAAAAGTCATTTTATAGCATTGGGATCAAAATGCAAATTGTAATTATTTGCTGTAAGTGGTTTCCATTAAGATAATACCACTGTGAATCATTTCTCCTTTGTATCTTTTTACAATACATACCTAGCACCATGAAACAGTGTTAGTACTTAGCAAATTATTTGTACTCCTAAGTGTTTTGCAGATGCTTCCTTATACTTTTCTAAAACTCATTATCACCATTTTCTCACTTTGAGTCATGGGGACCCAGCTTTCTCTATGCAGGATACTGAGTTGAGATCCATGGGGCTATGTATAACTAGTCTATTTACCTCAAGTAAGGGGGACTATGTCAAACAATATATCACAAATTCTTTTTTCTCAAAAGTCTGAAAAGTGTCTAACAAATCAGAAAGCCTGTGAATCGATGCTTTTTGTACAGGTTGGACTTTTTACACTGGTTCATATATGAGGCCACATCCCTGCCTCGTATGTGGATAAACAACATTAACATGGATTCAAGGGACCACATTGATTTTGAGCCTGAGAAAGGCCACCTTTCCAAAACCAGTTCCTACACAAGCTTGAAATCTTACCATTGGAGATTCAGTCCTTCAAAGCAAGGTCTTGGATAATTGAGAAAAAAAACAGAAGCCCTGGACTAGAGGAAGAAAGAAGGAACTAAAAGGGAAGTTGAAGCCGCACCAAGTACTTCATACCTTCCCTTAGGTCAGGCCTGACTGCCCCTTCATTTACGTCCATGAAAGCGAGCACAGCCAGAGCACAAGAATCAGGGAGCAGGGCTTCCCGGGTGGCGCAGTGGTTGAGAGTCCGCCTGCCGATGCAGGGGACATGGGTTCGTGCCCCGGTCCGGGAAGATCCCACATGCCACGGAGCAGCTAGGCCCGTGAGCCATGGCCTCTGAGCCTGCGCGTCCAGAGCCTGTGCTCTGGAACGGGAGAGGCCACAGCAGGGAGAGGCCACAGCAGTGAGAGGCCCGCGTACCGAAAAAAAAAAAAGAAAGAAAGAAAGAAAGAAAAGAACATAAGAATCGGGGAGCAGTCAGTAAAACACAACATCGCCCCAGCACTGACCAGCGCCAATTCCCAGGCCTCGGCCCAGAGTGGAAAAGGGCGCTGCAGGCAGCTTGGTACTGTACCTATGTTTGGATGCTTTTGAAGATTCACAATGAAGTGGTGGGTTTTCTACCAAAGAAGCACAAAAACATCACTACAATAGCACCTAAAAAAAAAAAAGGGAGTCCCTTCATATGAAACTTCACTACACATTTTAAATTTCTTTCCAATAAATTACATAGTGAAATACAAATTTACAGAGATAGGTAGACATATGATCTTTAAGAACAATACCTTTTGGATACGTCCTAGGAAACTTTTTCCCTTGAGCTTCTGTTTTCTTCCTCTTACCAAATAGTGCCAGTCCTGTGCATTGTTCTGCACCAATAAGTTGAGCAGGTGACACATGCAATTGGATTATTAAAAATCTTATTTTCCCCTGATTATAATTTCCAACCAACAACTACATACTGTATTTAAATAAGTTTGATTAGAACTCTAAAAGTCATGACATGTGAATCACATTATTTCCAAAGGTTTGAACCGTGTGAGAGTTAAACACTGAAGTCTACTTTCTAAACGTCACCAGCAAATGTCCTCAGTGAACAGGTGGACACCATGAAAAACCATGATCAGTCGCACTATCCAGTACTGTTCTATGTAAAAACAAAATACTACAAGTCCTCCTGATTTGGCCCTCAATATTAAAGTAATGTAGCATGTACGGAGGAGCATTGAGAAAGGTAAGAGAAAAACGAATCAAGTCACTTATTCAAAGTTATTTGAAGCACATTCTATTCCATATGGCTTTTCCAAGGAAATCCCAAATTTGAGGAGAGCAGCTCATTCATTTCGATGGCTTCTAACACATTTAAGAAGCTGATGGGTCAAGAAATGCCCTAAGGAAGGTTTTAAAGTTTTTAAACCAAGTACTTTGCCTTTATCTTTATTTGCTGCCCCCAGAATACTAATGATAAAATCTGAAATTGACTATGTTCTCAGAACTGTTCTAATGTGCATTTTATATAAATTGTTGCAACAGAGACCATGTGGCCTACAAAGCCATAAATTTCCACTATTTGTCCTTCCCTGGTCTGAAAAATGTGTGTGGACCCCAGTCCCAATCTAAACTCAAGAGGTTTGAAAATTCTCCCTGCTTCATTGCTTTGGTTAAATGTCAGCTTTTCCTGTTACTGCACAGTCAAAGTCTCCGCATTTAAATTCTGCAGCTCAACTCTACTTACTAAGAATCAAGTCTCCCGTCAGCTCTCATGAATTTACACGTTGCTAAGAAAAAAGTATGTTTATACACAGCCCTTTCGCTTCTATATCATAAACCTGCCTTCCAGGTACTGCTTTGATATGGGTCTCATCTGACTTTTATAAGCAAAGTATACGACAGCCTTAGAGTGATCCCAGCTGTTTCTAATTATCTAACTGAGCAAACGATGAGGCAATCAGACATTTTAAAGTCTATTTTTCACCTACGCAGCTAGTAAATAAAGCTCTAAATTTTAGTCACTCATCTCACTGGAAAGGGAGAGACCAATTCACGCTTGTTTCATGAAAGTAGCAGTTTTCTGGAACAACAGGCCCTTAGAAGAAGCCAGCACTAAAACAAAGAGAAAGAAACCCCAAGGGCTGGAGTTGGCAGGATGAGAAGGAAAATGTGGAATACCTGTTGATAATCTTTCTGTTTATCCCCTTCATCTCAACAGCTAAATTCCTACAGCTGCCTGCCCTTCCATCTTTCCATTTCCCTTTTTTTTTTTCTTTTCCTTATTTTCTCTTTCCTTGTCTCCTGGAAGAGAAGAGCGGAACCCCACATCAGACAGGAAAGAAAAAGAAAGCAACAGAGAAAAAATTAGTTTTGTTCCTTCTCTGCTCAAACCCTGGTCCCATCCCACCCTGTCCAAAAGGCTGACACTGCGATGCATTTTGCTGTGAGATACATTACACATTCAACATGAAATATCACAAAAGGCAGCACAATGTCCTAGAGAGAGACTTCAGCCACATGCATTATGTAGGATCACTAATTAAACACAAAGCCTCAAAACTAACAGATAGAAGCAATGAGGTCCAAACCAAGAGGAAATCACACTGTTTTCAAACAGGACTCTTAATAAATATGGAAATCCTGACCTATTCCTCAAGGGTGTTGTCAATATTCCGGTTACAGTTTGGGTCAGGGCAAGAAACGAGGTCAAAAGACGCAGCATGCATGGATAAAGAGGATTCTAGAAGAACTACTGAATAACCTTCAGGAGAAATGACCTGTACCGCCGGCAATAAAGAAGTCTTTGGGGACCTTTGATAAGATTCTTCCACAGAGCAAAGGGGGAAGCTCGACAGTCACACCGTGGGAAACAGACGTAGAAACAGAATCTTTGGATCCAAAGGACAAAGATAAAAGAATAAGGGTCTGAAGCATAAAAACCCGAGGCTCCTACTCCATCCATATCTCATTATATTTTTCTATCACTGCAACACAGGAGTTCTAATTAAAAGCAGTAATTGAAAGAGAACCAGAGGGGCAGAGAGAGAGGATGGAAGGAGGGAAGAGAAAAGAGGGGAGGGGGACAGCGAGAAGGTAAGAAATATGTGCAAGAAGGAGCTGGAGACTGTAAAACGGTCGAAGACAGAATTGTTGGCTGGAAAACAGAAATCCAGTACGAAAAAAATCAAAATGTACAGCGAGGGAGAAACATTGTAAGGGGACACAGGAAAGGGACAAGAACCAAGGACCAAGGGAGAGTCCTACTCAATGAAAAAGAGAACTGAGGAGAGAATTAATGGAGAATTAATCCCCAAGGAGGAGGACGACGAAGTAGAAGCAACGATGAAAGAAAGACTAACCCAAAAGCAGGGAGCTACAAAATACTAGTTTTTAAGATACCACCAGAAATTTGAAACCATCACGGTACTGTCTATTGGTATATGTTATTTTAAAAAATTGTTTAATTCAAAAGAGGTAAAAGATACTCCTTTTCAGAATCGAGGTTCAGGATGGAAGGAGAGGATCTGGGCTAGGCTGGGATTTGAGATGCGGGCTCTGAAAATTCTGATGAATTCAGGAAAAGAGACCTCTTTCAACATAATTTGGCTATTCAAGTACAGTGACAGGAATCATCGCATGTTGAGAATGGTGTTCTTTTAACATGCTTTGGGGTAGAAAGCATCTTCATTAGTCATTCAACTCCAGCAAGAGAGGGGGAATGAAAAACTGCACTGTCTATGTCACTGTGTGCCCAGCACAAAGTTGGGGCGCATTAAATATTGATAGAATGAACTCATCTCTTTTATTAATGTTACGAAATACTTAAATATCATGGGTTAAAGGACATCTGAAATCCCAACCCAGGAGCTGTAAGAAGCAACTATGTCTTTCTGAAGCTGTAACCAAAAAGAGACAGGAGCCAGGTTATCTCTGAAAAACCACTCCCACTTGTTGAACTCCTAAGTGTGAGACAAGATCCTATACCCTCTTTGAACATAATCTCATTTGATTGTCACAGCCTACCTGCGAGATGGGTCTTATTCTCTCCAACAGTTTACGAAACTAAGGCTCAAAGAATTTCAGTGTCTTACCCACTGGTCAGTGAGGACCTTTAAGGAACGGACCACGTCTACCAGAATATAAACCCCGCGAGGCCAAGGGTTTGGGGATTTGGCCTATTTTGGTCTCTGCCGTTCCCTCTTAGATAAACGCCTGACACAAAGAAGAAACTAAATATTTATTGACTGAATAAATAAATGAATGAATGCCTGTTTATGATTAGACAATGATTATGGCCAGGAAAAAAATACATCACCTCGCCAGCTGATCTTGTTTTGAATTCATGATGGTTAGCCTCCAAAGTGGGTTCCTAGCCTTGACATAGCAAATCCAAGTTCAGTCCATTTTATTTTTACGTTACATTTAAAGCCATGAGTCAGGAGGAACTCACTTCAAAATGAGTGTAGGGGAAAGAAAAGATCCAATGTTCACAAGCCAGGGAGGTAAGGAAAAACCAGAAAACTCTAAGAGGAGCTAGTGTGGCAGGGGAAGACCTAAGAACGTGGCCCAAAGAGAAAGGAGTATTTTGAAAAGGAGGGGATAATCGGTCAGTTTCCCTAAGAAACAGACTTCAAGAAGTTTTACTGCGGGATTAGAACAAATAAGGCATTAGGAAACACGGGATACTGCAGAGGGCTTGGCCAGTCTTACAGGGGGCTCAGAGGCTGGAAGAGCCCTGTAGATATTGCCCCCATCACCCTCCAAGCGAGAGGCCGGCACCCAGCTGTCACTGATGTAGCCGTTCTTGAGGCCACACCTGATATTCATTCTCATTCACCCGCCTCTATTCACTAGATGCACTTAACCCTTGGGGTGGCCCCAAATTCCCCTCCTGATCACCAGATCAAGAATTAAGGTCAAGGGCTTCCCTGGTGGCGCAGTGGTTGAGAGTCCGCCTGCCGATGCAGGGGACACGGGTTCGTGCCCTGGACCGGGAAGATCCCACATGCCGCGGAGCGGCTGGGACCGTGAGCCATGGCCGCTGAGCCTGCGCGTCCGGAGCCTGTGCTCCGCAACGGGAGAGACCACAACAGTGAGAGGCCCGCGTACCGCAAAAAAAAAAAAAAAAAAAAAAAGAAGGAAAGAAATAAAGTGAAGTCACAATAAAATCTGGCCAGAAAAGTTCTGGGCCTGCTAAGGAGAGGAAAGGGTCTTAACACCAGAAGAGCTGCAGTGTTTAGCACCATGTTCACCCTTCCATACACCTTCTAGCACTGGGCGCAGGAGGTTTGCTCAAATGCTCACTTGTGTGCGGTGTGGACCACTGACACACTGCTTCCCCCTACATCCGATGGTGCCCCTTATGCCATCTCCCTGAGAGGTTATCCATGGAGTCCCCTGTTGAGGCCCCCTCGGTCCTTGAGGATTTTCGCTTCGGGGTTCAACACTACTCTCTCCAACACTATTTTGGCCCTAATTCTCGGTGAGTTCAATATCCACAAAGGGGAATCCTGCAATACCCCATCATTTCAGTCCTCTGACCTCCTGTCTTCCAAAAGAGCCTGTTGTGTACACTTCCGCACCTGCCCCCCTGCAAGCTTACCCACAGCCAAGACGGAGGCCGCAGCCCGTCTCCCTCCACCATGACGGAGAATCGCTGAAGACGGAGAGACGAAAGACAGAGCTGAACTGGGCCTGCTTACCCGCTCTCTGCAAGGCTGTCATCTTCGTGTCCGATGCTGGAACTGGAAGTCCTCAGGGGACGCGGCTGGAAATGAAGTGGGGAAAAGCAAAGACAAGTGAGAACCCAGAAGGACAGACTGGAAACCATGTCAGGCTCTGGCAGCCTCCCACCTGGATGACGTGGGCACCCTGCGGCACACAGACCTGGTCCAGGGGCCGAGAGGCTGGAGGAGGGTCCTGGCTGGTGCGGTGGCAGGACTGGGGCTGCCTCACAGCAACGCGGCAGCAAGCAAACTGGCGACCACGCGTGGGAGCCGCAAAAGCGCCGGCCTCCTGCGCAGGAAAACAACATGGCTGCAGCGTCCTAGCGCCCCTCCCTAAATACAAACACACCGGAAGGCAGTCCGGCCAGGGTGCTTCAGCTGGGCCAAACTGGCTCGTTGCAGAACTAGCCGCTCCATCATCTTCATTTCAGGACAGCACCCTCTGGCGGCCAGCTCTTGCCCTCTGCAGCCCCGCTCTGATGGTCTCTGACCCCACTAGAAGCATCCCGCAATCCCTGGGTCCTGTCAAGGTCTCTCACAGTCACTCTAGCCTCAGTTTCCCCTGCACCCAGGACATTATCATAGGAGGCACTCCCTTGCGTAAACCCGCACTGCGCTTTCTTGTCTTCATGCTCACCTGCTGAAACACCGCCCCGCCCCCCCCCATGGTTAAAGCCAACTCCCCAGTTACTCACCGCCTGCACCTGCACAGCCAGAATGTTACTGCGAAGGGCGCACAACACTTCTGACCAGCCTTCCTCTAAACAACCAGGAGTTCCTTCACTTCAAGTGAACTCTTAGCTCTCTCCAGCAGCCCACCTGTACTCCCCCAGGACACTCACAGTCACCCTGTCTCGGCCCTTCTCCACTTCATGCGGCGCTTCACACTTCGGACACACCCCGCTCCTGCCCAAACTCAGCTCAGGACCTTGCTCTTACTGGCCTTCGTTACCTATCCCTGCATAGCCGAACACGCGAAAAGGTGATGGCTTAAAACAAAGCTCACTATTCTGTGACCTGGTCATTTGTGCTGGGCTTACCTGTTCTCAGGTGGGTTCACTCACAGGTGTGGGCCTCAAACGAGATGGCTGGGAAGGCAGAGGCAGCCGGCCTCTCTCCACGTGGATTTTCATTCTCCATCAGGACTCCCCACGTGAGAATGGAAGCGTCCAGGCCTCTCAAGGCTTAGGGTCTGCCTTCTAGTGGACACAGAAAACCAGGAGGCCGGCTTAAGGACTGTGGAAACAGACATCACCTCTTGATGCAAGGACAATTTGTGGCGATATTCACAATCTCCCACATTTTATTACTCATGAAAAGACCAATGTACCACAAATAGGGACAGAAAGCAAAAGAAACACCATAACCAGGCATTTTTTAAAATTTTTATTGGAGTATAGTAGATTTACAATGTTGTGTTAGTTTCAGGTGTACAGCAAAGTGAATCAGTTATACATACACAAATATCTACTCTTTTAGATTTTTTTCCCATGTAGGCCATTACAGAGTATTGAGTAGAGTTTCCCTGTGCTATACAGTAGGTCCTTATTAGTTATCTACTTTATATATAGTAGTGTGTATATGTCAATCCCAATCTCCCAATTTATCCCTCCCCCCCTTATCCCCTGGTAACCATAGGTTTGTTTTCTATATCTGTGACTCTCCTTCTGTTTTGTGCATATCCATATTTTTTATTGCACCTATATTATCAATGTTCTCGTATACAGATTATAAATATTTGTGCCATTGTGTCTTACTTTAAATATTAATTGACTCACATACTAAATGTTCCATGGTCGGGGTCAGCACACTATGGCCAACAGGCCAAATACGGACTGTAAATAAAACTTTGTAAATAAAGGTCTTTTGGAAAACAGCCACGGACACTCACTGATGTATGTGCAGTTGTGTTCACACCGCAACAGTGGGATTGAATAGCTGCAACAAAAATTGTATGGTCTGCAAAGCCTAACTTAATTACTATCTGACCTTTTCACAGAAAAAACAACGCCAGCTCCTTCAGGCTCCATAGCATCTCTGAAGTAAGCCTGTTGATTCCACAGAATTCTTACAGATGTAATGTCCATAACTCAAAGCTCATAGATTTATGCCAAATGACTGCCTCAGCAGAGCCACACCTTATAGACTTAACCTTCTATGGTCTGAGAAATGTCTTGGTAGGCTTTTCAGATTCTGCCATAGACAATGAAATATTTATTATAAAACAATAGAACTAAAAATCACCTGCAAACAACATTTAGAACAGCTACCTCTTCAAATGCCACTAACCCTAAAGTAAAGCCTATCAAACCGTTAATCCAACGTAGAAGAGTAACACTTAAATATGGTTCTTAAGCATTATTATACTTCAGAATCATCTGGGAAAGTTACTAAAGGGCTGAGTCTTAGGCCCTACCCCTCAGAGACTATGATTCAGTCATTTTTGAAGGCTGGCCCAGAAACCTGCATTTTTAACAAGCACTATATTGATTTTGATGCTGGTGGTCTACAGATCTCACTCTGAGAAACTCTGAACTAAATGAGTTGAGGAATCAGAAATAAATAGAGCTTAGTTAACCATTACTTTTACTCCTTTATTTTCTAGAAAAAAAAAAAGCACAGTATCCCCAGAGGTCACCAGGTCATCTCCTTAGAATTCTCACGAGGATTTAATAGAAAGCCATTTTGGGGCACTTTGGAGTCTATTCCAAAAGATTACTTTGCCAACTTTCCTAATTCTCTGACAATATTGATTATATCTTTGTTTTACCAGCATTTTAAAATTATCAAAACTATTGGACTTTATTTGGCATTCTGGAAGGTACTCCTCTATTTCCCCCCTCCCTCGTTGGAACCCTATTCCAATAATATTTGCCAGGATTTTTCTTAAGAAAACCAGTGTAATGAAATGGAAAGAGAACTGAAATTAAAAGACCTAGATATGACACATCTGTGTATGCAATCGCAAAGCAAAATTCTCACTTGTTAACACGAGGGAACTGTAATAACCACAATTTGCTATACCTTACAAATTTGACAATCTGTGATTTTCTGCTATTCACATTAATGTCGAAGCTTTAAAGATCAATTTTAAATGTTAACATGTAATACTTATGTGGGGAATAAAAGTGGATAAAAGAAGTTCTCCTCTCACCACAATTATTGTACCTATATCTTCAGTAGGTGGCTATACAAAAAGATAGGAAACTATACTTTAAATTGACACTCATTGGAGTAAATGGTATTCTTTTTTCCTTTTAAATCTGCGAATATATGTAAAGTTACATTTCATTACAACTTCAATTTTATACGATTCTATCATTGGAATATTGCTAGTGACATCTGATGATAGTTTAGGCCATCAGTTCACCTATGAATAACTGAGATATCGTAGCTAGATGAATTCTCATTCCGTGTTGACTATTTTGCTACTACCATAAATAATGTTCAGGCAGAGCTATGTGGAAGAAAATGAAGAATTTTGTGCAGTCCGTTTGATAGCACAGAACTGAAAAATGCCCAAAATTCTTCTCCATTTTTTTATTCTTTTGCATTTATATAGCATCTTAAATGCAACTTAAATCACATAAAAATTGGAGGCATTGGATTGATGCCTGAGAGAACCCTAACAGAACATGTCTCAGAATGGGGCGTAAATGCTCCCGTGATTATGATTTTATAAAGTCAATTGCTTTTTGTTATTTTTTTTTTCTATTTGTGTGCCCATATGCACATATGCAACAATATATCCAGTGATTTTCAGCAAAGCCACCAAATACCTGTCAAAGAGACAAAGCAATGATAGACTCTCAGAAGCAGGGATGAATGTCAGCACCCCAGAGGCAATGGCTTTCGGGTCTGATGTCCCTGAACTAATATGACAGCCACAGTAGGAGTAGCAACCTCAATTTATATATTGCTTTTTAGGTACCAGGCACTAGCATAAGTATGTTACATGCATTATTTCATTTAATTTTTACAAAACACAAAATCCCTGTAGGGAAAGTGGTGAATCCCCGTTTTAACAATTTGTAAGCAGTGTTGGAGGTTAAGACGTTGGGTCACGTTTACATCATTAGCAAGATGCAGAGCCCAAGGGCAGATCTGGCTGTGACCTCAGGTCTGTCTCCTCCACTCAGGTGAGTAATGACTTTCTTCTTCTCTCTTAGCTCCTCATTTCTCCCACTCTCCCAATATCATACCTTCTCCAGAAGCCCAGTGCCTTATTCAGAATCATTTCTACTAAGAGCTCATCAAGGGCTTCCCTGGTGGCGCAGTGGTTGAGAATCCACCTGCCAATGCAGGAGACACAGGTTCGAGCCCCGGTCCGGGAAGATCCCACATGCCGCGGAGTGGCTGTGCCCGTGAGCCATGGCCGCTGAGCCTGCGCGTCCCGAGCCTGTGCTCCGCAACGGGAGAGGCCACAACAGTGAGAGGCCCGCTTACCACAAAAAAAAAAAAAAAAAAAAAGAGCTCATCAAACTCCTTAGCACACAGTAGGTGCTTAACAAATAGCTGTTCTTTCCCTTCTCTCCCCACTGTGAAAAACTACTCTTCCATCATGGTTCAGCTCTTGACTGTCTGAAATGGAAGCTACCTGGCTGATAAACATACTCCCAGTAAAAAATAAATGATGAAAACCGATATTAATGTGTTATCTCGGTATGTTTACACTTTAACATGGGACTCCCAAAAGCACAACATTCAGTCTAAAGGATTCATTTCAGATTCTGTGAAGGGCCAGTGGTAAAAATGTTTGAGGTTCAGAAGATCTTAGAATGACCAACCCACCCAGCTGGCCCAGACAGAGGGGTTTCCCAGGACATGGAACCTTCAGTGCTAAAATTGGACCATCCTGGGCAAACCAGGGTCATCCTATCCTAACTTCTCTGAAACAACTCCAGTGATACCCCCTTAGAGTTGACCAACTAGTGCAGAAAGGCCATGTTTTGCCCACCGCAACAGACATACGTAAACATTAGCTAAGGAGAAACTTTTAGAAGAATGGATGATGGTATAAGCTTGTGAAGCAAAACCAAAAGTATAGAGCTCAAAAACATGCTTTTAATATCACTCATCAGATTTCATCTTGAACTACTCAAGGGGACCCTGGCTATAATCACGGGACTTCCATACAATCACATAACACAGTGAGTTCACATTTTCTTTTTTTTCCCCTTGGGTGTGTTTCTATGGGACTTGACTTTTTCAAATATTTACAATTTGTTTCATATATATATAAACTTACTCAAAACTGAGTTTCCTGATATCACGTGTCCATAGGCATACTTGCTTTCTCATAATATGAGGGACTAATGAGACCGAGGTGGGTATTTATTTACTTTGACTGAAATTTTCAGTGAATTGTATTTCAAGATTAAACTATCACACTGAGGCACTGTTTGTAAGTTAGATGTGAGAAACTAGTCAAGAGTTTCTCCATAAGGTAGCTACCCTTAAGACGTTATAATATCTGTGTCCTATGCTTTCTAGAAATTCTTTTTTCACACATTATATAGCAATGAAAATGGGAAATACAAAGTATTTTTTAGACAAAAGAAAATAGGCAATGACAGTGCAATTTTTTTTTTTTTTTTTTTTTTTTTTTTTTTTTTTTGTGGTACGCGGGCCTCTCACTGTTGTGGCCTCTCCCGTCGTGGAGCACAGGCTCCAGACACACAGGCTCAGTGGCCATGGCTCACGGGCCCAGCCGCTCCGCGGAATGTGGGATCTTCCCGGACTGGGGCACGAACCCGTGACCCCTGCATCGGCAGGCGGACTCTCAACCACTGCACCACCAGGGAAGCCCAACAGTGCAATTTTTATCTGAACTTTCTTGACATATTTTCTCAGAAAAACACAGCACCTGATGACATTATGAACAGAACAAGTTGTTTTTTTTTTTAACTTTTTGTTTTATATTGGAGTATAGTTGATAACAATGTTGTTTCAGGTGTACAACAAAGTGATTCAGTTATACATATATATGTATCTATTCTTTATCAGATTCTTTCCCCATTTAGGTTTTTACAAAATGTTGAGCAGAGTTCCCTGTGCTCTACAGTAGGTCCTTGTTGGTTATCCATTTTAAATATAGCAGTGATAAACATATTTTTTTTACAGACCTCCTAAATTTCCAGGAATAACTAAACATAAGCAATATACTGAGAAAATTTAATGTTCAATTTAAATAATAAAATATCTATAAACATTCTAATGTCTTTGTTATAAAAAATTACAATTTCCATAAACACTTTTTCAAGTCTGTGAGACTCTCTTTTGAAGAGAGAGGAAGGAGAGGGAGAAATAGATAATTTAGTATCAGTTCATGTATCCTTTTTGTAGCTAAATTATATTGCACCATTGTTCCCAACTTATCCTTGACCTGAAGAAAAGGAAGTGGGAGCTGAAGCGGGGGTGGAAGGCATGGGGCCAGTGAGTGGGGGTGAGGTAGTGAGTGAGGGTGGGAAATTGTTGTCACTCGTGATCATTCAGGCTGCGTTCCACCTCCTCCTTAGCACCACCGTCCCGATAAAATACTTCAAATCATAAACACAGCAAAGGCACTATTATACTATCAATATGAATAGTAACTAGAGGGACAGGAAAGGAGATTACAGCATAAAAGCATAGAGTTTCTTTTTTTTTGTTTTTTAATCATACAGTATCTGTCTTTTTTTAATTAAATAATTTATTTATTTTTGGCTGTGTTGGGTCTTCTTTGCTGTGTGCAGGCTTTCTCTAGTTGTGGCGAGTGGGGCCTACTCTTCATTGCAGTGCACGGGCTTCTCACTGTGGTGGCTTCTCTTGTTGCAGAGCACAGGCTCTAGGCACACAGGCTTCAGTAGTTGTAGCATGTGGGCTCAGTAGTTGTGGCTCGCAGACTCTAGAGTGCAGGCTAAGTAGTTGTAGCGCATGGGCTTAGCTGCTCCGTGGCATGTGGGATCTTCCCGGACCAGGGCTTGAACCCATGTCCCCTGTATTGGCAGGCGGATTCTTAACCACTGAGCCACCAGGGAAGCCCAGCATGGGGTTTCTCATAGCTACTACTTCTTTGTAACATTTTATGAATTTTAGCTTTTGTAACAAATTAAATTTTTATCACTATATACTAAATGCTGTTATTTTTGAGATTTCCAGTGAGTAACTAGGATTTTTCATTAAACAATAAACCATTGAAAAGCAAATGTAAGTACTTAAGTCTAAAATTGACAGAGTGGGAGCAAAGGGCAGATGATATCAAGAACCTCTTTTATTTCTGTCAAAGCCCTTCTTCTCCACTTCTGATCAGTTAGCATACATTATCCCCCCATTCTGTACTCAGAGGCTGAATCGACACAAAAAGAAGAAAATCAAGTGGGAGTTGGAGAATTAGTAATAACTTACACTTATTTAGGACTGTCCATATACCAGGCACTCTTCTAAATGCTTTACATATATTCATACAAAGTTAATATCTTCCTCCTTAAGGACATACCCCATAAGGAAAATACTATTATTATCACCACTTGACAGATAAGGATATTATGGCAACGAAAGCTTGAGGAACTTAACCAAGGTGATATACCTAATAAATAGAAGAGCTGGGTTTTCAACATAGACACCCTAGTTCCAGCTTCTGTGCTCTTAACCACTCCCATCTCTCTAAGAAAGGAAAATGGCTATTTACAAGTAAAGTATCAAATTCAGATAGTTAAGACGTAGTGGATGGATGAGTGATCTAACACTACATGCAGCAACATGGATGAATCTCTCAGACACAGTACTGAGTGAAGGAAGCCAGGCAATGGAGGACAGACCGTATTGTTCCACTTATATTAAACAAAAAGCAAGCAAAGCAGATCTGAGTTCTTAGAGGTTAGCATGGTGGTCATCCTGGGAGTGAGGGGCAGTAACTGGAGGGAAATTCAAAGAGGGCTTCTAGGTGCTATTAGGCTTGGTTTTGTCTTGGGTGTTGATTACATGGTGTGATAACTTGTGAAAATGCATCCAGCTATGCACTTGTGATATGTGCCCTTTTCTGTATGTATATTGTATTTCAATAAAAGGTTTGAAAGAGGGGGGAATAGGAACTTGTAGGTCACCTCCTATAAAGCAGGGAACAGCCCTCTCCTTGCTCCTATGAACACTCTCCTGCTATCCCGTTCTAAGGCAGGGGATACTGAAGTGTCCTAACCCCTATCATACCTTCCCTATGTTTCTTTCTCTTTTTTCCCTTTCATTCTCTCTTGTCAAGAAACTAAGAGAAGGGGCTTCCCTGGTGGCGCAGTGGTTGAGAGTCCGCCTGCCGATGCAGGGGACACGGGTCACGGGTTCGTGCCCCGGTCCGGGAAGATCCCACATGCCGCGGAGCGGCTGGGCCCGTGAGCCATGGCTGCTGAGCCTGCACGTCCGGAGCCTGTGCTCCGCAACAGGAGAGGCCACAACAGTGAGAGGCCCGCTTACTGCAAAAAAAAAAAATAAAATAAGAGAAGGGAAAGCTATTTCTAGTTTCCTCCACTAACTAGCAATTTGGATATCCAGCCTCAATTATCTGAGAAAAAGGGTTACAAATAAAAGTTAAGAACGTTAAAGTTTCTTTTGTTTTTAATTTATTTTTGACTGTGTTGGGTCTTCTTGCTGCGTGTGGGCTATTCTTTGTTGCGGTGCATGGGCTTCTCATCGTGGTGGCTTCTCTTATTGCAGAGCATGGGCTCTAGGCACACAGGCTTCAGTAGTTGGGGCTCGTGGACTCTAGAGCACAGGCTCAGTAGTTGTGGCACGCAGGCTTAGCTGCTCAACGACATGTGGGGTCTTCCTGGATCAGGGATCGAACCTGCATCCCTGCATTGGCAGGCAGATTCTTAACCACTGCACCACCAAGGAAGTCCCCAAGAATGATAAAGTTTCTGAACCATCAATAATTAAAGGATTTGTCAGTGACTGAACAACTTTTCCCGAACATCAAGACTGGGGTATAAATCTGCCTCAGCCTCACTGCAGGACTGTCTTTCCTTATCAGCACATCTCCATCCAGCACCAGAAGGGGAACACAGGGGAGGTGATATTGGAGATTGGGCTTTTTTCAGAATTAGGAAGAAAAAGAGAAACTCAGAATCCACATTCTGAAAGTTTAAAAAACTAAAAATCAAAACTATGATATCTGATTTTCATGGCTTGAAAACTCTCAGAATGTTGGTTTCAAACAGGATATACATTTGTTCCAAACTGCCATATGGGCCTTTTGAGCCTAAGACACCTAATAATGAGAAAAGTAAGGAGGAAAACGCACCACATTCTCAGAGATTGCTTCTAATGGAAACCCAGTTTTGACAACACTACCACCTGCTTTATATCATTAAATTGAAGGAGACTATGAATAGGAAGGGGGTGGAGGAGAGACACTGCTAATAAAATATTTAAGAACATCAGGAAGAGCCATGTCAGCCTTTTAGTTTATCCAGAAAAAGCATCTTCCTAAAGCATCAGTTAACCAAGACTTACTGTATTCATAAAATCACCTTCAGATTATAAAGGTAGAAAAAATAGCATACATGCAGACAGATAACCAATTTTTTAAATCTGGAAATGAAAGTACAAAATGTTCTAGAAGAAAGGCAATGCCGAGCATCTAGCTCTTGCTGCTGCAGCATCTTACTTACTTTGATCTCATCACTCCCAGGTGACGGGTACCGAATACCAATATTTGAAAATCATCTAGGAGCTATATTCTAATGGGCCAGGAGTGTCCACATGTTACGTAAGATTAGTATCCCTTCAAGCAAACAAACAGGGATGAGTACATAAAATCTGAACTACCACCTCCTCCACGATTATTGTTGCCATAGGAGATGAATGATTGATTGCATTGGATGGAATTCACCATCTTTCAAATGTGCATATTCCTCTTGAACACTGAAATAATTACGGTCCCAGAGAGCTACGCAGATTGCCCAATCTATCAGCATTTTTCTCTGTTTGACTTTCATGCCTCTGCATTTGATTGCTTTGGAAATAATGGTAGCAGAATTGGAAAAAAAAAAAAAAAAATACTCTATATTCCCCAGGTGATTTTCATTTGTGATAGATAAGCAAATGCAATTTTCCCTATTACCCTCCCCAGGGAAAGACACCCCTGTACATTAGCAAGCTCAATAAATACAGGAGATGGGGATTCCGCTGGGTCCACTAGCCCACACAGAAGAGAGGGAAATAGGGCTTCCGTGGTGGTGCAGTGATTGAGAGTCCACCTGCCGATGCAGGGGACACGGGTTCGTGCCCCGGTCCGGGAAGATCCCACATGCTGCGGAGCGGCTGGGCCCGTGAGCCATGGCCGCTGAGCCTGCCCGTCTGGAGCCTGTGCTCTGCAACGGGAGAGGCCACAACAGTGAGAGGCCCGCGTACCGCAAAAAACTAAAAAACTAAAAAAATAAATAAAAGAGAGGGAAATAGGAATTAAGGGCAGCTAAGCAAGCAAAGTCTGCTTCATCCACGAATTCTTCGGAAGTGACTGGACATCCTATTTAAGCATTAAAAGTATATCTCTTTCTAATTCTGAGGCCTATTTTCTACATAGTAAAAATGAGATTAAGCACAAATCCTGTGATTTTGCACTAATTTAAAGTGCCATGAGAAGCCTGAATTACCATTTCAGTAAATTTGAGTTGTTACCTCCGTCTGCCTTTAGCTCCCCTGCAATAGAACTTTTCCCTCCCCTCCCCCTCCTCTCACCCACACACCAAACCAGATAGTTATGAACAATGGGAAATTGTTTTCTTTCTGGCATTTACTGTGTATCACTGCCTGCGGAGGGGTCTGCGGAGGAAAATTCTTAAGAGTTTTGCAAGAAAATGTGAGCTGTCAGCTTCACTGATCTGCATAAAATCCCTCCTCAATCTCAGCTCTTTTGCTTCTCTTTGGGGTTATTTTAAATGGGGAAAGAACATGAAGGGGAAAATGTTTTAAAAGTCCAACCTAAGGCTTCTTTCACTCCGTATTTTGTTACTTCTCTTTTTTGGCAAGAAAAACTTAATTATGTAAAGTAGTGACAGCTCACCCAGATATTTCATTGATCCACAGCACAGATAAACAATTTTGAGGAAGTTAAATATTCAGTGAAGATACTGCTAATCACTACCCCAGGAACAGCCCAACAGAAGGAAAGATTATTCTCTTCATTGTGGAAGTGCCTGTCATTTTCAGAGCTTTGCAAATACTCCAAAAGGCAGAGGCTTAGAGAAAAAGAACTCTCACAGGTGAAAATGGAACGTTTACACTTTTTCATAAATTAAACCATGAAAATAAAGGCGTTAGAATATTCCTAGAAATTAAGGGAGAGGTGATTCTTACAACTTCAGAAGAAAACGCATAGGAAACAATCTTACACGACATGGAATCTCTACAAATTAAACCAGTTTGCTGAAAAATACCTGAGTATATGTAAGAAGACATTCTTCAGAAACAATGATCAATGTACTCTAAGAGCATTTCTAACTGAGGCTAGAAATATGTTTCCCCATTTTTGAGCCAACTCTTGGCAAAAATAGTCTCAGGTTCGTACCTGCATGCACAATACCATACTTCATCACATTATACTTGGACCATAAATTATTATTAGAAAAACTCCCTAACCTTGAAATTCAATCTGTTCTGTTTGGGTAATTTGGTAGTCTGTAGAAAATGCAACCACGCCTAAACTTAAAAAAATGAAATTTAAAAGCCCAATGAAAGTATAAAGAACTGCATCATCATGTAAATTATATATGAGTGAATCAGTAAGAAGATAACCCAAAATGTAATTTAAGCAATACAACTATAAGTGTCATGGTTTTGGATGTCCTTTGTTTTCTCTAAGCATAATGAATCAGTTATTTGCAGCACCGTTATTGGGTTCTTTCTACAAAAACTTCTGAGGCTGTTAATGTCGTGAAATTCACAGGTTGAGCCTTTGCCACATTTTCAGGGGCTTGGGTTTTCACGAAAACCTCTAGCTCTGAGCTCCTGCTTCCCTGAGTTCTTTTTTTTTTTAACATATTTATTGGAGTATAATTGCTTTACAATGGTGTGTTAGTTTCTGCTTTATAACAAAGTGAATCAGCTATACGCATACATATATCCCCATATCCCCTCCCTCTTGCATCTCCCTCCCACCCTCCCTATCCCACCCCTCTAGGTGGACAAAAAGTACCCAGCTGATCTCCCTGTGCTATGCGGCTGCTTCCCGCTAGCTATCTACTTTACATTTGGTAGTGTATATATGTCCATGCCACTCTCTCACTTCGTCCCAGCTTACGCTTCCACCTCCTTGTGTCCTCAAGTCCATTCTCTACGTCTACGTCTTTATTCCTGTCCTGCCCCTAGGTTCTTCAGAACCATTTTTTTCTTTTTAGATTCCATATGTATGTGTCAGCATACGGTATTTGTTTTTCTCTTTCTGACTTACTTCACTCTGTATGACACACTCTAGGTCCATCCACCTCACTACAAATAACTCAATTTCGTTTCTTTTTAGGGCTGAGTAATATTCCATTGTATATATGTGCCACATCTTCTTTATCCATTCATCTGTTGATGGGCACTTAGGTTGCTTCCATGTCCTGGCTATTGTAAATAGTGCTGCAGTGAACATTGTGGTACATAACTCTTTTTGAATTATGGTTTTCTCGGGATATATGCCCAGTCGTGGGATTATTGGGTCATATGGTAGCTCTATTTTTAGTTTTTTGAGGAAACCCCATACTGTTCTCCACAGTGGTTGTGTCAATTTACATTCCCACCAACAGTGCAAGAGGGTTCCCTTTTCTCCACACTCTCTCCAGCATCTACTGCTTGTAGATTTTTTGGTGATGGCCATTCTGACTGGTGTGAGGTGATATCTCATTGTAGTTTTGATTTGCATTTCTCTAATGATTAATGATGTTGAGCATTCTTTCATGTGTTTGTTGGCAATCTGTATATCTTTGGAGAAACGTCTGTTTAGGTCTTCTGCCCATTTTTGGATTGGGTTGTTTGTTTTTTTGATATTGAGTTGCATGAGCTACTTGTAAATTTTGGAGATTAATCCTTTTGTCAGTTGCTTCATTTGCAATTATTTTCTCCGATTCTGAACTGGTATTGTCATCATTCCCATTTTGTATACAGGAAACCTAGTGAAGTTCAGAGAAGTGAAGTTACTTGCTAGGGTCACACAGCTTAGTGGAACCAAGACCAGACTCTGTGCCCTGGAGTCCTAAATTCCTCTCAAGCCAAGTTTCCTGCTCCTCCGCCAACTGCTTTTCTCTCTCTGCCTCAGATAAAGACTGAAGTCCTCAATAAGGATAATTCACATGTTATATGGTTAACAGTGTAGCAAAGACACATCAGCTCTGTGGTTTCCAATGCTTTTCCCCTGAATCAGCAGCATCAGCATCTCCTGGGGAGTGATTAGAAATGCACATTCTGGGGCCCAATCCAGACCTACTGAATCAGAACCTCCGGGACTGGGGCCCTGCAATCTGTGTTTTCAGAGTCTTCTGGTGATCCTGATGTCCTCTAAAATTTGAGAACTACTGAACTAGCTGCTCATCAAACCAGCTTCATCTTCTTCCCAGGCAGCTAGACCACATTTTCCAGACACACTGTATGTAGCCAACAGAATGTGGACAAAAGCAATGTACACTATTTCCAGGCTGGGCCCATAAAAGTTTCCACTAATGACACTCCATGCTATTTCCCCTGCCACTGTCTTGTTGCAGGTACGTGTGGTGACCCTGAAAGGTGTGTAGAGAAGAGGCTGGGGCCACGGGCTAAAAGGAAGCTGGATCTCTGAGGCACTGCTTGATGGAAAGCCACCAGTTGATCAAGAATATCCAATGTGTGGGGCTTCCCTGGTGGCACAGTGGTTGAGGGTCCGCCAGCTGATGCAGGGGACACGGGTTCGTGCCCCGGTCCGGGAAGATCCCACATGCCGCGGAGCGGCTGGGCTCGTGAGCCATGGCCGCTGAGCCTGCGCGTCCAGAGCCTGTGCTCCGCAACGGGAGAGGCCACAACAGTGAGAGGCCCACATACCGCAAAAAAAAAAAAAAAAAGAATATCCAATGTGGGACCTCCCTGGCGGTCCAGTGGTTAAGACTTTGCCTTCCAATGCAGTGGGTACAGGTTCCACCCCTGGTCAGGGAACTAAGATCCCACACGCCTCGCAGCCAAAAAACCAAAGCATAAAACAGATGCAATATTGTAACAAATTCAATAAAGACTTTAAGAAAATAATGGTCCACATAAAAAAAAAAAATCTTAAAAAAAAAATACCCAATGTGTGTAAAGATGTTTGAGGCTTGATGTTCATCCGCTACAGCTGCCGGCGTTGCCCTAACTCAGGTATGAGAGTGTTATTTGGGGTGGGCATACGTTCTAGAATTCTAAGGAAGGTAAACACACGCCATCCCTATGTGCCTGTTTCCTGAAGAAAGGCATCAGAGAAAAAAGTCTTCCCTGCTAGAATGGGAGCAAATGCCGTATGAATTCTGACTTGCCATTGGTGGGGAGAGAGCAGGTTATGAGAGGCGGCTAATGAGAAGAAGAGATACTTAGGTGCCAGAAAAAGAAAGGGCAGAGGCTGTAATAACAGGAGCCATGAGCCATTTCTCATACCATTTTGGATCATGTGGATTCCATAGGTGAATCCACCCAGGACTGAAATGAGCTTGTGGGAATAAAACAAAGACAAAAAACTTAGCATTGGAGGCTGTTATGGACACTAACAATTATCAGGCTAAGTCTTACCATTTTGCAGAGATTTCATTAACTACCCAGGATACTCAGTGGCAGAACCAAGCCAAGAGCTTGGCTTACCCAACTTCAAGTCAGCAATTCCTTTCTAGCATGTAACATTTTTAACTCACTTTAAACTTTAAGGTACTTTCTTATAAATACCATTTCCCTCTTAGATTTCACACCCGGAACATACTACAGAGGTTAAGTACCAAACTTGGCTCCACTATCAATATTTTAAGAATTGTGATAGCTTTATTGACTAGATTTCTATAATAATAGGGGATTCATTTGTCCATGAGAAGCTACAGGTAAAGACAATAATCCCCAAGCTCTCTTTTTTCATGAGAGAATGTGCAAAGCCCAGACAAGACTGAGAAATGGGAAGACTCCCGGGCCTAATGGGAGTCCTAATGGAATGTTTACGGAGAACTATTGACTCAGATGCAGCACACTGATTGGGTCTCTAACTGCACACTCTGTAATGCTTAGTTGAAAGGAAAAGTATGGCAGTAGATAAAAGATGTCAGCAATGTCAGCTACTGTGATCACAGGTTTCCAAAAGGGATTGTGACAGTTAGCGAAGCATCTCTTTAACGTGAGTTCCCAGGAATATGCTGCCAGGTATTCATGCAGTAAGATCCAGGATAGCAGCCCAGATATTTCCACTTCAGAGTCGCATGCAGTTTTAATATCTAGGTTTGCCTGTTTGTTTTTTTTAACATATTCGCTTACTGGATATTGTGTATTGCCAACCGAAGAAAACTTAAAGAAATAGAGACACTTAGGAAGTTCTCTACTATGATAAGGCTTTATTCTATCAGTCACCTCAGTTCCCATCTCTGTAAGGGTCTGGATGAATAAAATTAAACAGATCATATATTAGAGGGGCAGCATGGCACATGGACTTGAGTTAGACTGTCTGGGTTCAAATCCCTGTGTTAGCACTTAATGACTGTGTCTTTGGGAAAGTTATATAACTTATTTGTGCCTCAGTTTCTTCAATTATAGGATGGGGATAATTAATAGTACCCATTTCATAGGATTAAATGAATTTGTACTTTTTTTTTTTTTTTTTGCGGTACGCGGGCCTCTCACTGTTGCGGCCTCTCCCGTTGCGGAGCACAGGCTCCGGACGCACAGGCTCAGTGGCCATGGCTCACGGGCCTAGCCGCTCGGCGGCACGTGGGATCTTCCCAGACCGGGACACGAACCTGTGTTCCCTGCATCGGGCAGGCGGACTCTCAACCACTGCGCCACCAGGGAAGCCCATGAATTTGTACTTTTAAAGTGCTTAGAACAGTGACTGGCACATAATATGTGATATAAAAAGGGTTGTTTTTTTTTTTAAATAACAAGATAACATATGTGGGCAGCTAGGTCAACCTGGGGGCTTCATAGTTATTTAAATGCTTAATAATTATGTAAATGCTTCCGGGCAGATGACATCACAAAGTAAAGTAACTCAGACTGCCACCAGCCAAAAAGATAATAGGTCATTTGGTTTGTCGAAACAAAAAACGGTGTCCGAATATTATTAGAAAAGTCTTTACATCCTGCTAACCTCCTCAAGTAAACCTGTGAAAACCACACACACAAAAAATCATTTTTTATATATCTAAGAACACAAAATACGAAAACAATCAATCTCCTTTTTTAGCAGAGATATTTAACCTCAGGTTAGCTAGCCTATGCCACTTAGCAGGTTCCCCCAACCACCAATTACAGTGTATTCAGGGAGTGCAAACCAATTAACCTGGGCAAACATGAGTAAAAAGGTAAATTTCCAGAAGGTGAAAACCATACAATGCTCCCCAGAATGATTACTGCCTGTATGACTTGCAATCTTCATTGATTCTCTCACTCCCTTCTCCCTTAGTCAGGGTGGCTAATCAAAAGTTGACCACATACAATTTTCATATAATGTTAAATGTTCCTGAAGGATGTAAGAAATAAACAGGGCTAAATATGGCTATATTAAAATAGCAGTCAAAAGCACATACCACAGGAAGTCAATAAGTGAAAAAAAATGATGAGTAGTGAAAAAGGATGAGAGATGAACTAAAACAAAAACCACTTACCCAGCTAGAAGGGAACAAAAGAGCTACAGTCAGGAGCAGCTATGTAATCTGTGGAGCTCAGAGCAAAAAGAACAGGCAGAGATCCTTGTTCAAAGCTTATTGAAAACTTCAAGGTGGCAACAGCAGAGCATTAAACCAAGCATGTGGCCTTCTGAGTGCCGGGCCCATGTAAATGCACAGATTGCATGCCCCTGAAGCCTGCCACGGTCATGAAGGCATGTGTTTATAAGTAAAGTGAGAATAAATAAAGATAAGCAAGTGAATTCAGATGAAAGTCTAGGAATATTTAAGGGAATGGAAAGGGAAATGTCAGAAAACCTGATGAACGGTATTAGATTAAGGGAATGGCAGGGAATAGAAAGAGAAGAAAAAGGGATAAAGATGAAAGAGTGACCAGATTAAAAAGACCATAGATATATGGACCACAAGAAGCAAGTCCATCTTTGGGTCTCCATATCAAGAAACCAACAAGTTGGTACTGTGTGCCGTCCCTCCAAGGAAATGATGACTCCAGTTACCCATGGGGCTGAATTAAAAGCTGAGGAAGGAAGGATTGTGAAAAGGGCAATGACTACGTGTTATGTTAAAGTTCCCTCCAACTCCTTTGAGCAGGAAAACATCTTAATGTGAGTCAATCTATTTTTTAGAATAAAGAGGCCGTCTGACAATGGCAACCATACTATCATAGCTGGCTTTTCAACTGATGGAAGAGATAAGGCACTTGAACACGAAACAGACAAAACTCTTCATTATGAAACATTGCTTTATATTACACAAAAAACACAAGTTAGATAGCTATTACATAAATGATAGCTAAAATGGATTGCCAGCCACTACACACAGCGAGGCAGTACAAAGAACAAATTCACAGGGTCCGTTCACATTACTATTGTGATCGATAATCAAAATAATCAACTGCTGTTTGAAGTACAGCCTTTGACGTTTAAAGAATTCCAGTGTTCATCTGTGTATCAAATGAGTTGGACCGTTCAAGTCTATTACCTTGAAAAATTATATGTACTTGCAGCCTGATAAACTGCAATTGCTCGAAAACATTTTAGAATCATTTTTCTTTATGAATTATTTTTCAACGCCAAGAGTTTTTGAGTTGTTCTTTTTTAATCTGCTCACAATATATAAATCTATGGAATTAGAGAAATTTAGAACTTGCGAACAAGCCTAAGGACTACATAATCTAGCCTACAGCTTCCTGTCAAATGGATTAAGAAACTGAGGTCCCAACAGATTTGCCTGAGGCCTCCACATTTGGCTCATAAAGAGGCATGATGACTACAACTTAACTCACATTTTTCCTTGTCCTGTGGTCTTTCCACACCACTAGGAACCATTTGCCAAAATTGTATGACCTTCTGGAAAGTCACTGACAACTCCAGATATCAGCAACAAACATGCTGAATTTTTACCATTTCTGAAAGGCAAGTCAGTCAGTCCTGGTTGTCATGACAATAACTCTTCTTACTCCCAGCCAGGTGATTGCGTATGTAAAATGCAGCCAAACCAGACAGGAATAAGCCTCATTAAAACAACATTCTAAAAATGGCATTGCTTACCTGGTTTGCCCATTCTGAGCTCCAGAATCTTGACTGTGATTGTCATCTAAGTTCAACTCAGTCCAGATATCTGTGTTTCATTGTATCGGGAGATATTCTTTGTCTTGGGAATATAAGGGGAAAAAGTGAAAATGGTTGAGAATAACTGAACTCAATATTATGAAATTGAAATTAAAGAGGTTACTGTTTATGCATTAGTATAATTATTTTTAAAAACTGTAAGTAAACAATGAGATTATAATATTGAATCCCCTCACTAGTAATTAATGAAGCCCCTAGCCTCTTATCTCTGTTTACTTTTCTTTTTTTGCCCATTTTTTCCTAACCAATGCTGTTCTTTTCCCATGCACGTATGTGTTGTGGGCAATTTCTCATATGAGAACATTACTACAGGCTATGCGTCTACTCTCTCTCAGAATTCAGATTCAAAACAAGTTCTCTCTCACTGTTTCCTAAGGAGATGTTTTGCCCTTTACAACGCAATCTAAAAAACAAATGCCTATAACCAGCTACTAGAAGTGTGTTTTCTATTCCAACCTGAAAATTTCACTCTCTAAGTTTCTACCCAACCCGTCTCTCCAAAGGAAATTTCCCAGTCCAGCCCAACCTAAAAGCTGATCCTCCATAGGAGAGAAGCAGGAATCCTAGGTGACTCCTTTAGTAAGTGTTGCAACCTAAGATTTTATCACTCAGACCTTCCATGATACACACAAGTGCTACTTCAAACATTTCTACCACGTATGCAATTCTTCTGTGTCCCAGCATAGTTCTTCCATAAACTGATCCCCGGTTAGACAGTTCTGAGACGTATTTCATAGGCTCCTCAAAAGACCCCTGCAAGATCAAGCACCAACCTACAGCAAGAGCCAACTTGGCAACTCATCCTTACTTGGCTTTCCCTCCTTCCTTATTTCATGCCCCTAGCCTTCCCTCCTGGCCCCTGCAGTTAGTCTCCAAATAAACTCCTTGCATGAAAGAACTTGTCTTAGCCTCTGCTTTCAAAGGAAACCAGTCGAAGACATTCTCTTTCATTAAAAGAATTTTTGTGTTGGAGGAAAAGGTTAAGCTATTCAACTGTTATTTTAAACATAATTTTAAATTTATAATGAATGCCAAATATATTATGGAAAAAAATTCACATTTTACATTTATTTGTATCTTGAAACATAAAACTTTTTAAAAGATTCACACTTTGAGTAACATAGGAAAGACGTCTCAGAAACCAAATGGTTACCATAGTAGATGTGGAATACGTCCCCAGCTGTAAAAACTGATGCTGGTACCCTCGGTGTCTATGGGCCAACTTTCACCGACCTGTCTGAATTTCACTGCCTGAGGGGTTTTCTCTGAAGCTACTGAGAGTCTGCTCTGCCTAAGCAAATAGTAGGCTGGAAGTTCCTGGAATCAACCCCCTAAAGCAGCCCTCAACCCATGACTGATGGGAGCGAGGAACTAATATTCAGCTCCCTAGAGAAAGGAAGAAAGAGGGAGAGAGACAGAGAGAGGGAGAGAGAGGATGTAGATACACAGAGATGATAGAGATAGAAAGTTAGAGATATTACTATGGTCTGTGTAGTATGCCACCCCCCAGAATTCATATGTTGAAGCCTTAAGCACCAATGTGACAATATTTAGAGATGGGGCCTTCGGGAGGTAATTAGCTTTAGATAATGTCTTGATGATCGGGTCCTCATGATCAGATTATTGACCTTATAAGGACAGATACCAGAGAGTTTGCTTTCCCACCTTGCTCTCTGCATGTAAGGATACAGGGAGAAAGCAGCCACCTGCAAGCCACAAAGAGGGCCCTCACTGGGAACTGAACTGTCCTGCACCTCGATCTTGGACTTCCCAGCCTCCAGAACTATAAGAAATAAATTCCTGTTGTTTAAACCACCCAACCTATGGTATATTGTCATGGCAGCCCAAGCTGACTAATACAGATACAATACAGATATATACCCCTCATCTCTGAAGTGGGAGATCTCTGAGGTGTATATTTTATACCATTTTCCCCCTGGGATTATGCATCAGTGGACGTTGGTAGTAACTGACGTGATAATGAACCTCTTATTGGCTGCCTTTCCTTCCCCATCTCTCTTCCCATTTCCTTACTTGTGTTTCCTACATTTCTCAAATAAATTATTTTACTCTAGGAAACTGTCTCAAAATCTGTTTCTATGGGCACCCAAATGGAAACAGTTTGGTTGGTATAAAAATCTGCAAAAGCACTGCCCTGGGTCATATCCAAATGAGAACACTACGACAAAGCGAGTTCAGCAATTTAACCCACTAGTGTTCAAGCAGCTTAAGTGAGATCCCAAAATGAGAAATCAGAGCTTAATTCACAAGAGGATCTGTGAGGAGAAGTTCAATATGCATGTCTATTCTTAAAACAATTGTGCCTCAGTGCCTACATGACTTAGGGCTAAATTGGGATGGGGTTTTTTGTTTTGGTTTTTTTTTAGTTTTTTTTTTTTTTAAGCCAGTGGTAAATTTCATTCCGGAGCTGTATGGCAGCTCTCAGTAAATCTCTAAGAAAAACATTTACTGAGGTGACTTCCCCAGTGGCGCAATGGTTAAGAATCCACCTGCCAATGCAGGGGACACGGGTTCGATCCCTGGTCTGGGAAGATCCCACACGCTGCAGAGCAACTAAGCCCGTGTGCCACAACTACTGAGCCTGTGCTATAGAGCCCGCGAGCCACAACTACTGAAGCCCACGCACCTACAGCCCGTGCTCTGCAACAAGAGAAGCCGCCACAATGAGAAGCCTGGGCTCCGCAACAAAGAGTAGACCCCGCTCTCCGCAACAAGAGAAAGCCTGCACGCAGCAACGAACACCCAGTACAACCAAAAATAAATAATTAAAATTAAAAAAAAAAAATTACTGGGCACTTTCTATGTGCTAAGCACTATATTAGTTCCCAAGAAATCAATGTTTAAAATTTTATACTTTTTTTTTTACCCTTTTTATTTTGTATTGGAGTATAACCAATTAACAATGTTGTGATAGTTTCAGGTGCACAGCAAAGCGACTCAGCCATATATATAGTACAGGTATCCATTCTCCCCCAAACTCTCCTCCCATCCAGGCTGCCACATAACATTGAGCAGAGTTCCCTGTGCTCTACAGTAGGTCCTTGTTGGTTATCGATTTTATGTATAGCAGGGTGTACATGTCAATCTCAAACTCCCTAACTATCCCTTTCCCCATGCTCCCCCCCACAGTAACCATAAATTTGTTCTCTAATCTGTGAGTCTGTTTCTGTTTTGTAAATAAGTTCATTTGTATCATTTCTTTTTAGATCCTGTGTATAAGTGATGTCATACAATATTTCTCTTTCTCTGACTTACTTCACTCATTATACTTATTTAATAATTTTCAAAAAGCTGACAAGTTATTGTAAAAAGCACACAAAGTAAATCCCAGATTTCATTATAGTTTATAATTGTGACCACTGAGCTCTTCACTTGGGGGTTCCAAGAACTCAGGAAGCAGTCTCTCAGTGAGCCTGGGGATTCAAGAATATGGGATATACTTTTTCTCCACCATGACATAATAGAAAAATCCACTCCCCCACCCCCTATCCCTCCAAAATTCATAGCAATCTAAAGAGATACGTTTTTTCAATCTCTTTGTACAATGGGGCTGAAACAGAACATCTGATGAAAGAAAACAGTATCAAATAATATAACCCCCTTGCCCCCACTAGGATATCCTTACCTTGAAGTGTGAAAAGTGATTCATCTATCCTAGCAATCAACATCTTTTTCCCACAAACTTTGCTACACAAGCATTTACATGATATGAGTGAAGACAGTATTCTCTAGGTTCTGCTATTCTTTTAGCCCCAGTTCACTAAAAAAACTGGTCAACTTCCTTCTTCGCTTTTCCCTCCAGCTCACACATAGCCTCTTCTATTTTTTTTTAATTTTTAATTTTATTTATTTTTTTTTATAGAGCACGTTCTTATTAGTCATTCCTTTTATACACATCAGTGTATACATGTCAATCCCAATCGCCCAAATCATCACACTACCACCCCCATCCCCACCACTTTCCCCCTTGGTGTCCATACGTTTGTTCTCTATATCTGTGTCTCAATTTCTGCCCTGCAAACCAGTTCATCTGTACCATTATCCTAGGTTCTACATATATGCGTTAATATACGATATTTGTTTTTCTCTTTCTGACTTACTTCACTCTGTATGACAGTCTCTAGATTCATCCACGTCTCTACAAATGACCCAATTTCGTTCCTTTTGATGGCTGAGGAATATTCCATTGTATATATGTACCACATCTTCTTTATCCATTCGTCTGTCAATGGGCATTTAGGTTACTTCCATGACCTGGCTATTGTAAATAGTGCTGCAATGAACATTGGGGTGCATGTGTCTTTTTGAATTATGGTTTTCTCTGGGTATATGCCCAGTAGTGGGATTGCTGGGTCATATGGTAATTCTATTTTTAGTTTTTTAAGGAACTGCCATACTGTTCTCCATAGTGGCTGTATCAATTTACATTCCCACCAACAGTGCAAGAGGGTTCCCTTTTCTCCACATCCTCTCCAGCATTTATGGTTTGTAGATATTTTGATGATGGCCATTCTGACCAGTGTGAGGTGATACCTTATTGCAGTTTTGATTTGCATTTCTCCAATGATTAGTGATGTTGAGCATCCTTTCAGGCGTTTGTTGGCCATCTGTATATCTTCTTTGGAGAAACGTGTTTAGGTCTTCTACCCATTTTGGACTGGGTTGTTTGTTTTTTTGATATTGAGCTGCATGAGCTGCTTATATATTTTGGAGATTAATCCTTTGTCAGTTGCTTTGTTTGCAGATATTTTCTCCCATTCTGAAGGTTGTTTTTTCGTCTTGTTTATGGTTTCCTTTGCTGTGCAAAAGCTTTTAAGTTTCATTAGGTCCCATTTGTTTCTTTTTGTTTTTATTTCCATTTCTGTAGGAGGTGGGTCAAAAAGGATCTTGCTGTGATTTATGTCACAGAGTGTTCTGCCTATGTTTTCCTCTAAGAGTTTGATAGTGTCTGGACTTACATTTAGGTCTTTAACCCATTTTTGAGTTTATTTTTGTGTATGGTGTTTGGAAGTGTTCTAATTTCATTCTTTTACGTGTAGCTGTCCAGTTTTCCCAGCACCAATTATTGAAAAGGCTGTCTTCTCTCCACTGTATATTTTTGTCTCCTTTATCAAAGATAAGGTGACCATATCTGAATAAGAATAAGAATTTTTAAATCTCTATATGTAAAATGTTCCCTAGCAAATCTTATGATTAACCGAGATTGGGAACCACTGGACTAAATTATCTTTAACTCTCCTTTATTAGTCAATTTACCTTAAATTATGCTGTGGCAACAGATTGCTCCAAAACCTCAGTAATTTACAGGGAAAATGTCTATTTTTTATTGATTGTACGTGTTCACTGTAGGTCAGGTGAGGTCGTGTCCCACCTCTATCATCTTCACTCTTGGGCTTAGGATGATGGAGCAGCTTCAGCTGGAACTCTGACTGCCTTAGCCAGAGGGAAGAGAGAGATGGAAAACCATGAGCTAGCTCATAAAGCCTTTGCTAGAAAGTGATACATGTCACTTCCACCCACATTTCATTGGCCAAAGCCTGTCACACGGCCACTCCTGAGTTCAACAGAGTAGGGCTGTGCAATCTTCATACAGGGAGAGTTAATGAATAATAGTGACCAAAAATAGAATCTACCACTGGTCCTTCCAACTCTAAAAACTGTAATAAAATCAATGACTCCCTTATAGACATTAAGAGTAATGTTGATTATAAAAATTATCTGCCTATAAAATGGTTCCTGTAATAGTTTGTCAACCTGGAATCTTAATTTGTGCTCCTATAAAAGGAAACTCTAAGACAATAAATTCGTTAAAAAAAAAATAGATATTTTCTGCCTCTTAGAGGCAGATAGATTATTTGGAAAGTAAGACCAGGAGGCATGTTAGGAAGGTAGGCAAGTGAGACAGGGAAGGGAGAAGAGCCAATAAAAAGTAAGAAGGGCTCAGTTTTGCTGGAGACCCTCTCAGAGCCCTTGTGAGACAAACATCAGGACCCTCCCACCAGAGGACGGGCTGGGACACTTGTCCACCACCCCCAACCCCAGTGATTGAAGGTTGCCTCCCAAGGGTTTAGCTCTCTCAAACTTCGGTTTAGCTTTTACAGCTGAGCAAGTTCCAGTAACACTGGACAAAACCCTCCAGCAGGGAAAGGGGAAGATGCAGGGACCTATGGTGGGAACATGTCAGGGAGTTGGGGGTTGTCCACAGGGGCAAGAAAACTCAGGTAGACAAGGGGACACTGGTGGACCATCATTAGCATCCACTACACCTAGTTCAGAGCTGGCCTCCATCATTTATGAGATATTTTATTATCAGACATTTCATTTCTTTAAGTCAATCTGACCTCACCCACAGTCCAAATTGATAACTTTTTCTCTATTCACTATTAGCAATTAATAATGCCTTAGTTTTCAAATGATACAGATGAACTTATTTGCAAAGCAGAAAGAGAGACACGGATGTAGAGACCAAACGTATGGACACCAAGGGGGAAAGGAGGGTTAGGATGAATTGGGAGATTGGGATTGACATATATACACTACAATGTATAAAACAGATAACTAATGAGAACTTACTGTATAGCACAGGGAACTCTACCCGTTGCTCTGTGGTGACTTAAATGGGAAGGAAATCTAAAAAAGAGGGGATATATGTATACATATAGCTGATTCACTTTGCTGTACAGCAGAAACTAACACAACACTGTAAAGCAACTATACTCCAATAAAATTTTTTTAAAATATAATAATGCCATAGTTTTCACCTCAAGTGCCAACTCAGGTTAAAATGACTACCGGAAACACGTGTTGAAAAAGATACAGGTCAGGTGTGATGTGCAGTGACCAACTAAGGAAGTCTTCCAGGGACAAAGGGGGGATATAGTATATCTGTCGCACACCTGGTAGCCTTTAACTTAGTACTAAAACTTTATCAGTGTTTCTAATGCTTTAAATTAAAATGTACTAAAGAAATTTTTTCTACTTGTAAAATTTTTCTGCATTACCAAAAATAAGAAAGTTTTTAAGGTTTTGACAAAAATATTTAAAAGTCACGGGACAACTATACCTCTTCCCACTGACTGTTAAAGTTGCTTTGTATGGTTTTAACTTGCATGGTCTTTTTTATGGTTTCACACTACTGTGCAAAGCCATGACTCCCTTTGTATTCTAGATACAAATCCTTTGTTGTATCTGTGGTTTGCAAATATTTTTCTCCTGGTCCACAGCTTGTCTTTTTATTCTTTTGACAGGATCTTTAATTTTAATGGAGTCCAGTTTATCGAATTTTCTTTTATAGATTGTTTTTGGTGTCACATCTAAGAATGCTTTACCTAGCTATGAGTCTTGAAGATTTTCTCTTACATTTTCTCCTAAAAGGTTTATAAGTTTATGTTCTACATTTAAATCTATGATCCACTCTGTGTAAAGTTTTGTATAAAGTGTGAGGCTTAGGTCCAAGGTTTTTTTTTTTTTCTTTTTTCTTTGCCTGTGGATGGCCAATTGCTTCAGCACCATTGGTTGAAAGGAATCATTCCCCTACTCATAATCCTTCCTGTGGGCCTCAAATATTATCTTTCCATCTATGTGTGAGTCTACTTCTGGGTTCTCTATTCTGTTCCACTGATTATGCATTTATCCCTACATTAATACTATACTGTCTTAATTATATAGCTATATATTAAGACTTACTATTGGGTTGATTGTTTCCTCCCATGTTATTCTTCTTTTTCAAAATTGTATTAGCTAGTCTAATTCCTTTGCCTTTCCATATAAATTTTAAAATCAACTTGTTTATATTTATGAAGAAATCTTGCTGATTTTTAGATAGAAATTATAAAATTATAGATCAATTTGGGGAGAATTGACACCTTTACTATGTTGAGTCTACTAATCTATGAAAACAGTACGTATTTCCACTTATTTAGGTTTTCTTTGATTTCTTCCATCAGAATTTTGTAGTTCTCAGCATACAAATTTTGTTAGATTTATACCCAAGTATTTCTCTCTTTTTTTGAGTGATTATATACAGCATTGTGTTTTTAATCTGTCTCCTCGTGTTTGTGTCTTGCAACCTTGCTAAACTCATTTAGTAGTTCCAGAAGTTTTTTTAATAGATTCCTTGGTATTTTCTATGTAGATTTTTATGTCATATGCAAATTGGGCCAGCTTTATTTTTTTCCTTTTCAGTCTGTGTACCTTTTATTTCTTGCCTTATTGCACTGGTTAGAATTCCCATCAGTATGTTGACTCAGAGATGCACTGCATTTTTTAAAAAGAGCCTTCAGTCACAATCTACACCAGGGATTGCAACCTGAAATATCCCTCCCTAGAACCAGGCAAATAACTTAAGTGTAAATTGGGCCGATTACAATAGTAGGAATTGGCAGGAATGTAGTATACTGAAGAATATGTGTAGCTCTTAAAGATAATCATATCCCAAGACTTAAAAAGCGCTGTTTTTGCTGCTGGCCAAACATAATGTATTTTTAAGCAGGATTTGGCTAAAGATAATCATTGATCTCCCGTCTCTGCATGGAGTAGCCTTCAAAGAAAACACAAACTCCACAAGACTTCAATAATAATTTAGATTCTGTATGTACCAAATAAAAGCCCTAGTTTGGGGGGATTACAATCAGATCATGCTCTTGAGATAAAGGTTAAAACTTAGTTGGCAATGGATGTTATATTGGTTAGCTATTCATGTACCACATACCACCCCAAACCATTTATAGTAAGTCCCCTACATACGAATGAGCTCCATTCCGAGAGCGTGTTCATAAGTCCATTTGTTTGTAAGTCCAGCAAACTTAGCCTAGGTACCCAACTAACACAATCGACTATATAGTACTGTACTGTAATAGGTTTACAATACTTTTCACACAAATAATACACAAAAAACAAACCCAAGAAATAAAGAAAACATTTTTAATCTTACAGTACAGTACCTTGAAAAGTACAGTACCAACTACATCACTGCTGCTTTTACACTTACTTCTGGACATCCTGGGCTTGAAATAAAGATACTATACTCTATACAGTACTGTACAGTAAAGTACACAAAAACACAACCATTTGTAGAGGATGCACACATGTGACAATGCAAGCCAGACACGTGAACTACCTTACGTGACTGGACATGCAAAAGCACGTTCACATCTTTGAAAGTTTGCAACTTGAAGGTTCATATGTAGGGGGCTTATTGTACTACTGTGTTTATGACTAGTCTATGCATCAGTTGGTGCCTTCTGAACTCACTCTTAATCTAGGTCCTGTTAGGCTGCTTTTAGCTGGGCTTGCTCTTGTGTCTACTTTCAGCTTGCAGTTGGCTGTGGTCTGTCTTGTCTAGGATGGACTTGGTCTTATGTGTGGAGCTGGCCGACTGACAACTAGAGCAACAGTAGATAAGTAGGCTGTGGATCTCCCATTTTCCAGTGGAGGACTGCATGTGTGTTCTCATGGCAAAGACGAAGGAACCAGGAAGCATGAGAGGCTTCTTGAAGTTGGGTTCAGAACTGCCACACTTTCACTTCCACCACCTTCTGTTGGCTGGAACAAGTCACGCATCCAGCCTGGATTGAAAGGTAAGGAAATAAATTCTGCCTCTTAATAGGAGGCACTTCAAAGGTATTTTACAAAGGGTGTGGAGACAGGGAAGCCATTAATTGGAGCCTTCTCTGCAAACAATCTAGTGTAAGCATGGAGGGTCTCCTTAAGGTCAGAGATTATTGTTCATCTTTTCATTTCTTAATCCGGAGAAATGCTTTGCATATAGTAGTATGTACTCATTTGTATTTATATATATTTACTTATTAATTCTCAGAACCCTATGAGATAGGTGCTTTTATTCCCATTTTGCAGATAATGAAAGTAGGTACAGAGAAGAAACTTCTCACAGTCTTATAGTGAGGAATCTCATTTTCCATGTATTGTCCACAATTATAGTCATACCTATGAATATTATAATATTATTGATAATAATGGTGATTTTCTACTTCCATCTCCAAGTAGACGACATTTGACTGAAGGAATTGCCATTCTATGTGAAAATTTAAGAGCTTAACTTGACTCTTTGCTGGCTATAGCTTTGCATTTTTGCATGCAAGTATCAACAAGGATGCCACCAAGTATCATGTATATCCCTCCCTCCCCCCTAAAAAAAATATATATAAGCTGTGTATCTGCTTAAGTACTTGTATAAGTCCGTGGTTAAACCACATTGTGGAAGTGGAATTAGAATTAGCTTAACATGAAAAGATGCTCAACATCGCTAATTATTAGAGAAATGCAAGTCAAAACTACAGTGAGGTACCACCTCACACCAGTCAGAATAGCCATCAATAAAAAGTTTATAAATAAATGTTGGAGAGGGTGTGGAGAAAAGGGAACACTTCTATGTTTATGGTGGGAATGTAAATTGGGGCAGTGACTATGGAGAACAGTATGGAGATTCCTCAAAAAACTAAAAATAGAGCCATCATATGATCCTGCAATCTCACTCCTGGGCATATATCTGAACAAAACTATAATTCAAAAATATATATGCACCCCTGTGTTCAAAGCAGCACTATTTACAATAGCCAAGACATGGAAGCCACCTAAATGTCCATTAACAGATGAATGGATAAAGAAGATGTGGCATGTGTGTGTGTGTGTGTGTGTGTATATATATATATATATATATATATATATATATATATATATATATATATGATGAAATATTACTTGGCCACAAAAAAAGAATGAAATTAATGCCATTTGCAGCTACCTGGGTGAACCTAGAGATTATCATACTAAGTGAAGTAAGTCAGAAAGAGAAAGACAAACATCATATGATATCACTTACATGTTGAATGTAAAATATAACACAAATAAACCTATCTATGAAACAGAAACAGACTCACAGACATAGAGAACAGACTTGTTCTCTATGCCAGGGGAGAGGAGAGGCAGGGGATGGATGGATTGGGAGTTCAGGGTTAGCAGATGCAAACTACTATATATAAAATAGATAACAAGGTTCTACTGTATAGCACAGGGACCAGTGGATATTCAATATATTGTAATAAACCATAATGGAAAAGGAAAAAAAGAATTAGCTTAAAATATTTTAAGGTAGGTTTTTACAGCTGACTTTACAACCTATACAAGAACTTCAATATCTATAGTGTGCAATTGTAAAATTTCTGATAGAATTTCCTGAATAATTTAATGGAAAAAAGCATTTCCAAGTTAATGAGTTAATTGGCCTGGTAAATGAATTTATTAAAGACCGTCCATTGAATGTTGGCTAATGCCTATAAAACACAATGATTTTAGTTTCAGTGAGCTGTATCTTTTAACAATAGCTACATAACATGTCCAACTGCATTTAGAAAACCCTTTCTCATCATAGACATGCCATGTCATTTAATGTTTTCTGCAACAGTTGAACTTGCTTCCAATTCATGAACTGTTCTGAGATGTTTGGCAAGACACTAGAAACAGGTAGAAAATAAACTGTGAATTAAAATACAACCCTAATTTTGTGTGATATCAAACTTAACTTCTCTTTTATCAGGCAGGAATGAAATTTCCAATCTGGCCCCGGGAGGATGTATTGATTTTGACTCCAAGAAAGCCCCACCCTATAGCTACACCTGACTGATTAACATAGAAGATTCCTGCTCAAAATATCAAAGGGTGATGATGAAAAGTTGACGAAAGCTCCAAAGAGTCTTAAATATATTTTTCAGAGCCAAAGGTGTTGTTACAGCAGTGATGAATACCAGAACCCTTATACTTGAGCCACCAAGTTTGACTAGGAGTCCATTTACTCATTCAACAAGCACTTACTGACATGCTACCATGTATAAGGCACCTTGTCAGGGCTAGGGATCCAGAAATAGCAAGTATGCACATTTTCTATTCTCAAGATCAATACCATTTGGAGGACAGGCAATGAATCCTATAATTATCTTGCAGTAGAAGGTGAAGTTGAAATACATATGGAGTGAAATGAGAGGAGAGCGTTGTGGGTCCTACCTCAAGCCAGGGGTCTCAGAGAACACAAGAGAAAGTGATGCTTAGCCTGATCTTGAAGGTAGATAAGAACTGAGGGGTTGTTCCAGGCAGAGGGTCCTTCATGTGCAAAGCAAGAAGGGATGAGGGAAAATGGTGAACTGAAGAAATTACTTGTATGTGATGTAACTAGAATGATGTGAACTGCCTGAGAATGAAAGGCAGACAGTAGCCAGATTACACAAGACCTTGTTTGAAACGGTAAGAGGTTTTGATTTTGCCCAAAGGTGATAGAAAACTATGAAGAAATTTTAAATAGAAGAATGACACGCTCATTCACTTTTTTTTACTGTGGTAAAAATCACATAACATAAATTTTACCATCTTAACCATTTTGATATATATAATTCAGTAGTATATGAAACAGGTCTTTAGAGGTTTTTCACCTGGCAAATCTGAAACTCTATACCCATTGAGCAACAACTCCTTTTTCCCCCTCCCTGCCCCCAACTCTTGGTAACCACGATTCTACTTTCTGTTTCTATGAGTTTGATTACTTTTGATACCTCATAACAGTGGACTCATATGGTACTTGTCTTTCTGTAACTGGCTTATTTCACTTATCATAACGTCCTCAAGATTCATCCATTTAGTAGCATGTGGCAGGATTTCCTTCCTTTTTAAAGGTGAATCATATTCCATTGTGTGTATTTCATTTATCGGTCTTCTGTCTGTGGGCATTTGGGTTGACTCCACCTCTTGCCTACCGTGAATCACGCTGTTACGAACATAGGCGAGCAGATATCAGCATGATCATTTCAAGCAGACGCTCTGGCAACCACGTATTTGGAGGATGGACCGGAGTGGTTTGCATCTGGAGTTGGGAAGGTACAATAAGATGATGACTTCTGAACTCAGATAGTGGTAGCTGTGGAGATGGATAGAGTGGGACAGATTTGAGAAAGACTTAAGCTTATAGAATTGAAAATACTTCCAAATCGCACAGTTGGATGCAGTGAAGGAGGAGGGAATTAGAGACAAGCAGTGATTACAGTTGGTTTGTAGGTAGAGCATGAAGGAAGCCATTGGCTTTTGAAGCCTAGGTCAACCTAGGGATGGATTTGTGCAGAGAGGCTGTGCCTCACTAAACGGAAAGAGGAAAATACTGGACGAAACAAGGGGACTCACAAATGCCTCAATGTCCAGGTCTAATTGATGTGTAGGATAAAATATAGTCATGAGAACAGAGGGGGTTAGTTGTGGCCACATTCTTTTTGTGAACTTGCAGCGTGAGAAGAGCTGTTAGGGAAGAAATATCAAGGGAAGTTTTTGCACTGTATGAAGCAAGTTTTAGCTAGCTTGGCATTAAGTTCTATTATTACAGGATCAAAGGCTGTATATAATGCCAAAATACTCAAGTTCATGCCCAGCTTTGAAGCTTGTGGACCTCAACTGTGAGTACAATATTGGAATAATCCTAGAGAGCACAAAACAAGAGGCTGCACATATCAAAATTCTTTTTGCTGAAGTCACTGGTGTGGTCCAAGACTTAGGTTATATTAATACCAGTTGTACACAGTGCTTAGAGAAGTTGTTAGCATCCAAAAAATGTGCATTTTTAATGTAATTTTTGCTGCATTTATCCCCTTTCTAGATATTTGGATTTTATTTTTTAATTTTATTTTAATTTTTTATTAAGATCATTTTATTTTAAAAGTTTTCAAATTATTTCAAGCAAACTGGAAGTAATTTTACAGTAAACACCTTTATGTCATCACCTAGATTTTATCATTGCCATTTAATGATAACCTCATTAAGATATGATTCATATACCACCGATCGGAAGTTATGTATTTGGACCTTAAATAAAGACTTGCTGTTTTAAAAGTTTTACCTGGAAGTCATTTTAAATTTATAGAAAAGGTGTAGGAAAAGTATTAATAAAACCCAAATATCCTCTACCCAGGTTTACATAATCTCGATATAATTTGTTTGTTAACGTTTAAATAATTTAACATCTGCTTTTAACATCCCCCCTACAGTGTGTTCCTGCCACTTGAGAGTAAGTTGTATGCATCATTGTGCTAGTACTTACTGTGTATTGGCTAAGAATGAGGATATTTTCTTTTTTTTACCATCTTTATTGGAGTATAATTGCTTTACAATGTTGTGTTACTTTCTGCTGTATTACAAAATGAACCAGCTATACATATACATATATCCCCATATCTCCTCCCTCTTGCGTCTCCCTCCCTCCCACCCTCCCTATCCCACCCCTTTTGGTGGTCACAAAGCACAGAGCTGATCTCCCTGTGTTATGCGGCTGCTTCCCACTAGCTATCTGTTTTACGTTTGGTAGTGTGTATATGTCTATGCCACTCTCTCACTTCGTCCCAGGTTACCCTTCCCCCTTCCCATGTCCTGAAGTCCATTCTCTATGTCTGTGTCTTTATTCCTGTCCTGCCCTTAGGTTCTTCAGAACCATTTTTTTCTCTTTTTTTTTAGATTCCATATATACATGCTAGTATACGGTATTTGTTTTACTCTTTCTGACTTCTTCACTCTGTATGACAGACTCTAGGTCCATCCACCTCACTACAAATAACTCAATTTTATTTCTTTTTATGGCTGAGTAATATTCCATTGTATATATGTGCCACATCTTCTTTATCCATTCATCTGTTGATGGACACTTAGGTTGCTTCCATGTCCTGCCTATTGTAAATAGTGCTGCAATGAACACTGTGGTACATGACTCTTTTTGAGGGATATTTTCTTACATAGCCACAATACAGTTGTCAATGTAAATAAATTTAATACTGATGCAATACTTTAATCTACTTTCTGTATTCCAGTTTTGTCAATTGACCCAATGATGTCCTTTTTAATATCCTTTTTCCCCTTCCAGTACAGGGTCAAGTCTAAGATCAAATATCTATTTAATTGTCATGACTCTTTAATCTTCTCCAATCTGGAAGAGTTCCACAGTCCTTCATGACACTGACATATTTAAAGGATACAAGCCCTTTTTTTGAATAGAATGCTCCTCATTTGGGGTTTGTTGGGTATTTCCAAATGACCATGTTCAGGCAGTTGTCCTCATAGGAGTCCTACATAAGTGATGCTGAGGACCTTTCAAAGTATCACATCCCGAGGCACATCATGTCCATTTTGTCCCCTTTGGTGGTGCTACTTTTGATCAGGTGGTCAAGGTTTTGTCCAATTTCTTTACCATATTTTTACTATGTTTTCCTGTATATTTAATAAGCAATTTGTAGAAAGACAGTTTGACTATGCAAACATAATGCTTCTCATCTGAAGTTTCCTCCTAGATTTAGCATCCGTTGACATTTCTTGCCTGAACTCACCTTTCCCACGATTGTGAAATGGTAATTTTACAAACCGAATGCCCTCTCTGTGTTTACCATTTGGCACTCAGTCTTCCACTGAGGGCTGGAACAAGAGCCCTTCCTACTCCCATTTACTAATCTATTTATTATCAGTTCTTCCTCCTGGGTTTTAATTTTTTCTGTGGCTTACAATTCATTACTGTCACACATTTGGCCTGTGAGATTCCCTTCAAGTTATTTCCCGTATTTTTGTAACATCCTCCTATCAGATTTTCTGAGCATGTTCTTACTTTCTGGCATAAGAAGACTCAGAAGATTGAGATCTGATCATCTGAATCATGCAATGTCATACATGTAATGTAAAATATAATCATTTTGTTCATTTGCGGGACCATCATCTAGGGATGAAAATTATTAAAGAGCTGCCTACACTTAGCCACCCCAAGACAGAATATCATCTAAGAAATCTACAGTTGATACATCAAACCTACAGCAACTGACAGAAAAATTCAGGCATGCATCATAGAATAATGAAGTATTTTAATAAATCATTGCTTTGTAAACGTTAAAAGTTTTTACTTGGTGACCCAGTTTCAATGGCATATTGCGTATTTTTAAACAATCTTCAGAGAAGTAAATAAACAAAGCTTTGAATATAGTCTCTCTAGAAAGGGTACTTAACTAGTGGTTCTCAACACAGAAAAGTGTTCATTTTATTTATTATTCTTTTAGGGTTATTAGGATACTTTAAACAAGGTATTTGAGATTTCTCCAGAACTTTTGCTCTAGATATTTCTTTTTACATTTCTATAATTCAACATGCTATCAATATTTCACGTAAATTGTCACATTCTTCCACCTGTGCCTTTTTATTGCATGCTCATGTTTCTCCTCTCCTTACATATTTTCCTGTCAACTTTGGCTACAGGAAAAAGAAATCAAAGTTAAAGAGATACATGTCAGAGGTCTTACTTAATGAAAATGTCCCTTGTGAATGGTATTTAGAATCAGTTCTTCAGAGAGAAGCATTTTCTTTGTGTGTGTTATTCCTTTTGACTCAGTTCATAGTACCTTGAGTGATTTTCTAACTGCATCAAGGTGAACACACATGCCATAATATGCTCTGTTAAAAAGCAGTTAAATGGGGTAAGAAAAATTAATTCAGCAAGTATTTATAGAGTGCGCACTTGGCACCATGTTAATTTAGAGGCATCCAAAAAGTTCTATAATATTCATTCCCATGAAAAGCTTAAGACTTGGAGGAAATAAGACAATCACAAGAAATACCAGATAATAGTACCACTGAGAGACACTGGATTAGTTAAAGTAAGACTACTACTTTGATAGGGCTGTGCTTGAAAATCATTCTCCACTGTTTATCTGTTGGTGGAGGTGTGCCCACTGCAAGGGATCTCATCTGCTGGCTGTTGGCCCCCATCTGTTGGGGTTCAAGTGGATGGCGGGGTAAGATAGCCTCAGTTTCAAGATCTTGAGGACTTTTGGATAGTTACAGCAGTAGGAAGTTGGAAATATAAGATTTGAGCCATCTCTTTGATCTTGCCTCTCTCTAGCTACCAGCACATTTATTGAACCCTGGGGGAGAAGGTGGTGAAAAACTAGAAATTATTTTGACCCTTACATAGTTTTCAATGTGACAGGTGAGATATGCATTAAACAACTAATTTCACAGATAATCATTTAATTATAACTTTTATAAGAAAAGAATAAAATACGCATTTATTTACGATAGCATAATTTATAAAATTGTTACAGCATGATGATTCAAAAGTAAAATGAAAAGGAGATAAAAATGTACCTGGCTGTATTACGTGATATAAGGTTTTTTAAAAAATTTTTATTGGAGTATAGTTACTTTACAACGTTGTGTTAGTTTCTGCTGTATAGCAAAATGAATCAGCCACATGTATACATATATCCCCTCCTTTGTGGATTTCCTTTCCATTTAGGTCACCACAGAGCATTGAGTAGAGTTCCCTGTGCTATACACTAGGTTCTCATTAGTTATCTCTTTTTCTTTTATATATAGTAGTGTATATATGTCAATGTCAGTCTCCCAGTTCATCCCACCACCACACTTTGGTGTCCATATGTTTATTTTTCTCTATGTCTGCATCTCTATTTCTGCTTTGCACATAGGTTCATTTAATTATAATTGTGATGATGGCAAACAGTTTCGTTTTTCTGAAAGTCCATGGAAGGTATCAGATCCTCTCCTCCTGGGCAGAGACACGAAGTCTGCTGCCAGCAAATCTTCAGAGACCTTACATTTATGCAACTGCAAAGTGAATGGGCAGTGGCATTTTGGGTTTAGAAAAGGCCTTTTTGGTGGAGGAGGGACATCTCTTGCAAACTGCTCCTTTTGCTGATGTGACGAGTTCTGAGAAAACACACATCACCTTCTATAACATTATCTTTAGGTTCTCACTGTATCTTTAGCATGTTGAACAATAGTACATCTGGGAAGATTTCACAATTACAGAAAATTTTTGCTGCTCAGGACACAATTTCTGCTGCAGTCATAGGGCACATTAAAAAATTAATTAATAATCCATTAAAGTATGATGCTGGGGCAATTAGTTTAATATTTGATGTGCCTCATATCCTCTAGTTTATTTGTATTAAAAAAAATTCAGTTGAAATTTTAGTCTTCTTTTAGTGTATTAAGTTTTCACCACAATTTTTTTAGGGTGTATCGGTTACAATTCTTGTTTTGTTTCTATGATTGTGCCATGATGGTATCATGATGGTTGTCTAATTGTGATAGAGATACAGTTTTTTTGGTGTACAATAAATAAATAGGAAAAATTTCACATGCTGAAATAATATGTTTTCCCCATTTTTCTTGAAACATGAAAATGCTTGGTTTATCTTTAATTCCCCCACATCTGAGACAAACATATGTAAAGAAATAGTTTATTTTTCTTTTGACTCCTTGAAAGAAAAATTACCAGTGCATCACATTGATAAATGGCAACTGCCATTTGGCCTTGAGTCAGGGAGGCAATAGGGAATAGTAGGGACTGGGGCTTGCATGGAAGGGGCATGCTGGGTGCAAGGGAGCAGCTGCTACTCAGCTTCAGCCCATTGTTGCCATTTGGGAATGTGGGCCCTTTGCTGGAAGAGCTTCCACATTTTCAAGAGAAGTTGTAACTCCAAATTTTCATGTGATATCTACTGGCATTTAAAGGTCAATCTTAAATAGACACCATTTGGGCCAAACAAAATGTATCTGCCGGCTGAGTTTGACCTGTAAGCTACCACAGACAGGGGCTTTAGAGTGAGTGGGAAAGAAGGGCACAGGCCCCTGAGGTCCCAGGGCTGCAGGCTGCTTTGGAGAACGATAGCTGTGCAAGTGAAGCTGAACCAAAGCTGGGTGCAGCTAAAGTCTGACCAGGTACTGGGGCAGCAGGATGGGCAGCAAGCTGTTTGGGCACCGCCCCGTGTACACATGCTGAGAGTAAGTGGGACAGTGGTGGGCCACCTGGACTCTGGTCTGCGCTTCGCTTGGCCGCAACACTGCTTGGTTTGACTGCCCTACAGGGTGCCTGGATCATTCAGGGGGAGACCCTGAGAAGGACACAGTAGACTTCCTTCTTAATGGTGCTGGTGGGTTCTGGGGCAGTTAATTGGAGAGAGAGCGACAAGAGAGAACTGTGTTTAGATCAGATAATGAAGCAAAGGTTACAGGTGATGCGAAGAGGCCAGAAGGCTTAACAGGAGGGTATGACCTGCTCGAGGGTCAGGGAAGCCTCCACATGAAAATCAGTTGAAGCCGAGATCTGAAAGGTGGGTAGCAGTGAACCCGGCAAAGGGCGGGAAAAGAGACCTCCAGGGGGAGGGGCGAGCCCGAGAGCTGGCCCTGAGGTGAGAAGGCCCGTCGTGCATTGAAGGAAACCGAAACTATGCAGAAAGGAAGCGTGGTCCTTAGGAAGCTGGAGCCATGATGTGACAGTAAGGTTGTAATGTTGTGCTGCAATGGTGTTGACCTTTAGTCCTAAGCCTAACGTTAAATAGGAGCATGGCATGATCAGATTAGTATTTTTTTAAAGTAGATTTTATGTTGAAATATAACATATGTAGAGAAAAGAGTACGAATCCTAAGTGTGGAGTTTAATGAATGTTTACAAAGTGAACACCCCCATATAACCAGTACCCAGAATTCCCTGTTCCGGTCATTGTCTCCCCCTTCCCCGCACCCCCAGGGTTACCAGTATCTTTTTTTTTTTTTTTGAAATAAAAATCCACAATTTTTTTTATTATTGGGGTATAGTGTTTTACAAAGTTGTGTTAGTTTCTACTGTACAGCAAAGTGAAGTAGAGTTCCCTGTGCTATACAGCAGGTTCTGATTAGTTATCTATTTTATACATATTAGTGTATACATGTCAATCCCAATCTCCCAATTCATCCCACCCCACCATTCCCCTATTGGTGCCCACACGTTTGATCTCTACGTCTGTGTCTCTATTTCTGTCTTGCAAACAGGTTCATCTGTACCACTTTTCTAGATTCTACATATATGTGTTAATAGACAATAGTTGTTTTTCTGTTTCTGACTTACTTCACTCTGTATGACAGTCTCTAGGCCCATCCATGTCTCTACAAATGACCCAATTCCATTCCTTTTTATGGCTGAGGAATATTCCATTGTATATATATACCACATCTTCTTTATCTATTTGTCTTTAAATGGGCATTTAGGTTGTTTCTATGACCTGGCTACTATAAATAGTGCTGCAATGAACATTGAGGTGAAAAAAGAAAATTACAGACCAATATCACTGACGAATATGAACACAAAAACCCTCAACAAAATACATCTCAGTAGATGCAGAAAAAGCTTTTGACAAAATTCAACAACCATTTATGATTAAAAACTCTCCAGAAGGTGGGCATAGAGGGAACTTACTTCAACATAAGAAAGCCATATGTGACAAACCCACAGCAAACATCATTCTCAATGGTGAAAAACTGCATTTCCTCTAAGATCAGGAACAAAACAAAGATGTCCACACTCACCACTATTATTCAACATAGTTTCGGAAGTCCTAGCCATGGCAATCAGAGAAGAAAAAGAAATAAAAGCAATACAAATTGGAAAAGAAGAAGTAAAACTGTCACTCTTTGCAGATGACATGACATTATACATAGATAATCCTAAAGATGCCACCAAAAAACTACTAGAGCTAATCAATGAATTTGGTAAAGTTGCAGGATGCCAGTACCTTGACTTCCAACATCACAAATGCGTTTTGCCTAAAGGACCTAAATAGACATCTTTCTGAAGAAGACAGTGGCTTCTTCATCAAAAGTGCTCAGCTACACTGATCATCAGGGAAACTCAAATCAAAACCACAATGAGCTATCACCTCACACCTGTTAGAATGGCTGTCATCAAAAGCACAAGAGATAAGTGCTGGTGAGGATGTGGAATAAAGGGAACCCTCCTACACTGTTGGTGGGAATGCAAATGGTGCAGCCACTATGGAAAAGAGTATGAGGTTCCTCCAAAAATTAAAAACAGAACTACCATGTAATCCAGCAATTTCACTCCTAGGAATATATCTAAAAGAAATGAAAACAGGATCTCAAAGAGATATATGCACTTCCATGCATATTGCTTCATTTAATTCAAAATAGCCAAGATATGGCAACAACCTAAGTGCCCATCAACGGATGAATGGAGAAAGAAGAGGTGGTATATATGGAAATCCTGCCATTTGTGACAGCATGGATGGAACTTGAGGGCACTATGCAAAGTGAAATTAGTCAGACAGAGAAAGGCAAATGCTGTATGATCTCATTAAAGGTGGAATCTTTTTTTAAAAAAGGTCAAACTCATAGAAACAGAGAGTAGAATGGTGGTTACCAGGGGCTTAGGGGAGGGGGAGATGGAGAGACACAGGTTAAAGAGTACAAGTCTTCAGTTTTAAGATGAATAAGTTTTAGGGATCTAATGTACAGCATGATGACTGTAGTTATTAATACTGTATTATATACTTGAAACTTCCTAGGAGAATAGATCTTAAGTATCCTTACCCCCCCCCCACACACACACACAGGGTAACTCTGTGAAGTGAGGTGATAGATGTGTAAACTGACCTGATTGCGATAATCATTTCACAAAGTATACACATATAAAATCATTGTATTATACACTTTAAATATATATAATTTTATTTGTCAACTAGACCTCAATAAAGCTGGAGAAAAAGAACCCCTTGGCTTTGCTTAGTATGCGGGCCTCTCACTGTTGTGGCCTCTCCCGTTGCAGAGCACAGGCTCCAGATGTGCAGGCTCAGCAGCCATGGCTCACGGGCCCAGCCGCTCCGCAGCATGTGGGATCTTCCCGGACCAGGGCATGAACCCGTGTCCCCTGCATCAGCAGGCGGACTCTCAACCACTGCGCCACCAGGGAAGCCTGGCTTTGCCTAGTTTTGAACTTGATATATATGGCATTATAAATAGGTACTTCTTTGTGTCTGATTTACTTCCCTCAACAGCGTGTTTTTTTCTTCACTCAACATTCATGCCGCGGCACCTAGGTGTAGTGCATTCTACTTACCTTGCCATGCAGAATTTCAGTGTTACCCTTTCTACCGTTATAGACGTTTGGATTGTGTATAGTTTGATATTATTATAAATAATGCTACAAGGAATATTCTTGTACATGTCTTTTGGTAAATACAGTATATGTGTGGATTTCTGTTGATTGTAGCTAATGTTTTAAAAACACCATCATAACTTCTGTGGTAGAATGAAATGGAGGGAAGGAAAAAGAAGAGGTGGAGAGAAGTGGAGAGCCTATTGCAGTAGCCCAGGTACTGCGGTGGTGGTGGCTTGGACTAAGGTATTGGTAGTGAAGATGGCAAATTGATGGATCCTAGAGCTTTTAGAAGCATTGCCACAGCTTACGTACTGATTGGGTATAGCGGATGAAAGAAAGGCAAATGTCAGCAGTACCGCCAAGACTTCTGACTTGGTTAATGTGGAAATTGGTGTTTAATTCATCATTAAATCATTCTGCTTTTACTAACTTGGAAGCCATTTGTGGAAGTGTATGAGTTATCATTGCTTGAGTTCATAATTGCTTGAATTGAAAAAAGTATGATTTTAGAAAGTCAGCTAAAACAAGGTATAGTTATTTGCATACAGTTTTTACAAGAACCTGACCACTGTAATCTTAAGCTTACAAAACTGATATACATATTCTCCCTAAAGTGGTTTTAAATGTACTCATTAGCAATATTCCAATTAAAAAAGTGTTCACATTTAAAAACATGTAGATGAGTAGGGAGGAGATTTCTATTCCTAAGGGAATTCAAACATTTTTCACTTTTGTCATGGCTTGATAGAGATTGGAATTATATCACCTGATGGCTAGATGTTGTGTAAAATGAATTGTTTTCAATTCAATTTCTTATAGAACAATGCCTTTGTCCCCTCAATTGCTCTTGCAATAGCTACCTTATTGGCAGTCTTAGCAACTGGGGCTGAAGCTGAAAGAACAGAAACTCAACCATTGATTTATCCCTGAGCGTGGATTTGGATACAGGTTGAGAAGCTTAAGCGGAAAGTGGTATGGGAACTTCTACTACTCCAACAGTTGAAACAAGAATTTTGTTTTCACAGCATCAAACTACACCTGGTACCTCACTGAAATTCAGGTTAATAAGAAATGATATGTGTTGCAAAGATTCTTAAGTCCCATTTAATTGTGGTTAACTTTTCTCTCTTTTGTCTTTTTAAATTACAGTACATTGTATATGGAACAGGAAATACCTAAGTTAACAGACAGCTGTAACCTTTCTTTTAGGTCTCAATAGTTTAATTCCTTTAGTATAATATTACCATTGAAAAGAATTCTAATTTTCCTCATCTTTAAGTCCTGCAGCTGGCTGTGGTTTAATTTCATGGTACATGTTTTTATTCTATTCATTTGTATTCTGGCTTATCTGTGACACATCACTTCGGGTCCTCACTTCGTCCCTGAGATGCCTCCGTATTTCCCTGTGCTTCTTTTCACTGACATGACTCATAGGGCAGAGAACTGGGTGCCAAGGGAGACATGAGCTATGGAAAACATGATCTTTGCAGTCATGTTCTCCAGTTTTAAATATCCTTCGTATTGAAAGTCAGAATAGTTGTTGTTGTTGTTGCTGTTGTTTTGAGAACATTTATTGTCTTCATTTTTAAAAAGCCTGATCAAATGTGCAAGATGCAGCTGTCATGTGTGTGATCAGGGTTGACTCCACTTAGGGCAATGCAGTAGAAAGAGGGTTAGCACACAAGTCAAAAAACCTAAGCTGTAATTCCGGGCACGTGGCTTTCTAACCACCTCCTCTTTTGACAGGTCTAGAGATGCTTTAAGCTTTGTTTTTCTCATCTATAAAATCAGGATAGTAACATCTGTTCTAGTGACCTGATGGTGTTGTTGTGGACATCAAATGAGACCCTGAGAAATGCCTGAAAAATTGAAACATGCTATAGGAACGTACCATGAAATTGATATTTTATAATGATCAGTTGTATCTGCTAAGTTGTTGTTTTGACTGCTTGCAACAGAGACCCAAGTTAACAGCACCTTGAAAAAGATTGACGTCTATGTCTCTCTCATGGAACCGTATGATCTGCACAGTCATAGGAGCATCAGTGTCCTTTTATCTTGTTGCTCTGCCATCTGTAGGCTTCTGTCCTCATCTGCAAGGTCCAAGGTGGTTCATCACCTTGTCTACATTCTGACCAGGAGTGCGAATGAAGCAAGAGGAATGGAAGGGCACATCCTTTCTCTTTAAAAGTCACACACTTCCTCTCATATACCATTCACAGTGCAAAGCCATGGGCCACACCTGGCTACGGGGACGCTGGAAAGAGTGGTCTTCATTCTGGCAGTCATCCACCCAGCTGAAAAGTATAGGCACTTTTGAGACAGGCAGGGACCTGGGACCCTTTGCTGCAGTGCTGGCACCAGGACACACCTCTCCTCGAGCCACAAAATACAAAGAAACTCTACAGGACTAAAAATAACTGCATGCATGCGCAGTTGGGACAAATTCCGGACAACAAAATACAAAAAGACCAAGAAAACCAACTGCCGCTTTTGAAGAGCCTGGAGCAAAAGCAGGGGGTTGGGAGGAAATGCAGGGCACTGCGCATGCACCCTGCACACACCACCACCTAAGGGGTGGGCAGACCACCAAAGCCACTCCTCCGGCCTGATCCCTGGACACACCCCTCCCCTCACCCTGTATAAGGAATGAGCTCGCCCCCCCCCCCCCCACTCAGGGAGCAGGCAAGCAAGGGAACCTGTTGTTTGTTCTCACTCCCCTCTGCTGCAGCAGGGGCCCCAATAAGGCCTGGCCTGAATCTCTTGTCTGGCCTCTGATGGGTTTCTATTGATTAAGGAGGACAAGAACCCTGGTCGGTAACGCTTTCACCAAACAAGATGGGGTAAAGAGATATTGGGATACATTTCTAAATCTCTGCCTCATGAATTGAGAAGGATAATAGGACTGAACTTTAAAAGAACAACCCTGTCGCATATATAATTTCTAATTTTCTAGTAGCTTCATTGCAAAGTAAAAAAGAACCAGGTGAAGTTAATTTTAATGATGTATTTTATTTAACCCAGTATATCCTAAAGATTACCTTTTCAACATGGAATAAATACAAAAATTATTAATATGATATTTTACATGTTTTGGCGTACTAAGTCTTCACAATCAAGTGTGTAATTTCTAGCTACATCACATCTCAATTTGGACTAGCCACACTTTAAGCACTCAAGAACCACCTGTGCCCAGTGGCTACTGTATTGGACGTAGCAGCTCTAGAAAGAAGTAGACAAATGTTAGTGTGAAGAATTAACCTTCTGCATCATGTCCTGCTGATTTTATATTTTATGCAATACTCTGTGTATTGATTCAGTCAACAAATATTTTCTACGTATCCACTATATTCCAGGCGCAGTACTAGGCACTGGTGACACAGCAGTGAACAAAACTAACAACATCCCTGTGCTAATGGAGCATACATCCTGGTGGAGGAGACTCAGGCAATAAACAAATAAACAAGTAAATAGTGTGTCAGATAGCAAAACATGAAGAATAATATGGAGAAGAACAAAGTAGAATAACGTATTACGTGAAAGAAGAGCCATGGATATCTGGAAGAAAATTGTTCCAAGCAGCAGGAACAGTGAGTGCAAAGGCCCAGAGGCAGAGAGTGCTTGGCAATATTTAAGGAATGCTAAGAAGGCAGTGTGGATTGCGCATTGCCTGTTCTTTTTGTTTGTTATAATATTTGTCAGTAAGACAAACTCTGTTTGCTGGGGCACTGAGAAAGTATATTTGCCTAATTTGTGTTGTTGTATGAAGCGCTCTTATTTGTGAAAAGAAAGAAAAAGATAGGTAAAGTGAGACTGTTTGGGCTAATTCATTGCTGATCAGGCACAATTACTTGAGTTCTAAATGCTCGCAGTTTTTTCAAAATATTTTTAAATGAGATATACAATGTACGTAACATGAGACCAATATGGTAGGAAACTGTTGCTATTTTGCTTTGACAAAATGTTGGTTTGCTTCATTCATTCAGTCCCTTAGTCCCTTGACTAAGGATGAGTAAGTACATCCTGTGTCCTTTATCTCATCTTATGATGCTGTTCCAAGCAGTGTAAGGATCATTAGGAAGGCAAAGATGAGTAAGGCTCTCCTGCCCTTAAGAAGCGGATGGAAGAGACGGAAATATAGAGAATTATTAAACAACGTAAAAGAACAGTCATAGAGATATAAGCAGGGAATTAAAGGTGAGACAGAATCTATGAAGGCTTCTTGGAGGAAATATCAGTTTTCCTCTACAAGGATAACTGAAGATTAATCTTGAAACTACAAAAGAAAAGGCCATTTCAGAGAGAGAAGGAGCATCACCTTTTGAATCCTCCTATTTTAGATTCAGGAGAAAAGAAATTGCTGAGCACTGGGTATATGCACAGAGAAGTAATGTATGACTTCCATCAGTATTGGAATCACATAGGAATTTATAATACCATAGAAAAAAATGGAGTCAGAGAGTCACTATTCAGAGGTTATATGTTCTGAGATGTGTATTTTATTATTTTTCCTTTGTACGCCTTATGTATAGAATAGAGCTTTCTAGGCGGTTCCAGATACATTTTGCTAATAATAGTAAACATTTATTGAGTGCTTACTATATGCAGGGTCTGTTCTGAGTACTTTATAAGCATTAACCAATTTAATCCTCACACCAGCCTATGATATACTCATAGATACTACATGAGACACAAAGACAGCAATATGGCTTGTTCAAGGTCATCCATGAAGCAGAAAATCCAGAACCAAGGCAGAATTTTACTTCTGACTCCCACTGACAGTCTTTATTAAAGTTTCAATGAAGAATAGAACATGAATCTAAAAGCATGAAAACATTGAGTTTTAAGATCTCCCTGTGTGATCATTTTGCCATTCATCTTTTCTGACAATGATAAATGAATGGTTAAAGCTTGATTGGGAAGGAAGTCTTGTATTGGAAAAAAACGGAAGAGAAAATCCATTCAAACTAAACTTAGGTAGCATTTGAGGAGCGAAGAGAGCTGTCTCTTCGCACAAAACTCCTCAAACCGCCTGTCACAGCAAACCTCCAAAAGCAACGTGTCAGGAGGGGCAGAGGGGACACGTCAAACCTGTAGTCACTCTAACTCCTTTACCAAATAAGAAATGGATTTTGAGAGCACATCAGATGCTTGTCAAAATAGCAGCCCAGGAGAGAGCTTGCCAAGAAGGCACTTGACAGACTGCATGCTGGGAGTGCACAGGGACCAGACGTTGTCACGCGCCAGCATGCAGACAATTACAACAGAGACGGAAACAAAGTATTTCCCTCCCAGAAATCTAATCCAAGAAAAAACATCAGTGTGTGTGTATACACTACGTATATAGTATGATTTCCAAAGGAAATCATGCCATCAAGTATCAGACACATTCACCGACAAAAATGAATTTAGAAGGGAAAAGATGTTCTAAGCCTGTCTTGTTACAAGTTATTAGGCACAACGTTTAGGCTAAATTCTTTTTTTTTCTGCAACAGTTTCACGCTTGTTTTAATCCATTTTGAAAGACTTCGGTTTAGGAAAGAAAAAAGTACGTGGCAGTATAGAGTCATGATCCCTCAGCTGCAATTCTGAAATCTAAAATTCTCCGCAAAGTGAAAGGTTTTCATAAGTTCGGCGCCAAGATGCATTTGGGTATAAAACCTGACCTGAACTAACATGAGGTTACATGTGTTTTTATTTATCACACTTAGTGTGAGTATTCATATATTTTGTTGCAAAAATCTTAATGAGTTTCATTCTGCGGTGCTTTTCGGTGCTTTTCTACACCCTGCTGTGGGTATTATATAATACACAGTGTATGTACCACATTACTTTTCTGAAATCCAAAAATTTCTGAATTCCCAAATGCATCTGGCCCTATGGCTTTCCAATGAAGTATGTAGACATACTTGTACTGGCAAATTGAATGAAGTGTGGACTTTCTATTTCTGATTTAGATTATTTTCATATTATTTATATTCCTGGTTGTTTTGGGAAGAAACATTATCAAGAATTAAAACTTAAATTGTAAAATCATTGCATACTTAGTTTTAGATTGTTGGTATATATATATATATATGGGCATAATTCAGAGATATTGCGGGTTTGGTTCCAGACCACCGCAATAAAGAGAATTCTGCAATAAAATGAGTCATACAAGTTTTTTGGTTTCCCAGTGCGTATAAAAGTTATGTTTCCTCTATACTGTAGTCTATTAAGTAATAGCATTATGTCTAAAACAATGTACATACCTTAATTAAAAAATATTGCTAAAAATTGCTATCATCTGAGCCTTCAGTGAGTCACAGCAGTAACATCAAAGATCACATATCACTGTAACAAAGATAATAATAATGAAAAAGTCTGAAATATTGCAAGAATTACCAAAATGTGACCCAGAGACATGAAATGAGCAAATTCTGTTGGAAAAATTGCGTCCATAGACTTGCTCCACATGGGGTTGCCACAAATCTTCAATCTGTAAAAAACGCAGTATCTGGGAAGTGCAGGACAACCTGTATGAACTGCTAACACCCACCTGGCGCAAAGGACCAAAGGACTGGCCCCAACACGGTGCTAAGAGACTGGACCAAATTTTAGCCTGGCTTCTACCTGTACTAGCCATGTTCCTGATGGTGGCCCCAGCTCCCATGCTGAGTGTTTGCTCAAGAAAACACAATGCTGCTGAACCACAAAGTATCCATGTCCCAGCCCCCTGTGCCAAGCCATTTTCAGTAATTCTCCACTTACTTCCCTTCTGTAATTTTCCATTTCCTTATACCCTCTCAGTCCCTTTTTTGTTCCCCCCTTTTCACTTCCCTGTCATCTCTTTTTTGTTTTCTCTCTGTTCGGCCTTTAAAAACCTCAGTTACCTTTGCCTCGGTTGGAGTTGAGCTTGATTTATGCCGAAGTCGCTTTCCCCTCCTGCGAGAGTCTGCATAGAATCTGTCTTGCTGCCTCTCACAAGGGCCCAGCACTGTTTTTCTTTGACACTGGTTTCTGGTCCAGCATATAAGAAGCTTGGAAGTTGTCATTCTACCATAATAAGCAAAAGACTGAGTACACTGAAGATCAACCCATTGCCCCTCAAATTGGAGAAACAGGTAGATACGGAGAGTCACACTTATTGAAGCAGAGATGCCCACAGGAAACAGTGCTGGAGTAGGAATATCTGAGTTGTAACTGATGAATTGCTGAAGGCTCCAAGTGTGAGAGTTTAAAAACTCCAGTCTTAGGAAGGCCCTGTGCTTCTGTGAATTTTATCTCTGGGAGCCCTACCAGATTCTCTCAGTGAAGATTGGAGAAAAGTCCCATGCTGCTTCAGAGGGAGGGGAAAAAACAGTCATTTTGAAATATGCATTCTTTTCTTCTAATAAGTCCTGCCCTCAAGAGAAATCGTTTTCCTGGAGCCTAAACTACTGGTGGAAATGCAAAGGTACAGACCCTTTGGAAGACAGTTTGGTGGTTTCTTATAAAACTAAATATTCTCTTACCAATGATCCAGCAACCGTGCTCCTTGGTATTTACCCAAAGAAGTAAAAAACTTATTTCCACATGGAAATCTGCACATGGATGTGTACAGCAGCTCTATTCATAATTGCCCAGACTTGAAGCAATCTTTATTTATTCCTTCTCTAACACTCTTCCTCTCTTTTGTAGACTTGAGTTTCTGACCTGTAACCTTCTTTTTTTTTTCCTCTCTCTGAAGAACTTCTTTTAATATTCCTTTCAGGGCAGTTCCTCTGGCAACAATTCAGTTTTCATTTTTCTGAGCTAGTCTAATGATCATTTACTTTTGTTTCTAATTAACATCTGTCACCATACATAGTTACAGAATTTTTTTGCCGGGGGGTGGGGATGAGACCTTTTAAAGATTTAGTCTCTTAGAAAGTTTTAAAGGGGGTGGGACTGAAAGTTTCAACCCTCTGATCACTGGGTTGGACCTCCTGGCACCTCCCTCCATCCTCAGGTACTTCCAAAAGTCCTCATTCACATAATAAAAGACACCAGGTCTTTGCTACAGAGCATGCTCTGGTTTTATTAGAAATGGTTACTTCCCCCCTACCCGCACCTGAAACAAGAGGAATTTTTCCTTCAGATCTTCCTTATGAGAGCCTGACGAGGTTCCTGGAAGTAAAACCCACAGAAGACTTCACCCCCACAAGTTTCTCCTCTTAAAGCTAATCCGCACTCTGCCTCCAGGAATTCGTCCAAGGTACCAGTGAAGTGCTCCTGCCAGTTGACCGCTCCAGTGGCTTCTGCTCCAGGTAAGGTGGTGTTGGCTGTTATTCTCTGTCTTTGCCTGTCTCGTCAGATTTCAAGGTGGTCATTCTTCTGTGACCTCATTTCTTTAACTAGTTAAAGAAATGTCACTGATTTGCAGTCTCTTCAACTTTTCTCTTGTGGTAAGGACAGAAGTGATGACTTCCAAGCTCTTTTTATATTGGAGCTGAAATCAGAAGTTCTCTATTGCATTTAAAAATACACCATGCAAAGAACCTTTTTCCTCCTGGTAGAATCATTTTAGTTAAGTTGCACAGTGATGGGAATTATTAAAACATTGAGTGAGGTGAAATGGTCTTGAAAAAATGTTACTGTTTGTCGAGTTAGAGTTTACTTAAAAATAAAACTGAAATTCTTTATTTGTGCGAAAAGTCATTTTGGGGTCTTAACTCCGTACCCATATTTTTTAATAAAATAGTGTCAATGATGACAAAAATGTCAAAACAGAGAGCTGATAACTGCTACATTCCTTGTAAATTACCAAGGAGATATGTATAGGTTTCTAATATAGCTATGTGGATTTTTTTTATTTAAACAGTGGACCCGAAGTTTTAAGGTCCATTTGCCAGGCACTGATTTAAGCACTATGGGAGTACCTGCACTCAAGGACATTACAATCTAATTGGGAAACTAAAACTAACATGAAAGTGAGCTGTCAAGTGCAGCAAACGGAACTGAACTAAGAAATGATGAGACTCATGACTGATTCCAGGTAAGAAATGAATGTTCAAACATGGTTCTGATTTTGGAGATGTATGTGGTTCTATGAGATACAATTATTTTCACCATTTCCCATTGGCAGCTCAAAACATTTAGAGTCATGTACAGTTGGCGTACACTCAGTGTATGGAGATCCTGGCAAATTGCTGCTCTCCTGAGTTCCATGCATGCCCTCTTCACAAACTGTCCATTCCTGCCCCTCCAGCAGGATCTCCTGGACTTCCCTGGGATCTAGCAACTAAAGGTTTAACAGATGGGACAACAAGAAGGCTCTAGGACTCAACTCTGGCACCCAAGGTGTTATAGTTGGTTGTTGTTAAATACTTTTTGAATTTACTTTTTATTTTATATTAGAATATAACTGATTTACAATGCTGTATTATTTTCAGGTGTACAGCAAAGTGGTTCAGTTATACATATACATACATCCATTCTTTTTCAGATTCTTTTCCTATAAAGGTTATTACAGAGTATTGAGTAGAGTTCCCTGTGCTATACCGTAGGTCCTTGTTGATTATCTATTTTATATAAGGTAGTGTGTCTATGTTAATCCTAACCTCCTAATCTATCCCTCCCACCATCTTTCCCCTTTGGTAACCATAAGTTTGTTTTCAAAGTCTGTCTCTTTTTTGTAAATAAGTTCATTTTTTAAGATTCCACATGTAAGTGATATCATATATTTGTCTTTCTCTGTCTGACTTTCCTCACTTGATATGACAATCTCTAGGTCCATCCATGTTGCTGCAATTGGCATTATTTCATTCTTTTTTATGGCTGAGTGATATTCCATTATATATATATGTACCACACCTTAAATATTTTGAAGAGAACCTTGTTCATATTTGTTTTGACTTGTCTAGAAGATGCCAATATATTCACACACAAAAAATGAAATATTGTTTATCATTTCAGTGATGAAGAAAGTCAATCAGATGGTTGGAAATTTCTAGTGACATGACAGACAAAATCTTAAACTGAGCAATTGTGACTGCTAACTGCTGCTTGGAAAGACTAGTCACAGGAGAAATTGCTTGGTGTCAAGATATTAGAATGATCAGGGACGTGGTGATAAAAAAAAAAGGTAAGGTAAAATCATCTCTCTCAAATGATGTACAGGTAAAGGTTGTTTGTCATTAGGAAGTCACACAATGTTGAAATGGATAGAATTTGTTCCAAACTGAAGAAAAAAGCTTGAGTTTTTAATTATGATGTGGAGCTGTCTTATTGTTGTTTATTGCATATCATTTGGTGTCTCGTTTTTCAATTGGTTTCACAGGGGAGAGTGGATACTCCTTCATTTTTAACCAGAAGTCTCCAAAAGTACTTTTTGAATATTAGCTTTTATATTAGTATTTTCTCAGCGCAGGGTGCAGAGGCACGTTGGAGAGATTTGTGATGTCGATTCTGTAAGCATTGCTTGTGAAGACATTCTCGATGAGCTTTCTTTAATGTTTAGGAGATGCCTGAAATGCAAGCTCTGGAGCTGGATAGATCTGTGTAGCCTTCAGTAAGTTATTTTGGTTTCAACGTCCTCATCTGTAAAATGGAGATATCCAGTAGCTCCATGGAAAGTTGTTTTGAAAACTAGAAATGATGTATGTAAAGTGGCTACCAGAGTACCTGGAACATGGTAGGAACACAACAAATATCAACTAAAGTTATTAATTGGTGAGATTATTGAAGTCTTTCTATAGCTATAAAGCTTGAATATCATGCCTACACTTCATAGTCCTTCAATCTGATTTGGCTTTGGTGATTACTGAAGAGTTATTTTGTTTCGTTTTGTTTTAATTTTTTTCTAAAGCGTACTAAAGAAATTGTCCTCTTTTTTGGCCAGAGCGTTAGTTATTTTTTTGTGGAGGAGGAGTCAGCAAATTCTTCTTTAACGGGCCAGACAGTAAATATTTTTGGCTTTGGGTATCTTACGGTTTCTGTTGCATCTACTCAACTCTGCCATCGTAGCAGGAGAGCAGTATAAAGGGCATGGCTGCATCCCCATCAAACCTCATTTACAAAACCACAGGACTGGCCAGATTTTACCCACACTTTGTATTTTGCTGCTCTAGAAACTGGCGGTTTCTACAGTACATGACGCTTGGCACCTGTTTGCCATTTACTTACCTCGTAATGATTACCTTTACTGATTTTATTTTATAGATAAGGGTGTTGATATTTTGGATGGTATTTGAAACATGGAATTTTTTAACTGTTCCATATCTTTTTTCACCCAGCTTTACTGAGGTATAACTGACAAATAAGGTAAGGTTTCTAAAGTGTACAATGTCATAGTCAAACATGGAATTTTTATTGTTCCGAGAATATTTACCAAAATCTCCTTTACAGATAATTCACCCAAATAACTCAAAGAAATAATATACAGAAAAAAAAGTCAGCTATAACATAATAGAGATCAGGTCTTAACACCTCCATCTAAGAAGGAATGTATATGAATCATATTTACAGAAAAAAAGCTGTGTATCTGTGTAAATTATTGTTTAAAAAATTTTAGGGGGGCTTCCCTGGTGGCGCAGTGGTTGAGAGTCCACCTGCCAATGCAGAGGACACGGGTTTGTGCCCCGGTCCGGGAAGATCCCACATGCCGCGGAGCGGCTAGGCCCGTGAGCCATGGCCGCTGAGCCTGTGCGTCCAGAGCCTGTGCTCCGCAACAGGAGAGGCCACAACAGTGAGAGGCCCGCGTACCACAAAAAAAAAAAAAAAAAATTTTAGGACTTTTCTCTCCTTAAGGACCATTTTAGAGGAATTACTTTTTTAGTGGATTTGGATTTCTAATTGTATTTGGGTTAATCATGCACACAGTTGCCTGCTACCTCTGTCTTTGAACTTGAGAAATTCTAGGAGGCATTCAACAGGGAATTGATGCTCAATGTGTTGTAAAGTAGGATGGGCAATCACCAAGAGATACTGCCACTGATGTGATGAGGGGGAAAGATGATACATATGTATATAAATGTCTCTCTAGGCCTAGGGAGGTGTTGCTACCTGTTCACAGCTAGTGATTCTATTATCAGTTTATCCCTCATATAGTGATGATTACAATATTGCTTCTAAAGAAATGTCCTTGTGTGTTTTCCCGTCATCACGGGAAAATGGAAATAAACCAAGGAGGTCTAGCTAGGTTGGGATTGGATTGTATAGATTGTCATTGACAGCTTTTTACAAAACCTGCCACTTGTAACTCTTTTCCTTAGGCCTGATTGCCCAAGGCTGTGGCATGAAACTCCATCCAACAGGAGAGGAAGCCCTTGGTTTCTTAGGTTTTCTTAGCAGGAGTGTCATTTGTATGCTTGAATATAAATTTTGCCCTTTGAATAGATTTTTTTTATCATAGTAACTACTACAGCACTATACACACAGTAGGTTCTCAGTAAATACTTATTAGCTTCCCAGACTTATAACCTATAGGGTTATACTATTAACGTTTGTATTTGGCCTTCGTGCCGACGTACTTAGTAGACTATCATTGTTAGATTTTAGCATATGTCAGGTAGAAATCAAAACTCCTGTACATAAAATGCTCCCATATTTTTGTTCTTAAACATATCTGTGACAACAACCATAAGAATCTACTACAAATGTAACATAATGGCCACAAAAATAGTCTTAGTGTGTGTAAAGCTTTCAAGAAGAATGTATAGATCTTCCTCACTTATGATGGGGTTCCATCCTGATAAACCCATCAAAAGTTGAAAACATCATAAGTCAAAAATGCATTTAATACACCTAACCTACCAAACATCACCGCTTAGTCTCGCCTACCTTAAATGTGCTCAGAATACGTACATTCATCTAACAAATGCAAAATCATCTAACGCAAAGCTTATCTTATAATAAAGTGTTGAATATCTCATGTAATTTATTGAATACTGCACTGAAAGTGAAGAACAGAATGGTTGTCTGCGTCCAGAATGGCTGTAAGTGTATCAGTTGTTCACCCTCGTGGTCGCGGGGCTGACTGGGAGCTGTGGCTGCCGCTGCTCAGCGTCATGGGAGAGCATCTTACTCATAGCAGTAGCCCAGAAAAAGCTCGAAATTCAAAGGACAGTTTCTGTGAAACACGTATCACTTTTGCATCACTGTAAAGTCAAAAAATCATGTGTCGAATCATCACATGCCAGGGACCACCTGTAGTTTATTTCTGTGTCTAATAAGATGACAATATCATCACTCAAAATGCAGAGGATTCAATGAAGAGAATTTTCTTTAATTCTGATGGATGAGAAAATGCAGTTAGCGATTTGTAATTGATGGGACTAGAGAGAGAGAGAGAGCCTTGTCATCCTTGAGTTCGTATTAGTGGAGTAACAGCAGGCACATGTTTCCCAAATTGAGTCTGTTCTTTCAACAAGTATTTGCATGCCTTTCTGTGTGCCAGGAGCTGTATTAGTTGCTGGGCATTCAGTTTTAAACAAGACGGAAACCGAAGCTCCTGATTCTCACGGAGCCCACAGCCTTACAGGTGAGACAGTGGATTCCTGGGCTGTAGGAACACATGATATCTTGGACTAAGTAACATTTAAGTTAGAACATGTATTTAGACTTTCAGAGGAAAAGAGAGCTGATGGTGTTTTCTTGTTTGTTTGTTCATTTGTTTGTTTTTGGCTTCGGGACATGCGGGATCTTAGTTCCCCGACCAGGGATCAAGGCTGTGCCCCCTGCAGTGGAAGCGCAGAGCCTTAACCACTGGACCATCAGGGAAGTCCCTGATGGTAGTTTAGAAACTCACAATGAGAGCATGAGTTAAGAGGATTAGGCCTTATATATATATAAACGCTGAAGGTTTCCTATGTGCTGGGCACCACGCGAAGTGTTTTATAACAGCTCATTCTCTCTTCACAACAACGCTCGGCAGTATGTCGGATTATTCCTATTTTGCAGACGAGAAAGCAGCCTGCAAGAGGCTGAGTAGTTTGCCCAAGTGACAGTCAAAAAGTGGAAAAGCCGGGACAGCAGACACGTCTGTGTGTCCCCAGCTGTGATCCTGAGTAGTGTGTAGCCAGGGAGCCATCCAGGAAAGAAATGCCTCCATCTCTGAATCAGTCTGTTGAGCTCAGAATTGTTAAAGAACATATACAAAACCAGAAGGAGGTAAGGTATCAAGGACCAATACCTAGAAGAAGAACGGGCTTTTATGGGTATTATGACCTAAAAAATCCTCTAAGAAAGGCTCATCAACAGAATCAACTGAAGTTTATGGAACAGGTTAGAATGTTTGGGTACCAACTGGAATGTCATTCCTCTGGAATGTAGGATCCGTGAGGGCAGGGATTTTTTCGCTTTTAATCAGTGCTAGAGCTATCTCAAACGGTCCCTGGCATGTGGCAGGCACTCACAGTTGGCACAACAATCCTAGTTTCAACACAGCCACCAGAATCAGCAAGTTCTTTCCTGATAGCCTTGTGGGCAACATGGAGAACTATGGCTCAGCTAAAACCAAAGAAATTGGATCAATGCATTGATACACAAATGGCTGGAGTTCTTAAGATGTGTGCCACAGGAACCGCTTGGCTCTATACTGGTCAACCTTTTCAGAAATGTTGTCCATAAAGAAATGTTCCTGGTGTCCTCTTCCTTGCGCTAGAATTCAGTGTACAGAACATAGCTTGAAACGAGAGAGGAAGGGCATTGGTTGGCTCCAAAAATCCCTCCACAATCCAGTTGCTTATAAAAAATCATTTGCTGTAATGGGATAACAATAAAGAAGGCAGGCTTATAAAATATGTGAGTGACACATATCTTGAAGGGAGAGATCTCTTATATTGAATGAACGAGGAATCAAAAAGGTCACAGTAGCCCAGCAGGTTGGTCTGAAACCAACAAAGATATTTAAAAATAGAAGATGGAGAAAATTTTTTGGACAGTATTTTATGTGAAATATCTTTGGGATTTACTTGACTGTAAACTCCTTAACAGCCTATTGTGGGAACTGACTATTCAAATTGATATAATCTTTTTTTAATTAATAAAAAGCAAAAGAGATAGATGAATGCTGGTAACACACCCATTATACGAGACACCATTATACACACATTATACGAGACACATTATACACACCCAAGGTGTTGTATCTGTTCTGCAAGGGGTTCTGCTTTGATAGGGACATTTACACACCAAGAGGACACAAACCCTAGCCTGGAAGGGAGTCTACTCTAGCTGAGTTGAGGCCTCTGATTTTGCCTGGATTATGCAACAGTCTTATTCCCATCTCCCTGTCTGGAGGTTTGCTTTCTTCAACCTATTTTTTTTAAAAAAAATAGACTTTATTTTTTAGAGCAGTTTTGGATTCACAGCAAAACTGAGCAGAAAGTATAGAGTTCCCATATACTCTCTGCTCCCACCATCAACATCCGCCACCAGAGTGGTACATGTTATTACAATTGTTGAAACTACATTGACACATTATATTCACCCAAAGTCCACGGTTTACATTAGGATTCACTCTGGATGTTGTACATTCTATGGGTTTGGACAAATGTATATGACATTATACAATAAGTCCCCTACACGCAAACCTTCAGGTTGCAAACTTTCAAAGATGCGAATGGGCGTTCACGTGTCCAATCATGTAAGTTAGTTCACATGTCTGTCGTACATTGTCATGTGCGTGCATCCTCTATAAGTGATTGTCCTTTTGTGTACTTTACAGTAGTACACTATCTTTATTTCTTGCCTGTTCACTCGATGCCAGCCCCTGTATGCCAACGGTTGTACTGTACTACTGTACTTTTCAAGGCACTATACTGTAAGATTAAAAATGTTTTCTTTATTTTTTGGGTTTTTCTAATGTATTATTTGTGTGAAAAGTATTATATACCTATTACAGTACAGTATTATATAGCCGACTGCGCTAGTTGGGTACCTAGGCTAACTTTGTTGGACTTAACGAACAAATTGGACTTACGAACGCACTCTCAGAATGGAACTGGTTCGTAGGTCGGGGACTTACTGTAGTTTCACTGCCCCCCAAATCCCCTGTGCTCTGCCTATTCATCCTGCCCTTCTCCTATCCCCTGGCAACTACTGATCTTTTTACTGTCTCCATAATTTGTCTTTTCCAGAAGCAATGCATTTTTCACACTGTGGCCAGAGTGCTTTTTCTAGGATGACAACCTTCTCTCTCATGCCCCAGGGTCTCCATTGATCTCAGGTCAGATCTAAACTTGGTGCTGATCTGGCCACGATCAAGGTCTTCAGTTTCTCTCCTTTCATGGAGACTACTGCGTGTGTGTGTGTGTGTGTGTGTGTGTGTGTGTGTGTGTGTGTGTGTGTAGGGAGACCGATCTATAAACAGTGAAACTAAAAAATAATAGGGTGAGCTCATGTGGCAGTGAGTACCACAAAGATGCTAAACCAGTAATGGGATAGGGAGTGCCTGGAGCTTGGGAGACTTGGCTAAGGTGATGTGATTTGGGCTGAGAGCTGAATGATGAGGAGTTGCCATGAAAAGATCTTGGGGATGAGCCCCCCAAGCACAGCAAACAGCAAGTGCAAAGGTCCCGGGGAATCACCATTCCAGGTAGGTATGAAGAACAGAAAGAGGCCAGTATTCTGCAGAGTGGTTGGTAGGCATGGTGGTTTGATGAGCGTTTTGAATAGCGTCTATGGAAGAGGGGAAAGGCACTAGCATTTATTGAGGCTTTTTATTGATGTAATAGACTTTAATTCTGAAGAGTTTAGAAATGATCCCCTTTTACCGTATGAAAAGAAAAGATCACAAAATTTATGAATAACTTGTGCAGGTTCTCACAGCCGGCAACAGCAGAAGGTGGATCTGAACTCAGTTCTGCCTGACTTTCAGACACACCTCCCACCTTTATGTAATTTCCTTGGTAAAAGAATTCAGGATGTTTATCTCTCCTGAAAAGCTTATCCATGAGTGTCCTTTATTCATTTTTATTTGTGTTGTAGTTATCTCTTTTTATATGTGTGATATGACTCTGCTTTAGAAAGTAAACTACCAGGAATCATAAACCATTTCAATCTGCCATTCCCACCTGCACTTAGCTCTGTTTAAATATAAACCCATCAGGACTGAGTTTCAGGGATAAATCAAGGGATTAATGTGTCTCTCAGCAAAACCTCCCTTATGAAAAGGGAACACCTTGGGTCTTGTGAGATAATGGCTCATTATATGTACTCCTAGAGTTTATATTCTAGTTTCCCTAGTTGATGATGCCAATGAGTTTGGCAGTATATGTCAAACAGAGCAGAAGTCTTACATTTTAAAGAGATGTCCAAGAAGGATACTACATAATGATCAAGGGATAAATCCAAGAAGAAGATATAACAATTGTAAATATTTATGCACCCAACATAGGATCACCTCAGTACATAAGGCAAATGCTAACAGCCATGAAAGGGGAAATCTACAGTAACGCAATCATAGTAGGGGACTTTAACACCCCCCTTTCACCAATGGACAGATCATCCAAAATGAAAATAAATAAGGAAACACAAGCTTTAAATGGTACATTGAACAAGATAGATTTAACTGATATTTTTAGGACATTCCGTCTAAAAACAGCAGAATACACTTTCTTCTCAAGTGCTCATGGAACATTCTCCAGGATAGATTATATCTTGGGTCACAAATCAAGCCTTGGTAAATTTAAGAAAATTGAATTTGTATCAAGTATCTTTTCTGACCACAACGCTATAAGACTAGATATCAATTACAGGAAAAAAAAAAACCTGTAAAAAATACAAACACATGGAGGCTAAACAATTCATTACTTAATAACCAAGGGATCACTGAAGAAATCAAAGAGGAAATCAAAAAAAAACTAGAAATAAATGACAATGAAAACACAAGGACCCAAAACCTATGGGATGCAGCAAAAGCAGTTCTAAGAGGGAAGTTTAGAGCAATACAATCCTGCCTCAAGAAACAAGAAACATCTCAAATAAACAACCTAACCTTACACCTAAATCAATTAGAGAAAGAAGAACCAAAAAAAACCCCAAAGTTAGCAGAAGGAAAGAAATCATAAAGATTAGATCAGAAAAAATGAAAAAGAAATGAAGGAAACAATAGCAGAGATCAATAAAATTAAAAGCTGGTTCTTTGAGAAGATAAACAAAATTGATAAACCATTAGCCAGACTCATCAAGAAATAAAGGGAAAAGACTCAAATCAATAGACTTAGAAATGAAAAAAGAGAAGTAAAAACTGACACTGCAGAAATACAAAGGATCATGAGAGATTACTACAAGCAACTCTATGCCAAAAAAATGGACAACCTGGATGAAATGGACAAATTCTTAGAAATGCACAACCTGCTAAGACTGAAACAGGAAGAAATAGAAAACATAAACATACCAATCACAAGCACTGAAATTGAAACTGTGATTTAAAATCTTCCAACAGGGCTTCCCTGGTGGCGCAGTGGTTGAGAGTCCGCCTGCCAATGCAGGGGACACGGGTTCGTGCCCCGGTCCGGGAAGATCCCACATGCCATGGAGCGGCTGGGTCCGTGAGCCATGGCCCCTGAGCCTGCGTGTCTGGAGCCTGTGCGCCACAACGGGAGAGGCCACAACAGTGAGAGGCCCGCGTACCACAAAAAAAAAAAAAAAAAAAAAAAAAAAAATCTTCCAACAAACAAAAGCCCAGGACAGGATGGCTTCACAGGAGAATTCTATCACACATTTAGAGAAGAACTAACACCTATCCTTCTCAAACTCTTCCAAAATATAGCAGAGGGAGGAACACTCCCAAACTCACTCTACGAGGCCACCATCAGCCTGATGGCAAAACCAGACAAAGATGTCACAAAGAAAGAAAACTACAGGCCAATATCACTGATGAACATAGATGTAAAAATCCTCAACAAAATACTAGCAAACAGAATCCAACAGCACATTAAAAGGATCATACACCAGGATCAAGTGGGGTTTATACCAGGAATGAAAGGATTCTTCAATATACACAAATCAATCAATGTGATACACCATATTAACAAATTGAAGGGAAAAAACATATGATCATCTCAATAGATGCAGAAAAAGCTTTCGACAAAATTCAACACCGATTTATGATAAAAACCCTCGAGAAAGTAGACACAGAGGGAACTAACCTCAACATAAAAAGGGCCATATATGACAAACCCACAGCCAACATCACTCTCAATGGTGAAAAACTGAAACCATTTCCACTAAGAACAGGACCAAGACAAGGTTGTCCACTCTCACTGCTATTATTCAACATAGTTTTGGATGTTTTAGCCACAGCAATCAGAGAAGAAAAAGAAATAAAAGGAATCCAAATCGGAAAAGAAGAGGTAAATCTGTCACTGTTTGCAGATGACATGATACTATACATAGAGAATCCTAAAGATGCTACCAGAAAACTACTAGAGTTAATCAATGAATTGAGTAAAGTAGCAGGATACAAAATTAATGCACAGAAATCTCTTGCATTCCTATACACTAATGATGAAAACTCTGAAAGAGAGTTTAAGGAAAGACTCCCATTTACCATTGCAACAAAGAGAATAAAATACCTAGGAATAAACCTACCAAAGGAGACAAAAGACCTGTATGCAGAAAACTATAAGACACTGATGGAAGAAATTAAAGATGACATAAACAGATGGAGAGATATACCATGTTCTTCGATTGGAAGAATCAACATTGTGAAAATAATATATTACCCAAAGCAATCTACAGATTCAATGCAATCCCTATCAAACAACAATGACATTTTTCAGAGAACTAGAACAAAAAATGTCACAATTTGTATGGAAACACAAAAGACCCCAAATAGCCAAAATCTTGAGGGAAAAATACGGATCTGGAGGAATCAGACTCCCTGACTTCAGACTATACTACAAAGCTACAGTAATCAAGACAGTATGCTACTGGCACAAAAACAGAAATATAGATCAATGGAACAGGATAGAAAGCCCAGAGAAAAAGCCACGCACATATGGTTACCCTATTTTTGATAAAGGAGGCAAGAATATACAGTGGAGAAAAGACAGCCTCTTCAATAACTGGTGCTGGGCAAACTGCTCAGGTACATGTAAAAGAATGAAATTAGAACACTCCCTAACACCATACACAAAAATAAACTCCAAATGGATTAAAGACCTAAATGTAAGGCCAGATACTATAAAACTCTTAGAGGAAAACACAGGCAGAACAATCTATGACATAAATCACAGCAAGATCCTTTTTGATCCACCTCCCAGAGAAATGGAAATAAAAAGAAACAAATGGGACCTAATGAAACTTAAAAGCTTTTGCACAGCAAAGGAAAACATAAACAAGATAGAAAGACAATCCTCAGAATGGGAGAATATATTTGCAAATGAAGCAACTGACAAAGGACTAATCTCCAAAATTTACAAGCAGCTCATGCAGCTCAATATCCGAAAAACAAACAGCCCAATCCAGAAATGGGCAGAAGACCTAAATAGACATTTCTCCAAAAATATACATATTGCCACAAACACATGAAAGGATGTTCAACATCACTAATCATTAGAGAAATCCAAGTCAAAACTACAATGAGGTATCATCTCACACCAGTCTGAATGGCCATCATCAAAAAATCTGGAAACAATAAATGCTGGTGAGGGTGTGGAGAAAAGGGAACCCTCTTGCACTGTTGGTGGGAATGTAAATTGATACAGCCACGATGGAGAACAGTATGGAGGTTTCTTTAAAAACTAAAAATAGAACTACTGTACGACCCAGCAATCCCACTACTGGGCATATACCCTGAGGAAACCATAGTTCAAAAAGAGTCATGTACCACAATGTTCACTGCAGCACTATTTACAATAGCCAGGACATGGAAACAACCTAAGTGTCCATCGACAGATGAATGGATAAAGATGATGTGGCACATACACACAGAAATATTACTCAGCCATAAAAAGAAATGAAATTGAGGTATTTGTAGTGAGGTGGATGGACCTAGAGTCTGTCATACAGAGTGAAGTAAGTTAGAAAGAGAAAAACAAATACCGTATCCTAACACATATATATGGAATTTAAAAAAAAAAAAAGTTTCTGAAGAACCTAGGGGAGGAGAGGAATAAAGACACAGACATAAGAGAATGGACTTGAGGACACAGGGAGGGGGAAGGGTAAGCTGGGACGAAGTGAGAGAGTGGCATGGACATATATACACTACCAAATGTAAAATCGATAGCTAGTGGGAAGCAGCCACATAGCACCAGCAGATCAGCTTAGCACTTTGTGTCCACCTAGAGGGGTGGGATAGGGAGGGAGATGCAAAAGGGAGGAGATATGGGCATATATGTATTCCTATAGCTGATTCACTTTGTTATAAAGCATAAACTAACACACCATTCTAAAGCAATTATACTCCAATAAAGATGTTAAAAATAAATAAATAAATTAAGAGATGTCCATGGTCCTTAGGGAAAATGACCCGGTTTACATTTTTTAAGTAAAAAATTAATGCATAAGATGTAATGAAATAGGGTGGTTCAACTGTAGGATATACACACATGGTGGTCTGTCAGGTTATCCCAATGTAAAAGCACAAAAAAAGGATGTGATGTTGACTACACTGTCTCACAGGCTTCTGAGGTTGCACCCTGGCTGGGGAAGAATTAAAAAACAAGGTTGAATCATCATATTGGCATCTCCCACGTTTCTAAAGAAAGTCCTCTATTGAGCTCTCTCATTTCATAATGATAAATAATATAAAAACTGAAATATAGTACAGTAAGTCCCCTACATATGAACCTTCAAGTTGCAAGCTTTCAAAGATGCAAACGTGCCCAGAGAAAGGACAAAGAGAGACAAGAAGAAGAAGTAACTGAAGAACCGAAGAGATTCACGACGCAGGAAATGGCAAGGGGATTTTCTTTATCTGAGGAGGCACTGTTAGTTTTTGAGGCACAGGACACAAACGTAGAATAGTACACAAAGATTGCAGCAGCCGTTCAGAATGCAATCCAGTGCTACCGTGTCATCTAGGACGAGAAAAAAAGAGCTACTACCCAGACATCGCTGGATCGTTTTTTCAAGAGGGTAGATAGAATTGAATCCAGCAAGGAACCAGAACCTGTGCTATCAATGTCAGGCGTGAGTGAAATTGCAGCTTGCCTTCCGTCTCCTACTGCTGAGGATCCTTCAGCTCTACCGTCTCCCACCTCCTCTCCCTCCTCCAGTCAGGAACTCTTCTTGCCTGTTCACTCGATGCCAGCCCCTGGATGCCAGCTGTTGTACTGTACTTCTGTATTTGTCAAGATACTGCATTGTAAGATTAAAAATATTTTCTTTATTTTTTGTGTTTGTTTTTTATATATTATTTGTGTGAAAAGTATTATAAACCTGTTACAGTACAATACTATATAGCCAACTGTATTAGTTGGGTACCTAGGCTAACTTTGTTGGACCTACGAACAAACTGAGCTTACAAACAGGTCTCAGAACAGAACTCGTTTGTACGTAGGGGACTTACTGTACCTGGAACGTGCCCTTTGTTCTGGTATGAAATCCCTTATGCTTCCATTTTGTTAAATGAAAAACACAATGTTTCTTACCCATGGGCAGGAATAATTTAGACTTGTTCTCTATTATGTTTAATTATTAACTGAGCCGAGGTAGCCTGGCTTCATGCCCAAGTGTCAAGATGGCTTGTAGAAAGCAGGGGCGGAAATTGACTGGGAAAATGAGCTGTGCCGTGATGAAGTGAAATTTCCGCATTGAAAGTTAGCTTGTGAACCATGGTATAAGAACATATAATTAAAGAAGAGTACTAAAGATGTAAAAAGTCGTGAAGATAATATGAGGGTTCTAAGGCGAAAGGGCCAAAGAGAAGATAGCTCGGGCAACGTGGAAGTGTAGACAGGACAAGAAGGATAAAATATATAAGCCAAGTGTGTAAGAAGCCAATCTAGAGGGTCAAATAGCGACGGAAACCAGTTAGAATTCACGCAGGAAGACTGAGAACAAAGCCCAGAGCCACTGAGAGGGCAGCTAGGATGTAGATTGAAGTCATGTCAACAGATTGGAGTCAAGGAAGCACTGGGTCTGAGCAGACTCCACAGCGGAGAAGCAGAGCTGGGACTGAAGACTAGAGAAGCGAGGTGTGTGACCAGTTACTGATTTCTCGTCTCTGAACTTGTTTTGTTCTTGGTGACAGGTCTAGCAAGGGCAGCAAAACATTTCAGTGCTTCTGTTTCAAAAAATCACACAGAAAACTGTTTCAAAATAGGTTGCCCTGTGAATGTTTCAAAATAAGTTGCCCTGTGAACCAAAACAGAATGAATATTCTGTTTTGGTTTTTTCTCCTTTGCCTTTAGCAAGGCCTTTTGCATTTTGTCGGATGGTGTATTGTCAGGCTGCAAAGTGCAGCAGAGAACAGGCCGACTTCGTATTTAAGCGCCCTAGCTTTTGTTACTTAAAGTACGAAGGCATTATTAGTCAAGTTGACAGAGCGACTTAATATTCTAAGAATTGGGAAGGGGTGAGTTGGGAAGTGTTTGGTGCTTTGAAGCTGATTGCCCTCAAATAGTTCTTTCTTTCCTCAAGTTGTTTCGTTTTGTTTTTCCTCTGTGGCAATAACCATGAAACATGCCATCTGTTGGTCTCTCATGTCATTACACTGCAGATTCTAAGTGCTCCTGTAGTCTCATATATAATCACTTATGCTTTCGGATGACATTTACTGTTCTCAAATTCAACATAAATTGCCGCACAACAACATAATCGACAAGCCTGGCGTTTTTCTGGCAAATGACTGCAATCGACTCTGGCATCCTCTGCTCCACCATCCTCATACTTGCCGCCTGCCAATCACTCAGCAGCTTTGACAGGGAGGTTCCAGAAACAACGAGAGTCATCACCATTGTTCATATCCAGGAAAAATCTTTGGGAGATTCCCGTGCTGGTTCTTGAATAGGCCAAATGCCAATCTGATGAAAGTAACTTGGCATCTTATTTAATACGGGAGAAATGATTGTATGGCACAGATGGGGTTTTATTTCAGCAAGAATGGGTTTCACACTGTTTTGTGTAGCTTTGGAATCATGTGTTTTCCAGTGTCCAAGTCTGCTTTCCCTCTCATTTTTCCACGTTTCTGTGCTCCTGGCATCGCACAGAGGTGGGCGTTGTCCCATCCTCCGCCTCCGGAGCTGGATTCACCATTGCTGTGATGGATGAAGGGCCATTGTACAGGAGGGCCAGGGTGGGAGGGTAACAAAAAGCCTTATTTTTCTACTGAAGAATGCAACCTTAGGTTTTGTAGACTTTCCCAACATTCTCTTCTTTTCCAGCTATAGCAGGATAACAACAGTGTTATTTCAATAATCAGCTCTGGGGTTGCTCTCCTTGAGGAGACCCCAGGTATGCTTGAGGATAACACCAAGGTAGGCTACTCTGGGGTGGAAGAGAAAGTGTCAAGGTTATGATCTGGAAGGTGGGTGACAAGGAGATGATGCAGGGCTCTGCCAAAGAGGGAGGGAGGAAACAACCTGAGAAAAGGTGAGGTCAAAACAGGATAGGCTCCTCTCAGGAAGGAGGCCTGAGCGAAAACTGGTGGAAAGGTTGTCAAATACTTCAAGAACAGGATTTCAACTTTGATTTTAAATTATGGGCAGTGTTGTGCGGGTAAACTCCAGTATTTGACATGTTCAGTCACTGTCTGCTCTATATGGAACCTTGTGCTGGTGGCATTTTGGGGAGTGAAGAGATCAGGGGTGGTGTCCCACACAAGGTGATGCTGTGTGCAAAAAGGACGTCATGTACCACGTGGCAAAGATACTCCAAAACCGGAAAGAATCCAAGGGATACATAAAGTTGGAGCCAAATGTGACCCGGAGAAAAGTAAACATTTCTGGGGAGCGACTACAGGGCCGCCATTTCCCCAAACAAGAAAAATGGGTGTTCTGGATCATTCCTTTAAACTCAAAGGCAAGGTGACCTTGGCTGAGATCTGTTTTTTGGTTGTACTCCTTGATCCATTCTGTTTATTGTAGTTCAGTGCACGTAATAATCCAAGTGCTATTGAATCTTTATTAGGGTTCAAAGGCATGTGAGGATGCAGGATCCATGAGTGCAGGAAGGGATGGGTTATAAATAGGAAGCAGAGTGTAAATCTGGGTCGGCAGTACCTCCACCCAAGACGAGCCTCATCAATAAGTTCCCTTGGTTGGTAAACCTGCCACCTACCTATCCGGAGAGGTGGAGAAGTCTGCGTCTTTCTTGGTCTCTCCCTGGCCTCCAGGTACGGGGGGCCAGATTCAGATTTCAGCCTGGGGAGGGAAGAACCAGGGCAACTCTTTACCATTCTCTGAAAACTCTGCCTACTAAACTATGAGAAGTTTAAAGTTTCATCTGCCTTATTTAGGGGTTTTCTTACACTGATGTAAGGTGGTTTGTGGTGAAAGCTAGGCTCTGCCTGAATACTGCCAGAAATGGAATCTTTTTTTTCCCTGAGTAGTATGGGATGGTCGGTGTGTGTAGAAGTGCCTTCTAGGGTACTCTTTAGGTGGGTTTTTTTTTCCCCTTGAAGAGAACAGAGTTCAGATTTAATAAATAAGAGTCTTCTTAAAGTGGATAAGCAAATCTATCTGGGGGAAAGTTATTATGTAAAAACTAGGCCACAAAATGGGACAATAAAATAGCCTCTATTTTCATAAATTCATTAGTGAGTTTCAGATGCCTCAGAATATAGGTACACAGATTTAAGGAAACTGGATTCTAGGAACTATATTACTTCAGAACTCTTTGGAAGTGATAAGAAAACATTTTGTTTTCCAGTTTGTTTTTTCAGTTATTTTGAGAAATAAAATAGTTTATATTTGACTGAATTTTTCAATTTTTTTTTTTTTTTTTGCGGTACGCGGGCCTCTCACTGTTGTGGCCTCTCCCGTTGCGAAGCACGGGCTCCGGACGCGCAGGCTCAGCGGCCATGGCTCACGGGCCCAGCCGCTCCGCGGCATGTGGGATCTTCCCGGACCGGGACACGAACCCATGTGCCCTGCATCGGCAGGTGGACCCTCAACCACTGTGCCACCAGGGAAGCCCTCAATTTTTTTTTTTTTACTAATAAAAACAAGTATTTGTAATTTAGCTGTTAGCTAGTTACCTTAATAAACTAGTCCTGTGATGTCTTTACCTGGTGTCTAATACTTGGGCATTAAGAAAAAGGGTATATATATATATATACATATATACATATATATATACATGTATGTATGTATGTGTGTGTGTATATATATATATATATATATATATATATATATATATATATATGGCTAGTTTAGGCAGACTATGCTGTTAATTTTGGGTTGTTCTTTTTGTATCAAGAATAAATGAGTCGAAGGAAAATTATTCCAGTTCCCTTAGAGGTTGATTAAATACTAATTTAAAGGTCTGTGGCATCTTTAGGAAATTAGACCTTCCAGTTGTAAAACTTCCCGCCTCTGCTTTGCTGTATGTGGTTAGATCGAAAGGAGTCGACTTTTCTCATCTCTTTATATATCAGGTTTTAATCATCTAGATCAGGATTGGCAAAGAAATTTCACTTCATGTGCCAACCCTGATGTACTGGCTGTGATTGCTGCTAACGATCTATTGAGGAGTACTCTGCATCTTTGTTCCCGATCTGTGGGAGAGAGTACGGAGTGTATGAGCAACATTTCCCACGCCTGAGGCACCAGGCAAGAGGCAGGGTGCCGTGCCTTTTCCAGCCCTGATTTAGATCTTCCTGAAGACTTGTGCGTTTTCAGGCTGTGACCTGTGAGTAGATTCTTATTAGCACCACTGCTGGCGTTTTAGAAACTACTAATGGCAATGTCTTGTCATCCATGGAGCATTGTACTGACAATGAGAAAACCTTTATTCCAGTGTTGAACTGAAGCTGTGATAGTGGGCATTTTTTTTCAGCAGGCTAAACGATGCTAACTTATTATCTTATAGTTCAGTAGTTCAGAAGTCCAGCATGGGTCTCACTGTGCTTAAATAAAGATGAATGGTAACAACTTGAACTTCTATCTATTATGTATTCTGACAACAACATCCTCTATTAATAACATTAGTTGAAGCTGAATTTTTAAAATTGAGGTATAATTGACATATAATGTTATATTAATGTCAGGTGTACAATGTAATTATTCAACGTTTGTACGTATTGGGAAATGATAACCACAATAAGTCTAGTTAATATCCATCAATACGTAGTTACAATTTTTTTTCTTCCGATGGGAAATTTTAAGATTCAAGTATGCAATATAGTATTATTAACTATATTCCCCATGCTGTACATTACATCCCCATGACTTACTTATTCTTATAACTGAAAGTTTACACCTTTGGACCCCCTTCACCCAACTTCTCCCACATCCCACCCTCTGCCTCTGGCAACTACCAATCTGTTCTCTGTATCGAAGTGCTCAGTTAAAAAAAAAAATATATATATATATATATATATATATATTCCACATATAAGTGAGATCATGCAGTATTTGTGTTTCTCTGTCTGACTTATTTCACTTAGCATAATGCCCTCAAGGTCCATCCATGTTGTTGCAAGTGGCAAAATTCTTTTTTATGGCTGAACTATATTCCAGTGTGTGTGTGTATCACATTTTCTTATCCATTCATTCTTCAATGGACGCTTAGGTTGCTTCCATATTGTAAAAAATGCTGAAATGAATATGGGGGTGCATATGTCTTTTCAACTGAGTGTTTTCATTTCTTCAGATAAATATCCAGAAGTAGAATTTCCAGGTTATATGGTAGTACTATTTTTAATTTTTTGAGGAAACTCCATACTGTTTTCTGTAGTGACTTCACCAATTTACATTCCCACCATCAGTGCACAAGGGTACCCTTTTCTCCACATTCTCGACAACACTTATTTTTTTTCCTTTTAATAACAGCCAATCTAACAGGTGTGAGGTGATATCTCATTGTGGTTTTGCTTGCATTTCCCTAATAACTAGTGGTACTGAACATCTTTTCATATACCTGTTGGCTATCTGTATACCTTCTTTGGAAAAATGTCTATTCAGATCCTCTGCCCATTTTTTAATTGGATTATTTATTATTTTTGCTATTGAGTTGTATGAGTTCTTTATGCATTTTGGATATTAGCCCCGTATCAGCTACATGATGTGCAAATATTTTGACCCATTTGGTAGGTTGCCTTTTAATTTTGTTGATGATTTCTTTTGCTGTGCAGAAGCTTTTTAGTTCATTGTAGTCCCACTTGTTTATTTTTTCTTTTGTTGCCTTTGCTTTTGGTGTGAAATCCAAGAAGTCATCACAAGACTGATGTCTTATTGCTTATGTTTTCTTCTAGGAGTTTTATGGTTTCAGGTTTTATGTTCAAGTCTTTGATCTACTTCTTTTTTTAAAATAATTTTTACTGGAGTATAGTTGATCTACAATGTTGCATCAGTTTCTGCTGTACAGCAAAGTGAATCAGTTATACATATACAAATATCTACTTTGTTAAAGATTCTTTTCCCATATAGACCATTACAGAGTATTGAGTAGAGTTCCCTGTGCTATACAGTAGATCCTTGTTATTGATCTACTTTGAGCTATTGATCTACTTTGAGCTCATTTTTGTGTATGGTGTAAGATAGTGACCCAGTTTCATTCTTTTGCACGTGGCTGTCTTGGACATTCTTGTCTTTGTTTTGATTTTAAAACAAAAGCTTCTGACATTTGCTGTAAGCTTTTAAAGGTAGTGTGGTAGGCAGAAATACCCAACCCTGCCTTCCTTCCCCTCCCCCCTAAGATATCCACATCCTAATCCCTGGAACCTGTGGATATGTTAGGTTACACAGCAAAGGAGAATTAAGTTTGCTAATTAGATGACCTTGAGGGAAGGCAGCATGAGAAAGATGCAATCTCTTTTGCTGGCTTTGCAGATTCATGAATGGGCCATAAGCAAGGAATGTGGGTGATCTCTAGGAGTGGGGAAAGCCAAGAAAACAGATTCTCTCCTAGAACATCCAGAGGGAAGAGCCCTGCTGACACCTTGGTTCTAGCCCAGTGAGACCCATATCAGACTTCCAACTGTAACATCATAAATTTGTGTTGTTTTATGCTACTAGACTTGTGGTAATTTGTTACACTAGCAAAAGGAAACAGATGCACGCTCCTTTTCACAGATTGAGGAAGTTACCATCTAGTCTTAGTTCATTAATTTAAAAAATGCATTGAGGAGGCAGAGTCAAGGTGGCAGTGTGAGAAGACATGGAGTTAGCATCTCCCCACAACTAGGGCACCTGCTGGCTGCTGGTGAGGGACTCTGATGCCCAGTGAGATAGGAGGAGCCCCAAAGTGAACCAGTAGGACGTAGGGGGGCTAAGGGGGGAGGAGAAGTGGAGGTCAGACAGGATCGGCACCCTTGAGGCTGGGAAGATCAGGAAAGGCAGGTGGGAGGGACTCTCTGGCAAGAGTGGGAGAGGAGCAGAGGGCAGTCGCCTGGCCCACTCCGGCCAGGGAGCCTGCTGAGCTCCCAAGCTGCTATCCCCCTTCCAAAGCCCCATCCAGGCCACGTGGGTCCTGGGGGCATAAGAAGGAGGTGGAGGTGAGAACAGGAGATGCCGGTGGGAAAGGCCTTCTGGGAGGAGCGGAAGAGGAATGGAGGGTGATGCCCACCCACTCGAGCCCAGGGAGCCTGCTGGGCTCCCAGGTGAGGTCCCCTGACCTCTGAGAAAAGGGGTGGGGGGCACACCTGGGCCCCTTCTGTTCCTTGAGCCTAAGCCCCACCTCCCACACCCCTCAGGGCCTTTTCCAGCCCTGTGGGTCCTGAGCATTAGCCCTGCCCACCGACCAAACCTCGCCCATGCCTTCCCCCCCCCTTTTTTTTTCTTTTCCCTCCTTCTCTTTTTACTATTGTGGTACTGATGTACATTTTAGTTTTTGATTCATTTATAGTCTTCCTAACATATCTGTTAGTTTCCTAGTCTAATTTTGCTTTTTACTTTGTTATTGTTCTTTTATTTATTTATTTATTTTTTTGCTGCCCAGGCAGCTTGCGGGATCCTGGTTCACGAGCCCAGGGTTGGGCGGAAGCTCCTGCAAGCAGTAGGAGCTCCAAGTCCGAACCACTGGACTAACAGAAAACCTCAGACCCCAGGGAATATTCATCAGAATGAGGCCTCAAGGAGTTCCTCATCTAAGCACTAAGACCCAGCTCTACCCAACAGTTTACAAACTCCAGTGTTGGAGGCCTCAGGCCAAACAACCAGTAAGACAGGAACACAGTCCCACTCATAAAAAAAAAAAAAGAGATGGCAAAAAAATATGTCACAGGTGAAGGAGTAAGGTAAAAATCTACAAAACAAAATAAATGAAGAGGAAATAGGCAATCTACCTGAAAAAGAATTCAGAGTTATGATAGTAAAGATGATCCAGAATCTTGGAAATAGACATGGATTGAGAAAATACAAGAAATGTTTAACAAAGATCTAGAAGAACTAAAGAACAAACAAACAGAGACAAACAACACAATAACTGAAATGAAAAATACACTAGAAGGAATCAATCACAGAATAACTGAGGCAGAAGAACGAATGAGTGAGCTGGAAGACAAAATGTTGGAAATAACTGCCGAGGAACAGAATAAAGAAAAAAGAATGAAAAGAATTGAAGACAACCTCAGAGACCTCTGGGACAACACTAAACACACCAACATTCAAATTATAGGGGTCCAGAAGAAGAAGAGAAAAAGAAAGGGTCTGAGAAAATATTTGAAGAGATTATAGTTGAAAACTTCCCTCACATGGGAAAGGAAATAGTCACCCAGGTCCAGGAAGGACAGAGAGTCCCATACAGGATAAACACTAGGAAAAACACACCAAGACACATATTAATCAAACTAACAAAAACTAAATTCAAAGAAAAAATATTAAAAGCAGCAAGGGAAAAACAAAAAATAAACATACAAAGCAATACCCATAATGTTATCAGCTGATTTTTCAGCAGAAACTCTGCAGGCCAGAAGGTAGTGGCAAGATATACTCAAAGTGATGAAAGAGAACAACCTACAACCAAGATTACTCTACCCAGCAAGGATCTCATGCAGATTCGATGGAGAAGTCAAAAGCTTTTCAGACAAGCAAAAGCTAAGAGAATTCAGCACCACCAAATATATGTTACCCCTGCTTACTGACAACATTCAACCCAGAACAAAGCCCAGCTTCCTTAAACTCTCCTCAAAATCACCCAACATAAACCTGAATGCTATAAGCCCTTTCGAATATCTTCTTTCTGAGACGCCCCATGATTCCCCAAGGGATGTTTTCTCTGTGGCTGCAATGAGTAATAAAAATACAGCTGCTCTCATATTTAGGTTTTGATCTATTTTGAGTTACTTTTTATATGTGGTGTGAGTTAAGGGTTAACTTCATTCTTTTACATATGGTTATCCAGCTGTCCTAGCCTCCTGTTTTGTAAAACCTAGTATCTCCTCATTGAGTGGTCCTGGCACCCTAGTCAAAAATCAACTGGCCAAAGATACATGAGTTTATTTCTGGACTCTCAATTCTATTCCACTGATCTATATGTCTATTCTTATTTCAGTACCACACAGCATATACTGTTGCTTTACAGTAAGGCCCAAAGTCGGGAAGGGCGAATCCACCTATTTTGTTCTGATTTTTCAAGACTTTTTTTTTTTTTTTTGGCTATTCTGGGTACCTTGAGTTTCCACATGAATTTTAAGATCTGTTTGTCAGTTTCCACAAAGAAGCCAGCTGGGATTCTGATTGGAATTGTATTGAATATGTAGATCAATTTGAGGAGTGTTGCCATTGTAACAATATTAAGTCTTCCTGTCTGTGAACACAGGATGCCTTTCCTTTTATTTAGGGCTTTTATTTTCTTCCAAATATGTTCTGTAGGGACTTCATTGGTGATCCAGTGGTTAAGACTCCATGCTCTCAATGTAGGGGGCATGGGTTCAATCCCTGGTTAGGGTGGGGGATCCAAGATCCCGCATGTAACCCAGCATGGCCAAAAAAAGTTTTGTAGTGTTCAAAGTATAGGTTTTGCACTTCTTTAAAAAATTTATTCATAAGTAATTTATTTTGGGTTATGCTATTGTAAATAAGATTGTTTCCTTATACAGTTGATTTTTATATTGATCTTACAGCTTGCAATGTTGCTAAACTTTTTTATTAGCCTGTTTTTCATTTTGGAAAAGTTTAAAAATTCAATTTTTGTATGTATTTCTTAGAATTTTCTGCATATAAGATCATGTCATCTGCAAACAGAGATTGATTTGATTTTTACCTTTCCAATCTGGATGCTTTTTATTTCATTTTCTTGCCTAATTTCCCTGACTAGGATCTCCAGGACAATAATATAAGAAGTATGTGAGGGGACATTCTTGTCCTGTCCCTGATCTTAGGGGGAAACTTTCAGTCTTTTATCGTAAGTGTGATGTTAGTTGTGAGTTGTTATAGATGCTTCATATTAGGTTGAGGTAGTTTCTTTCTATTCCTAGTTTGTTAAGTATTTTTTATCATGCAAGGGTGTTGGATTTTGTCAAATGCCTCTTGTGCATCTATTGAGATGATTGTGTGATTTTTGTCCTTTATTCTATTTATATGGTGTATTACATGATTGATTTTCCTGGGATAAATCCCATTCAGATATGGTATATAATTCTGTCATATGTAGCTCTTTATTTGGTAGTATATTTTGTTGAGGAGTTTTGTATCTATATTTATAAGGGATATTGGCCTAGAGTTTTCTTTCCTTTTAGTATTTTTGTTTCATTTTGATATCAGGAAACTGGCTTCGTAGAATGAATTGGAAAGTGTTCCCCCATTTTCTACACTTTTGGAAGAGTTTGTGAAGGACTGATGTTAATTCTTTAAATGTTTGATAGAATTCACCAGTGACACCATCTCATCCTGGATTTTTCTTTGTAGAATTTACTTTTGTTTATGAATTCAATCTATTTACTTGTTTTAGGTCTATTCAAATATTCTATATCTTCTTCATTTTTGGTAATTTGTCTGTTTCTAGGAATTCGCCTATTTCATCTAGGTTATCTGATTTGTTCATGTACAGTATTACACTTACAATCCTTTTATCTCTGTGAGATTGAGTAATATCTCCTCTTTCATTTTTAATTTTAGTAATCTGAATCTTCTCTCTTTTTATTCCTGGTCAATCTAGTTAAAGTATTCCAAAATATAGCAGAGGGAGGAACACTCCCAAACTAATTCTATGAGGCCACCATCACCCTGATACTAAAACCAAATATGTTACAAAAAAAGAAAACTACAGGCCAATATCCCTGATGAATATAGATGCAAAAATCCTCAACAAAATACTAGCAAACAGAATCCAGAGGCACATTAAAAGGATCATACACCATGATCAAGTGGGGTTTATACCAGGAATGCAAGGATTCTTCAATATACGCAAATCAATCAATGTGATGCACCATATTAACAAATTGAAGGAGAAAAACCATATGATCATCTAAATAGATGCAAAAAAAGCTTTTAACAAAATTCATCACCCACTTATGATAAAAACCTTCCAGACAGTAGGCATAGAGGGAACTTACCTCAACCTAATAAAGGCCACATATGACAAACCCACAACCAACATTGTTCTCAATGGTGAAAAACTGAAAACATTTCCTCTAAGATCAGGAACAGGACAATGTTACCCACTCTCACCACTATTATTCAACATAGTTTTGGAAATTTTAACCACAGCAATCAGAGAAGAAAAAGAAATAAAAGCAATACAAATTGGAAAAGAAGTAAAACTGTCACTGTTTGCAGATGACATGATACTATACATAGAGAATCCTAGAGAATCCTAAAGATGCTACCAGAAAACTACTGGAGCTAATCAATGAATTTGGTAAGGTAGCAGGATACAAAATTAATGCACAGAAGTCTCTTGCATTCCTATACACTAATGATGAAAAATATGAAAGAGAAATTAAGGAAACACTTCCATTTACCACTGCAACAAAAAGAATAAAATACCTAGGAATAAACTTACCTAAGGAGGTAAAAGACCTGTATGCAGAAACTGTAAGACACGGATGAAAGAAATTAAAGATGATACAAACAGATGGAAAGATATACAATGTTCTTGGATTGCAAGAATCAACATTGTGAAAATGAGTATATTACCCAAAGCAATGTACAGATTCAGTGCAATCCCCATCAAACTACCAATGGCATTTTTCAGAGAACTAGAACACAAAATTTCACAATTTGTATGGAAACACAAAAGACCCTGAATAACAAAAACAATCTTGAGAAAGAAAAACAGAGCTGGAGGAATCAGGCTCCCTGACTTCACACTATAGTACAAAGCTACAGTAATCCAGATAGTATGGCACTGGGACTAAAACAGAAATATAGATCAATGTTACAGGATAGAAAGCCCAGAGGTAAACCCACACACATATGGTCACATTATCTTTGTTAAAGGAGGCAAGAATATACAGTGGAGAAAAGACAGCCTCTTCAATAAATGGTGCTGGGAAAACTAGACAGCTACATGTAAAAGAATGAAATTAGAACACTCTCTAACACCATACACAAAAATAAACTCAAAATGGATTAAAGACCTAAATGTAAGGCCAGAAACTATCAAATTCTTAGAGGAAAGCATAGGCAGAACACTCTCTGACATAAATCACAGCAAGATCCTTTTTGACCCACTGATTTGAGTAAGGGAAATAAAAACAAAAAGAAACAAATGGGACCTAATGAAACTTAAAAGCTTTTGTATAGTAAAGGATACCATAAACAAGATGAAGAGACAACCCTCAAAATGGGAGAAAATATTTGCCAACGAAGCAACTGATAAAGGATTAATCTCCAAAATTTACAAGCAGCTCATGCAGCTCAATAACAAAAAAAACAACCCAATCCAAAAATGGGCAGAAGACCTAAATAGACATTTCTCCAAAGAAGATATACAGATTGCCAACAAACATGTGAAAAGATGCTCAACATCACTAATCATTACAGAAATGCAAATCAAAACTACAATGAGGTATCACCTCACACCGGTCAGAATGGCCATCATCAAAAATGTATAAACAATAAATGCTGGAGGGGATGTGGAGAAAAGGGAACCCTCTTGCACTGTTGGTGGGAATGTAAATTGATACAGCCACTAAGGAGAACTGTACAGAGGTTCCTTAAAAAACGAAAAATAGAACTACCATACGACCCAGCAATTCCACTATTGGGCATATACCCTGCGAAAACCATAGTTCAAAAAGAGTCATGGGGCTTCCCTGGTGGCGCAGTGGTCGGGAGTCCGCCTGCTGATGCTGGGGACGTGGGTTCGTGCCCCGGTCCGGGAGGATCCCACATGCCGCAGAGTAGCTGGGCCCGTGAGCCATGGCCGCTGACCCTGTGCGTCCGGAGCCTGTGCTCCGCAACGGGAAACGCCACAGCAGTGGGAGGTCCACGTACCGCAAAAAAAAAAAAAAAAAGTAATGTACCACAATGTTCATTGCAGTTCTACTTACAATAGCCGGGACACTGAAGGAACCTAAGTGTCCATTGACAGATGAATGGATAAAGAAGATGTTGACATATATACAATGGAATATTACTCAGCCATAAAAAGAAAGGAAATTGAGTTATTTATAGTGAGGTGGATGGACCTAGAGTCTGTCATACTGAGTGAAGTAAGTCAGAAAGAGAAAAACATATACCGTATGCTAACACATATATATGAAATTTAAAAAATGGTTCTGAAGAACCTAGAGGCAAGATGGGAATAAAAATGCAGACCTACTAGAGAATGGACTTGAGGACACGGGGAGGGGGAAGGGTAAGCTGGGACAGTGGCATTGACATATATACACTACCAAGTGTAAAATAGATAGCAGGGAAGCAGCCACGTAGCACAGGGCTATTGGGAAGCAGCCACATAGCACAGGGAGATCATCTCGGTGCTTTGTGACCACCTAGAGCATTGGGATAGGGAGGGCTGGAGGGAGATGCAAGAGGGAGGGGACATGGGGATATATGTATGCATAAAGCTGCTTCACTCTGTTATAAAGCAGAAACTAACACACCATTGTAAAGCAATTATACTCCAATAAAGATGTTAAAAAAAAATGGCAAGTGCTATGTTATGTATATTTTATTATGTATATTTTACATACATAAAAGAAAAACCATTTAAGTATGAAACACCAAAGGGAACAGGGGTGAGGGGCGGTGCTGCCCCACAGGCTCCTAGCTGAGGAGGGAGATGCCAGTTTTCCTTTCTTACACGTTCCCCGATTAGATTCTCTTGAAACTCTCTTTATACCTTGGGACAGGTGAATGCATTTCCTTTCCCTCTCCAGTAGGGAAGGGAGGGAACATCGCCTTTCTCAACAGGCACTGCACACCCTACAGGGCCAATGACCTTCTTCTCCCTGGGCTTGTTTTTACATTGTTGGAAGTGAGAGTGTTTCTTGGCTGGGGCTGTTTGGACTTGATGCTTCTCAATAATCCCTGTGGGGCTGTAAGTAGCCCATCTATGGGGACTGGAGTCTATTTAGAATGTGAGGTACTGAGAGTTTTTTTATTCTCTGCTTTGGGCCTTTAGTTTTGATTCCAGAATAAGATAATCTCACTTGACATTCTCTCACATGAGTTTGTGCTGATATATGAAACTATAAATTAGGAAATGCTATAATAGAAATTATGAAAGAATAGACAGATGCAGAAGTATGAGGATTTCTCATATCACCTTGCCCTTTCAGATAAACATTTCATATCTTCATTTCTAAATGAGAAGAATGAGGAAGATCTCCCAGAAATGCATTTTTGGGGTTCTGATTTGTATGTTTTTGTCCCCTCCATATCTGCCTGCACTCAATATATAATTGGCCCAAGATCCCAGGCTGAATTTGGAGACAAAATAGGGATCTAATCCAGTAAGTGAAGCTCAGCTTCAGACTCTCAAAGTGGGGGCAGGGATAGTACTGTGACAGTGTACATGGATGTGTCCTCTTTCCTTACGCCTTAAAGCCCTTGCTCTTGTAAGTACAGGGTTCCAAGAAAACCACTTAGGCTGAAGTAGAGGTAAATCTGTAGTAATTAGATGGAGCAGGTAAGATCCAAGGTACCTAACTTGGATCCTCATGGGTGGTCAACTGACTCTTGATCTTTACCTATCAATGTGGGGAGGTGGCCAGGGTCCCAGCTGGACCTTAGTAGGTTCTAATAACACATAGATGCTCTATTTCTACAACTTCAGACTGGAATGTTCTTGACTGAGGAAAATGAAGAGACAAGCAAAAGACATGAAGAATTCCACGGATCATGATTAGAAGCTGTAGGTATAGCCACTGCCTTGAAGCACCATGAACTTCTTAAGCTTGACTGTTTTGCTTCAACTCCAGCATGACTCAAGTTTGACCATTTGGAAAAAGCAGTTATTAAGAATCCTGCATGTGCTATGCCAGCTGTATGTCATTTTTAGAATATGGCTTTAGTTCTCTATTTTGAGGAGGCATTTTATTCAGTTTCCAGTTGGTCAGCATTACTGAGAGACACTCAATTCATCAGAGGTTACTTACAGGGCAAGCTTGGTTGGGAAAGAGAGATGCCATGATCCTAAAGCATTATGAATGCAGTCCTTTCAAAGGGAAGCAGCTTAGTTTCAACTCAAGATGCCATTATGCTCTGCTGTACAGCAGCTGCCATCTCATAATTCAGGGTGTTTTTGTTTTTTATTTATTTATTTTTGGCTGTGTTGGGGCTTCGTTTCTGTGCGAGGGCTTTCTCTAGTTGCTGCAAGCGGGGGCCACTCTTCATCACGGTGCGTGGGCCTCTCACTATCACGGCCTCTCTTGTTGCAGAGCACACGCTCCAGATGCGCAGGCTCAGTAGTTGTGGCTCACAGGCACAGTTGCTCCGCGGCATGTGGGATCTTCCCAGACCAGGGCTCAAACCCGTGTCCCCTGCATTGGCAGGCAGATTCTCAACCACTGCGCCACCAGGGAAGCCCCAGGGTTTTGTTTTTTTTTTTTTGGCCACGCCACGCAGCTTGCAGGATCTTAGTTCCCTGATCAGGGATTGAACCCACACCCTCAGCAGTGAAAGTGCAGAGTCCTAACCACTGGACTGCCAGGGAATTCCCCATAGTTCAGTTTTTTTTTTATATTACTAAGAAATTCTCAAAATATTGTGAGTTTTTTCAGAGATGTTTGGAATAATACTCTTCATTATTTTTGGAACTTGCTGGGTAGAAGGAAACTTGTATATTCTGATGAAAGAAACTAAGTCCAACATGGATAAACCTTTCATCAAGGGATAAGTTACAGCAGAAGCAAAATTTCCTCCCTGTTAACACGGATGCTGATTTTAACACTCAGAATGGGCTCTATTCACATGTTTAGCATAGAACTGAATTTGAGAAAAATGAGTTCCTTTTTTGTTGAGGTGAAATTTTCATAGAGTGAAAATGCAAAAGCCTTAAGCATATGTGAAATTTGAGGAGTACTGATAAATGTGTATTCCTGTATAACCATCATTATAATCAAGATATAGAACATTTCCATCGACCCAGGAAATTCCCTCATTTTTACTTTTATTCTCCCAACCCCCTACAGGCAAACATTGTTCTTTTATTCACCATAGATTACTTTGGCCTGTTCTAGAACTTCATATAAAGAAACTCATGCAGTGTATACCCTTCTCGGTCTGGATTTTTACCCCTAACATTATGTTTTTGAGGTTCATCCTTATTGTTTCATGTATCAGTAGTTTTCTGAGCTATGGATCTGTGAGCTAATTTTTTCACCAAATGTGGGAAATTTCAGTCATTATTTCTTTAAGGTTTTTACCACCCCATTCTTGCTCTTTTTTCATCCCATTCTTGCCTTTTGGGACTCCACTTACATATTAGACTACTTGATATTGACCATGTCTCTGAAGCTCTGCTCACTTTTTTTTTAACATCTTTATTGGAGTATAATTGCTTTACAATTGTGTGTTAATTCCTGCTTTATAACACTTTTTGCCTTCTTTTTTCCTCTTTTCCTCAGGGTGGATTTCTATTGACATGTCTTCAAGTTCATTAACTTTTTATTCTCCAATCTCCTCTTACATTCATCCAGTGAAACTTTTATTTCAGATATGGTCATTTTAAGTTCCAGAATTTCCATTTGGCTTTTTTCCATAGTTTTTATTTCTCTGTTGAGATTATTATGACTTATTCTTTTACTTTAACTCCTTACACATATTTATCAGAGCTTTAAAGTTTTAGCTTGCTATTTCGAACATCTCAGGGATTGTTTCTGTTGATTGCTTCTGTAGTCCAATGTACTATGAAAGAATGCTCAACATCATTAATCATTAAAAAAATGCAAATCAAAACTACAGTGAGATATCATCTCACACCGGTCAGAATGGCCGTCATCAAAAAATCTACAAACAATAAATGCTGGAGAGGGTGTAGAGAAAAGGGAACCCTCTTGCACTGTTGGTGGGAATGTAAATTGATAAAGCTACTATGGAGAACAGTAAGGATGTTCCTTAAAAAACCAAAAATAGAAGTACCATACCACCCAGCAATCCCACTACTGGGCATATACACAGAGAACACCATAATTCAAAAAGAGTCATGTACTACAATGTTCATTGCAGCTCTATTTACAATAGCCAGGACATGGAAGCAACCTAAGTGTCCATTCACAGATGAAAGGGTAAAGAAGATGTGGCACATATATACAATGGAATATTACTCAGCCAGAAAAAGAAACAAAACTGAGTTATTTGTAATGAGGTTGATTGACCTAGAGTCTGTCATACAGAGTGAAGTAAGTCAGAAAGAGATAAACAAATACTGTATGCTAACATACATATATGGTATCTAAAAACAAAATGGTTCTGAAGAACCTAGGGGCAGGACAGGAGTAAAGATGCAGACATAGAAAATGGACTTGAGGACACGGGGAGGGGAAGGGTAAGCTGGGATGAAGTGAGAGAGTAGCATTGACATATATACACTACCAAATGTAAAATAGATAGCTAGTGGGAAGCAGCCGCATAGCACAGGGAGATCAGCTCCGTGTTTTGTGACCACCTAGACGGGTGGGATAGGGAGGGTGGGAGGGAGACGCAAGAGGGAGGAGATATAGGGGTATATGTATATGTATAGCTGCTTCACTTTGTTATACAGCAGAAACTAACACACCATTGTAAATCAATTATACTCCAATAAATATGTTAAAAAAATTAATAAGAACCTACTGTATAGCACAGGGAACTCTACTTTGGTGCTGTGTGGTAACCTAAATGGGAAGGAAATCCAAAAAAGAGGAGATATATATTTAGTTATGGCTGATTCACTTTGCTGTACAGCAGAAACTTACACAGCAGTGTAAAGCAACTCTACACCAATTTTTAAAAAATAAATAAATAAATAAAAAAGAAGGTCAAAGATTTTATTAAAAATCAGGTAGTGGAATTGAAGATGTAGAGAAGAAATGGATTGGAGAGGAGAGAAAGGCCTTCCACTCAGAGAACAGCAGAGGGAAAAACATGGAGCTAATGTCTTAGAATAGAAAATTATGGTAAGGCTAAGGGAATGATAATCAACCTGCTGGCATGTGAAATTAAAGTCCTTTGGTGATTGCTAGTTAATATAGTAGTTCAGTGCAAAGTATGGTAGTTCACTCTTCCTTATTACCAACGGTTTAAAGGTTAGCGTTAACCAACCTATGCCATGTGGCCCACTGCCGTACAAGAGCAGATTTAAAGGATTTGCCCTGCAGACATATTTACTTGACCCCCACAATCACTTAAAAACGTTTTTGAGTTTGAATATACCTACCAGTTTACAACACCTTCCACATCTCATTACCACCCTACAGGTGGTACTTCACACACTTTTAGGTTTTCTTGCTGACCCCTAAAGGTGTTTTAGTGTACCATCTTTAACCTAGGGGCTGGTTTTATGACCATTTGAAAAACATTTCCAACCATAAGATGCAGTATGAATAAATAATTGGACTAAAGTTGATTTCAGAAGTTGTATTCTTTGTGTTATTATGTTTGGGTCTGGGAAAATTCTATTAGTCTGGACAGTATAATAAACAGTGTTGGTTTTAATGGATGGATTATTAGGCATTAGTTTAAATTATCCAGCCAGAGGGTTTAAATAACAAGGGCCTGGAGATTAGTGCAGACACATGCCTCAGCAGTGACCTTGGCAATGCAGTTACTGAAGTTGGCAAAGAAATTGTTTGTTGCACGGTATGATGATTGTAAGAGGGGAAACAGAGATAACAAAGCAACAATAAACAGAGTTATTTCAAGGGAACTGTTTTCCTTGATAGAAACAGAACAAAAAGCCCTCTAAGATTTGAGTGAGGGAGATCTTGGAACAGAATCTCCAGAGGGGCAGGGTTTGCAATTCCAACAGTCCCCAGCGCTTTCTCCCAGAACTGTACCTTCCTGTTAATTTCTGTCACTTTGTGTCCTGTGTTGGTGACCTAGCTCAGCCCCAGGACTGTTCTTTCCCTAGAAAACCTATTGGGGTGGAACTTCTCTGTGTTTCCTCCTTTAGTACACCTGAGACAGAGAGAAGTATTAAAAAATAACTCTTTTACATATTAAGGGAGATAAATATATATATATATATATATATATATATATATATATATATATATAAAACAGCACAGACATGTTTGAAATTTTTCAGCATAGTTTCTGATTATCAAATAACTATACTGTTCGGAATGACCAGCACCAAAAATTCTACAAACAATAAATGCTGGAGAGGGTGTGGAGAAAAGGGAACCCGCTTGCACTGTTGGTGGGAATGTAAATTGGTGCAGCCACTATAGAAAACCGTATGGAGGTTCCTTAAAAAACTAAAAATAGAACTACCATATGACCCAGCAATCCCACTACTGGGCATATACCCTGAGAAAACCATAATTCAAAAAGACACATGCACCCCAATGTTCATTGCAGCATTGCTTACAATAGCCAGGACATGGAAGCAAACTAAATGTCCATCAACAGAGGAATGGATAAAGAAATGTGGTACATATATACAATGGAATATTACTCAGCCATAAAAAGAAATGAAATTGAGTCATTTGTATAACGTGGATGGACCTAGAGACTGTTATACAGAGTGAAGTAAGTCACAAAGAGAAAAGCAAATATCATATATTAACACATATATGTGAAATCTAGAAAAATTGTATAGATGATCTTATTTGCAAAGCAGAAATAGAGACACAGACATAGAGAACAAATATATGGTTACCAAGGGAGAAAGGGAGGTGGGATGGGAGAGGTTGGGATTGACACATATACACTATTGATACTATGTATAAAATAGATAACTAATGAGAGCATACTGTATAGCACAGGGAACTCTACTTAATGCTCTGTGGCGACCTAAATGGGAAGGAATCCAAAAAAGAGTGTATATATGTATATGTATAGCTGATTCATTTTGTTGTACAGTAGAAACTAACACATTGTAAAGCAACTATATTACAATAAAAATTAATTTAAAAAAATAGCTACACTGTTGCCTCTAAGGGCTAATACAATCCTCCTGGCTCTTCTTTTTATCTACATCCTTGTCAGACACACCAGTCTCTGCCCTAGCAGGGTGCCCTCTGAGGACCAATTGCTTTGTGGTACTGACTCCCAAGAATTTCTCTAATGACCCATCCAGCTGGAATCTAGACTATTAGAAAAGACTTTTCCTTTTAGATCATGAAGTCTGTTTTCTTTCAATCTTGGTTCCATTCCCTCTGTTTGGAAATATGAGAGTCTTCTTTTCAGTAGTTTGGCAGCCCTGATAATTGATACTTCCATCTATTGATAATGGAGCCTTTTAGGTTTAGCTGTTAACCACACCCACGTTTGGAGCTTTCTAAGACACATTCATAGTGCAGGAGAGGGATAGGACTTGACTCATGTCAGGCGTACCTTAACATCTAATCGTTCTGCAGAGCCAGCATTCATGGAATAATAGAAAGTTCAGCTTTTGGCCACATTCACCACGAGAAATATTTATCAGCATCTAGCACAGTTGCCGGTGTTGTATTGTCACAATGGTAGCCCAGCCGATAGAACTTGGTAAGCCAATGTGATCCTGCCCACATGCTGGCACAAAGGTCTAGATTGGTCATATGAAATAACCATTATAAACCATTATGGATGCTGTTGGCACCTGCTGGACTCTACTGCCTCTGCAGAGCCAGCCGGTGACTCTCAACCACTGATGTGCTAATGATGTGTGTGTGTGCATGTCTGTGCCCCTTTGTGTGCATGCAGGAAAGAACTGATATAACTAGTTACACTAAAAATTCATAAACAACATTTGCTAGTGTCCCTGCATGCCAGGTGTCCCATTATAAATAATTTGGCCAATATACTACATAAAAGGTGTTTCTGATCAGATGAGTCGTGGGTTTTTTTTAGTAAATATTATATGACTTTTACATTCAAATAAATATTGTATACACTAAAAATTTTTCCAACGTTGCTGCTTTTACTTAAAATATTTTGGAGATTTATTTATAGAAATTGCCTCCAGAGAGCCTTTAACAAGGTTTTTTTGGCCTATTCTCAGTAGTGGCAATTTTTTAAATGATTTATGGGTGGGTTTGAGTTTTGGAAACACTTAAAAGTGATTTGGTGTGAGCTCTGGTAAATAAAGTGGCTGATAATGGCAGGTATTATAATTTTGCTGAAGGAGATAAAATTGGATGTCATAACAAATAATGAGATTTTTTTTAAATGTAACTCTAGCCGTCTTGGATCTTTCTCTTCTCACATCCATAACTGAAGAAGGAATGGTTGTGTGAACATAAGTGTGATATTGGTAAGTACCTGAAACACCTCTGACAGTTTGTTTTCCATCCAGAAGGTTTTAACTTTAAACTCTCTCGCAAAGATGTGAGCAGAACCTCTTCTCTCTCCAAGATGTTTCACTGTAGCCACTCCCGTGAGACATTTTGTGAAAGGAGTGACAATGTCCTTTTGGTTCACTTTTGTATCTCCCACACCTAATACTCTGCATGGCACACAGTGGTGTGTTCAATAAATATCTGTTGAGTTAACAACGTGTAAACACATTGACTCCTCTCTGCAGTAAACATAGACCCCACTACTGGCGAAAGCAGTGTTTGCAAGGTAACTTTTAGAAAATTATAAATTGTGAAAGACATTTAACTGAAGTTATACTATTAAATATGTATTATTTTTGCATATATTAATGTATTTTAAAAGATAATAAAAGTTGTTTCATAATGGTCACCTAAGATTATTTAGAGTTTGTTGTGATCCCAGTAGATAATATAGGACAGGTATTCATAGAAATGACGATGATTTTCAAGGATACTTCTACTCCTGAACCGAGCAAGCAGAATGATCCTGCTAAAAGTCAGTCAGAACTGGTCATTCTTGCCTCACAGCTTCTAGGGGCTCCACATGATCTAAGATGGGCTCACGCCAAGGGACCTCGAACCGGCTCTTCTCATTGCCCAGAATCTTCTTCCTGGGACTTCCCTGGTGGTCCAGTGGCTAAGACTCCCTGATCCCAATGCAGGGGGCCCAGGTTTGATCCCTGGTCAAGGAACTAGATCCCACATGTGTGCCGCAACTAAGAGTTCGCAGGCCACAACTAAAGACCCTGAATGCCGCAACTAAAGATCCCACCTGCCGCAACTAAGACCTGGCACAGCCAAATAAATAAATTTTTTTAAAAGAATAGTGTTGAGGGCTTACCTGGTGGCGCAGTGGTTGAGAGTCCGCCTGCCGATGCAGGGGACACGGGTTCGTGCCCCGGTCCGGGAAGATCCCACATGCCGCGGAGTGGCTGGGCCCGTGAGCCATGGCCGCTGAGCCTGCGCATCCGGAACCTGTGCTCCGCAGCGGGAGAGGCCACGACAGTGAGAGGCCTGCGTATCACAAAAAAAAAAAAAAAAAAAAAAGAATAGTGTTGAGATTTAAGGAGTTATTTTTTTAAAAAAAGAATAATCTTCTTCCTACACATATCTGCTTAGCAAAATTGTTTAGTGTCTCTGAGTCTTAGCTACAAACCACAGGATTCTAGAAGATATGTTTCTAATTGTCTCATTGAACTTATGAGTCTTTTCAGGAAAAATTAGGTTCAGTTTTGAAGGAATATAATTTGAAACAAAACTAGGGTAAAAAACCCACAACACCTTGGAAATGATATAGTAGGCAGATGTTTCTGCTAGTAGCCCTCATAGATAGATTTGAAAGCCTGTGTTCATTTTGCAGGATTTCACACCTTTTCAATGAAAGGAAAGTAGATGCAGCAACATGACGATTTTCTAATCTACGTAATATCCATTGATTACTGAACATCTTGGTTTTTAAGTATACTATATTATGAAGTGACAGATTAAAATCACTGTCACTTCTCTTCCTTTGTTATCAATTAAAAATGGATTCTATTTCATATTCCTACAGCCGCATTTTCTTAATGAAGTATCTTCTAAGAGCAATGCTGCAATGTTATTTTAAGGCAGGTATGTAAAAGTAAATAAAAGAACATCATCATTTTAGTAGGTACAGCTGAAAAGTGGGAAATAGATGTTTGCCAAAGGACAAATATTTAGTGGAAAGAAAATTTCTTATTTTCTGATTGCACTGGGATATTAGGAAAATGGAAGAAATTTGCAAAAGGTCTTATGGAAAATATATCGTGTTGACTTCTTAAGTAAATCTAAACTTTAAAATGAAAATACTGACATATATCCTGAAATATAAATTTTACTTTACAAAGGTATATGATCTTAATTAAGTGGAACATTATAGTTTTGTTTCATTTCTCCATATACTCCTTTGTTATCACTCTATTTCCAATCAAGTTATGAGAACAGTTTCTATTATAATGATCAAAATCTGATTGTGATTTTTTTTATTGTTGTTCATGTGTCTAACTTGGATTATCTGTGGGAAACCTGTACCCAAGCGGCCATGTGTCACTTTATAATTTTACAAGGGAAGATTTAACACTGGGAATTGGAAGAGGAGCTGTTTCAATATACTCTAATTTAATTTTGACCAGAAAGAGCATTTTCAGCAGCTTTGGTTTGAGAATTAAACTGTAGTTTGTATTTTAGGTAGGCCAGTGATTTGTTGCTGGTGTTTTACCAGGAGGCAGACTTGTAGAGGCTTAGTGAGGTCACAGGAGTTTTATTTTTGACTTCATTGCATAGACTACATAGCACTGAGAGAAAAGGTGGGCTTGACACTGAACTTTGCAGGAGAATGGTCATTTATTAGCTTTTGTCGGAAGTGAAAATTTGTTTGTCATAACAACAGTATTGTCACAAATCAAATAGGACTCTCACAGGAATGCCTTCTCTGTTCTTTGCTTCAGAATATTACTCTTCTATTTTTAAGCTCATAGTAAAAAGGTGATTTCGGAGTCCCAACATTCCAATACCTGACTGTATAGTCCTTCCTGAGGCAGATAAAATGTTAGGATCAGATTTGTATCAGCTTCCATGTTACTGGTTTTCTTCTCACTTTCTTCTTTGATTTTGGAAGAACAGCTGCCGAGGTTGGTTTGAGACCTTTTATGACTTTTCTCACTCACAGATTCAACTATTTTAGTGTCGACCTTTGTCCTTCTCTCAGGGATAGAGGTGCTACTAGTGACAGAGGAAGAAATTGAACATCAGGGAGCAAGAAAAGGAAGCTAGAGAGAAGCAATATCAGTGAATTTTAAGGCAAAAAAGAATGGAAATGCCCTCTGGGTATTTTCACACAGAATCAAGTTAGAAAAGCAGACAAAAATGTTTTATTGTTTTAGTTTTTTTGTCTGGAAGCATAAAAAGAACTGAAGAGATGGAAGGTCATAAAATCTTACTTGGAAAGGAGTTCTGATAATCTTGTTAAGCTGAGTTTAGATCGCTGCAAAATGTCTTTTTCTTTTTACTTCTTCTACTTGTAAATACATTTCTAAGTTCTTTTCTGAGCATCTGTGTTTCACCTGAAAGCCCACACCAGATAACTGAACAGATGGCCAATTCTTTCATTGCTAAAACATTTGTCCTTCTCCCATACCTCCCCAAATATGGATGCCCAAATTAAGGTCTATTCACATAAAAGAACTATGCTTATAAAGCGATCATCATGAGTCTTATGACCATGATTTGTTTTTATCAAGACATTTATCACTATCTGGTATAGTCTTGTTTGTTTATTGTGTCCTCCCATTAGACGGTAACTTTTATAAGACGGAGTGTTCATCTTATAAACCTATATTCCTGTGACCCAGAGCAGCGTCGGGCACATAGTAGGTGTTAAATGTTGAATAAATGGACAAGTGAGTCAGCCTAGGCAGATATGTTCCACAGTGAAATACTGCCCCAACCTGACTTTGAACATTTCTAACCACCATTTGGAGATCCACACCTGTCTGTCCATCTGCCAGTTTGACTTTTACACTTGAATGTCTAACAGGAATCCCACAATCAACATGTCCTAATTTCTCAAACCAAACCCATTCTTTGCCAAATCCATGTCTTGTCATCTCAAGTAAATTGTTACTTGATTCTTTACTTTCCTTCACTCTTTGTTTGCTGTGCATTGGCAAGTTCGGGCAGTTCTATCTCCAAAAACGTTCTCAAAACAATCTATTTTTCTTCACCTTTCCATTTTCCACTTGGACAACCCCCACTGTCTCTCCTGTGGAATCTGCCACAGCCTCTCAGTGGTTTCTCTGTTTCCTTTCTTGCCCTTCATCATCCCTTCTCCACACAGCAGCACAAGTGCTATTTAAAAATCATAACCCAGGGACTTCCCTGGCGGTCCAGTGGTTAAGACTTCGCCTTCCAATGCAGGGGGTGCGGGTTCGATCCCTGGTCGGGGAGCTAAGATCCCATATACCTCGCAGCCAAAAAACCAAAACATAAAACAGAAGCAATATTGTAACAAATTCAATGAAGACTTTAAGAATGGTCCACATCAAAAAAAAATCTTAAAAAAAAAAATCATAACCCACTTCAGAAGGCCTTCCCTCAACCATTAGAATAAAACCCAAAACCTTTACAATGGTTTTAAGGGCCTCCATGTTTTGATTTCTCCTTCCTCTTGCACCTGATCTTGATCTGCTTTTCTCACTAAGCTCCAGCCATAATGACCCTCTTCCTGTTCATCAACCAGGCCACAGATGCGCCTGAGCCCAGGGCCTGTTGACCTTGACATACCCTCTGTCTAGAATATTTTGCTCCCAGACTTGTCATTGCTGGTTCATCTGGTCATTCGGCTATCAGCTCCAATCCACAAAAATGGCCCTCAGTCATGCGCCATCACATTCCCTAATTTATTTTCTTTATAAAACTTAAATGATATAAAAGTATTATATGAGATTTTTTCTGAAACAAGAACCCCATGAGAGCTGAGAACATGAGCTTTGTCTTTCTTATTCCTTAGTATATCCCCAGGGCCCTAGAACACTGCCTGGTGTAGACAGGTGCTTGATAAAATACAATAAGCATGGATATTCAGATGAACGTGTAGAGACATGTATTCACAAGAGTTGAAAAGATAGCTAATGACTATAGAGAACGATACTGTATTGTGTATTTGAATGTTGCCAAGGGGGTAAATCTTAAAAATCATCATCACGAGGAAAAAATGTGTAACTATGTGAGGTGACGGATGTGCCCTGAATTTACTGTGGTGATAATTTTGCAATGTATATGTTAAAATATATATTAAATTATTATGATATATACTTTAAAATAATACACTGTTATATGCCAATTATATCTCAATAAAACTGGAAGAAATACTCTATTTTTAAGTTGGAAAATACAAATAACTAAAATATCCTTACCTCTCATCCCTTGGATGTGGAAAAGTTTCAGACTTGCTGAAACTCCCAACTGACAGACGGGAAGCAAAAGAGAGTTTTTGGAGCTCTAGGCTTATTGGGAGTAAGGCAGGAGCAGAGAAAAGCCTATGTGTTCAAGGGACTAAAAAGAAGTCCTGAGCCCGTGTGAGTGGTTTTGTTATCATTGTGAACGTGTGTGTCTCCGTATCACTGTGCCTTCACGCCAGCTGTCACTTCTCTGAGACATGAGGGTGCCCACTCGAAAAGGCTGCTTTCTGTAAATCATCCTTCAGCAGCAATCAGCGCGTTTTCTTTTAAAAAGTGGAAGTTTCAATTAAGTTTTAGAAAGGAAGGTTATCTCTGAGATGTAAATAATATGTTAACATTGTGTGAGTCTCCAAAGCCAAGTACATTAACTTGGAATGTGCTGACCGCGTGGAAAACTGATGCCTACCCTGCAGTTGCCAGAGGAGGATTTTTACCTTGTCTTCACACAGAAGAGAAAATGCAGGGGAGTCTGGGTCAATTAATTGCCTGCCAGGGTAGGTCCCTATCTATTTCGGGCAGGGAAAACTGGAGAGGGCTGACTGATTTACTCTGAGTAGCTTCTTGCCAAGAGAGCTCGGTTTCAAAATCCTAGAAACCATATGTGTTAGTTTAATCAGAGTTTGGCCCCAAGGAGAATTAAAATGAAAGGAAATTCCACAGTTAGAAGGTGTGGAAGTGGAAAGCCGACTAAATCAAGCCCTTAGAGAGGCAGCGTGGGTTGGTGAGATTACATTCTTAGGATGTATAATCAGGCCAAGGTTTTAATTTCCAGATTCTTTCACTTAAGAGCTTCTATGTCTGAATTCCAGCGGAATGGAGGCCTATCTCAGGCTTCTCTCTCCTCCATTATAAGGACTCATCTCTGTAGTTCTTACCTACAGCTGAAAAAGGGGAGAGTCCCAAGTTTGCAAGAGGTCTGCACAGAGGTTTCTAGCAAAGACCTGGACGAGGGGCCTAGCTTTAAAATAGGCTTCTTTCTCCTTCTTTTCCACTATTCATTTTCTATCCTGTTGGGTTGGCTTCTTCCTAAAAAAGTACAATAATGCAGACAAGATAATCTCATGGAGGGTCATAGGTGGCACTGTTTGCAGTTATTCTGTGGGGACCTTTGGGGGTAACATCTGCTAAAATAACCCGGTTACAACTTATGAATTGTTCATCGAAAATTAGCATTGACACGTAGCTGTGCACAGGGCAGTGGTCCAATCAGATGGAAGGGGGCAGAGCCTGGCTGCGCTCCCAATAGTGATGGAGAGATTGAAATTGAGTTTAGAAGTTCTGACAGATAAATTGGTCTCTAGTCTTAAAAAACCTAGCACTAACATATGGTAGTTCTATTTTTAATTTTTTGAGGAACCACCATACTGTTTTCCATCCTAGCCATACCAATTCACATTCTCACCAACACTGTACAAGGGTTCTCTTTTCTCCCCATTCTTGCCAACACTTGTTATCTTTTGTCTTTTTTGATAAAAACTGCTTGAGCAGGTGTGAGATGATATCTCATTGTGGTTTCGATTTGCATTTTTCTGACAATTAGTGATGTTCAACACCCTTTCATGTACCTGTTGGTCATGTGTCTGTCTTCTTATGAGAAATGTCCATGCAAATCCTTTGCCCATTGTTATATCAGATGATCGTTATTTATTAATATTATTATGATTTTGCTATTGAGTTGTTTGAGTTCCTTATATATTTTGGATATTAACTCCTTATCAGATCTATGGTTTACAAATATTTTCTCCCATTCCATGGGTTGCTTTTTCATTCTGTTGATTGTGTCCTTTAATGAGCAGAAGTGCTTTAGTTTGATGCAATCCCATTTGTCTATTTTTGCTTCTGTTGCCCACATTTTTGGTATCATATCCAAAAAGTTATTGCCAAGACCAAAGTCAAGAAGTGTATTAATGCATATATGTGGAATCTAGAAAAATGGTATAAATGATCTTATTTGCAAAGCAGAAATAGAGATCAGACAGACGTAAAGATAAAACGAATGGATACCAAGGGGGAAGGGGGGGTGGGATGAATTGGGAGATTGGGATTGACATATATACACTGTTGATACTATGTATAGAATAGATAACTAATGAAGGCCTACTGTATAGCACAGGGAACTCTACTCAATGCCCTGTGGTGACCTAAATGGAAAGGAAATCAAAAAAAGAGGGGATATATGTATACATATGACTGATTCACTTTTCTGTTCAGCAGAAACTAACACAGCATTGTAAAGCAACTATACTCCAATAAAAATTAATTTTAAAATAAATAAATAAATTTAAATTTAAGGTTTTTTTCCCTATTTCCTTCTAGAGTTTTATGCTTTGGGGTCTTACATTTAAGTCTATAATCTATTTTGAGTTGACTTTTACATATGGTGTGAGGTGAAGGTCTAATTTCATTCTTCTGCCTTTGGCTATCCAGTTTTCCCAGCGCCACTTATTAAAGAGACTATCCTTTCCCTATTACTGTTCTTGACATACTTGTCAAAGATCAGTCGTCCATAAGTACCAGTGTCTATTTGTCTGTTTTTATGCCAGTGCCATATTATGTTGATCCCCCTTCTGAGTATATATTCAAAGGAAATTAAATCAGGATCTCAAAAAGCTATCTGCCCTCTGTTCATTGCAACATTATTCACAATAGCCAACACATGGAAACAGCCTAAATGTCTGTCAACAGATGGATAGATAAAGAAAATGTAATATATGTAGTGGCATATTATTCAGTCTTAAAAAAGAAGGAAATCCTGCCATTGTGACAACGTGGATGATCCTGGAGGACATTAGGCTAAGAGAAATTACCCAAACACGGAAAGACAAATACTGCATGATCTCACTTATATGTGGAATCTAAAATAGTCTTACACAGGAAACACAGAGTAGGATGGTGGTTGCCAGAGGGTGAGGGTTGGGAGAAAGAAGGAGATGTTGGACGAAGGGTACAAAGTTTTAGTCATGCAAGATGAGTAAATCCTGGAGAGCTGATAGACAGCATGGTGACGATAGTTAACAATACTGTATTATATACTTAAAATTGGCTAAGCGAGTAGGTTTTAAGTATTTTCACCAGAAAAAAAGTGGTAACTACATGATATGATGGATGTGTTAAATAGCTTGGCCGTGGTGATCATTTCACAATAGATACGCATATCAAAACGTCAAGTTGCACACCTTAAATATATACAATTTTTATTTGTCAGTTATACCTCAATACAGCTGAAAAAAATTAGAAAAAAAAAGAAACCCAGCACTAACAACCTCAATGTGGGAGGAAGACATGATAAAAAAAAATAAAACAGCACAGATGAAAAAGAGCAGCCTGCTAATAAACAACTAGTAGATGATCTAGAAATGAGTTTTGTCCTTCACGACATATATATTGGCTGCTTCTACCTTTCTCAGGAATTCTATTCCAGTGCTCATTTCCTTCACCACCCCTTCCCCATCTTCCTACAAATATAGGAATTGCTCTTCAAGTTACAGATGATTTTCAGTGTCCAATTTGCTAGGTACTGGGGATGGAGATGAATAAAATAGTCTGTATCTCAAGGCATTTACGTAATCTAGGTTGGCAAATATACGCGTAAACAAATTCAGCAGTATTTGTGCAGTATTTTAAGTATAATAATATAAGAGTGTTCAAGGGGTCAAGCGAGCATTGATAAAAAAAACTCTTAAACTCATGTGAGGTACGTGAGGTGTTAAGGATTAGATGTTTCAGTGCGTTTAGAATGAAGACTGTTAGCTGACTGATTGCTATATTACTTTGGACATGATTTTCTTTCTTTATCAGAGGGTAGAAAGTCTACTGTAGCCTAGCTCTGTTCTATTCATTTCTTAGATATAGGCCTGTTAGACAAAATTTGAAATCAGTGATAATGTTGTAATTATGTAACTCCACGATATTAATTAGAACACAAGCTTTTAAATGAGAATGTCAGTGGCATAAAAGAGGCTCTTTTTGACACAACAAACATGATAGCCCGTTGGTTTTTTGCATGGCTTGTCAGCTTTAATTCTTGTTGGTACTTAAGTCTTCTCTTTTGATCTAGAATAAGAATGTATTTTAGAAAAGAAATGCACCAATGCATGATAAAACTCATTTTATAAATGGACTTAAACCGGGACTTGGCTTAGCTTAGTTTGTTCAAGCTAAGCTCTTTTGAACTTTAACTTCTCTGCAGTACTTTGGCTGCATAAGCAGGGATTTATTTGAGACTGGTGCAATGAACTAAAATGGTTATTAGATTACCTTAAATCAAAACTATGTGTTAACATGCTGAAATGTGAAGAATTTGAAGTGAGTTCTTCCTTTTCCTTTTATTCAGGAACAACTTCAGTTTAAGTTATGTTATTCAAAGGGTACTGGAGTTTTCATAAATTATTCATCTGCAAAGATCGAGCTATTTCAAGCCACATCCCCGAAACAGAATGGGTTGAGTAAAATGGTTTCATTTTGCTGAAGCATTCATAAATATCTCTTTGCCTTACTTCTGCAACTAATTTGGATGTCTGTTAGCTTACGGGACACATTTCCTGCTATTAGGTTATCTCTTCTAATAGTTCCCTTTCCAGAACAATTTGGGCATGAACGTTCTCTCATTCTGATGATCATACTAACTTCAAAAATGAGAGAAAAATTAACTGCATCTCTGGGGATTTCAGCAACTCTTGAATCTTCCTGTGCAAGCTAGCCTTTTCCTTAACATTTGGGATATTAAGTCTTTCGGAGAGGCAATACCCGTTTTCTGTGTCTTTCTACTTACACAGATTTCTATAGTAACATGCTTATTCCCTGAGATACTCTTGCCTGTGCATTTTTGTTACAGGTAGTTTGACTGCACATTAATTAGGAGTATTTATAAGCATGATATTTTCTGGGTGGATTTACCTTAGACTGGACCAACCCTCTCCATTGTCAGACACAGATGCTCAGCTGGTAATCAATCATCTATAATTATGCTTTGGTAATACCCCACACGCAAAAATGTTCAATTAGTGGTCAGAGCTGCAATTTGTAAGTAATTCTATAAAAGTTATATTCTGTAATCTGTTTGAAATATTAACTCAGTGACTGCAAGATTGTTTCTCTTCCTGAAAGCAAGTATATCTAGTGCAAATGGTGTTATTTAGTGCAGTATTATTAAACTTTGGTTTCAAGTTCTGGGTCATTTATCCTTTTCCTCTCCTTCCCCTTCCATTCAAAATCCCTTGACGGCAGGCTCTGCCATTGATTGACTTTGTGGCAAATGAGAATTGGAGACAGGTGGGGCTGGAAGAGTATTCTATGGAATAGCATTTTCTTAAGAATGGGGTAAGAGCAGCCCAATAGAAAGAGGTAGCAAGTTCAGAATTCATGAGGACTGAAGCCAGAGAGCAAAGTAAGGAGGAGTGAATGGGTGGTAAGTACAGTAAAAGCAACAAGTGCAGATTGATTAATTTTGCCAGAAATTTGATAATGAAGTTAAGGTGACCAAATGTTAGCAGCCAGAGAGTAGATTAGAATGAGGAAAGTTTATTTAAAAGTAGAACAGACTTGAGCATGTTTACCTAGAGGAAAAAGCCAGTGAGAATGGAGAAATTGATAATAAAAAAAGAGAATGGGGGCTTCCCTGGTGGCGCAGTGGTTGAGAGTCCACCTGCCAATGCAGGGGACACGGGTTCGTGCCCCGGTCCGGGAAGATCCCACATGCCGCGGAGCGGCTGGGCCCGTGAGCCATGGCCGCTGAGCCTGCGCGTCCGGAGCCTGTGCTCCGCAACGGGAGAGGCCACAACAGTGAGAGGCCCGCGTACCACAAAAAAAAAAAAAAAAAAAGAGAATGAATTATTATTAAAAATTCCTGGCAGAAATAGATGGGGGCAGAGGGACAGCTCGTGTGGAGGGATTAGCAAAAGCAAGGAAGCAGAACACCTCTTGAGAGCCTAAAATGAGGTCAGAAAGAATTATGAACATAGAGACTGTGATGGTTACTGTTATGTGCCCATATGGCCAAGCACCAATGTAGATTTTGCTGTGAAAGTATTCTTTTGGCTGTGATCACATTTAAGTCAACTGACCCTGAGTAAAACAGATTACCCTCCATAACATGGATGGGCCTCATCTAATCAGTTGCAGGGCTTAAGAGCAAAGACTTAGTTTCCCTGAGAAAGAAAGAATTCTGCCTCCAGACTGCTTTTGGACTTGACCTGCAACATCAGTTCTTCCCTGGGTCTCCAGCCTATCAGCCTGCCTGGCAAAATTTGGACTTGCCAGCCCTACAAGTTTATAAACAAATTATTATTTTGTAAACAAATAATAATTCATTCTTTTTTAAAACAATTTTGTAAAACAATTTTGTAAACAAACTTCTTAAAATAAGTCTCTTTCTCTCTATCTGCACATATCCTATTGGTTCTGTTTCTCTGGAGATCTCTGACTAACACAGACAGTCAGGATGGAGGGGAAGGGTTTTGAAGATACTTAGGTTAGTGTTGTCAATCTTTTTTTTCCTATTTTTGGTACATGGGAGACTAAGATATGTGATAGAAGTAAGGAATAGGCCTGAAGGTGGAAAAGTTTCCAAAGGATTTTTAGGTACATGGGACTATGAATTCTTCCAGAACAAGGAGGCTGTCTTATTCCTTTTGTGTCTTAAAGTCACAGCACAATAGCTGGCATTAGAAAAGTGCTCAGCAAATGACTGTTGTTTGTCAAATAAGCCAAACAAAAGGACTGTGGCGAGTCAAGTTAAGCTGTGACAAAGCGAGAGAGAGGCATGGACATATATACACTACCAAATGTAAAATCGATAGCTAGTGGGAAGCAGTCGCATAGCACAGGGAGATCAGCTTGGTGCTTTGTGACCACCTAGAGGGGTAGATAGGGAGGGTGGGAGGGAGATGCAAGAGGGAAGGGATATGGGAACATATGTATATGTATAACTGATTCACTTTGTTATAAAGCAGAAACTAACACACCATTGTACAGCAATTATACTCCAATAAAGATGTTAAAAAAAAAGAATATATATCAATAGATTGGAAAAAAAAAAGATTAGCTACGATGAACTCAAGGTGAATAAACTGTCACCACTGTGTTACTTTTTGCAGTACCGCTGGTTCTCCAGAAGTTGGATCAGCAATATTAGAACTACTCAGGGTCAAGAAATTAAGAACAACTAGTACGATAGTGAATGAACTACACACTATGAAGACAGCTGGCTGTGAGGCCCTGGGTAGAAAAGGACCAGGAGCTAGGCTGGTGCTATGGGTCTGAGAGACCTGGGGGAGCCAAGGGATTAATGACTGAGTGAGGACAGGGCAGATGTTTAGTAGGAGAAGTAAAGATAGGAAGTGACAGGCCCGCGTACCGCAAAAAAAAAAAAAAAAAAAAAAAAACTATCTTTTTTATTTTTCAAATTTTTTAAATTGAAGTGTGGTAGATTTACAATGTTATGCCAATCTCTGCTGTACAGCAAAGTGACTCAGTTCTACACATATAAACATTCTTTTTTTAACATTCTTTTCCATTGTGGTTTATCCCAGGATATTGAGTATAGTTCCCTATGCTATACAGTAGGACCTTGTTGTTTATCCACCCTGTATATAATAGTTTACATCTGCTAATCCCAAACACTTCCTTTTGCTATATATATTTTTAAATTCCTTATTATATAATTTAAGATTTTTAACAAATGGAAAATATAGTCAGTGACTGCATAGTATTCCCCTACTTTAATTACAAAAAATTATCAAGGGGCAAGAGACTTCATTAGGTACTGGGTGTTTCTAGATGCTCAGCAGGGTGTTGAGTATTTAGAGCAGGGAACTTGAAACTGGAAGATCTTGGTATAAGCCCAGGCTTTTGTATTTGCTAGATAGGTAAACTTGGGCAATTCATATAACCTCATTGAGCTTTTATCTTATAAAAGCTGAATGATAATAGTACCTTTAGAATTAGATGAAATATACAAGGATTCTTTTTAACTGTAAATGTAAACATTAGGTAATATTTTCCAAGTATTAATTAGTCATGGTACTATCCTTTGAGGAACATTCTACTTGAAAAAGGTATTTAAGATTTCATTTTTAGTTAGACATGGGCATAATTAAATGAAAACATCTTAATTATATTTATTAATTTTATTATATTTAATAATTACAAATATGTGACTGAACCTCATCTATTATTTAATCAAATGCAAGCCAAAATACAATTTTAAATGCACTTTTTTTTTTTTTGGCGGTACGCGGGCCTCTCACTGTCGTGGCCTCTCCCGTTGCGGAGCACAGGCTCTGGACGCGCAGGCTCAGCGGCCATGGCTCACAGGCCCAGCCACTCCGCGGCATGTGGGATCTTCCCGGACCGGGGCACGAACCCGTGTGCCTCGCATCGACAGGCGGACTCTCAACCACTGCGCCATCAGGGAAGCCCCAGACCCATTCTTGAACAACAAGTTTGCTATGTTCTGGCCACTGTCGTCTCCACCTTTTTCTAGAGCACAGTGATTCCTTCCAAACCTCAGGCCTTTAAACCCATTATTCCTTGTTCTGGAAGGTTTTTCACTGGGATCTCTGCACGCCTGCCTCGACCTTCACCTCTTGGCACGCACCACCCCATGGCATCTTTTCTGAGAACCTTTCCTGACTGCCTTTTCTAAAGCACCATGTCTTGTTCCCAGTTACTCTATCACCTCGCCTTGTTTATTTCCTTGAGAGCCCTTCTTGCTTTGTATAACAGTTCTATTGTTCCCTTATTGTTCCCTTATTGATTGATCGATCTATTGTCTCCTCTCCTTAGCAAGTGTTAACCACCCTGTCTAGTGGGTCCTCAACAGGGGTCCCCACGGCTGGTGTCGCTCGAGCCAATTGAACAAGACCAAGCTGGGTTCAGGAGCAACGGAAAGCTTGGCTCTGATCAGAGTGGAGAGGTGCCAGCTCAGGCTCTAGAGGACACGCCCCCTCGGACAGGCAGGGGGCGGGACTGCTTTTAAGGGATCTCATCAGAGGGAAGGGGGTGGGGTTCCTGTGGGCGGAGCAACTGCCCTGCTCAGACTCCAGATGGCAGTGCTGGGTGCAGAGTCTCTGCACACGGCCTGCCATCGCCATCTTGGATGGAGTGTCCTGTGCAGCCTCTGCACACAGCCCTGAGCTGAGGTCCGGGAGCAGCCATTTCACACCAGGAGTTCTGGTCTGAAGGGCCGGGTGCCAGGCCTGTGCACGCTGGACCCTGTGAGCCAGTGAAACTAGACCAAGCACAAAGGAAAAGATTCTACTTTATTTTATTCCCCAGGTTCTACTTTTATTCCCTGGGAATTGTTAATGGGCTTTGCCGGTGGTGACCAAAGTAATCCTGAGGAGGGGAATCTGCTTGGTTTACCCTGGATTCTCAGACTCTGGCACATACAAAGAGCTCAATCAGTGTCTCTTGAGCGAGTGACTGAACTGGGTGGATTTCATATGCTTCTTCCAAATAAGAATCTGGTGCCCATGATGGGAAAACCAGCTGAAAAAACATCTCCTACAGATTTGCCTCCTTTGGCCTCATTTCTGACGGTGAACTGCTTGTTACACTTGAGTCAGGAATTTAACCACCTCAGCTGGTGTTTGAAGTTTTAGCTCTTCTCCTTTGTAGTAGGTTGAATGGTGACCCCCCCCAAAAAAAAAAGTTATGTTCATGTCCGAATACCCGGACCCTGTCAATGTCACCTTATTTGAAAAAGTGTCTTTTTTTTGGGCTGCCCAGCATGCGGGATCTTAGTTCCTGGACCAGGGATTGAACCTGCGCCCCCTACAGTGGAAGCAAGGAGTCTTAACCACTGGACCGCCAGAGAGGTTCCCAAAAAAGGGTCTTTGCAGATGTAATGAAGAATCTTGAGATGAGGTCATCTTAAATTAACCCAACCGGGTGGGTCCTAAATCCAATGACTAATATCCTTATAGAGGCAGCGGGAGATCTGAGGAAGAGGAGAGGCTCTATGAAGACAGAGGCAGAGATTGGAGTGGTGCAGCCACAAGCCAAGGAATGCCTGAGCCGCCAGAACCTGGAAGAGGTGAGGAGGGATCCTCTCCTGAAGCCTCTGAAGAGAGTGGCTCTGCTATCACCTAGATTCAGACTCTGTTCTCCAGAACTGAGAGAGAATACATTTCTGTCGTTTCAAATTACCCCAATAATATGTTAGTGTAAGTATGTCCCAAATAGTGCATGGGATATACTTATACTAAAAAATTACTTATTGTTTATTGGAAATTCTAATTTAACTGAGCATGCTGCACCTTTATTTGCTAAATCTGGCAATCTTACTCTAATTCCAAGAATATTTGAAAGTGACGAATTGGCTGGGAATGATATATAGCTTCTGCCAAGTTAAGAACTGGCATCAATTTTTTTTTTAAATCAACTAAGTAACTAAAAGAAAAGGAAAATGGTGTCATGGGAGTTTTAAATATGTTCCAAAATCCTGAAATTTTTCCCAGAAAAGTAACTCAACAAAATGCTTGGAAATATAAAAGATTTTTCATGTTTTAAATCTGATCTAAAACTGTCTTAGAAGTGGCTAATTTGTTTCTTGTGACTATAAAAAACAAGAGTAAAGTTCCATCTGATCCTGACTTAATTTTTTAAAATCTGTGGTGAATTACAATCGAATTGGGGACTGCTTCTTATTTCTACTACTGACGGTTTATTAGATTCAGCTTGAAAATAGGTAAATTAAAACATAGGAATTTAAAAAAATTAGACTGAAAACAGCTTTCAATAAAGCACTTTATAGACGTCTTCCCCAAGGGCCTGCAGGTGTTTCTAGCAATGAGCCGGAAATCTCTACCAGCCCATTTTTCCCTCACATGCCTCAGGAGCAACTAATACCACCCAAGAGGCAAAACTGATTTCCTCTGCTTAAATTTTCTGTTCTTAACATTTACAACGACATTCTTTATTTCCCCTTGTGAGTTTTTAAGCACAAATATCATGCAGGCTATTAAATAAGAAATTAAACTCATTTCAGGATCAGTTGAAGAAGCCAATGAGATGGGGATGCAGGGGTGAGAGAGAGAACAAAGAAAAACAGAGCAACAAAATACCCCAACATCTGAACTTTAATAAAAGACTAAGTGATGGGCAAACCAGGCCAAAAGAAGCTTCTGCAGAGATTTTCCTCTGTTAGCTTTATTTCTGACTTGAGTGTACTGAGTGCCTTGCAGTGGAAGAATTTAAACTCCATAGGAAGCAAAGAGCAAGAGAGGAGAGAACTAAGGAGAAAGGCCTGTGTGTGTGTGTGTGTGTGTGTGTGTGTGTGTGTGTGTGTGTGTGTGTGTGTGTGTGTGTGTGTGTGTGTGTGTGTGTGTGTGTATGTGTGTGTGCTGGGAGTGGGGTGCACGTGGGGAAAGGTGGGCATGCAGCTGAAGGAAGCAGAGACTTTCCAAAGATGTTGCCACAGGAGAGAAACAGAATTTGGTAATGATTTTCTACCAAAGACAGAGCAATCGGGGGTCATGGGTCAGTTCCAAAGGAAGATTCTGGAGGGCTTGATATCTATACATAAACACATTCCTCAGTCATTTATTGACTGCTCAGTGTATGTCAAGAACTGTGTCAGACATGGGGCTTCTCCAGAGAAAAAGTCTTAGCCCCTCACTTTAGAGAGTGGACCATAGAGAGGAGAAAAACATGTTAAAAAAGAAGTAGGGTTAATCCTCACAGCAACCTTATGATGTCAAGATTCTTATCCCCAATTTACAGGTGCGGGTTTGAAGATTTATCTAGGTTAGGGCCATGACTGAACCAAAAAATGAACTCTTGGTTGTCATGTTTTCCATTTTGCCTTGCTGCCTGTGTTTTAGAAAATACATGTATTAACAGTTCCTCTGAAGTGTGTCCTGTTTTAAAAAGTGTTGATTTAATAATTAAATTTCAATTGTTTTCACTGAGAGAAACCCAACTCCTGGATAAAAGCAAGAGTTGAAGTCTCTGATTTTAGTGGCTCTGCTCCCTGCTAGAGCTTCATAGTCTACTTGATATTCAAGGCCAGCTTTCACTGAAAATCCCCAAATTGAAAGACGCTTTACCAGAGAATGCAACGTTTTGACTCAGCACACAAACCACAAAACAGTATAGTGAGTACTCACTAGGATAATCTGATCAGCATAATTTTTGATATTTGCCTTCTGTCATTAAGAGATGGTTCTTATCAGCATCTTTTAGGTAGAGTGACCGAAGGTGGGTCAGGGCAGCTGCTCTGAAGTGTGCAACTTGAGTGCAGTGCGCCTCAGACTTTAACGTGCTTTCCAACCCCTGGAGATCTTGTGAAGCTCTAGGTCTGAGCTGGAGCTGACATTCTGCGCATCTCAACGTAGATGCTCCCAGGTGACACAGGGGCTGCTGATGCAGAGACCACACTCCCAATGGCAAGGGCTTAGAGTGAATGCAGACCATCCTTCTGATTTAGAATCTGCCTTGATCCCATAATGTCATACGACTCAACCAACTTGTTAGAAAATAATTATTGAGCGCCTCCAACGTACAGACACTGTGCACAATACAGAAGACAAATACATGGAAAAGTACAATCTCCGTGTGGTCTAGATGTGCACTCCTGCATGTGGGCATGCTGGGGAAAGAGAAGGCAACATTATTCTTGTTACTCTTGTTTGTATTGTGTCACACGTTGAAATGGGCACATTGATTTTTTTGTAATTTTATATGAAAAATGTTATTTTTTTATTTTAACATCTTTATTGGAGTATAATTGCTTTACAGTGGTGTGTTAGTTTCTGCTTTGTATTGTATTGTGTTTGTATTGTGTCACACGTTGAAATGGGCACATTGATTTTTTTGTAATTTTATATAAAAAATGTTTATCTTAACATATTTATTGTAGTATAATTGCTTTACAATGGTGTGTTAGTTTCTGCTGTATAACAAAGTGAATCAGCTATACATATACATATATCCCCATATCCCCTCTCTCTTGCATCTCCCTCCCACCCTCCCTACCCCACCCCTCTAGGTGGTCACAAAGCACCGAACTGATCTCCCTGTGCTATGCGGCTGCTTCCCACTAGCTATCTATTTTACATTTGGTAGTGTATATAAGTCCATGCCACTTAAAAATGTTATTTTTATGAATAGTTTCCATTGTAGGGAAGAGAAACAAAGAACATGTAACATGTTTAAGGCAATATTAAGTGCTACAATGAGAGCATGGGTGGGGGAATCTCACTCTGGGACTTTTAACTTTAAAACAAATGGCAATAGGTTAAAGGTTATTTGGGGTGTGGAGAAATGTGATTACTTTTGGTTTTAAAATGGTAGTTTAGGCTTCAGATGGGTTTGCAGGTAGTAAGTGTGGAGGCAGGAAGAGCAGTTGGAAGGCTATTACTATAAACTGGGAAAGCTGAGACTGAAAGAAGGGGGTGGATTTGAGAAGACCGAATTGGCTAGTAATAGGTTATATGTGGAGAAAAAAGGAAAGAAAAAAACAAGATTTCCCTTGTGGGCAGTTGAATGGACATTGATCCTATTCACTGAATAGAGAATACAGAGGAGGAAGGTTTGGAATTTGACTTGAGGATGGCTTCTCTAAGCAACGATGTCCACTGAGTCTTTGGAGATAACAGTTGTAGGACTTACGAGAGGTGCCGGGGCTGGAAATACAGACCTGGATGGTGACGGAAGCCATGACACTAGTTAAGCTCATCTAGGGAAAATATATTTTGCTGAAGCTTTTTAGCTGGAGAGCACACATTTGGGCTTCAGGGAATCCTGACCCTTCACCATTTGTAGGAAAAATTTAACTTTTATGTGCATTTTTCTGGAGACAATGATTCTGAGGTTTCATGAAATTCTCAAAGGGGCCTTTTACCCTGAAAAGTTTAAGAATCACTAGGGTGGAATGTGCAGAGAGGCCAAGATGGATCTGAGACACTGACAAGAACGTAAGTAAAAAAGACAATCAAAATTTCAGAACGGAACCCTGGGGAATGCCAACACAGGGAAACCTCATCAGGTGTTGCCAGGTCCTGAAACTTCACCTGCCTCTTATATTCTGCCACTTTCTTCCTCGTGTAGATTCTGGGGAAAGAAAAGCCTGGTGTCTGGAAGATTGGGCCACAAACACTGATGAGGCTTGAGGGTAGAAATAATCAATTAGGAGAAGATGGATGAGCATTTAGTCGAATGTCAGGCCTTGGGATTTCTGGAGAGACTATGCTTAGAATTTTCTGAAACCTAAAAATTTGCAAGTACATCTCCAGTAAGTAAAATTAACAAATATAATTCCTTTGCTATAAAGAATTCTTGTCCATGGAAAATGTAATTGCTTTTTATTCATTAGACTGTATGGAGTAAGATGAAAGCAGAGTCCAGCATTGGCTTCACTTGGCGAAATGAAGATAAAGGATCCAATGTCTTTTGAAGTACAAACAGAATATTCATTTTTGATTCATGTTATTTGCAAATACATTATATTTTGGAAGGTTTTCACACCAATTGGACCGAAAACAATTCAAATTTGATACTGTATCTTTTTTTTTTTTCTTTTAACACTTAACACAGGGTGCACTTTAACTCTGTCCTCACAATTCAATTTGCTATTCATCTTTATAGGTTTCGGACAGCAACTCCGGGATTTTGTTAGAACGCTAAAAAATAGATGATACCACTAATCAGGAAAGAGAAGTACAGGGATCTCTACCATCAGTAGTTTTCTGACTGGAGTATTTACTCATTGGCCAAATACCCTGGTCAGTCATCTTTTTGTTGGTAACTATTAATGTTCTAGGCTGCGTAACAAATTATCTCCAGGCCAAGTGGTTTAAAACAGGCAGTTACCTCATGGTTTCTGTGGCTCGGGATTTTCAGAGGGGCTTAGCTGGGTGATTCTGGCTTGGGGTCTCTTATGAGGTTGCAGTCATCTGAAAGCTTCGCTGGTCTGAGGATCTAACTCCAAGATGGCACATTCACATGGCTTTTGGCAGGGGGCCTCAGTTCTTCATCATGTGAACTTCTCTCTCAGGTTACTTGAGTGTCCTCATGACATGACACCTGGTTTCCTCCAGACTAAGCGATCCAGGAAAGATTGGTGTCTTTCATGACCTAGCTTGGAAGTCATGCTCTGTCATTTCTGCAACATCCTATTGGCTACAAATGTCTGTTCTATGCAATGTGGGAGACTATACAAGACTACACAAGGATGTGAATACCAGGGGGCAGAGATATCTGGGGGCCCTCATGGAGGCTGGCTACCGCAGTAATGAAAACTAATTTTTTAAAAATAAGTGTTCTCCTGGAATACTGAGATTATAAATTCCGTTACAGCCATCATCACCACTTCCACCACCACCAGCCATGCTGACTTTTTTTCCAGTTTTGAGAAACAGTTGTGATATATTGAGACATAGTTGGCATATAACATTATATAATTTTAAGGTGTACAGCATAATGATTTGATATATGTATATATTGTGAAATGATTGCCACACTAAGTTTAGTTAATATCCATCACCCAAGCTTGCCTCTTTAGTGGTATGTCAAAGGTCTGCACAATCACTGATTCAAATCGAGATGCAGTTAGGTCTTGGAATAAACCAACTGTCAGTAACATCACTTCAGCCATGAAGAGAAATAGTGCCTATGAGTTTTCACTTCCATTTTTTTGTTTTGTTTTGGTTTTTTTTGTTGTTGTTGTTGTTTTTGCAGTACGTGGGCCTCTCACTGTTGTGGCCTCTCCCGCTGCGGAGCACAGGCGCCGGACACGCAGGCTCAGCGGCCATGGCTCACGGGCCCAGCCGCTCTGCGGCATGTGGGAGCTTCCCGGACCGGGGCACAAACCCGTGTCCCCTGCATTGGCAGGCGGACTCCCAACCACTGTGCCACCAGGGAAGCCCTCACTTCCATTTTTAACAGAGCCAGTGCCCTCTAAATGGGGAACCTTAGGTTTCACTGTGAGTCAGCTTTAATGGATGGTAAGGCCAGGTAGAGTTGGAGTTCAGCAGAATAGTTAATGGATATATTTTCAGTAGATTGAGCTTGGCAAGGGATCAGTTGCTTTAGTCAAGAATTTCTCCCCTGGAAGATTAAGCCTTTGTTTCATGGAGAATAATTACTCCATCTGTTCCTAATCCATACAATGTATAAAAGGCTAGTCTATGAAATGTACCAGGAGTTTCATAACCCTTTAAAAAGGCTTCCCAGGCTTTCCTGGTGGCGCAATTTGGCACTAGAACCTTTCTTGGAAGAAGGATATATTTCTTCCTTATCTGATCTCCCCTCCCCCCTCCTGCCCCCGTCTACTGTGTTATTTTAATTTTATTTTTTTAAGAAAAATTATTCAGATCAGATTCAGATCTAAACAGTTGTTTTGTGAGAAAGTCAATACTCTGATTCATTTGGTGTTATTACCATTATTATTATTAATATTCAGGTCACTGGCTAGAAAATGTTTTCATCCTGTTTTCACTGTTTTTTAAAAAATGGTTTGTCTAAATATCTGTTGTTCAGTGGTGATTTATTATAAATTCATACTAGCGTTTATTGACTGTAACATATGTGTAAGACTATTCCCAAGGTAGAGTAAGACAGAAACCCTAGTATCTATAACTGTATCTGTATCTGTCATCTATGTAGCTATAGATAGGTAGCTACAGAGTTATAAACAATTATATATAAAGATGAGTAGAATGAACAAAGTGTGATAAAATCTTATAAAACTCATTGATTATGATAATGAAAATTGTTGTTTGAGTATGGAAGACATTTTTATGGTCTCATAGACATTTTAAATGGTATTGGTAGTGAAGTTTGCTTTTTTCCTCAGGAAGAACATAACATTAAAACTATTCTTTATTGTTTGAACTTCTTATAGTCTTCATATCCAGAGACTGGTCTTGCAACAACCTCATACTTGTAGAAGAGCATTTCCCACATAATTCTTGTGAGATAGGAAAGGGTCTGGCAGTCAAGTGTGCTTGGGAAATACTGGGGTATTTTTAACAATTTTTTTAAAAAAGCTAAAATGTCTTGTGAATATTCAAAACTAAGGAATAGCACGCAGCATTTTCCAAATGTACTTGATTCTTTCTTAGTGGAATACCCATTAATGCCCCCAAGGAACACCAAAAAGGGCAAAAAAATCCCCCCAAATGAAGACATTTAAAAATCTTCCCAAACCTAGAAAAACGTGTCTCAAAGTAGCCCCTAACCAAAGACAAAGTACTCCTGACATTCTGACACAGAAAGGATTTGACTTAACGTTTTCCAAGTTGTTCTTAGTACTTTGTCTATTTTATTTCCTAGTTAATAGTTTTTGAAAGACCAAGGTACATCAGAAATAGTACGAAATAATTATAAACGGCCAAAATATCAGCAGAACTTAACAAGAGTCTAATGCTGAAAAAGGAAGCAGAATTTTTTTTAAATGGATAAAGAACTTTATTTTTGCACAGAATATACCAATAGATATTCATAGGAAGACTGTGCATTAGGACTTCCCTGGTGGCACAGTGGTTAAGAATCTGCCTGCCAATGCAGGGGACACGGGTTCAAGCCCTGGTCCGGGAAGATCTCACATGCCGAGGAGCAACTAAGCCCGTGCGCCACAACTACTGAGCCTGCCTGCGCTCTAGAGCCCATGAGACACAACTACTGAAGCCCGCGCACCTAGAGCCCGTGCTCTGCAACAAGAGAAGCCACCGCAATGAGAAGCCCGTGCACCACAACAAAGAGCAGCCCCTGCTCGCCGCAACTAGAGAAAGCCCGTGTGCTCCAACAAAGACCAAATGCAGCCAAAAATAAAAATAAGTAAATAAATTTAATTTTTTAAAAAAGATTGTACATTAAGGAGAAGTTAAATTATGTTTATGATCTTTGTATAAGAACACATTTTTGGAAAGGTGTCTGTACAAAATGATTTTAAAACCCTTTAAAATTTCTGTTTTGCTGGTAAACTTCAGTTATCTGGAAAATTAATTAATACAAAGCATCTCATTCCCCAACACTGCCAGGTTATGCAATGGAGATGTAGCTGTCATGTAGAGGGGAAAACACGATGATCAGGAAATTGGGGCCTCTTAACGACTCTGTTACAGCTGTACAGTCTGGATACAGCTTATTCATTTCTCTGAATCTACATTTTCTCAGGTGTAAGACAGAGATGGCAATGTCTGTTTCACAGGATTATTGTGCAAATAAAATGAGATCAAATATATGAAATCATCTAGCACTCACTTAGAAAACAGAAAACTATAATAAATGTTCTTTAAAAACAGTTTACTATTGTCATTCGAAGTCTAAAAAGGCCCTGAATCACTGAACTTTCCGAAGGCTTTATCTGCTGATGACCCAGCAGGTTTTGAGTTTTTGGTTAACAGGGCCAAACGCTGAAGGATGGTGGTAAGATGAGCTCTGAGAAAGGTAAATGGATTTAGTAATTACTGGTGATTTTCAAACGAGCATGTCATGAGTGGTGAGGATGGAGGCTAGATTGAAGAAATGTGAATATCACCAGGAATTCCTTTAAGAATCTGGGTGGAGAAGAAGAAAGGGAGATATGACAGAAGGCTGAAGGACATTAGATGAGGGACTTTTAAATTTTCAGACTGAGAGAAGATGACATCCTTACATTTCTTGAAGTTCAGCAAGAATAAAGAAGACAGTGGACTTCCCTGGTGGCACAGTGGTTGACAGTCTGCCTGCTAATGCAGGGGACACGGGTTCGAGCCCTGGTCTGGGAGGATCCCACATGCCGTGGAGCAACTGGGCCCGTGACCCACAACTACTGAGCCTGCGCGTCTGGAGCCCGTGCTCCGCAACAAGAGAGGCCACGATAGTGAGAGGCCTGCGTACCGCGATGAAGAGTGGCGCCCGCTTGCCACAACTAGAGAAAGCCCTCGCACAGAAATGAAGACCCAACACAGCAAAAATAAATAAATTAATTAATAAACTCCTACCCCCAACGTCTTAAAATAAATAAATAAATAAATAAAATTAAAAAAAAAGAATAAAGAAGACAGTGGAAAGGACACAGATGCAAGAATCAAATCTGTCTCAAGTTCAGGCTTAATTACTAATTTACAATATAACCTTGGGCTTCATCCTCAGCCTCTCCAAGTCCTTGTAACATGGAGATGCTCATACCAGCCTTGTTTTCTGCATGACTTTGGGGCAAAGATCACTTGAAATAAAGCCTGTAAGAACACCTTGAAAATGATAGAGTATGTATCATACAAAATAAGTATAAAACAATCTTTTTGGAAGATGGTCTCACTGTGTCCAAACTGCTTACCTTTATGGCTGGTGCTATGAAAATTTTCTTTGCCCCTTTATGAAGGGTGAGTCTGCCTCTCGGAGAAGTGTTTATTGAACTGAATTGAATAGATATGGCACTAACGTGGCAAATACACTTTTAGATTAGAAGGCAAATCACTCCTCTCCATCTATAAGCTAAGAGCCCTTCCCGGCTCTCTTTGGACATTCTACTTTGGTTCTTGTTTTCATTGCTTACCAACTGCTGTGAGGCCTGTCAGTTTTGTGCTCTTCAGCTCACACAGTTCAACCATATCTCTCAGCAATTTTCTGACCGAAAAAATTGCCTGCTCCTTGTTTTCACTGAGGTAAGATGGTACCCACTTAAGGCCCATTTACACAAGGAGGAAAAAAGGCTGTTTAGTAACCTAGTGTCAAATATGGCTTTTCAAACCATGTTGTGTTTTGAACACTGTGGTATCAACAGAGTCAAAAGTTAAATTTTTTTTATTTTGAGTAGAGGGACTGTGAAAGATCGCTGGAGGCTGAGCTTTAAATACAACCCCTTAAATTCTGATTTAGTTTATCCTTCAGCTTTCGAATTTATTTTTGGCACAGTTTGTATTATGTGAGGCGAAGACAAAAAAAGGCATTTTCCAAGAATCATAAATTCTCCAACCAGAATGTAAGCACTTTAAGAAGGAAAAACTCTGCAAAGCTTCTACCGGTTTGTTCTCTGCTTGAGAGATTCATTCCTCAACCAGGCACCAGGCTAGTCCTGCATTGATAAAGATGAACAGGGCATGATATGGTTCTCAATGAACTTTGGCATATAGGAAAATAATTGCAGTTCAGAGTGATGAACTGTAGGGCAGAGCTGTGAATAAAATCTAGTGGTGGCACAAAGGAGTGTCAGGGAAACCTTGTAGGGGAGCAGAGGAGGCCAGTGTGAGGCTTAAATGGCAGCATCTCACACACTGCTTGACTGACTGGAGGCTTTTAACCAGTTGGTAGCTACTGCTACTGCTACCAATATAAGTGGGGGTCCCAGAAGGGCAGTGTGACCAACATGACTTTTTTGGGGGCTTTAATCTTTATTACTTTTTTTTTACAACTTGATTGGGATAAAATTGATGTACAATAAATGGCACATAGCTAGAGACATTCTGACGTATTTATGTACCTGTCAAATCGTCACAATTAAGATAATGAACAGGGCTTCCCTGGTGGCGCAGTGGCTGAGAGTCCGCCTGCCGATGCAGGGGACGTGGGTTCGTGCCCCGGTCCGGGAAGATCCCACATGCCGCGGAGCGGCTGGGCCCGTGAGCCATGGCCTCTGAGCCTGTGCGTCCAGAGCCTGTGCTCCGCAATGGGAGAGGCCACAACAGTGAGAGGCCCGCGTACCGCAAAAAAAAAAAAAAAGATAATGAACGCACTCAACACCCCAAACATTTCCTGTGTCCCTTCTTAATCCTTCCCTTTTGTTCCTTTCTTCTCCCCTTCCCCAGTAAGCACAGACCTGCTTTCTGTCACCTCAGGTTAGTTTGCATTTTCTAGAATTTCACATACGTGGAATCATACAGTATGCAACCACTGTTCATCTGGCTTCTTTCAGTCACCATAATTATGATAGTCATCCATGTTGTTGTGTGTATCAATAATTCATTTCACTTCTTTCTTTCTCCTTAGTTCCTCTCTCCCTCCTTCCTTCCCTCCTTTCCTCTCTTCCTCTCTCCCTCTCTTTCTCTTTCTCCCTTTCTCCCTTGCTTTTTCTCTCTTTCTTTCTCTGTTTCTTTCTTTTTGCTTTATTGTATGGATGCCACACTGTTTATCCATTTACCTGTTGATAGACATTTGGGTTGTTTCCAGTTTTTGGCTATTGAACCTAAAGTGGTTGTGAATATTCCTGTACATGCTTTTATAAGGGCATATGCTTTCATCTTTCTTGGGTCAATATCTAGAAGTGACTAGACAAGATCTTGTGGAATGGATAGGCTTAATTTTTTAAGAAGCTGTCAGGTTGCTTCCCAAAGTGGCTGCATCATTTTCCATTCCCACTAGCATTGTATGAGAGTTCCAATTCCTCCATGTTATGGTTAGTCTTGTAAAAAAAATTTAGCCCTTCTAATAGATGTGTAGTGGTACCTCACTGGGGTTCTATTTTGCATTTCCTTAATGACTAATGATGTTGAACATCTTTTTATGTGCTAATAGCCATTCACATATCTTCTTTGTTGAAGCATCTGTTCTAATCTTTTTCCCATTAAAAAAATTAGGTTGTTTTCTTATTATTGCGTTTTAAGAGGTCTTTATGTATTCTGGGTATAAATCTTTTATCAGACGTGATTTGCAAATAGTTTTTCCTGGTTCGTGACTTTTCACTGTCTTAATGATGTCTTTCAAAGAGCAGAAGTTTGTAACTTTGACCAAACTGAATTTATCAGTTTGTTCTTTTTCTAAAAGACAGGGGTCCCCAACCCCTGGTCCACGGCCTGTTAGTAACCAGGCTGCACAGCAGAAGGTGAGCGGCGGGCCAGCGAGCGAAGCTTCATCTGCTGCTCCCCATCGCTCCCCATCGCTCGCATTACCACCTGAACCACCATCCCTCCCCCACCCACTCCCCGTCCATGGAAAAATTACCTTCCACGAAACCAGTCCCTGGTGCCAAAAAGGTTGGGGACCACTACTTTATCACATATGTGTTTTGCAAATATTTTCTCCCAGCCTGTGCCTTGTCTTTTCATTCTCTTGATAATGTCTTTTGCAAAGCACACATTTTTAATTTTAATAAAGTCCAGGTTATTAATTCTTTCCTTCATGGATTATACCTTTAGTATTATATCTAAAACAATCATTGCCAAACTCAAGGTCATCTAAGTTTTCGCCTGTGTTATCTTCTAGGAGTTTTAGAGTTTTGCATTTTACATTTAGATCTATCATCCATTTTGAGTTAACAGTCATGAATTGTGTGAGGTCTGTGTCTATATTCATTTTGTACATATGGATATCCAGTTGTTCCAGTACATTTGTTGAAAAGACTGTCTTTTCTCCACTGTATGGCCTTTGCTCCTTTGTTAAAAGTCAGTTGACTATGTTTATGTGGGTCTATTTCTGGACTCTCTATTTTGTTCCAATGATCTATTTGTCTATTATTTTGCCAATACCACAGTGTCTTGATTTCTGTAGCTTTATAGTAAGTCATAAGTGGGGTAGTGTCAGTCCTCTCATTTTGTTCTTCTCCTTTAATATTGTGTTGGTTATTCTGGCTCTTTTGTCTCTCCACATAAACTTCAAAATCAGTTTGTCAACATCCACAAAATAACTTGCTGGGATTTTGACCAGGATGGCAGTGAATTCATAGATCAAATTGAGAAAAATTGACATCTTGACATTATTAAGTCTTCTTATCTATAAACATGGACTATCTCTTCATTTACTTAGTTCTTCTTTAATTTCCTTCAGAGTTTTGTAGTTTTCTTTATATAGATTTGTACATATTTTGTTAGATTTCTACCTCCATGCTTCATTTTGGTGGATGCTAATGTAAATGATACTGCATTTTAATTTCAAATTCCATTTGTTCATAGCTGGTGTATAGGAAAGTAATTGACTTTTGTATATTAACCTTGCATCTTGCAACCTTGCTGTAATTGCTTATTAGTTCCAGGATTTTTTTTCGTCAATTTTTTTTGGTTTTCTACATAGATAATCATGTCACCTGTGAACAAAGACAGTTTTATTTCTTCCTTCCCCGACTGTTTTCCTTTCCTTGACTTATTGCATTAGTCAGGACTTCCAGTATGATGTTGAAAAGAAACAGTGAGAGGGGAAAATTCTTGCTTTGTTCTTGATCTTAGTAGGAAAGCTTCTAGGTTCTCACCATTAAGTATGATGTTAGCTGCAGTTTTTTTGTAGATGTTCTTTAACACGTTGAGGAAGCTACCCCTGTTCATAATCTGAGAGTTTTTATCATAAATGGATGTAGGATTTGTCAAATGCTCTTTCTGCACCTATTGATACGATCCTGTGATTTTTCTTCTTTAGCATGTTGATGTGATGGATTACATTAATTTTCTTTTCTTTGTTTCCCCCAGCTTTATTGAGGTATGATTGGTAAATAAAAATTGTACATATTTAGGTTGTATAAATTTTTAAGAGTGTACAATGTGATGAGTTAATGTACATACACATTTTGAAATGGTTGCTACAATCAAATTAATGAACACATCCAACACCTCACGCAGTTATATTATTATTACTATTATTATTTTGTGGTGAGAACACTTAAGATCTCACTTGGCAGATTTCAAATATATAATACAGTATTTTTATTTTATTTTTTATTGAAGTATAATTGATTTACAATGTTGTGTTAATTTCAGGTGTACAGCAAAGTATTCAGGTTTATATATATATATATGTGTGTGTGTGTATATATATATAGTTATACGTATATATAATATATATATTCTTTTTCAGATTCTTTTCCCTTATAGGTTATTAAAAACTATTGAGTACAGTTCCCTGTGCTATACAGTAGGTCTTTGTTGGTTATCTATTTTATATATAGTAGAGTGTATATATTAATCCCAAACTCTTAATTTATCCCTCCCCACCTTTCCTGTTCAGTAACCATAAGTTTGTTTTCTATGTCTGTGGGTCTATTTCTATGTTGTATATAAGTTCATTTGTATCATTGTTTTTAGATTCCACATATAAGCAATATCATATGATATTTGTCTTTCTCTGTCTGGCTTACATCACTTAGCATGATAATTTCTAGGTCCATCCATGTTGCTGCAAATGGCATTATTTCATTCTTTTTATAGCTAAATAATATTCCACTGTATATACATACCACCTCTTCTTTATACATTGATCTGTCGATGGACATTTAGGTTGCTTCCATGTCTTGGCTATTGTAAATGGTGCTGTAGTGAACATTGAGGTGCATGTATCTTTTCAAATTATGATTTTCTCCAGATATATTCCCAAGTGTGAAATTGCAGGATCATATGGTAGCTCTATTCTTAGTTTTTTAAGAAACCTCCAGAGAGGGCAGAGAGCAGAAGCAAGAAGAACTACAATCCTGCAGCCTGTGAAATGAAAATCACATTCACAGAAAGATAGACAAAATGAAAAGGCAGAGGGCTATGTACCAGACGAAGGAACAAGATAAACCCCCATAAAAACAACTAAATGAAATGGAGATAGGAAACCTTCCAGAAAAAGAATTCAGCATAATGATAGTGAAGATGATCCAGGACCTCAGAAAAAGAATGGAGGCAAAGATCGAGAAGGTGCAAGAAATGTTTAACAAAGACCTAGAAGAATTAAAGAACAAACACCCAGAAGAATAAAAGAACAAACAAACAAAGATGAACAATACAATAACTGAAATGAAAAATACACTAGAAGGAATCAATAGTAGAATAACTTAGGCAGAAGAATGGATAAGTGACCTGGAAGACAGAATGGTGGAATTCACTGCCACAGAACAGAATAAAGAAAAAAGAATGAAAAGAAATGAAGACAGCTTAAGAGACCTCTGGGACAACATTAAATGCACCAACATTCGCATTATAGGGTCCCAGAGGAGAAGAGAGAGAGAAAGGACCTGAGAAAATATTTGGAGAGATTATAGTAGAAACTTCCCTAACATGGGAAAGGAAATATTCACCCAAGTCCAGGAAGCACAGAGAGTACCATACAGGATAAACCCAAGGAGAAACATGCCAAGACACATAGTAATCAAACAGACAAAAATTAAAAGCAAAGAAAAATTATTAAAGCAACAAGGGAAAACCAACAAATAACATACAAAGGAACTCCCATAAGGTTAACGGCTGATTTCTCAGCGGAAACTCTACAAGCCAGAAGGGAGTGACACGACATATTTATGATGACAGGGAAGAACCTACAACCAAGATTACTCTACCCAGCAAGGATCTCATTCAGAGTCAATGGAGAAATTAAAGCCTTTACAGACAAGGAAAAGCTAAGACAATTCACCACCACCAAACCAGCTCTACAGCGAATGCTAAAGACTTCTCTAAGTGGGAAACACAAGAGAAGAAAAGAACCTACAGAAACAAACGCAAAACTAAGAAAATGGAAATAGCAACATACATATGATAATTACCTTAAATGTGAATGGATTAAGTGCTTCAACCAAAAGACACAGGTTTGCTTAATGGATACAAAAACAAGACTCATATATATGCTGTCTACAAGAAACCCACTTCAGACCTAGGGACACATACAGACTGAAAGTGAGGGGATGGAAAAAGATATTCCATGCAAATGGAAATCAAAAGAAAGCTGGAGTAGCAATACTCCAATCAGATAACATAGACTTTAAAATGAAGAATTTTACAAGATATAAGGAAGGATACTACATAATGATCAAGGGATCAATCCTAGAAGAAGATATAACAATTATAAATATATATACACCCAACATAGGAGCACCACAATACTTAAGGCAAATGCTAACAGCTATAAAAGATGAAATTGACAGTAACACAATAATAGTGGGGGATTTTAACACCTCACTTACACCAATGGACAGACCATCCAAAATGAAAATAAATAAGGAAATAGAAGCTTTAAATGACACATTAAACAAGATGGACTTAATTGATATTTATAGGACATTCCATCCAAAAACAACAGAATACACTTTCTTCTCAAGTGCTCATAGAACATTCTCCAGGATAGATCATATCTTGGGTCACAAATCAAACCTTGGTAAATTTAAGAAAATTGAAATTGTATCAATTATCTTTTCCGACCACAATGCTATGAGACTAGATATCAATTACAGGAAAAAACCTGTAAAAAATACAAATACACAGAGGCTAAACAATATGCTACTAAATAACCAAGAAATCACTGAAGAAGTCAGAGAGGAAATCAAAAAATATTTAGAAATGAATGACAATGAAAACATGATGACCCAAAACCTATGGGATGCAGCAAAAGCAGTTCTAAGAGGGAAGTTTAGTGCAATACAATCCTACAACAAGAAACAAGAAACACCTCAAATAAACAACCTAAACTTACACCTAAAGCAATTAGAGAAAGAAGAACAACAACAACAAAAAAAAATCCCAAAGTTAGTAGAAGGAAAGAAATCATAAAGACCAGATCAAAAATAAATGAAAAAGAAATGAAGGAAACAATAGCAGAGATCAATAAAATTAAAAGCTGGTTCTTTGAGAAGATAAACAAAATTGATAAACCATAAGTCAGACTCATCAAGAAAAACAAGGAAAAGACTCAAATCAACAGAATCAGAAATGAAAAGGGAGAAGTAACAACTGACACTACAGAAATACAAAGGATCATGAGAGATTACAAGGAACTATATGCCAATAAAATGGACAACTTGGAAGAAATGGACAAATTCTTAGAAAAGCACAACCTTCTGAGACTGAACCAGGAAGAAATAGAAAATATAAACAGACCAATCACAAACACTGAAATTGAAACTGTGATTTAAAAATCTTCCAACAAACAAAAGCCCAGGACCAGATGGCTTCACAGGCAAATTCTATCACACATTTAGAGAAGAGCTAACACCTATCCTTCTCAAACTCTTCTAAAATATAGCAGACGGAGGAACACTCCCAAACTCATTCTACGAGACCACCATCACCCTGATACCTAAACCACAAAAAGACGTCACAAAAAAAGAAAACTACAGGTCAATATCACTGATGAGCATAGATGCAAAAATCCTCAACAAAATACTAGCAAACAGAAAAAACAGCACAGTTAAGGATCATAAACCGTGCTCAAGTGGGGTTTATCCCAGGAATTCAAGGATTCTTCAGTATATGCAAATCAATCAATGTGATACACCATATTAACAAATTGAAGGAGAAAAACCACATGATGATCTCAATAGATGCAAAAAAAGTCTTTGACACATTTCAACAGCCATTTATGATAAAAACTCTGCAGAAAGTAGGCATAGAGGGAACCTACCACAACATAATAAAGGCCATATATGACAAACCCACTGCCAACCTCATTCTCACTGGTGAAAAACTGAAACCATTTCCTCTAAGATCAGGAACAAGACAAAGATGTCCATTCTCACCACTATTATTCAACATAGTCTTGGAAGTTTTAGCAAGCAGAGAAAAATGAATCCAAATTGGAAGAGAAGAAGTAAAACTGTCACTGTTTGCAGATGGCATGGTACTATACATAGAGAATCCTGAAGATGCTACCAGAAAACTATTGGAGCTAATCAATGAATTTGGTAAAGTAGCAGGATACAAAATTAATGCACAGAAATCTCTTACATCCCTATACACTAATGATGAAAAATCTAAAAGAGAAATTAAGGAAACACTCCCATTTACCATTGCAACAAAAAGAATAAAATACCTAGGAATAAACCTACCTAAGGAGACAAAAGACCTGTATGCAGAAAAGTATAAGACACTGATGAAAGAAATTAAAGATGACACAAACAGATGCAGAGACAGACTATATTCTTGGATTCGAAGAATCAACATTGCAAAAATGACTATACTACCCAAAGCAATCTACAGATTCAATGCAATCCCTACCAAACTACCAATGGCATTTTTCACCGAAGTAGGACAAAAAGTTTCACAATTTGTATGGAAACACAAAAGACCCCAAATCGCCAAAGCAATCTTGAGAAAGAAAAACGGAGCTGGAGGAATCAGACTCCCTGACTTCAGACTATACTACAAAGCTACAGTAATCAAGACAGTATGGTACTGGCACAAAAACAGAAATATAGATCACAGTGGAACAGGATAGAAAGCCCAGAGATAAACCCATGCACATATGGTCACCTTATCTTTGATAAAGGAGGCAAAAATATACAATGGAGAAAAGACAGCCCCTTAAATATGTGGTGCTGGGAAAACTGGACAGCTACATGTAAAAGAATGAAATTAGAACACTCCCTAACACCATACACAAAAATAAACTCAAAATAGATTAAAGGGGCTTCCCTGGTGGCACAGTGGTTGGGAATCCACCTGCCAATGCAGGGGACATGGGTTCTATCCCTGCTCTGGGATGATCCCACATGCCGCAGAGCAACTAAGCCCGGGCACCACAGCTACTGAGCCTGTGCTCTAGAGCCCGTGAGCCACAACTACTGGAACCCGCACGCCTGGAGCCCGTGCTCTGTAGTGGGAGAGGCCGTCACAATGAGAAGCCCATGCACCACAATGAAGACCCAACGCAGCCAAATATAAACAAATAAATTTAAAGTTCAAGACCTTCTACAAGGCGCCAATAATATATTTTTTTAATGGATTAAAGACCTAAATGTAAGACCAGACACTATAAAATTCTTAGAGGAAAACATAGGAAGAACACTCTTTGACATAAATCACACCACGATCTTTTTTGACCCACCTCCCAGAGTAATGGAAAGAAAAATAAACAAATGGGACCTCATGAAACTTAGAAGCTTTGGCACAGCAAAGGAAACTATAAATAAGACAAAAAGGCAACCCTCAAAATGGGAGAAAATATTTGCAAACGAATGAATGGACAAAGGATTAATCTCCAAAATATATAAAGAGCTCATGCAGTTCAATATTAAAAAACAAACAACCCAATTAAAAAATGGGCAGAAGACCTAAATAGAGATTTCTCCAAAGAAGACATACAGATGGCCAAGAGGCACATGAAAAGCTGCTCAACATCACTAATTATTAGAGAAATGCACATCAGAGTTACAATGAGGTATCACCTCACACCAGTCAGAATGGCCATCATCAGAAAATCTACAAACAACAAATGTCGGAGAGGGTGTGGAGAAAAGGGAATACTCTTGCACTGTTGGTGGGAATGTAGATTGATACAGCCACTATGGAGAACAGTATGGAGTTTCCTTAAAAAACTAAAAATAGAACTACCATAAGACCCAGCAATCCCACTACTGGGCATATACCCTGAGAAAACCATAATTCAAAAAGAGACTTGTACCCCAGTGTTCATTTTAGCACTATTTACAATAGTCAGGTTATGGAAGCAACCTAAATGCCCATCAACAGACAAATGGATAAAGAAGATGTGGTGCGTATATACAATGGAATATTACTCAGCCATAAAAAGGAACGAAATTGGGTCATTTGTAGAGACATGGATGGACCTAGAGACTGTCATACTAAGTGAAGTAAGTCAGAAAGAGAAAGACAAATATCATATATTAATGCATATATATGTGGGATCTAGAAAAATGGTACAGATGAACCAGTTTGCAAGGCAGAAATAGAGACACAGATGTAGAGAACAAACATATGGACACCAAGGGGGGAAAGCAGCTGGGGGGGCGATGGGATGAATTGGGAGATTGGGATTGACATATATACACTAATATACATAAAACAGAAAACTAATAAGAACCTGCTGCATAAAAAATTTATATTAAATTAAATTGTTTTAAAAAAAGGTATAACCCCAGACTAACCATGAGAAGGACATCAGACAACTACCAGTTGAGACTCACTCTACAAAAAATTTGACCAGTACTCAGCAAACTGTCAAGATCATCAAGTATAAGGAACATCTGACAAACTGCCACAGCCGCGAGAGGCCAAAGAGACATGACTCCCAAAATGTAGTGTGGGGTGCTGGATGGGATCCTGGAACAGGAAAAGGACACTGGGTAAAAACTGAAAAGATGGGAATCAGGTATGAACTTACAATAATGTATCCATATTGATTCACTAATTGTAATAAACATACCATGGTAATGTAAAGTGTCTGGGTGTGGGTATATGAGAACTCTTTGTACTATCGTCACTTTTTTTCTGTAAGTGTAAAGTTTTTAAAAGATAAAGTTTATTTAAAAAAAAAAAAAGAAGAAAAAAAAAAAAACCTCCATACTGCTCTCCATAGTGGTTGCACCAATTTATATTCCCACCAACAGTGTAGGAGGGTTCTTTGGTTCTTTTTTTCTCCACACCCTCTCCAGCATTTATTATTTGTAGAGTTTTTTGATGATGCCCATTCTGACCTGTGCGAGGTGATACCTCATTGTAGTTTCAATTTGCACTTCTCTAATAATTAGCAATGTTGAGCATCTTTTCATGTGCTTTTTGACCGTCTGTGTGTATTCTTTAGAGAAATGTCTATTTAGATCTTCTGCCCAATATAATACACTATTATTATTATTATTATTTTTGCTGTACGCGGGCCTCTCACTGTTGCAGCCTCTCCCGTTGCGGAGCACAGGCTCCGGACGCGCAGGCTCAGCGGCCACGGCTCACAGGCCCAGCTGCTCCGAGCGGCATGTGGGATCTTCACGGACCGGGGCACAAACCCGTGTCCCCTGCATCGACAGGCAGACTCTCAACCACTGCGCCACCAGGGAAGCCCTATTATTATTTTTTTAATTAACAGACTTTATTTTTTAAGAGTACTTTTAGATTTACACAGAAATTAAACAGATAATAGAGTTCCCACATCCCCTCTCCCCTCACCCCCAGTTTTCCCTATTAACATCCCACATAGAAAAGGCACATCTGTTACAATCAATGAATGTATCTTGATACACTATCATCAACTATAATCCATATGACTCAAACTTCCCTACTTTTCACCTGATGTCTTTTTCCTTTTTTTTTTTTTTTTTTGGCCGCTCTGCGTGGCATGTTGGATCTTGGTTCCCAGACCAGGGATTGAACCCACGTCCTCTGCATTGGAAGCGTGGAGTCTTAACCACTGGACCGCCAGGGAAGTCTCCCTAATGTCCTTTAACCACTGGACCGCCAGGGAAGTCTCCCTAATGTCCTTTAACCACTGGACCGCCAGGGAAGTCTCCCTAATGTCCTTTAACCACTGGACCGCCAGGGAAGTCTCCCTAATGTCCTTTAACCACTGGACCGCCAGAGAAGTCTCCCTAATGTCCTTTTTCTGTTCCAGGATCTTCTCCAGAAACCCCACACCACATTCAGCAGTCATGTTTCTTCTTGGCTATGACAGTTTCCCAGACCCATCCTGCTTGTTTGGTTTTGTTTTTTTCTTTAAGATTTATTGAGATAGGACTTATCTTGTTTTCAATGACCTTGACAGTTTCGAGGAGTGCTGGTCAGGCACCTTGGAGGATGTCCCTCCATTGAAATTCCTCTCATGACTAGACTGGAATTTTAAGTTTGGGGGAGGATGATCACAGGTGTAAAGTGCCAGTTCCATCACATCACATCAAGGGGACATACTATCAGCAGTGAGTTATCACTTTTTTTTTAATACGTCTTTATTGGAGTATAATTGCTTCACAATACTGTGTTAGTTTCTGCTGCACAACAAAACGAATCAGCCATATGCATATGCATGTCCCCATATCCCCTCCCTCTTGTCACTATGTTGTACATTAGATTTCTAGGACTTATTCAACTTGCATAACTGAAGCTTTGAACCTTTTGAGCAACACCTCCCCATTGCCCTCATCCTCCAACTCCTGGCAATCAGCATTCTTCTCTCTGGTTCTGTGAGTTTGACTTTTTTCTTTTTCTATTCCACATATGAGATCACATAGTAATCGTCTTTCTGTATCTAGCCTAGTTCACTTAGTGTAAATGTCCTCTACATCTATCCATGTTGCTGCAAATGGTGAAATTTCCTTCTTTTTATGGTGGAATATTAATATTCTATTTATGTGTGTATCACATTTTAAAAATCTATTTATCCTTAGATGAACACCTAGAACACTTAGGGTATTTCCATATCTTAGCTATGAACTATGAGTTATGTTGCAGATGAACATGGGGTGCATATATCTCTTTGAGATACTGATTTTATTTCCTTTGGATATATTCCCAGAAATGGGATTGCTGGGTCATATGGTTCTATTTTTAATTTTTCGAGGAGTATCCATACTGCTTTCCATAATGCTTATACAAATTAATGTTCCTTTTAACAGTATACAAGGGTTCTGTTTTCTTTACACAGTTGCAATCCTTGTTATCTCTTGTCTTTTTGATAATACCCATTCTATCAGGTATAAAGTGATATCTCATCATGGTTTTGATTTGCATTTCCCTGATAAGTAGCAATGTTGAGCATCTTTTCATGTACCCATTGGCTGTTTGTATGTAATCTTTGCAAAAATATGTAATGAGGGCATTTGCCCGTTATAAAATCAGGTTATTCATTGATTGATTGCTGTTGAGTTGTATGAGTTGCTTATATATTTTAGATATTAAATCCTTATCAAATATATAGTTTTCAAATATTTTCTCGCATTATGTAGGTTGCATTTTATTTAGCTGATTGCTTCCTTTGCTATGTGGAAGTTCTTTAGTTTGATGTAGTCCCACTTCTAGATTTTTGCTTTTTTGTGTGTACTTTTGGTGTCATATATATTAATTGATTTTTGAATGTTGAACTGGCTTTGCATGCATGGCATAAATACCACTTGGTGATGGGGTATTATGACTTTTTTTTCAATTATAATTATCGGTTTCTAGTTGTTGTTAGTATATAGAAATACATTTGATGCTTGTACGTTGATCTTGTATATTGATCCTGTAACCTTGCTAAACTTATCTATTAGTTCTAGTAACTTTTTATAGAACCGATTGTATTTTCTATGTTGATAAATAATGTCAGCATTGGTGAGTATGCGGCTGAAGATTTGAGTGGGACTCTCTGCAATCTTCAGAGCTCTGTTTCTGTGCAGCTCTCTACTTTATGGTACCCTACCCTACAAACCAAAGCCTCTTTGGCCTCACAGGCCCCCAGATCCGTCTTCTTATTTCAGAGGAACTAGTGGGCTCCATCTGGGTTCCCGCACCCTACAGCATGGCCTGGAAATGTTCTGCAGTAAGGTCATAGGACTTGTTACCTGTCCCTCAGGGACCACTGTCCTGTCCTTCACTGCTTGATGTTCATTGTGTTAAAAACCATAGTGTCATACGTTTTGTCTATTTTTTGACTTGTTTTCTTTTGGGGATAGGGGGAAGTGCAACATGAATCTGGTTTCTGCTACTCCATCTTGTCCAGAAGCTAAAACTTTCAGGTACCTTTCCATATAAGTATACATTAATGTATCTCATTTTTTTTTATGAAAGGAAGCACTATATTTTGTATTTATCTGCCAATAATTTATTTAACTATTCTCCTATTGAAGGGTATTCGGGTTGTTTCATTTTTTTTCTTTAGAAGTGAGTAATAATGCATGTATTATCTTTTTTTTTTTTTTTTTTTTTTTTTTTGCGGTATACGGGCCTCTCACTGTTGTGGCCTCTCCCATTGCAGAGCACAGGCTCTGGACGCGCAGGCTCAGTGGCCATGGCTCACGGGCCCAGCCGCTCCACGGCATGTGGGATTTTCCCAGACCGGGGCACGAACCCATGTCCCCTGCATCGGCAGGCGGACTCTCAACCACTGCACCACCAGGGAAGCCCTGTATTATCTTTTTTTTAAAAGGTATATTTTATTTATTTTTTAAAATTTTTATTTATTCATTTTTGGCTGCGATGGGTCTTCCTTGCTGCACACGGGCTTTCTCTAGTTGCGGCGAGCGGGGGCTACTCTTTGATGCAGTGCATGGGCTTCTCACTGCGGTGGCTTCTCTTGTGGCAAAGCACAGGCTCTAGGCACGCAGGCTTCAGTAGTTGTGGCACACAGGCTCAGCAGTTGTGTCTCGCAGGCTCTAGAGCGCAGACTCCATAGTTGTGGCACACAGGCTTCATTGCTCCACAGCATGTGGAATCTTCCCAGACCAGGGCTCGAACCTGTGTCCCCTGCATTGGCAGGCGGATTCTTCTTCTTCTTCTTTTTTTTTTTTTTAACATCTTTATTGGAGTATAATTGCTTTAGAATGGTATGTTAGTTTCTGCTGTATAACAAAGTGAATCAGCTATACATCTACATACATCCCCATATCCCTTCTGTCTTGCATCTTCCTCACTCCCACACTTCCTATCCCACCCCTCTAGGTGTTCACAAAGCACCAAGATGATCTCTCTGTGCTATGCAGCTGCTTCCCGCTAGCTATCAATGTTATATATATGTATATATATATACATATGTATATAGGTCCATGCCACTCTCTCATTTTGTCCCATCTTACCCTTCTCCTCCCCATGTCCTCAACTCCATTCTCTACATCTGCGTCTTTATTCCCATCCTGCCCCTACGTGCTTCATAATGATTTTTTTTTTTAGATTCCATATATACGTGTTAGCATACAGTATTTGTTTTTCTCTTTCTGACTTACTTCACTCTGTATGACAGACTGTAAGTCCATCCACCTCACTACAAATAACTCAATTTCATTTCTTTTTATGGCTGAGTAATATTCCATTGTATATATGTGCCACATCTTCTTTATCCATTCGTCTGTCAATGGACACTTAGGTTGCTTCCATGTCCTGGCTGTTGTAAATAGAGCTGCAATGAATATTGTGGTACATGACTCTTTTTTAAAGGATTCTTTTTTTTTTTTTTTTGTGGTACACGGGCCTCTCACTGTTGTGGCCTCTCCCATTGCGGAGCACAGGCTCTGGACGCACAGGTTCAGCAGCCATGGCTCACAGGCCCAGCCGCTCCACGACATGTGGGATCTTCCTAGACCGGGGCACAAATCCGTGTCCCCTGCATTGGCAGGCAGACTCTCAACCACTGCGCCACCAGGGAAGCCCCATGACTCTTTTTGAATTATGGTTTTCTCAGGGTATATGCCCAGTCGTGGGATTGCTGGGTCGTATGGTAGTTCTATTTTTAGTTTTTTAAGGAACCTCCATACTGTTTTCTATAGTGGCTGTATCAATTTACATTCCCACCAGCAGTGCAAGGGGGTTCCCTTTTCTCCACACCCTCTCCAGCTTTTATGGTTTCTAGATTTTTTGATGATGGCCATTCTGACTGGTATCTACAATGAGATGATACCTCATTGTAGTTTTGATTTGCATTTCTGTAATGATTAGTGATGTTGAGCATCCTTTCATGTGTTTGTTGGCAATCTGTATATCTTCTTTGGAGAAATGTCTATTTAGGTCTTCTGCCCATTTTTGGAATGAGTTATTTGTTTTTTTGATATTGAGCTGCATGAGCTGCTTGTAAATTTTGGAGATTAATCCTTTGTCAGCTGCTTCATTTGCAAATATTTTCTCCCATTCTGAGGGTTATCTTTTCATCTTGTTTATGGTTTCTTTTGCTGTGCAAAGGCTTTTAAGTTTCATTAGGTCCCATTTGTTTATTTTTGTTTTTATTTCCATTTCTCTAGGAGGTGGGTCAAAAAGGATCTTGCTGTGATTTATGTCATAGAGTGTTCTGCCTACATTTTCCTCTAAGAGTTTTATAGTGTCTGGCCTTACATTTAGGTCTTTAATCCATTTTGAGTTGTATTTTCTTGTTGATATTATCTGACTGAATTTTGCACAATGAAGACTTTTTTTTTTTTTTTTTTTTTGCGGTACGTGCGCGGGCCTCTCACTGTTGTGGCCTCTCCCGTTGCGGAGCACAGGCTCCGGATGTGCAGGCTCAGCGGCCATGGCTCACGGTCCCAGCCGCTCCGCAGCATGTGGGATCTTCCCGGACCGGGGCACAAACCCCCGTCCCCTGCATCGGCAGATGGACTCTCAACCACTGCGCCACCAGGGAAGCCCTGAATACTTATTGAGATATGTAAAACTGGATGCATATCAGCAAAATTGAATGCTTCTTATGTGGCTAGAACTGCATTAGGCAATGTATATAATCCTATTGAGAATCCTTACTTAAAGATATAATGTTTAAAAGAATTAAATTATAAAGTGAAAGAATAGGAACACACAGCCACATTCAGCTATTCCAGAGTCCTTGGGAATTAGGTATTCTGGATAAATGACATTTCTGGACATTTGAAAGGTAGAAGTTGAGCTAAAAAATGATTTGCTCTCCAATGAATTATATTGAGATCTTGAAAACTGTATTATATACTTTCCAACTTTAGTCTAAATAATAAAATTAAATAATTTAACCACATATTGTTGATTCAAAATCATCCTTATAAACATTTATGAACATTTATATTCTGATGCAGAAGATGTGGGACATTGAGGTGAATCAGTACTGGCAACTGCCCTCAGATTACAGAAGTAGAATGGCCATGCATTTTAGCTGACTTCCTGGTAGAATGACTCTTTTCTTTGAGGTACTCTCATAGACCTATTTTATCAGTTATCAGTCTGTCTCTTCAGAGTGATTTAGGTTCATATGTCTTAAATCTACTGGATTTTTACTTCCTGGAGGGCAGATACAGCCTGTCATTCATGCTTTCAGACCCCCCCAAAGTACCTGGTCAGTTTTGGATTCAGTTAATTAAATCAGGTAGACAAAGGATTTAGGGGAGTAAGAAATTTCAAACCCTTTTTGGATGAATTGAGTTATAAGTAAATACAGAACTTTAAACAACAATATTGAAAAGGCTAACAGACCAATATAACAGCACAAAAAATAGTCTAATCTTAGTCTAAAATTTATCTCTGTACATACTGAGAGTTTAGTAATGTGTATGTGCACCATCAAGAACACTAAAGATGAGTGAAATGGAAACGGAATCTCACCAGTAACTCTAAGGGTGAAGAAGTTTTACCTTTTGCTGCTCAGAAGGTAAAGGAATAAAGGTTAGGCTGAGTGTTTTGTGTCTCTTTCCCATCCAATGTACTGTCATGAAGACAATGAGAGGATATCCCTTAAGAGTCCAATGTACTATGAAAGGATGCTCAACATCATTCATCATTAGAGAAATGCAAATCAAAACTACAGTGAGATATCATCTCACACTGGTCAGAATGGCCATCATCAAAAAATCTAGAAACAATAAATGCTGGAGAGGGTGTGGAGAAAAGGGAACCCTCTTGCACTGTTGGTGGGAATGTAAATTGATACAGCCACTATGGAGAACAGTATGGAGGTTCCTTAAAAAACTAAAATTAGAACTACCATATGACCCAGGAATCCCACTACTGGGCATATACCCTGAGAAAACTATAATTCAAAAAGAGTCATGTACCAAAATGTTCATTGCAGCTCTACTTACAATAGCCAGGACATGGAAGCAACCTAGGTGTCCATCGACAGATGAATGGGTAAAGATGTGGCACATATATACAATGGAATATTACTCAGCCATAAAAAGAAACGAAATTGAGTTATTTGTAGTGAGGTGGGTGGACCTGGAGTCTGTCATACAGAGTGAAGTAAGTCAGAAAGAGAAAAACAAATACCATATGCTAACACATATATATAGAATCTAAAAAAAAAGGTCATGAAGAACCTAGGGGCAGGACAGGAATAAAGACGCAGACCTACTAGAGAATGGACTTGAGGATACAGGGAGGGGGGAAGGGTAAGCTGGGATAAAGTGAAAGAGTGGCATGGACGTATATACACTACCAAATGTAAAACAGATAGCTAGTGGGAAGCAGCCACACAGCACAGGGAGATCAGCTCGGTGCTTTGTGAACCTAGAGGGGTGGGATAGGGAAGGTGGGAGGGAGGGAGATGCAAGACGGAAGAGATATGGGGACATATGTATATGTATAGCTGATTCACTTTGTTATAAAGCAGAAAGTAACACACCACTGTAAAGCAATTATACTCCAATAAAGATGTTAAAAAAAACATGAAAAAAGAGTCCAATGTACTAATTAGTTAATTGAACAAATGTGTGTATTGAGCACTAATTATTCAAATACAACTTTGCTAGTGCAATTCAGGATCCACTTTTCGGTTTTTACTAACTAGCCATAGTCCATTTCCTCTGAAATGGAATTTTTCTTTGGAGTCAAGAAGATAAAACCCAAAAAAGGATGAATTGAAAATTAAAGTATAAGGCACTTCTCAAAGATTTTCCATCACACTATGAGTAATTCTTGCTTTTCCCATTCAAAAAGTGAATATGGAAAAAGGATAGTTAGCCCCTAGTTTGAGAGACAGAACCTTCAGGAAGATTTGGATAGACCTTGACAGAATTACCATCAGCATTTTAAAGTTTATTCATAATTTACGAGTGGTACCCCTGCCCATTTTCCAAGCAAGGTTTAAAATAAGGGGAAAATATTTTTCTTCCTATTTTCTCTTATTGTATGTGGATTGAAACAGTTGCCTTATAAAATTGAAAAGTACAGAGCATAGCTGGATCTTTATTTTCTATGGGGACTGCTTATACATCGAAGGGAATGTTGTAAAGTAGGCTATAGGAAAGATGTACTGCAGAAGAAAAATCATACTGATATTTTTTCCAAATTTTTGACTGTATAGTTTGGCGAAAAAAAATAATCTAGAAAAATAATGAAGACTATTGAACTCAATACTGCTTTTCTAATCTGCTGATTTCTGAATGCAAGAGATTTTATCTTAGAACAAACCCTTCTCTGACAAATTTTCTTTCCTGATACATTTTGGTGTGTGGTTAATTTTATAAATTCCTTAAAATATAACATCCTTCTGTTTCGGTAACTCATTGAATCAATTTCATAACAACTGAATCAAGGCCTTTAGTAAAAGTATAATAAAGATAGGGTAGATTAAGAATAAGTACCTCACGGGCTTCCCTGGTGGCTCAGTGGTTGAGAGTCCACCTGCCGATGCAGGGGACACGGGTTCGTGCCCCGGTCCATAAGGATCCCACATGCCGCGGAGCGGCTGGGCCCATGAGCCATGGCCACTGAGCCTGCGCGTCCGGAGCCTGTGTTCCGCAACGGGAGAGGCCACAACAGTGAAAGGCCCGCGTACTGCAAAAAAAAAAAAAAAAAAAAAAAAAAGGATAAGTACCTCAATCAATGGAAATGGGTTATTTCAACATGTTCTTTTCCTGCCCCAACACACTCAAATGGGCATATCCGGATGGTGACCCTCTGAAAGAGTTATAGCGAAATAAAGGAACAAGTACTGTACACAATTATACCACTGTGCCTTTGACCAGCATCTCCCCATTTCCTCCTCCAGCCCCCTGCTGCTGCAACCACCCTCCACTCTCTGCTTTTAGGAGTTCGACGTTTTTAGATTCCTCATGAGATTGTGCAGTATTTGTCTTTCTTTGTCTGGCTTATTTCCCTTAGCATAATGTCTTCTAGGAACATGCATGTTGTTCCATATGGCAGATGTCCTTCTTTTTAAAGGCTTTTCCATTGTGTGTATATATATATATATATATCCTTTTTAAAGGCTTTTTCATTGTGTGTATATATATATATCTCACATTGTATATATATCACATTGTGTATATATATATATCACAATGTGAGTATATATATAATTTTCTTTATTCATTCACCTGTTGATGGGCATTAAAGTGCTTTCAGTATTAAGCTACTGTGGATAATGCTGCAATAAATATGGGAGTACAGATATCTCTTTAAGAAGGTGCTATGATTTTGATTTTGATTTTTTGGCCATGCCATGTGGCATGTGGTATCTTAGTTCCCCGACCAGGGATCAAATCCGTGCTCCCTACAATGGAAGCATAGAGTGTTAACCACTGGACAGCCAGTGAAGTCCCAAGAAGGTGCTATTATTATATAATTCTTCTTGCCAATTAAAAATATTTATGGATTTTTAACACATCACATGAAGCATATCATGGCTAATATCACCAGATTATTATTGGTCTTCATTTGATTTGGTAATTTGGACTGTCAATCAATGTCAATGGTATCATTGGGCTCATGTATCAGGTCAATGGCGATCACTGGCTTTCAGAAGATGGTCAGTGGAATCTTGGGGTTCTGTGGATGTGCCTCAGATGTCACCCAAGGCAGGCAGGTAGATGCTAAGTGGGCAGGCTGGTCTCCTTCCCATGTCTGAACCAGAGCAATTCCACATTTATTTGTTTTGTATATTGGGGTTCTACATAAGTCTTCCTTTGAAAAAAGCTTTTCTTTTTCCTTTACAAAGAAGATATTTGAAAACCCATGATATAGATGCACTGCTAAGCCCTCTTTATCTCTCCTTTCTTAATAAAAATTCATCTATGGGTAAAACTAAGATGAAAATGGAAGCAAATACAAAATCAGCACCAAAGCACTATAATGACTCATAACTGCTATAGTTATTAATGGCATATCACTAATGACGGCTCACTAAAGGATGTGGCAGAGGAGAAATAAATTGCAGGTTATGTCTAATTCTTTCTGCCTGCAACTTCAACTATTTCTTCTAATTTTAGAAAGCAAATAGGAAAGCAAGTGAGTGAGAGTGGTACCATTCAGGGAATAACCTTGAATCTATTCTAATTTGTAGGAGAAAGTAAATCATTTGTATGATTGACATTCTAGTTATTACTATTAAAATTATTTCAATACACCTCATTACTAATGACATCACACTGGTTACGGATTTTCTAGGGTATGGAGCTGAGAGCTGGAAGTCACTGCACTGATTTTAAATATGAAATTTGGGGGTTGCAAGGATACAGTCTGTTGAAAACACCTGGATTTTTGAGGTATAATGGCTCTTATTTTGTTTTTTGTTTTTTAACTCATAATCCCAACAGGAGACAACTTACATAGCGAGAGAGAACATATCCTTGGAGGATGCCTAGTGATTCTGCCTCACAGGCTTGGGGTGAGACTCACATGAGGTCCCCTGGGTCTACTGCCCTCAAGGAAGCTACAGCGAACGGGAGGAGGCTTAGCTCAGAGGACTACTCTGGCCAGAAAGGGAGGGAGGGAGCGAGGCCTGTTAATAAATTAATTGAGGTGAAACCAAACAGCTTGTTTGTAGTAACAAACCTCCAAGTAGAGTTCTGTGGGAGATTTAGATCTGCAGAAAATCAGGGTGTATGATGGAAATATAATCAAGACAAAGACAAGGGGAAGATGGCGGAAGTGTAAGACGTGGAGATCACCTTCCTCTCCACAGATACACCAGCAATACATCTACACGTGAACACCTACTGAACGCTGGCAGAAGACCTCAGACCTCCCTAAAGGCAAAAAACTCCCCACGTACCTGGGTAGGGCAAAAGAACAAAGAAAGAACGGAGACAAAAGAATAGGGACGGGCCCTGCACCAGTGGGAGGGAGCTGTGAAGGAGGAAAGCTTTCCACACACTAGGAGCCCCTTCGCGGGCGGAGACTGCGGGTGGCGGAGGGGGAAAGCTTCGGAGCCGCGGAGGAGAGCGCAGCCACAGGGGTGCGGAGGGCAACAAAGCAGAGAGATTCCCGCACAGAGGATCAGGGCCGACCGGCACTCACCAGTCCGAGAGGCTTCTCTGCTCACCGGCGGGGCGGGCGGGGCTGGGAGCTGAGGCTCGGGCTTCAGTCGGAGCGCCGGGAGGACTGGGGTTGGCGGCGTGAACACAGCCTGAAGGGGTAGTGCGCCACGGCTGGCCGGGAGGGAGTCCGGGGAAAAGTCTGGACTTGCCGAAGAGGCAAAAGACTTTTTCTTCCCTCTTTGTTTCCTGGTGCGCGAGGAGAGGGGATTAACAGCGCTGCTTAAAGGAGCTCCAGAGACAGGCGCGAGCCGCGGCTAACAACGCGGACCACAGAGACGGGCGTGAGATGCTAAGACTGCTGCTGCCGCCACCAAGAAGCCTGTGTGCGAGCACAGGTCACTCTCCACACCCCACTTCCGTGGAGCCTGTGCAGCCCGCCACTGCCAGGGTCCCGGGATCCAGGGACAACTTCCCCGGAAGAACGCACAGCGCGCCTCAGGCTGCTGCAACGTCACGCCGGCCTCTGCCGCCGCAGGCCCGCCCCGCACTCCGTGCCCCGCCCTCTCCCCCGCCTGAGTGAGCCAGAGGCCCCGAAGCAGCGGCTCCTTTAACCCCGTCCTGTCTGAATGAAGAACAGACGCTCTCCGATGACCTACACGCAGAGGCGGGGCCAAATCCAAAGCTGAGCCCCAGGAGCTGTGAGAAAAAAGAAGAGAAAGGGAAATCTCTCCCAGCAGCCTCAGAAGCAGCAGATTAAATCTCCACAATCAACTTGATGTACCTGCATCTGTGGAATACATGAATACACAACAAATCATCCCAAATTAAGGAGGTGGACTTTGAGAGCAAGATTTATGATTTTTTCCCCTTTTCCTCTTTTTGTGAGTGTGTATGTGTACGCTTCTGTGTGAGATTTTGTCTGTATAGCTCTGCTTCCACCATTTGTCCTAGGGTTCTATCCGTCCATTTTTTTTTGTTTTGTTTTGTTTTTTGTGTTTTTTTTTTAAATTTTTCTTCTTAATAATTTTTTATGTTAATAACTTTATTATATTTTATCTTACTTTATTTTACTTTATCTTCTTTCTTTCTTTCTTTTTCCTTCCTTCCCTCCTTCCTCCCTCCCTCCCTCCGTCCCTCCTTTCTTTCTTTCTTTCTTTCTTTCTTTCTTTCTTTCTTTCTTTCTACTTCTACTAGTTATTTCTTTCTACTTTTTCTCCCTTTTATTCTGAGCCGTGTAGATGAAAGGCTCTTGGTGCTACAGCCAGGAGTCAGTGCTGTGCCTCTGAGGTGGCACAGCCAAATGCAGGACACTGGTCCACAAGAGACCTCCCAGCTCCACATAATATCAAAAGGCGAAAATCTCCCAGAGATCTCCATCTCAACACCAGCACCCAGCTTCACTCAACAACCAGCAAGCTACAGTGCTGGACACCCTATGCCAAACAACTAGCAAGACAGGAACACAGCCCCACCCATTAGCAGAGAGGCTGCCTAAAATCATTATAAGTCCACAGACACCCCAAAACACACCACCAGACGTGGAACTGCACACCAGAAAGACAAGATCCAGCCTCATCCACCAGAACACAGGCACTAGTCCCCTCCACCAGGAAGCCTACACAACCCACTGAACAAACCTTAGCCACTGGGGACAGACACCAAAAACAACGGGAACTACGAACCCGCAGCCTGCAAAAAGGAGACCCCAAACACAGTAAGATAAGCAAAATGAGAAGACAGAAAAACACACAGCAGATGAAGGAGCAAGATAAAAACCCACCAGACCTAACAAATGAAGAGGAAATAGAGAATCTACCTGAAAAAGAATTCAGAGTAATGATAGTAAAGATGATCCAAAATCTTGGAAATAAAATAGACAAAATGCAAGAAAAATTTAACAAGGACCTAGAAGAACTAAAGATGAAACAAACAACAATGAACAACATAATAAATGAAATGAAAAATACTCTAGATGGGATCAATAGAAGAATAACTGAGGCAGAAGAACGGATAAGTGACCGGCAAGATAAAATAGTGGAAATAACTACTGCAGAGCAGAATAAAGAAAAAAGAATGAAAAGAACTGAGGACAGTCTCAGAGACCTCTGGGACAACATTAAACGTACCAACATTCGAATTATAGGGGTTCCAGAAGAAGAAGAGAAAAAGAAAGGGACTGAGAAAATATTTGAAGAGAATATAGTTGAAAACTTCCCTAATATGGGAAAGGAAATAGTTAATCAAGTCCAGGAAGCACAGAGAGTCCCATACAGGATAAATCCAAGGAGAAACACACCAAGACACACATTAATCAAACTGTCAAAAATTAAATACAAAGAAAACATATTAAAAGCAGCAAGGGAAAAACAACAAATAACACACAAGGGAATCCCCATAAGGTTAACAGCTGATCTTTCAGCAGAAACTCTGCAAGCCAGAAGGGACTGGCAGGACATATTTAAAGTGATGAAGGAGAAAAACCTGCAACCAGGAGTACTCTACCCAGCAAGGATCTCATTCAGATTTGATGGAGAAATTAAAACCTTTACAGACAAGCAAAAGCTGAGAGAGTTCAGCACCAAGAAACCAGCCTTACAACAAATGCTAAAGGAACTTCTCTAGGCAAGAAACACAAGAGAAGGAAAAGACCTACAATAACAAACCCAAAACAATTAAGAAAATGGGAACAGGAATACACATATCAATAATTACCTTTAATGTAAATGGATTAAATGCTCCCACCAAAAGACACAGACTGGCTGAATGGATACAAAAACAAGACCCATATATATGCTGTCTACAAGAGACCCAGACTGCCAACAAACACATGAAAGTATGCTCAACATCATTAATCATTAGAGAAATGCAAATCAAAACTACAATGAGATATCATCTCACACCAGTCAGAATGGCCATCATCAAAAAATCTAGAAACAATAAATGCTGGAGAGGGTGTGGAGAGAAGGGAACCCTCTTGCACTGTTGGTGGGAATGTAAATTGGTACAGCCACTATGGAGAACAGTATGGAGGTTCCTTAAAAAACTACATATAGAACTACCATATGACCCAGCAATCCCACTACTGGGCATATACCCTGAGAAAACTATAATTCAAAAAGAGTCATGTACCAAAATGTTCATTGCAGCTCTATTTACAACAGCCAGGACACGGAAGCAACCTAAGTGTCCATCGACAGATGAATGGATAAAGAAGATGTGGCACATATATACAATGGAATATTACTCAGCCATAAAAAGAAACGAAATTGAGCTATTTGTAATGTGGTGGATAGACCTAGAGTCTGTCATACAGAGTGAAGTAAGTCAGAAAGAGAAAGACAAATACCGTATGCTAACACATATATATGGAATTTAGAAAAAAAAAGTCATGAAGTACCTAGGGGTAAGACAGGAATAATGACACAGACCTACTAGAGAATGGATTTGAGGATATGGGAAGGGGGAAGGGTAAGCTGTGACAAAGTGAGAGAGAGGCATGGACATATATACACTACCAAACGTAAAATAGATAGCTAGTGGGAAGCAGCCGCATAGCACAGGGAGATCAGCTCGGTGCTTTGTGACCTCCTGGAGGGGTGGGATAGGGAGGGTGGGAGGGAGGGAGACGCAAGAGGGAAGAGATATGGGAACATATGTGTATGTATAACTGAATCACTTTGTTACAAAGCAGAAACTAACACACCATTGTAAAGCAATTATACTCCAATAAAGATGTAAAAATAAATTAATTAATTAATTAATAAATAAAGAAGAAGACAAGAGCCTGTACTATTGCTAGAACTTGGTAGGCCAAGGCTGTTCATCTTCTCTTCAGGCATAATTCCTGGAGTCATGACTGACTTAAACTAAAACTGTCGGGAATTCCCTGGTGGCCCAATGGTTAGGACTCCATGATTCCACTGCAGGGGCACAGGTTCCATCCCTGGTCAGGGAACTATGATCCTTCTGGTATGCAGTGAGGCCAAAAGTAAAATATTTCTGCAATGAAATTCACCCACAGGATCTTGGAAAGCTATTTATTTTCTCTTAATTCTACATTCTCTACAAACATCTTTAACTTCTCTGGAGAATCATTTTTCTTCATTCTCTGAAATGTTCTTTTCTGTTTTTGTCCTTTAAGGTGGAAGCCTCTCTTCAAAGTCATATAAGCAGTCACATCTGTTACATTGTAGCTCCAAGTATTTCAATGAGAGGAGCAGGAAAACACTAAGATTATTCCCTCACTGAAGAAGAATTTATAATTTCTGTAATTTGGAAACTACTGGAAATGTTGAATACAGTAATATATATTTTTTTATTTTTGCAAAAGAAAGCAGAGGTAGAAATTATGTTCTGTATAAACATAGATGGTGTTCAGAGTAAAATGGTTCCATTTATGAAGAAAAAGACATATGCACAATACAATCAATTATGAATGGCAGGAGAAAAAGTGATGCTATGATTGTGTAACAAATCTCTAGCCAGCTAATCTTTAAGGCAAGTGGTAAGACAATGCCTTTTTAAGCTTCCCTATTAGAAGACTCAGTAATCTACAAGAGGCTAACTTTTGTTTTTCTTATAGTACTGCTATTTTAAAAAATCAACACATGAACTTATCAGTATTAAACTTTTCAACCGTGTACAACTTTTAAAAACAGAAAAATTTGGGCTTCCCTGGTGGCGCAGTGGTTGAGAGTCCGCCTACCGATGCAGGGGACACGGGTTCGTGCCCCGGTCCGGGAAGATCCCACATGCCGCGGAGCGGCTGGGCCCGTGAGCCATGGCCGCTGAGCCTGCGCGTCCGGAGCCTGTTGCTCCGCAACGGGAGAGGCCACAACAGTGAGAGGCCCGCGTACCGCAAAAAAAAAAAAATTAAAATATAAATTAATTAATTTAAAAAATAATAAAAATAGAAAAATTTAAAGCGTATTTTAGCATTAGTAGACCACCTTAAATGTAGTAGGCATCCAATTAACATTTAGAACTAATGATTATAGCATTTATCTTACTTTTTTTTAAGTTTTTAAAAAATATTATACTACACATTAGTGTATATGTTATATCATATCAATATACATTTTGTACCAGAAAAAGTAAATGAAAAAAAATTCACACATTGTACAAGAATGCATCTATGGGGCTTCCCTGGTGCTCAGGGGTTAAGAATCCACCTGCCAATACAGAGGACATGGGTTCGAGTCTTGGTCCGGGAAGATCCCACACGCCAAGGAGGAACGAAGCCCGTGCGCCACAACTACTGAGCCTGCACTCTAGAGCCTGAGAGCCACAACTACTGAGCCCGCGTGCCACAACTACTGAAGCCCACACGCCTAGAGCCCGTGCTCCACAACAAGAGAAGCCACCGCAATAAGAAGCCTGCGCACTGCAACGAAGAATAGCCCCTGCTTGCCGAAGCTAGAGAGAGCCCGTGCGCAGCAACAAAGACCCAACGCAGCCAAAAAAGAAAATAAATAAATATATTAAGAAAAAAGAATGCATCTATGTATTGATAGGAGGACAGAAACAAATAACCTCAGACTTAAAAAAAACAATTCTGGGAATTTAAAAATAATTTCCTTTAGCAGAAATAAAATAACCAACACTCTAGGCATGCTGTTTTTTTCTCTTCAAAGAAGCAAATTCACAATATGTGTAAACCAGTCTAGTTGAGTACAAGGTAGGCAGAGTCACTTTATACTTAACTATAATTCTTTTTGACATCTTTTATCACTTAGTGGGTCTCAGTGCTGATTGAAGAGGAATGATAGAAATTGTAGGCTTTGAGAAAGCTGAGTAATTTTAATCTAATTGCACTAAAAATACACTATAAATACGTCAATAATGTTAATCAATTAATGTGGTTTCTTGAGTTTACATGTGGATATCCATACATTAGTATGTATGTAGATACATGTGTTAAGTAGTTAAGTGATTTAGAACAGTGTTTGGCTCATAGTAAGGACTCAATATTAATTGGTTATTATTATATGGACATATTGGTGTTTTATCTGTATATTATTTAACTGTACATTTATTAAATAAGTAGAGGAAAACCCAGCTCTATTAGTTATACATGGAAGTAGCTGGTTGTCAATCTGAGCTTTTGACTCTGGTACTGCACATGCATGTGAATGACAACGATCAAATGCTGAAAGGTCACCCATTCTTTCAGCACTGAATGTTAATTTTGACATCATCTTGCCAGGGAAAGGAAGAAAAGTGATATAAATGATTGAGGTAAAAGAAACCAAAAGAATGACCTTTGAGAGTGGTATCTATTTTATGTTACCGGCTGCTAACTTTACTTTCTCCCTTAACATGAGTTCAGACTCTTTGCTGATTACATCAGCTGGACTTACTGTAAAACAAATCATTTTCCTTTTAAATGTGACTGTCTAGCGAGGGGTCATGATTTAATACGTGTTAATTACAGGGATAGAAAATATGCTGGCCTATTCATTTTTATAACCAAGGTGTGAGTGAATGTGTTGGGCAGCTTCTGACATGACCTCAGTGAACCCGACCTTCTGGGAGTCACACAACTGTGTAAGGCCCTCCCCTGGGGTATGAGTCACTTCTATGTTTATGTTGCTAGCTTTCTCTTTCTTGCCCTCTATTCTGCTTACTGCCGCGTGGTGAGATGCTCTGAAGCTTGGGTCTAACAGCCTGCTGAGGTCTGAGTCCTGCCAACAAGCGCATAAGTGAGCCTGGAAGTGAATCCTTTCCAAGTGGGCCTTAAGCTGACCAAAGCCTCAAGTGTACTTGAGCCAGAGCCAGAGTACTCAGCTAAGCGGTGCCTGGATTCCTGATCCAGAGAAACTATGAGATAATAAATGTTCTAAGCCAACATTTTGGAGTAATTTGTTACGCAGAAATAGGTAACTGAAACAATGGATAAATTAAAGAGCTAAATATTAGCTTGATAAATTTGGGTTGTGGGTACATACAATTAGGTTAATTGACTCCAATTATCTGAGATATATAAAATGTCTCTGAAGAGTTAAAAAAACTATACAATATTTTTCTAATAATTCTCCCTCTCCCAACCCCACGCCCAGCCTGAGCTTCATGATCTACTTATTCTGCACACAGTGCTAGAAATATGATGTTAGAATATTTCTTTATACATAATTACTCACTAGCAAAAAGACAAAAGTAAAATAATTTGACAAAAATGATTTGCATGTCATAGCTCTAGGCTATACCATGTCAAGGAACATGAAATATAACATATATTTCTAGTCCTTTCATTACCCATGAAAAAGTTACTTCCCATGGGGTGTTCTCCTTTGAGATGATTTGCCTGGATTACACCAGTCATAGGGCATTACATCACACAAGAGAATGCTGATGGCCACTGTCAAATGCAACGTGCCAGATGGAAATTGTCACAGAAAATTGTCTTTGAACTTACATGATATAAAATTTGCACTGCTTCCCCTCACCCTAAGCAATTTGTAATTCAAAAGGCATATTGTGGGCAGGTAGAATTCTGGAGAAGTGATTAAAGTTGTATTGGTTACATGCGTATGGTTAGGAGTTTGCCATTTTTTCTTTCTACAACTCTGGGCTCATGTATTCAAGTGAGAAATTGTGTAAGGAAAGTAAGGCTGAAGTTTATTGAGTTAACTCACTTTGCCAGAGAAAGGAAATGAAATTTAGCGGTGTTTCTGGCCTCAAGTTTATTCCAGGTCTAATAATGGTTTTGTGCAAGTTGGATAGTTTTGGTTTGAAGTTATCCTGTTAACGTGTTGTGGTTTTCATCTTCTGATGAATATAGCAGGTTCTAAATAATTTAGCTGTTAGCTTAAGGGCAGGTTTTGTATGGTACAGCTTCTCTTCTGCGTCTGTATTTAGGGCACACCAATTAAGCACTTCAACCAGCTGCCGGAGGCAAGTGCAGGTTATTCTGGGTTTGGCTTATTGCCTGTTCTGATAAAGAGGGTCAGTGGAGGAGGGAGTTGGATTTAAGAGAAAACAGCTAATTTCAATGATCCATGTTAGTTTGGGTCCTATTAACAAAGGAATCAAGTGGCAACTGGTTTTAAATTTCAGCTCATGCTGGATCAATACAACTGGTCAAGATACAACAGTGAAAAGAAATTAATTTATGGGGGCCAGAATTGGACCTAATAATAACTGGTTTGTATTTCTACAGCTGAATGTTATAAATACTCTTGACATTATTGCTATAAACAATGGGCTAAACACAGCCTATTAAACCATGAGTCAAATTTACTTACTTTCTTGTCTGTTTAGAGAAACATTGGTCCTGATCATCTGTTACTTGCTCAGATTACTTATAATCGGTCAGTTGCAGCAAGTTTTTCTGCATCCAGACACATGTAATCCTGACAAAGTCTGCTTTTCTCACAGAGGCTTCTGCTGGTTGCTGCTTTCAGGTACCTTCAAGAAACCATTCTTTCCAACATTACATAAAAAATGAAACACATGTTCTAAGTAATTTGACAGTGGTGGAAAAAAATGGTCAATTATTCTGGTGTATTTAAATTTAGACTTATTACTCTATTATAAAATCACCTAGATAAGAACCTTTATTCTTTCAAGAATAAAAAAATAAATCTCTGACATGCTTTCTTGTTTTGGTAAATTAAGGTGCACTTGAAAAATAAAGCTCTAAGAAAAAACGTGTGTACGGGATACTGCTTTGTCTTTCAACTTACCAGAGAAAGAAAAAATATGTCAGTGAGTCAGAAAGATTGTCCTGAGATATTTGCATAGTCTGTTATAGACAAAATTGGTTGGATAAGGAAAAAAAAATTTAGTAACTTCTGTGTGAAGTTGGCTATAATCTCATGGATCAATATCTCTTTATGTAAAATTTTATTAAAATGTATTCATTATTACAAAGCATACTTATTTATTATAGAATAAAGTAGAAAATTAATTCAGTTAAGAAATCTATAATTTCACCACCCAAAGGTTAACCTCTAATCCTTTGATTATTTATTACATACCTTCCACGTAATTTTTAAGCCAAGATAGTATCAAGAGTTATACTATTTTACCCTGATTTTAACTTTTTAATTCAACAGTATTTTGCTAACACATTTCTTTTCGATAAATGTGTCGTCATTATTATTCTTGATGGCTGCACTAGTATTTCACTCCATGGATGTGCCGTACTTTGTTTAACCACTAGGGATTGTTGGCCATTATACTCTGTGGTTAAGCAATCCTGAAATAAACATCCCTATTTGTAACATTTTTGAGTCCTTGCCAAATTCTTTCTTTAGGATACATTCCTAAAATTAGAATTTCAGGATTAATGGTATACATTTTAAGTGTTTTGACACACTCTAAATTTATCAAGTGAGAATTTCTTTCACCTTAAAGGACATTTTCAGGATCCTTCTTGTTATTTGATCATTTTGTACTTTGTAATATAGACAGCTCTCATTTCCCATGCCAATGCGTGTCTTGGATGACCACTAGAGGTCATCTAGGAAATTAAATACCCTACCTGCGACTCAAATTTTTCAGTCAGAGGTTGACCTTTATGGAAATCAAAGAGAAAAATAGTCTTAATGCTTGCTAACTAGAGTAATATTATTAAAGTCAAATCTCTTTCCTTCCGCCATACCACCACCTGCTTTAAAAAAAAAAAATGACTATGTCTGTGGAAGACTCAGCAGCGTCAGATTGTATTTTCTTTGTGGTTGAGAGGTAGTTTACGGCCTTATGCTTAGCACGTTTATTTTTCACAGATTTCCCTGTTCCTTTCACGTATTTTGCTCTTTTATACTTATTTGAATTAGTTTATGTCAAATAGTGAATCTAAGAAATCTTGGAATCAAAATGCCTGGTATAAGGTATTCTGATCCTGTTTTCTTAAGGTGGCAGATATTTTTGCTACTGTATTCTTCCTACCCCTCTGCCATGATGTAGATTATGCATGGATGTGCCAGTTTGCTCAGCAATTGGTATTGTTCTGTTAATATACTTTCATCTTGATGGTTATGTCATCATCATTTTCATTCTTGAAGGCTGTGTTAATTATACTTTTTAAACCATTTAGCATACAAATAAAAAAACTGAAAACAAATTTTGTTCTAATAACCTTCTATGGTTACTCTGAAGATAGACTAGAGATAGCAAACTCCACTTAAATATACATGTTCTATACAGGGTATTAGTCTGTATTCTGAACATTTATGTAGCTACTTATGTATCAAGAACGTTGCTACACTGATCAAGTGAACCTCTTAATTTTTCTTCTCTGTCAGACTTAACTTTATTAGATTTATATACTATCTATATCTATCTCTATCTCATAGTATGTAACACATCCTGATATAATATAAATTACATAAAGATTTCATCATGGTTACATTTTTATTATACACATACACGTACAATTTTTTTTAAGTTAAAGGCTATCACAGTTTGTGGTAAGCTAAGTGCTTCATCCTCTTTCAGGGCACTCTGTGGAAGGGATTTTTTGACAATCTTTTACAATATGGACTCATTAAAACACATGCAATAGAACGTGATAAAAGCATTCAGCTTCTCACATTCTAATTCATACTTCACTCCAACACAATTAAAAAAAAAATCACACGGTATCACCTGACAATAATCCCTTGGAAGGTCCTTCTTCATGGAAAAGTGGCTTCAGTTTGGGTGGATGCAGGGATGAAAATGACACTGAATTTCAGGGTACCCAGAGAACAGTCAGGCTAAATTAGGTGCTCATTGAAAACCACTGTGGCAACATGGATGGACCTGGTGATTGTCGGCCTGAGTTAAGTGGTTCAGACACAGAAAGACAGGTGGCATGTGATGTTGCTTATATGTGGAATCTTAAAAAAAAAAAAAGGGTACGGATGAACTTATTTGTAAAACAGAGGTAGTCACGGATATAGAGAACAGACTTGTGGTGGCCAGGGGCTGGTGGTGGGAGTATAAACTGGGAGATTGGGATTGACATATGTATACTACTTTATATAAAATAGATAACTATTAAGAACCTGTGTATAGCATAGGGAACTCTAATCAATGGTCTGTGGTGGCCTATATGGGAAAAGAATCTAAAAAAAAGGGGACATGTCTACGTGTGTAGGTGATTCACTTTGCTGTGCACCTGAGGTTAGTACAGCATTGTAAATCAAGTATACTCCATAAAAATTAAAAACAAAACACACACTTCTTGTGTGATCTTGTTTTCTCCCCTATGCTCTTCTACTGACAGTGGCATAATAGTATGAATGTTCTTCAAAGTTCTCAAAATTTTTTTCTTAGGATCTCCCTAGACTCTTAAAAATTATTGAGGCCCCCCAAAAGCTTTTGTTTATGTGTATATTATATCTAGAGATTTTTAGTGTATTCACTTATATCTGAGAAAATTTTTAAATATAAGGATAATTTATTTAAAATAACAAACCCATTACATGTTAACATAAATAACATTTTAACGAAAAATAATTTTGGGAATATTCTGGCGGTCCAGCGGTTAGGACTCTGAGCTCTCACTGCTGAGGTCCCAGGTTCAATCCCTGCTTGGTCGGGAACTAAAATCCCACAAGCCGCACAGTGCAGAAAAAAAAAAAAAAAAATCTTATTTTCTAAAACTAAAAAGTAACTTTAGTGAGAAGAGTAACTTTTTTTTTTTTGCAAGTTTCTTTAATGTCTGACTTAATAGAAGACAGCTGGATTCTTATATCTGCTTCTGTATTCAGTCTGTTGTGACATCACAGGTCACACAGCCTCTGGAAAACTTTACTGTGGGCTCATGAGGGAATGGGAATAAGACGACAAGGAATGTCTTTTTGTTATTATGAAAATAGTTTTGACCTCGTGGTCTCCCCGAAAAGATCTTGAGCACCCCCAGGAGTTCCCAGATCACACTTTGTGAACCACTGTGCCAAATTATAAAAATACGGGTATCCTTATATGTACATCTTTCTTGTGGAAAAATAACATTTATGGGAACTGTTATTGCAGGGCGGTATTGGAAAGTCACAGACTAGGGTTTGAAGAGCAGCTCTGCCATTCAGTTGCTTTGTTGTCACAGGAGAGTCACACTTCTCAACCTTAGTTTCCTCATGTCAAAAATGAATATCATAATATTTACTTCATGGAGTTGCTTTCAAGGACAGGCATCTAAGCTACCTACTATCGCCTATGTTTTTTGCTATTACTGAGAACCTGGTGGGCTCTGGGTTCATTGATAAAGACCCCTTTCTGGTTCTGCAAAGTAGAAAACCTGGTCTGTATTGTAGTAAATTCAGAGAACAATTGATTGGCGGGATGTGTGACATTGGGACATGTGCAGATAAAGCGAGCGCTGCTGCTACGTTATCCCCGTGCTGGCGGGAAGACGCACAGGGGTCACGTCCCTGGGGCACGGCCAGAGGCAGCAGAGGTGGGATGAGAATCTGCAGCTCACCCCCAGATTGTGCATCCCTACCCTGTACCATGCATAGCTTCTCTAGCTAGCATTTTGATGTCATACTTCAAATTATGGAATCTGAATCTACAGTTTGATTCTTGTCATTTTCTGAGTACATTTTACATTATGGAAAAATTATTAAAATTTTCATCAATCACTACTTTGTGTACTCATGGATATTGCTGTATTTACTTTCACTGTAATTGCTTTTTTTTTGCATCTGGTTTGATTTTGTCAGAATTTTATGTTACTGATTGTGTAGCTATCTTCTCAAGATGTCCTTTCTATAGAGTGTCTCACCCTCAATTGTGTAAGGAATAATTTTCAGCATGATTATTGTCCAACCAAGATGCGGGTTTCTTAATTTTTAAAAATTTATTTTATTTTTCTTCCATTTTTATTAAGATATAATTGACATACAACACTCTATAAGTTTAAGGTGTACAGCATAATGATTTGATTTATATACATCAGGGAACGATTACCATTTTAAAAAGTTTTTTTAATTAATTTTTATTGGAGTATAGCTGCTTTACAATGTTGTATTAGTTTCTACTGTACAGCAAAATGAATCAGCTATGCATATACATATATCTCCTCTTTTTTGGATTTCCTGCTCATTTAGGTCACCATGAGCATTACGTAGAGTTCCCTGTGCTATACATTATGTTCTCATCAGTTATCTATTTTATACATAGCATTAATAGTGTTTATGTGTCAATCCCAAATGACTTTATTACTTTAAATAAAGAGAATTTTTTTCATTTGTTGGATTTCACGAATGAAATACCTCAAACATGTTTTCATTCATTTAAAATAATTTTTAACTGTACTGGACCACCCTATGGTATCAGTGACATCATTCTCCAAAGCAATTGACATTAGGGCAATAGATTTAGTTTGGTTACCTCCAACATATATTCGATACAAAATTGTATTTTTACATTTATGTAGCAATTACACGGCTAATTCAGATCTCAGTGTTTAAGAGTCAGATTAATATTTTTTGATGAGTTTTCTTTTATCAGAGAAGAAACTTCTGTGTACAGCTGGACTGTTAATAGTCATTGTTTTTCTTAGATAAAACTATGTGGCACCATTTAGGTGATAGGTGCGATTTAATTTGCGTTAATAAGGGTCAGCATTGCCATCTGGACCATAAGGAAAGGCCACCTCTTGAGGAAAGAAATGATCTAGTTTCTAAGCTCATTTTAAGAGTTTCCTTTTAACCACATTTATTTAATTATGATATTGAAGGGGAATTTCATTCTTCGAGAGGCAGTTTTAAAAATACTTCATAGTTAAAGTTGGCACAGACGCTATGAAATCACATCGCTTCAGCAGTTTTAAGAAAGCACTGCACAAAGTGTGAGAAGTTAGAGATTGATCGTGGTTCCTGTGCTCGCCGGCTCCCATGACTGAGAGAATTTCTGGCTCTCTTTGTCACCCCATCTCCTCTAAGCATTTTGCTTTTAATTTCTTTTTAACCCTGAACTTTCTAAGTCTCACCTCTTCAAGGTTTCTCATTGATCAAAGGCATCAACTTCTTTCTTCCTCTTTTACTAATCCTCTCTAAAACAGACAGACCCCTACCAGGCTGAGTCCAGAAGGTTTCCGGATCATTTGTTGCATGTTTCCGTTTCTCAATGCCACGCCCTCTCCTTCACTGCTCCCAGTCAATCTCCATCCATATCTGCTATAAGGAAGCATTCCCTTTTTGTGTTAAAATTAGAACCCCATTTTATAATGTAGTTTTTTTTAAAAATTGCAGTTTGAAGTATAATTCTTTGTTGTTGTAAACAGGAATCCTGATGGCCCCCCAGTGAGGTGACATAAAATCTTATCTATCAGCCTCCATAACTGGTAGAATAATTACATATCATTTGTATATTTCTGGGGATTAACAAATCAAACGTGATTTTAAACAATTTCAAATATAAGTGATTTTGAATAGGGCAGTTCTAAACATTCAGCTTAAAGAAATATTGAAAAATCTCCCTCTGATGATTTGGTTTACATATTGGTGATTGGTTTTAATTGTAATAAATTATTTCAGCCCCAGACTAGACAGTAAGAAAGACAACACAGATGGCAGGAGACAGGAGACTGTGCAGATGAACAATATTTTTGATGTCCTGAAAGGATTACTCATTTTACACCTGGGAAAATGACTAAGGATTTTAAAGATCTCTTTTCCCAGGAATAGCAAGAAGAATTGCCTTTAGAAGAGCCATGCGGAAGGCAGGGATTTTAGGATTTCTCCACTGAAATCCCAAGGGGAAAAAGGACACTAGGCACAGTCTTCTAAAAGCTATAATGCAGGCACAAAAATCACGTCTTAGATTAACACAGCCTCCCATGAGTGGGAGTCAATGTCTTTAGTGATTACAATTGCAAACAGTTTATTCTGTCAGATAAATGCGTTTTGACAGGGTGAGGTGTACAACGAATTTTTCCTTTGGGTGGCTCCTTAACTTGTCCTGATAGGTCTGAAATAGGAAGGAAATGAGAATTGTCACATAAAGACTGAATGGCTCAAATGGAGTCAGTATGTTTCCTCCTAAAATACTTCCAGATTCATAAACTCTTTTGAAGTACGAGAATATTCCAAAGGGTCCTTTCTTCATGTCCAATCCAGACTGAATTGAGAACATCCTAGAAGGAAACACTGATTCTTTTTTGGGAGGAAAAAGACATCTATTGTTGATTCATCAGTTAATCTATTCTTTCAATCAACAGCTATCTAGTGAGAACTTACTATCTACCAGCCATTTTTCTAGTGCTGGAAGATACAGTAGTGGGTAATAGACAATACCTCTGCCTTCTTTTGGCTTAGTTGAGGTGACTGGATGCTTGATGGGAGAAAGACAACTGGGTTGTTGCCAGTTTCTGACTTCAATAAATTGTGTTGCTATAAAAATTCTTGTATGCAGCTTTTGGTTAACATATATATACATCTCTTTGGGGATTATAATTAGGAGGAAATGTTCAGGATTGTGGAGAAGATGTATGTTTTTAGCTCTAGTCAAAGGAAAGATGTTCAGAAATTTCCTCTTCAGTGATGTCACATTGGTAGCTTGAAATTGGCTATCAGGGGAGTATTTACATCACAGGCAATACTACAAACCAGCAGACCCCCAGCCCCGCCCAACACTCCCCTGAGAATCAGGTGTTCAGTATTTACTGGCATTCCACTAGCTTTAGTAGCTATTTTCTTACAGTTTTCCAAATTTGTATTTACCAGTTTTCCAATTTATACTCCCATAAACAATACAGAATTCATGTTGTTCTACATTCTCACCAACATATATGATCTCAATTTTAGTTTTAGCCATCCTGGTGGGTATGTAGTAGAATGTCAGTTTGAGTTTAATGACACTTGGAAAAGTTTTGAGTTATTTAAATTAGCCTGCTATCTGGATTTGTGAACCTAGACGTAACTTTTGTGGGCAGACGCTTCTCAATGAAAAAAGGAAAAGTTGAACAAATCATTGAACAAACAAAATTACCTGAAACTCATGCTAGAGGAGAAATGCTTTTCTTCTACAGAAGGTTAGAAATGCTCCTTAAGCTTAGATGTTGTCATTCATTTAGTGAGATTTAAAACTTCATTTTAAACTTTCTCACTACTTCTTTTGCTTAGAAACTTCTGGATTTTGATATCAAATGAAAGCTACAAATGCCCATTTTAAAAAAAGACATGGTGTGATGTCAGTATAAAAGACGAATTTCTTCTTTACTCCTACTTGTGTGGTCCAGCGGGATGACAGATGACCTGAACAACAGTGAGCTACTGGCAACCGCATTACATTGCGGTTGCCAAACCACGGGACATCAACTTTTTCATGGGTTTTTCTGGGGGAGAGGGGACTTTTCAGCCTGTGTTACTGCTGCAAGCAGCCTTCTAACTGGTGATTTGTGGTGATTGCTCCAGCTGCTTTAGCTTTAGCTAAGTTATATGTTCTTCCACACGAAGCAACTGACTGATGGTAGCAGAACTTAAAATAACTCAGTGCATTTGGAGTTGAACAGTTAAAACCTCTTTTAAACTGAAACAGCATTTGCTACTATATTTGAAAATGATCTATCTATCCAGTCGGACAAACACAGCATATGCTTTGTGTTACATCTCCTATTATTTCTTTCTTAATTTAGTAATGGAAAGTAAGTGAGGGGATATAGGAATATATAAATATACACATTTTCAAAGAAGGGACACATTCGACAAAGCACTGGGGATATTATATCCAAGAAGGAATTTGAATGCCACACTGATATGAAAAGTGGAAGTGGCATGGATGGAAAAATAAGTTCCAAGACCCTGGTAATATAATAAAAAGATACTGAGGAAAAACGTATGGAAAACTATATGTAGCGATTCTGGACCTTGCCACTTTCGGTGGGGGGCACCTTTAATTTATCTTTTGTCCTAAAACGTTTTGCTTATCACATTATGTTGTATAAATAAAATTGCAGGACAACTCTGTTAAAAAAAAACACAAAACCTCTATTGACTTGGCTGTGCCGTCTTTGCAAACACTTGTGTATTTAGGAAAGTAAATTATTTACATGGAATTCTTAGGGATTTTAAAGCAGATGGGATGTGTCAATGGTTTGAATCTAGAAACAGATTCAGGAGCTAAAGTGTTAATGAACATGAAGGCATAGCTCAGAGATTCTGAGGTTAAGAGGAGGTGAGGGTGGTAGAGGACAGTGTTTTCGAAGCTTCTACCAGTAACTGCACACCTTGACCTGTGTCCACACAATCTTTTTTCCTATCTTGTCTCTCAATCTTTCACTTGTGCTCTGGGCCCCATCCATGCTTCTCATCAATAACTCCTCTCCCCTGGACCAATCCCTATCAGAATACAAACATGCTCTGATCTTTCCTGTCTTTGGGAAAGAAAACCCAAACCTTCTAGGTTTCCTCCACCAATCTCCCCCTCTTAGCTGAATTTGAGCGAGACAGAGATGTGTCTTTTTCCCTGCTGGCTGTCTCTCCTACTCATCCTAGCGGGAGTCGATATTGACTCTTCTGTACTATTTTCCTGAAATTAGCTATAGCAAGCGACACCCATTACATTGTGGTTGCCAAACCACAGGACATCTTCTGCCCTTATTTTCCTCTGCTTTCTCCACAAGATAGCACAAAAGGCCCTCATGGTCTGACCCCTATGTCTTTCTCCAGCTCATCTTTGTTCTCTCCTCTTTGATCACCAGGCTCCAGCCACACTTGTTTTGTCTTAGATCTTTGAACAAGTCTGGCTCTTTCCCTCCTCAGAGCCTATACGCTGCTTTCGTCTTGGCAGGAGAGAGCTTCTTTCCACTCTGTGCATGATAATTTCTCACTCTTAGGTCTGAGCTTTAATGCCGTCTTCTTAGAGATGCTCCCCTGACCATTTTATTTAAACTCATCCCCCTAACTCTTCTCTCTCTTAGCTACTTGTTTCTAGGTGGCACTTACAATTTACTTTATATACTGTGTATTTATAGTCATGTGCTTACTTCTCATTTTCACTATCTTCCTTACTAGAATATAAACTCCATAAAGACAGGAACCATATCTATGCATTGTTCACCGTGGTATCTTTGTTACCTAGAACTGTGCTAGGGATTATCTATGAATGAGTAAAACTGGAACGAAATTAATTACAGTTTATATTATTACCATGCTATCATTCCAACAAATAGGTCTTGTTTTGAATTCAAATAGTTAAATGAAAGATGGTATTCTCAACCATTTTTTTAAAGTTTCATTTTTCTGGGCTTCCCTGGTGGCGCAGTGGTTGAGAGTCCACCTGCCGATGCCGGGGACACGGGTTCGTGCCCCGGTCCGGGAAGATCCCACATGCCGTGGAGCGCCTGGGCCCGTGAGCCATGGCCGCAGAGCCCGCGCGTCCGAAGCCTGTGCTCCGCAACGGGAGAGGCCGCAACAGTGAGAGGCCCACGTACCGCAAAAAAAAAAAGTTTCATTTTTCTTATATATGATACTTCTATAAATAAATTGTCTTTTCATTGAATTTTCATCCAAAAAATTGGGGTAACATTTAAAAAGCTTTGGATTTCATCGTAACACCCCACTTAACTGAATCTGAGTGCATTCAATTTAAATTAAGTAAAAGTGTGCACATTTATACACTATGAAAGATGCTAAAATCCCCTCACTCTCAAATCCACTCCTCTCCACTTGGTGACTTTGAGTTCTGCCTTCCTTCCGAGCTTTAATGTCACATGATTTGGGTCACTCCCCTAAGTCTTCTTAGCTTGCAATTCCCGGTGTAATTGCAGCCAGAAGTTCAGCGTAATTTGAATGCTTTTGACAGGAATAGCTTTGGATAATCTTTTATTAATGTAATTAGCTTGGCTTAATTAAGGGTCAAATCTGAGGGGCTTTTCCAACCATTGCTATTCTATATTCTGCTTTAAATGCTTTTAGTCTTTCCCAGGGTAGTTCCATTCCAGGACGGATAAATCCCGGCAGGACGTTCTGATCTGGTTCTGCCCCCAGAACACACAAACAGATAAATTCAACTTCAGCTCCACAGTCCTGGTGTTTTTGACTTAATCTTTTCCAAGCCTGCATTGTAGAGACGTTGCTTCTGCCCTGTTTTCATTTTATTCTCTCAGCCCCTTATTTTCTCTCTCTCTCTTTTTAAGCGCTAAAATCAAAACATTATCTTCAAAAGCTATTGATAACTACATAATATGTCCAGGAAGAGAGGAAGACTCTGACTGGGACACAGGGATTTTCCATTACTCCTCTCCTTCGGCACAGAAATTCTTAGAAAAGAGCTTCTTATCAATTAGAACTTTTAGTAAGCGTAGACAGTTACAGGATAGGAAACACATGAAAGAGTCTTCATTGATAGGGGAAGAACCTGGGCTGCTGAGAAAAGGAGGGCAGGTTGAAAGACCATTGAGAACAAGAGTTTGAGAGCGGCAAATTAATAGGAACACTTGGAATAGAAGAGAAGGTGAACTGCTGTGTTGACGTAAATAATGAACATGTAATATACTCATTCTTAGAGTTTCTTTGTCTTCATTTTAGTCCTACCATATACCTATGACACTGCGGACCATGTCCAGATTTGGTGGAGGACTTTCTTATTCACGGGGAGAAAAAAAATGTATGATCCTGATGAAATACTCCTTGCCTTCATGTCTTTTCCCCTCCAATTCATATTGTACCACGATTACTAAAACATGCCTTTCATCACGTCACTTTACTATTTGAGAATCTATAATGGTTCCTGTTGTTTCTTGTATAAAGTTTAGCCATATCATCCCATACTTTAATCACATCTAGCATTATTTCCCACTGCTTTCCAAATATACTCTTTGCTATCTCCCTTACTCCGGACTACTTCTTGGCTTTGTATTTCTTTCACACACACGTATGTTTAATAGCAACAATAAGATCACTGGTAACCTACAGTGGATGACACAAATATAAATAAGCTATGTTTAATAATTTAGTGGGGGGTAAAAGTCCTAAAACTATACAAATAACTATTTTCATGTAGTTCTTTGCCTGGAAGATCTTTCTTTTCTATTTATTATCATTATAATGTGAATTCATAGTGTTCACAGTTTTTAATCCTTTATGTTGTATGGTCTGTGATGATGCTTCTCAAGCTTCCATATGGGTAAGAATCATCTGGAGAACCTAAAAAAGAAGAAATTTCTGGACCTTACTTCTGAGGATTCTGGGTCAACATGTGTGGGTTGGGAACCTAGAATCTGGATTTCTAACAGGTTCCCAGGTGATGCTGATGCTAAGGGTGCAGGGGCCATACTTTGAGTCACTCTAGTTTATCCAAGGACACTAAGAGGTAGATGGTGTTATCTCCAATATTCAAGTGGGAGAAAGATGCTCAAAGAAGCACAGTTGACTAATCAATGATCCTATGACTGATAAATGACAACATGGGGACACAGGTACCCTGAGCTGTGATCAAGTGTTACATTCCAACAATTTTGAACTATTTCTACTGCATCCTACTGCCTAGGCACAGTTTACACAGCTTGGAAAACTTAACTCTTATTCAGCTAGGCAAAAAAGTAAAGACTTTTGTTTGTGATCATTTTATCATTTATGATACTTACTGCCTACATCAGTAGTTCTCAGAGGGCAATTCACAGAACCTGTAGGCTATGGAAATCCTTTCTGGGTGTCTTAAAGGGCAAAGCTCTAATAATAATACTAAATAATACATAATAGTACTAAAATATTATTTGACTTTTTCATAAGGCTGACACTTGCAAGCATGGTGGAAAAAAATGGTGAGTAAAACTACTGGCACCTAAGCATGAATACAGGCAGGGGTACCAAACTGTACTAGTAGTCGTTGTCTTTTTAATTGCCTACACTGTGGTTAAAAAATGCCGGGTATGCCTAAGAATATCTTTATAAAGCAGTAAAGATTATTAATTTTATTAAATCTTGACCCTTGAGTGCATGTCATTTTAACATTCTGTGTGTCAAAATGGGAAATGGGCATAAAATAATTTGTGCTCCACTCATAGAAAGAGACAGTAGATTGGTAGATGCCAAGGATGGGGGGGATGGATGGGGGAAATGGGTGAAGGTGGTCAAAAGGTACATGCTTCCAGTTATAAGATGAATAAATTGTGGGGAGGTAATGTACAGCGTGATGATAACGATAGCAGTTAACGACACTGTATTCTATATGAATAATTTGTGGGGGGGTAATGTACAGCCTGGTGACTGTAGTTGACGACACTGTATTCTATATGAATAAGTTGCTAAGAGAGTAGATCTTAAAAGTTCTCATCACACACACACACATTTTGTAAGTATGTGAGGTGATGGATGTGTTAACTAACCTTATTTTGGTAATCATTTTACAATATATACATGTATTAAATTATTACACTGTACACCTTAAACTTATACAATGTTATATGTCAGTTTGTTTCAGTGAAGCTGGAAAAACATAAAATACTTTGGTTGCATACTGAAGTATGATGGTTGTCTCGAAGAAAAGTACTTATGTGTGTTTGAGTTACCAGCAGAACTAGCTGCTTTTTTCATGGAGCATCCTTTTCACTTGCAGGAACAACTGTCAGGCAAACTAGAGCTATTCTGATTTATTAGGCAGGCATATTCTTGAAAATATATGAAATGAGTATCATTTTAAGAAGCAATTGACATTGTTCACAATGAAAAAATTTGAGGTTTCACACAAAAATTAGAAATTTAGAAAATTTGTATTCATGATCATTAGCTATAGTTTGCCAATACCTAAAGATTTTTCTAATGAGACTGGTAGTGATATTAATGAATGTCATCTTTTGAAACTGAGTAATGAAATGAGTCAGCATTTGGAAGATCTGCATAGCTCAGTGAACCAGTACTTTTCAAGTGACTAATGCATTATGTTACCAAATCATGCACAGTTCTTGAAAAGGTCCATTCAAAGTACAAGATAGACCAATGACTTCTAGTGTAACAGAACAGAAAAAGTTCATGGATATGATTTCCAATTTCACATTTTGGTGTTGTGTCAAAGAAGAATAACCACAATTATCTGAAAAGGCTATTAAAATACTTCTTCCTTTTCTAACAATGTATCTGTGTGAGGGCACATTTTTACCCCTACATTTCCAAACAACATATCACAACAAACTGCATATAGAAGAAGATATAAGGAATGAACTGAATTCTATTAAAGCCAGAAGTTAAAGAGAATTGAAAAAGTGTTCAACAATGACACTCTTCTCGCTGATGTATTTTGTTTTGGAAAATGTAGTTGTTTTAAAATAAAAATATGTTATTTATCACATACAGTTGGTTTATTATTGTTATTTTAAGTCAGTCAGTAAACAAATATTTTAAGCTCTTAATTGTTTTTTAATTTGACAAATATCATTAACTGAAACCTAACAGTATAATGAGGTTTTTAGATGAAAACATTTGAGAATTGCTAGCCAATTCTATGAATTTTGGTCATTAATTACACCCAATATGTTAGTAACAGGAAAGTAGAAATATCCTAACTTAAAAAAAAATCACTTAGATTTAGTCTTTGTGAAAATTAAAAGGAATTTTTGGTTGTAATGATAATTGCCTAGAATAAAGAATCTATTATGTAAAATACTTTTAATCATTTTTAAATTTGTCTTTTTAAATTAATAATACAAACACATAAATTTAAAAAATAAAATTATAATTTGAGTCCTGTCCTAATTTTTACTACTCCCAACTGCATTTTTAAAGAAATTTAGTTAATTTTATTATGATATATACTTGTAATAAAATCCTATGCAGCCATTAATGTTTTTCCTGTAGAAAAAAAAAAAAGGCAATTAGGTAACAAGTATTTTGCCTATGTTTTCCTCTAAGAGTTTTATAGTGTCCAGTCTTACATTTAGGTCTTTAATCCATTTGGAGTTTATTTTTGTGCATGGTGTTAGGGAGTGTTCTAATTTAATTCTTTTACCTGTAGCTGTCCAGTTTTCCCAGCACCACTTATTGAAGAGGCTGTCTTTTCTCAATTGTACATTCTTGCCTCCTTTGTCATAGATTAGCTGACCATAGGTGCGTGGGTTTATCTCTGGACTTTCTATCCTGTTCTATTGATCTTTCTGTTTTTGTGCCAGTACCATACTGTTTTGATCACTGTAGCTTTGCAGTATAGTCTGAAGTCAGGGAGTCTGATTCCTCCAGCTCCGTTTTTCTTTCTCAAAAATCTTCAACAGAATACTGGCAAACTGAATCCAAAAACATATTAAAAGGATCATACACCAAGATCAAGTGGGATTTACCCCAGGGATGCAAGTGTTCTTCAAAATATGTAGATCAGTGTGATACACCACATTAACAAACTGAAGAATAAAAACCATATGATCATCTCAATAGATACAGAAAAAGCTTTTCACAAAGTTTCACAACACCCATTTATGATAAAAACTCTACAGAAGTGGGCATAGAGGGAACATATCTCAACATAATAAAGGCCATATATGACAAACCCACAGCAAACATCCGTCTCAACTGTGAAAAACTGAAAACATTTCCAATAAGATCAAGAACAAGACAAGGATGTCCACTCTCTCCCGTTTTATTCAACATAGTTTTGGAAGCCCTAGCCACAACAATCAGAGAAGAAAAAGAAATGAAAGGAATCCAAATTGGAAGAGAAGCAGTAAAACTGTCACTGTTTGCAGATGACATGATACTACCCATAGAAAATCATAAAGATGCTACCAGAAAACTACTAGAGCTCATCAATGAATTTGGCAAAGTTGCAGGTAAAGTTGTAATTTTATACAAAATTAATACACAGATATCTCTTGCATTCTTATACACTAACAACAAAAGATCAGAAAGAAAAATTAAGAAAACAATCCCATTTATCGTCACATCAAAAAGAATAAAATACCTAGGAATAAACCTACCTGAGGAGGCGAAAGACCTGTACTCAGAAAACTATAAGATACTGATGTAAGAAATCAAAGATGACACAAACAGATGGAGAGATATAACACATTCTTGGATTGGAAGAATTAATATTGTCAAAATGACTCTACTACCCTAAGTAATCTACAGATTCAATGCAATCCCTATCAAATTACCAATGGCATTTTTCACAGAATTAGACCAAATAACCAACCCCTCAGGGAAAAACACATGAAAGGGTCTGCTTTCTGAGGAACCCAGGTTAACACTCTCTGTATTTCTAAATAACTTGTTCAAACTTATATCTCCTGATTTTTCACTTTAAGACATTATGAATTGACTTTTTCATGAAAGATGAGGACCTAGTGGTTTTACATTTTCATTCACCACCCAATATATTTTCCCCCACTATCCCCTCTATATGTTCCATATGAATATCAGTGTTTATATTATTATAATTACCAAAATATAATTCATAGATGAGTCATATAGTATATTAGAATATATTTCTTTTCTTTTTAGTTACTTAATTTTTATGTACCTATAACTAATTAAACCCCACATTCTCTGATAGAACATTAAAACTAATTTCAATACAGTCAAACACACCAAGGAATCTATTAGCTCAATTTGTGTGTGTGTGTGTGTGTGTGTGTGTGTGTGTGTGTGTGTGTGTAGGCTCATCCTTTCTGGAAACCTTCATATCCTCTTGCTCAAGTCAGAACTTGCTCTCTAGGTTTGCTGCTCAGCTGTCAGACTGGAGTATATTTTCACCATCATTATTAGAACTCATTTCACCCTTGTTTCTTAGATACTCTGTTTTCTGAATTTTATGTTGTCATCTTTCTTGGATTCTTCTCTTGCTTTTGTAGAACATATTTCCAGTAACTTCCTGAGAAAGTATCTGGGAGGTAAATCTTTTGAGATTGCACAAGTCTGCATAAGTCTGTCTACATTTACATGTTGATGGTCTGGCTAGGTATAGACTCCTAGGTTGACCATGCAGAATTACGTAGGCTTTCCTCCATCATCTTTCTATATTCCTCTTGAGAAATTTGATGGCATTCTGACTACTGGTTCTTTGTAAGTGACTATTTTTCTCTCTCTGCAAGCTTTTAGAATCTGCTCTTTACCTCAGGTGATTTGAAATATGAGGGTATGCCTTAGTGTGTGACTAGCTGTCTACCAAAATCCGTTCTTCCCTCCCATGTATAGAGTTGAAGCTGCAAAGAGGCTGATAGACGAGAAACCTCACTTTCCAGTTCTTTGTGAAACTAAGTGTGGCCATATGACTAATTCTCACTAATGTGTATGTTAGCAGAAGTGATGTGTGCTGTTTGGGGGCCAAGGCTTTTATGAAATAGGTGTGCTTTCCCTCTGATATTTCTTTCCTTTCCCATAGGCTGGATGCAGATGGCAGTGGTGAACTAGGGGATGGCAGAGCCACCAAATGGAATGACCATGGATGCCTGAATCATCCCATGGAGTAGACCTCCTCCCCCTCCTTGGCCTCCTATGTGACTGCGATATAAACTTCTATGTGTTTGAGCCATTATATACAAGGCTCAGAAACATACACAGATGGTCCTTGACTTATGGTTCAACTTGTGATTTTTTGACTTTACAATGCTGTGAAAGCGATACGCATTCATTAGAAACTGTACTTCGAATTTTGAATTTTGATCTTTCTCCGGGTTAGTGATATGTGGTACAATCCTCTCTCGTGATGCTGGGCAGTGGCAGCCATGGGTCCCAGTCAGACATGCAGTCACGAGGGTGATTAGCCAATACACTTACAGCCATTCTACTCTTCACTTTCGGTACAGTATTCAATCAACTACATGAGGTACTCAACACTTCATTAAAAATAGGCTTTGTGTTAGATGATTTTGCCCAACTGTAAGCTAACGTAAGTGTTCTGAGCCCTTTAAGGTAGGCAAGGCTAAGTTGTGATGTTTGGTAGGTTAAGTGTATTAAATGCATTTTAGACTTACAATATTTTCACCTTAGGATGGGTTTATCGTGAGCCTAACCTCATCGTTAAGTCAAGGAAGATCTGTATGTATATTCAGTCCAAAGCTCTTCCTGGGCTACTCATTCTTCATGAAAAAACTTTCTGTTAATTTCCCTGGAAAGTAACATTAAACTTTAAGATACTAAATTCTTCACTTAATCTATAGAATGTATTGCTCATATAAGTTGGAAACAAACTATGTGAATCAGATCCATCACTAAATTAATTGCTTAAGCTCTCCTGTCAGTTGGAAAAACCTCACTCCTGGACCTAGTTTTCCTCCTACCTGACCTAGTTTTCCTCCTAATTCAAATTAAAGAAGAAAAATGTTGGCTGTAGTGGATTAGAACCCAAAACACAACTTGTCTTTGTATTGTTCCACACAAATGTCTTTTCATTAATTCACATTAAGTTACTTGAGGCAGAAGCTATGTTACATACTTCTTTTGCGTACCCTATCACCCCTCCAGGAGTAGTTTTTGAAGTTTTTTTCTAACCCATCAGTAACAGAATCTCCTGTCAAATATGCACACTTATTGAATCAGAATATCTGTGGAAGGGCCTTGGAATCAGACTTTTAAGTGTCATCCAAGGTGATTCTCATTGCTATAAAATTTGAAACCCACTGCCTTACGGGGTGCTAGGTAGTTTAGATACTTTTGAATCTTTGTTTAATTAAGTTAACATTAATCCTAAAATATATATCACTGAAATTTATTTATGTAAAAAGAATTATGACAATTAATAATCATTAGGCTTTGATAAGCAGAGTCTCCCATGATGCCTAAGTAATGATTTATATAGCTTCAGAGAAAATTCTTCAAAAATTGGGGCAGGAGGCTTCCGGGAAGATGGCAGAAGAGTAAGACGCGGAGATAACCTCCCTACCCACAGATACACCAGAAATACATCTACACGTGGAACAACTCCTACAGAACAGCTACTGAACGCTGGCAGAAGACCTCAGACCTCCCTAAAGGCAAGAAACTCCCCACGTACCTGGGTAGGGCAAAAGAAAAAACAGAGACAAAAGAATAGGGACGGTACCTGCAACAGTGGGAGGAAGCCGTGAAGGAGGAACGGTTTCCACACACTAGGAGCCCCTTCGCGGCCGGAGACTGCGGGTGGCGGAGGGGGAAAGCTTCGGTGCCATGGAGGAGAGCACAGCCACAGGGATGCGGAGGACACAGCGGAGAGATTCCCACACAGAGGGTCAGGCCCGACCGGCACTCACCAGCCCGAGAGGCTTGTCTGCTCCCCCGCCGGGGCGGGCGGGCGGGGCTGGGAGCTGAGGCTCGGGCTTTGCGCCGGGAGAGGACTGGGGTTGGCGGCGTGAACACAGTCTGCAGGGGGTTAGTGCGCCACGGCTGGCCGGGAGGGAGTCCGGGGAAAAGTCTGGACCTGCCGAAGAGGCAAAAGACTTTTTCTTCCCTCTTTGTTTCCTGGTGCGCGAGGAGAGGGGATTCAGAGCGCTGCTTAAAGGAGCTCCAGAGACAGGCGCGAGCCGCGGCTAAAACCGTGGACCCCAGAGACAGGCATAAGACGCTAAGGCTGCTGCTGCCGCCACCAAGAACCCTGTGTGTGAGCACAGGTCACTCTCCACACCCCGCTTCCGGGAGCCTGTGCAGCCCGCCACTGCCAGGGTCCTGGGATCCAGGGACAACTTCCCCGGAAGAACGCACGGTGCGCCTCAGGCTGCTGCAACGTCACGCCGGCCTCTGCCGCCGCAGAACCGCCCCGCACGCCATGCCCCTCCCTCCCCCTGGCGTGAGTGAGCCAGAGCCCCAGAAGCAGCTGCTACTTTAACCCCGTCCTGTCTGAGAGAAGAACAGACGCCCCCCGACGACCTACATGCAGAGGCAGGGCCAAATCCAAAGCTGAGCCCCTGGGAGCTGTGAGAACAAAGAAGAGAAAGGGAAATCTCTCCCAGCAGCCTCAGAAGCAGCAGATTAAAGCTCCACAATCAACTTGATGTACCCTGCATCTGTGGAATACATGAATAGACAAGGAATCATCCCAAATTAAGGAAATGGACTTTGAGAACAAGATTTATGATTTTTTCTCCTTTTCCTCTTTTTGTGTGTATGTGTATGCTTCTGTGTGAGATTTTGTATAGCTTTGCTTCCACCATTTGTCCTAGGGATCTATCCGCCCATTTTTTTTTTTTTTCTCTTAATAATTTTTTTTATTTTAATAACTTTATTATATTTTATCTTACTTTATTTTATTTTACTTTATCTTCTTTCTTTTTTTCCTTCCTTTCTCCTTCCTTCCTTCCTACCTCCCTCCATCCCTCCTTTCTTTCTTTCTTTCTACTTCTACTAATTCTTTCTTTCTACTTTTTCTCCCTTTTATCCTGAGCCGTGTGGATGAAAGGCTCTTGGTGCTACAGCCAGGAGTCAGTGCTGTGCCTCTGAGGTGGGAGAGCCAACTTCAGGACATTGGTCCACAAGAGACCTCCCAGCTCCACATAATAACAAATGGCGAAAATCTCCTAGAGATCTCCATCTCAGCACCAGCACCCAGCTTCACTCAACGACCAGCAAGCTACAGTGCTGGACATCCTATGCCAAACAACTAGCAAGACAGAAACACAGCCCCAGCCATTAGCAGAGAGGCTGCCTAAAATCATAATAAGTCCACAGACACCCCAAAACACACCACCAGACGTGGACCTGCACACCAGAAAGACAAGATCCAGCCTCATCCACCAGAACACAGGCACTAGTCCCCTCCACCAGGAAGCCTACACAACCCACTGAACAAACCTTAGCCACTGGGGACAGACACCAAAAACCACGGGAACTACGAACCTGCAGCCTGCGAAAAGGAGACCCCAAACACAGTAAGATAAGCAAAATGAGAAGACAGAAAAATACCACAGATGAAGGAGCAAGATAAAAATCCACCAGACCTAACAAATGAAGAGGAAATAGGCAATCTACCTGGAAAAGACTTCAGAATAATGATAGCAAAGATGATCCAAAATCTTGGAAATAGAATAGACAAAATGCAAGAAACATTTAACAAGGACCTACAAGAACTAAAGATGAAACAAAAAACGATGAACAACACAATAAATTAAATGAAAAATACTCTAGATGGGATCAATAGAAGAATAACTGAGGCAGAAGAACAGATAAGTGACCTGGAAGATAAAATAGTGGAAATAACTACTGCAGAGCAGAATAAAGAAAAAAGAATGAAAAGAACTGAGGACAGTCTCAGAGACCTCTGGGACAACATTAAACGCACCAACATTCAAATTATAGGGGTTCCAGATGAAGAAGAGAAAAAGAAAGGGACTGAGAAAATATATGAAGAGATTATAGTTGAAAACTTCCCTAATATGGGAAAGGAAATAGTTAATAAAGTCCACGAAGCACAGAGAGTCCCATACAGGATAAATCCAAGGAGAAACACGCCAAAACACATATTAATCAAACTGTCAAAAATTAAATACAAAGAAAACATATTAAAAGCAGCAAGGGAAAAACAACAAATAACACACAAGGGAATCCCCATAAGGTTAACAGCTGATCTTTCAGCAGAAACTCTGCAAGCCAGAAGGGACTGGCAGGACATATTTAAAGTGATGAAGGAGAAAAACCTGCAACCAAGAGTACTCTACCCAGCAAGGATCTCATTCAGATCTGATGGAGAAATTAAAACCTTTGCAGGCAAGCAAAAGCTGAGAGAGTTCAGCACCACAAAACCAGCTCTACAACAACTGCTAAAGGAACTTCTCTAGGCAAGAAACACAAGAGAAGGAAAAGACCTACAATAACGAACCCAAAACAATTAAGAAAATGGGAATAGGAACATACATATCAAAAATTACCTTACATGTAAATGGACTAAATGCTCCCACCAAAAGACACAGATTGGCTGAATGGATACAAAAACAAGACCCATATATTTACTGTCTACAAGAGACCCACTTCATACCTAGAGACACATACAGACTGAAAGTAAGGGGATGGAAAAAGATATTTCATGCAAATGGACACCAAAAGAAAGCTGGAGTAGCAATTCTCATATCAGACAAAATAGACTTTAAAATAAAGACTATTAGAAGAGACAAAGAAGGACACTACATAATGATCAAGGGATCGATCCAAGAAGAAGATATAACAATTGTAAATATTTATGCACCCAGCATAGGAGCACCTCAATACATAAGGCAAATACTAACAGCCATAAAAGGGGAAATCGACAGTAACACATTCATACTAGGGGACTTTAACACCCCACTTTCACCGATGGACAGATCATCCAAAATGAAAATAAATAAGGAAACACAGCTTTAAATGATACATTAAACAAGATGGATTTAATTGATATTTATAGGACATTCCATCCAAAAACAACAGAATACACATTTTTCTCTAGTGCTCATGGAACATTCTCCAGGATAGATCATATCTTGGGTCACAAATCAAGCCTTGGTAAATTTAAGAAAATTGAAATTGTATCAAGTATCTTTTCTGACCACAACGCTATGAGACTAGATATCAATTACAGGAAAAGATCTGTAAAAAATACAAACACATGGAGGCTAAACAATACACTACTTAATAATGAAGTGATCACTGAAGAAATCAAAGAGGAAATTAAAAAATACCTAGAAACAAATCAGAATGGAGACACGATGACCCAAAACCTATGGGATGCAGCAAAAGCAGTTCTAAGAGGGAAGTTTATAGCAATACAATCCTACTTTAAGAAACAGGAAACATCTCGAATAAACAACCTAACCTTGCACCTAAAGCAATTAGAGAAAGAAGAAAAACAAAACCCCAAAGTTAGCAGAAGGAAAGAAATCATAAAATCAGATTAGAAATAAATGAAAAAGAAATGAAGGAAATGATAGCAAAGATCAATAAGACTAAAAGCTGGTTCTTTGAGAAGATAAACAAAATTGATAAACCATTAGCCAGACTCATCAAGAAAAAAGGGAGAAGACTCAAATCAATAGAATTAGAAATGAAAAAGGAGAAGTAACAACTGACACTGCAGAAATGCAAAAGATCATGAGAGATTACTACAAGCAACTCTATGCCAATAAAATGGACAACCTGGAAGAAATGCACAAATTCTTAGAAATGCACAACTGGCCAAGACTGAATCAGGAAGAAACAGAAAATATGAACAGACCAATCACAAGCACTGAAATTGAAACTGTGATTAAAAACCTTCCAACAAACAAAAGCCCAGGACCAGATGGCTTCACAGGCGAATTCTATCAAACATTTAGAGAAGAGCTAACACCTATCTTTCTCAAACTCTTCCAAAATTTAGCAGAGGGAGGAACACTCCGAAACTCATTCTACGAGGCCACCATCACCCTGATACCAAAACCAGACAAGGATGTCACAAAGAAAGAAAACTACAGGCCAATATCACTGATGAACATAGATGCAAAAATCCTCAACAAAATACTAGCAAACAGAATCCAACAGCACATTAAACGGATCATACACCATGATCAAGTGGGGTTTGTTCCCGGAATGCAAGGCTTCTTCAATATGCACAAATCAATCAACATGATACACCATATTAACAAGTTGAAGGAGAAAAACCATATGATCATCTCAATAGATGCAGAGAAAGCTTTTGACAAAATTCAACACCCATTTATGATAAACAGCCTCCAGAAAGTAGGCATAGAGGGAACTTTCCTCAACATGATAAAGGGCATATATGACAAACCCACAGCCAACATCGTCCTGAATGGTGAAAAACTGAAAGCATTTCCACTAAGATCAGAAACAAGACAAGGTTGCCCACTCTTGCCACTCTTATTCAACATAGTTTTGGAAGTTTTAGCCACAGCAATCAGAGAAGAAAAGGAAATAAAAGGAATCCAAATCAAAAAAGAAGAAGTAAAGCTGTCACTGTTTGCAGATGACATGATACTATACCTAGAGAACCCTAAAGATACTACCAGAAAACTACTAGAGCTAATCAGTGATTTTGGTAAAGTAGCAGGATACAAAATTAATGCACAGAAATCTCTGGCATTCCTATACACTAATGATGAAAAATCTGAAAGTGAAATCAAGAAAACACTCCCATTTACCATTGCAACAAAAAGAATAAAATACCTAGGAATAAACCTACCTAAGGAGACAAAAGACCTGTATGCAGAAAATTATAAGACACTGATGAAAGAAATTAAAGATGATACAAATAGATGGAGAGATATACCATGTTCTTGGATTGGAAGAATCAGCATTGTGAAAATGACTCTACTACCCAAAGCAATCTACAGATTCAATGCAATCCCTATCAAACTACCACTGGCATTTTTCACAGAACTAGAACAAAAAATTTCACAATTTGTATGGAAACACAAAAGACCCCGAATAGCTAAAGCAATCTTGAGAACGAAAAACGGAGCTGGAGGAATCAGGCTCCCTGACTTCAGACTATACTACAAAGCTACAGTAATCAGACAGTATGGTGCTGGCACAAAAACAGAAAGATAGATCAATGGAACAGGATAGAAAGCCCAGAGATAAACCCATGCACATATGGTCACCTTATCTTTGATAAGGGAGGCAGGAATGTACAGTGGAGAAAGGACAGCCTCTTCAATAAGTGGTGCTGGGAAAACTGGACAGGTACATGTAAAAGTATGAGATTAGATCACTCCCTAACACCATACACAAAAATAAGCTCAAAATGGATTAAAGACCTAAATGTAAGGCCAGAAACTATCAAACGCTTAGAGGAAAACATAGGCAGGACAATCTATGACATAAATCACAGCAAGATCCTTTTTGACCCACCTCCTAGAGAAATGGAAATATAAAGAAAAATAAACAAATGGGACCTAATGAAACTTCAAAGCTTTTGCACAGCAAAGGAAACCATAAACAAGACCAAAAGACAACCCTCATAAAGATGTAAAAAAAAAAAAAAGAAAAGAAAAGCGAAGACGTGCCAGCTCGCACCTCCTCTTCTCCAAGGCCTGCTTGATAGTTGATGGAGGAGAGGTGGGTGTTCACTCTGCTATGATTTGCCTACAATTCACAGACATGAGAACAGCCAAGTCCTAAGGAGTTTGGAAATAAGAAAACCAGGCAAAACTCAAACTCATTCTAAAATTTCTTCTTAGATTTCTGTCTTTCTGTGGAGAGAAGATATCCTACTAATTCCATCCTTAAGGATACGGGAGCATCTCTTCTTGACATTAGGATTTTCCCAAACCCAGGAGTTATATGTTTACTTACTTTCCACTTCCCATATGTTGCTTAAATTTGCAGAATCAAATGATAATTATTAGCTAAACTTCACTCTCATTATAAGAAATCTAAATAAGTATTACAAAGCTTCAAGTCAACCCATAATGTTTATTTAGCATTTATTTGACTAACTGCTGTACTGTACTTACTTCACACGTTACAAATTCTCTATCACAGAACACAGGTCTTTGTTTAAAGTTCTTGGTGCATTTTCCTCAACCCAGGTCACTGGGGAGAAACATTCTGTGGATCCTCAAGATAAACAATCTTATTTGGGAAAGGGATTCTTAGCTGTAGTCATTCTCTAAAGCCTGGAGATGTGATTTCCCTTCTCCATCTCTTTTTTTCCTTTATAAATTCCTCTCTTTACCCTGGAATTCAAGAATTTGAGTACCTTCTCCAGCCTGTCTGACCAGCATCCCAAAGTCAACATCCCAGTTAAGCCCGATTCCCTACGGCTTAACTGCTGCCGCCCCCCAACGGGACCCTCACACAATCTGTCCTGTTAACAGGAAGCAGGAGCTCCGTGCTTTCCAGCTACGCAGGCAGAACCAAACAAGCAAGCGAACTTGTTGCCTCTATAACTATCACACACCATACCCAACCATCTACTTTCAAAATATTCCCAGAATTTGACCGCTTGTCGCTCCTCCACTGATACCACACTGCTCGAAGCCCTTGTCATTTCTTATCTCAATTCCCGCAATATCCAGTGATCTGGTCTCCCCGCCTCTGCTTCTACTGCGTACAGCCTATTCTCCAAGAGCAGAGAGACGCTCTTAACACGTAATTCACCTGGTGTCCCTCCTCTGCCCCAAAACGCTCCAGGTCTCCCGTGTGTGTCAAAGGCCTCACACCTGCCTCCAGCGCCCTCTCAGCCCTGCCTGTTGCTGCGGGCCCCCTCATCTCTGACTGTGCTCGATGCCTCGTCTCCCCTTGAAAGAGCACGCAGGACACTACTGCAGGGTTTTCTTGTTTCCTGTATGGAGTGTTTCTCCCCAGATATTAACAAGGCCAACTCCCTTGTTTCCTTCAGGTTGCTGCTCCCATGTTACCTTGCCTGAGACGTCTCTGACCACTTGCATAAAATAGCAAATCCTGCCTCTACAGGATTATCCCAACACAGCCTAGTCACTCTACTTTGCTTCATTTTTTTTTTTTTTTCCTGTATCACTTATTCCCGTCCATCTCATCCCATTCACTGAGGGATGGCCCAATGCTTTGCTCACCCTGTATTCCCTGTGACTAAAACCATGCTTGTCACTGGCACGAAGTAGATAATAAATATTTGACCAAAACGTCTGCCAAGTGTCTTTTACCCCCCGATGTTGCCTGGAACCTACATAGTAAGAGCCCTTTCAAACTAGTGAAATTTTTCCCTAGTATTTAGTGAGTGTGCCTTCCTGAGTCTGTTTCCATTTTTTCCCCTATGGTTCTTCACATTAAATATCCTAAACTTGTCTTCGAGGTGCTTTCATTTTTGCTACCATCTCCATATCTTTGGGTTTTGCTTTTCTAAAGATAAATAACGACTATGACACATATTCCAGGCCACTAATCTGGTCCTCGAGAGGGGCCATTTCCCTCTTTCCTACCACACTTCAGTGCGTCAGGTTTTTAATTTCTGGAAAGTTTATCTTACACCAATTTCCTCACGTGCTTTTTCAAAATTAAAGTTGTCCTTGATCTCTACAGCAATTCTTTTTTTACCACTACCCATTTCTGAGGGTTCTTTCTCTCTAGATACCGGCTACTTAAGTTTTATGTAGACTATTTTCCTTTGTCAACTCATTCACCCTTCGGCATAAGTCAAACTGGGATACTCTGAGTGCCGTAAACCTGTGAGCAATAGAAGCCAGTGACCTGGGCTTCCGCGGGCTGATGGGGGGTTAGCCAGCAAACTGTCAGCCCCCAGCAGAGGCAGGAGGTCAGTCTCCTCCAACTCATTTCCTCCGTCTACAAGAACCTCCTCCTCCCAGCCTCGCAGGAAGACACGGAAGTGAGTCCGCCACGCAGCAGCCCAGCAGGGGCTTGGGAGTGGAGTCTGCCTGGTGCCACCCGTGTGGACTACACCACTTTCCAAGTCCAGGGAACTCTGAGAGCGAGGCTCTCACATCTTCAAGCCATACCCCTAGAACCGCATTCACGTTGAAGATGAAAGGTGCAACCAAGTTTAAACGTGGGTGGCAAGGGGTAAGTACAAGGTGACAGGATGAAGATGCAAGCTAGGGAGTAAACAGTAAGAACGCAAAACTCACGACACTGGGGGAGGTTGTAGGAGAACGCGTATGAATGGGCAGTTTCCCTGATGGGGGGCAGGACGTTTAAACCATCGTTGACAGGAGGGAAGAAAAACAAAGAATGCTTATTATTGTGCACACTTGTTTGTGAGATACAGTTCCGGAAGTTCATGGCTTCTGCTTCCTCTATCAAGAAGAGGTAGGGTCACTTCTGGGTAGAGACAATCAAGTAAAGCAGGATCACAGCTGGATCATACTTAACTAAAGATTTGGTGGGAGACTGAGGAAGGAGGAAAAACTTGCAATAATATCAAGAGAAGGCATAAAACCTCATGCTAACAAAGAAACCGAGGAAAGAAACAGATTCAGGCAAGATTTAGATTAGGCTCAAATGAGCATCGAACCCACTTCATTGTAGGAAAAGAAAGCTGACATCATTCGAAGAACCCTCATCCAAAATCCATAACAAAGCAAACTGAGGAAATAAAGAGGCTCCCATAGAATAAAAACAATGAAAACCCCTCAGGAATGAAAAACCCCTTCCAACCACGAGTATCCCCAGGGGTTCCTTCTCCCAGCACCCTGCATACAGTCTGGGAACTGATCCCTGTGCTCTCCCTTAGTAGGGAGCTGCGAGTACCACTGCAGGGGGTGGGGGTGGGGGTGACCTCGGAAGAGGGCAGAGCTCAGGTCTTCCAACAAAGATTTTACCATCCTCAGGATTGCTGGGCTCCAGAAACTAGGAGAACTAGCCTCACAGGAGAGCAAAGAGGGACAAGTCTCAGAGTAGGCAGGAAGCCCACAGGCAGAATTTGCACTTAGGAACATCAAAGCTCTCATAATCTGTGCTAATGGGACAAATACATAACATTTTTAAAGCAACTTGGAGGGGGTGTTGAAATGATCTATACCTTTTTATTTTAAATCTCAAAAAAATACCTAAATGTACATTCACTGATCTCTTGATATAATGCCAAGGTTTTTGTTTGCAGCGTGGATTCTTTAAAGCTTGTGCACGATCTTCTTGCCATCAACATGAGTCCCTAGCCTGTGGCTGTCCTCCCTGTCACCCCAGTTCTTGTCATTGTAGATTAGTTCAACACTCACATTAATAACCATTGCCTCACAGATCCTTGACTCTTTATCTCAAAGATCTCCTCCTATCCCGGCTTCTTCCAAGGTCTTAACTTTTTCTCATCAATATTCTATCACCTCTGAAATCTTGATTTCACACATCCCATCCTCTGGCCTTCTCATCTTTCAGGCTCACTTTTAGCTTCATTTCACTAAAGGTTTCAGTTCACGGTCGGTGCCACTTTCCCCAATCCACTACCTCCTTTCCATCATTTATTCCTTGAAGGGCTTACTTAGATCCCGTGTTCTGGTCCAATAATCATCACCTTGCGAGCATCTTTAACTCCCTGGCCTGCTTCTACTTCCATCAAAAGTTAAAAATCTAACTATTTGCTTTCTCTACACCTGCAGGTAAATGCTGCTGGAGGGGTGGGGGGAAATATATATCTCTCTCTCTCACCTTACAGGTCTTTGCCTAGTTTCACTTAAATTTATGACTGAAACCCCAAAAGGATACATCACTGCCCAAATCCTGCTATATTTGGAGTTCCCAAATAATTTCTTCTTTCTCCTCAAATTCCTACATCAACTTGCTTTAAACTACATTAATGCTCCTCAATTTATTTTATTTCATCATCAGTAACTCTTATTCTTCCTTTTTGTACTCAGTGGTGCATTATGGAATAAAAATACATAACTAAGAATACAAATTCTTTAAAATCAAGAACACCATAAACATTAGCGATGCCCAACTGTGCTAAAATAACTGAACGAGCACGAACAAGCTCATCTGATCTCCCCCAACCATCAACACTGACTTGACAAACCTTCACATTATTCCATTTTAAAGAGAAACATGTTCATATTATTTAACAAATTTAAAAAGGAAAATCGATGCCATTACCACATTTACATCTTTAACACTGTGAACTGCAGGATGGCAGCTCTTCTGTGAGTATACATTACCATATTTTATCACAGTGAATGTTGTATGACCAAATGTTTCCATTTGGATTTTTTGTAGCAAATGAAGCACAGCCCAATAAAACATCCAAATGTGATAAACAGAATCTCTCAGATGCCTTCTGTTTCATATGGCCTCAGCCCTACTGACATCAGTTACGTGATATAATTCAACATTCTATAGATGAGGGTGAATTATAAACTATTAATAATTCTATGCCAAAGGATCTACAAATAATGATGAGGCAGACTCAACAACACAGCCTTCTCCAGAGCTATTTTTAATGTTTTTTATGGTCATTTAAGAAAATTGAGAGGAAAAGTCTTCTAACCCACCATAAATGCTGATCATTATACAATCAAATAGGAAAAGTGTTTTAGAAAATGACAGAAAAAAAGCTTATTTGGCAATGTGCTGTTATTTATATACTAGTACCTTTAAGCCCTAAAAAAGTTCAACATTTACAACTCAGGCTATATCTATTTTAGTTATGTGAAAGCTCACCCAAGAGCAGATGATCAAAGGAACAGAGAGCAGAATAAAATACATATTTAGTGGGCACTTATGAATTGGATGGAAATTAAGTTCGAATATGGCCCATTAAACTCTTCATTAAAGAAATTTTGCTGCAGAAGATTCACATATTATTACTGGCACCGCCACTATGCTGCTGCTGCTGCTGATTTGATTATGTGGGAGTACAGTTTGTTTTGAATCTATTAAATGTTAAAATCAGGATGCTCAAACTGTAAAGATAATGTCATTTACCAGGATACACTCTTAATTCTATTACAAGGATATAGGAAATGTGACCATAACCAAGCTATAAGTTCAGCCGAGCACATAGCTTATCTTTATGAAGAACTACGAGTCTCTGTATTATTTAACTCATTAACAGAAAAGGTGACTATAAATGTACTTAACTCAGTAGTTTTCAAAGTGAAAACTTACTGTATTTATTTCCGAAACAGAGGAATACTATGCCTGAAAAATCCGATGAATCATTTTATGTAAAGACTTTCATCATCTACATCCTACCCTGCAGTACAGTTTCTGTCTTCTTGGCTGAATGTGATTCTTCTGGTGGGGCATGGGGGCACGGGGAGGGTAGTATTAAAGTACCACAAAATGTTTTATTCACAATTAAACAAGAGACTTAAAAATCCACTGATGTTAAATCAGAATGAGTACAACACTTTACCAGGTTACACCGCCCAAATTTAAACTCTACTCAAGAACCACTTTGCTTGAGAAATAATAAAATCGGTGGCTAGACAATCACTTCTAGTGCCTACACCATGTACATGAACCACATTACATATTAAAGCACTTTAATCAAACTTGGAGGTTAAGTAGCTTTTAGTAAATGTAAAGTGGATAGAAATGGAATTCAATGGCAAACAAAATTCTCAGAGATAGGTCATTTACTTAAATTTGACATAGTATCACCCCACTTTTTGAATTTTGGCAATAAAACTGGTTTTATTTCATTAGCTTTACTCATTTAAATGGCACGCATTTATAACTCCCAAGATACTCGTATAAACACTACCTAAAATAATACATAAAAAACCAAACAGATCAATAACCTGAAAGTGTTATTACCTATTATGCATTTACTAAATATAATTCTTTATACATCTATTATACATTTTTAATTTTTCCTTAGTTATTATTCCAACATATGAATATAGAAACCATGCTGGGGTCAATATATATCCAAATGTGGCAATGAGTTGGCCAGAACATATAGGACATGGCATTTCAAAATTTCTAATGCAATTCTTATGTCAAATTCAGTCATTTCTCCCCTTTTTATTTCTAAAGTTAATATACCATGGTTAGAGTAATCAGTTGAATATCAAATCCAAGTGAATCATAAAAGTTCAGTCACGTAATATTAAGGCTAAAGTGATTAAATTTATTTTTCATGTTTCCTTTAATTTTGACCAGCTTTTGTAATGGCTGCATTTGTAATATTATAAAGTAAACTGTTGGTCTCAAAAAATTTTATAAACGAATTAGTTTGACAACTAAGACTCATATAATAGTTATCTGGCAAAGTGGCACTTTATTCCTGGCCACATATGTATATCTTATCATCACTGTTCCTACTGTTGACACCAATAAAATGAAATTGTTATGTAGTAAGAAATATGGCAACTAAATACCCCTCCCCACCCTCCAAAAAAGAACAATGTCATCACTTTAATTTTATTAGGAGTCACAAAATTTTTTATTTAGGAAAAATATTTCCTTCAATGTTTATTAGATAATGAATCTTATTTAAATGAATAATTTACTTTTACTTTTCTGTGTAGACCAATTAAAAAGTATGCCTCTTTCCTTTCATAAGCAAATTCTATTTGTCTAATTCTGCATGGCAGATAAGAAATTAATACTTTATTTCCTTCTACCTTAAAAATTAATTATGAATTTTCCTCATTATGAATTAGTTATTTCTGTATGGACTGTTGTCACGCTGCTGTTAAAAAAAAAAGTTAGTAAAGGATATGAACACATGGGAAACAAACCATAAACTATAATACTAGTTTATAAGGAAATATATTAAACATTGTTTAAATATTAAACAGCAAAATATTCGTATATTAAATAAATAAGACTTGAATTTGTCTTGTGGAACTATAGGCCAATACCACCAATAATGGGGATGGTCTAGTGCAAAAGGTGGCCACAAAAGAAAAAAAACACAAAAAACAAAAATAGGAGGAGACGACACAACATTTAATACTGGCATTGTTTTCGTAACAAATTGAGCCAGTGATTTTCGATCCTTTCTCAACATAAAATACCTGAAGAACAACTTTTTAAAAATACTGATGAACAGGTCTCATCCCATACAAATTAAATCAGAAACAGGATTCAGGCAACGGAATTTTTTAAAGGCCCCCAAATGATTCTAACGTACAGTCAGGGTTGAGAGCTGCTGACTGAAACCCACAAGCTTCTTACTGTTGCCTGACTCAGAAAAGGTGTCCTACGAATGAAGAAAAGGCGCTTTCTTTTACTGGTGAGACAAGACAAGGGTGTCTCCAGTTACTTATGGGTAAGTCAAACTTACTAATGCATACTTCCTTTCCATTAAAATATCTGCATAGGACTCTTCATTCCCTACAGGGAATTACAATTACAATTCTGTATTTTTAAACTCCAAGACCAAGTAGAGTCAAAGTACTTTTTTGTAATAAATCAGTTACACTGAGAATCCATCACTCATTCGTGCACATAAATATGTACTGAATGCCTACTGTGTGCAAGGCACTGTGACAGGTGCCGCTACAGGACCTGGAGCCATGAGAGGATGAAGAGTGATGGGCTGGAAGCTTTTTTCCTTAGAATTAACGGCTATAAAATGAATTACATGGACCTAATTAAGGGAATGAAGGTCAAAAAAAAAAAAAAAAAAGGAAAAGACAAAAAGTACATACTAAGGGTTTGATTTTCAAATACATGAAACAGCATATTTGTACTTTTCCTAATGTTATTTCCAGAGCCTCTGAATACACGTAAGGCAAATTCAAGATAGAAAAATAAACCCTGTTTAAAGTAGATGTTCCCAATTTTAACCACACTCTATAAATTTCATACATAAGTATAAATACTAAAAATCTTTATAGAAAGGTAGTTCATGTCCACTTGTAGTAGTCTTAACAAGTAATCTTACATTAAAATATTACAGATTCTAGTCCTTGACTATTTCATCACGGAGAAAGTTTATACAACACAATTTATTTTGAAAACAGATTTATATGCTGAGAAATTCTAATGTGAACAAATTTGAGTTTTCTTTTCAAGAAGAGAGGATGCAGAGAAGGGAAGAAAGGGGTGGGGGGCAGAGTCTGTTCAAACCTTATAAATATCCTAAAATCTAATAATTTAAAACGCTGACTGCTTTCTTCCTCAGGAACCTAGTGAATTCCATATGAATAAATACTTTTGCTGTTCATTATTGGCATGGACTTTTTTGGTTACTTAAAAAATAAATATTAAGTGCTTCTCATTTTTACGATAGCATTAAATTTCAAAATGAGGCTAGGTAATGTCAGCTTAACATAAGAAAGAGCTAAATGTATACATAAAATATGTTAACCTATGAGAGATTCCTGGGGTGGGAAATGACATAAGATGAATGATCAGCAACAATTCTAGTGGCAAAAACTCTTTAGGGGAGTAAAGGTTCCAAAAGCTGCTTTTAAGTAATAAAAGGTGGATCAAGACTCAAGAAAAACGCTCATTCGTTTTACCTTGGATGCAACACTCTGTCTAACGTACAGAAGTAGTAAAATATTTTACTAAGTTAAAATATAGGTTTTATATTTTATACGATATTGAATACGCACATAAAAATACCAGTGTTTTTATCTTGTTTCTGTTCAGACACTTAATTAAGCAAATATGTTCTTTGGTGTCTGGGAGAGTTTATCAATATTTAAAGATAATGGAAGATAAGAACATGCCTAGAAACAGAAGACTCAAAATCCTATACCATACAAAGAATCAAAGGTGGACTTATGAGAAAAGACAGAGTTACACTGCAGTAGGACTAATACATTTCTTTCCCCCAAATCATACTCTGGCTCCCAAAATAAAAAGTACTATAGCCTATAAGGTTTTTAATCTGTGTTTTGAGATTTTTTCAAGTGGAAAGATATCACAGATAGAAATATATCATTCTAAGTTTTAAAATTACCAAAGTCAGTGAGAAGAATGTACATTCATTAAATGTATTCATTTTAAGTAAAGAAGTCTTGAAAAGCCGAACAGTTCAACCAAAGGTGATGAATTGTTCTTGATTTTTCATTATTCCTTTTTAAATAGAGAAAGTACAGATATAGTACATATACAGGCTGACATTTTGATTCATTCAAAATAGTCACATCCCTTTGCTTGGTTTTGGAAGTTCCAGAGATTAAAATTAATACCATTCATAACACAGTATTCTCAATAAAAGGAATTATAGAGCAATGAAAAATCAGAAGATGGCTTAGAGAGCCTTATAACCTCTACATATACACACTTTTGTAACCTGTATTTATTTTCTAAAGAAACAAATTTTAAGTAATGCTATTTTAACCAATGGAGAAAAAAATTCTATCAAAATATACAATTTCCATTACAGACTAGAAGGCTAATATTAAAAAAATAGTTGTAAGCCAAAAAGTTTGCTTATATGACAGGCATCATCCCTTTGAAGCATAAATCATCAAATAAGGTTTTATAAAAGATCGATCTGTGACCTTCTTCATTGATAAATTCATAAAGCTTGAGTCCCAGTCTCTAGATCACGGTGTATCCATGCTTCTTAATCCAGATTTCCAGAAAAGCGGGAAAACAAGTAATTCAGAATCTCAAGTGGGATTTGTGCTTTACCATGTACCTGAAAAATAATATTATAATAGGTTATAATGATTATAAGAATTCTAGAAGTTTTAGAATATTACATGTAAAAATAAGTTGACATTTTTTAAAACTTAAAATCAACACTGGAATAGGATGTTTTGCTTTCTAAAAAATGGATACTGTAACCTTTGGGAATATAAGGATTTCTGAAGTAAGCCAGAAAAAACATTCCTCTTAATAATTTCTATAATCTAAGAGCTTCTGGCTAGAATAATAAATGATTCTCTTTAATATATTATCAATTATAACCACTGGGTTAACTCAATCACCTATGACTTCGAGGAAACCCATAATATTCGGTGAGAGACCAAGAAAGTTACAGATTTTACAGAGCACCTGAAATGAGAACCACAGATTCAGTGGTATTGTGATCACATGCTGTTGTTAAATTTCCAATTATAAAACTGATATTATTGCAAAGGTCTTTAAGAACTCAATTTATACTAGTAATTAAGATATATTCAAAAACTGAACTCCTTTCATGAGCAGCCAGCTACCCATAACTCAAGTCCAGAGTCAGAGACCTTTTGGTGCTGGCAAAATACGAAGGGATCACTTACTTAGTCCAAGTTCCCTGGACAGACAGAAAACAAGGTTCAGAAAAGTCACATGGTTCATTCAAGCCGAATCACAAAATCAAGACTAAAATCTAGGTCTTCTGACTCAGATTTAGTGCTCTTTCTACTATAAGCCCTTTCTCCCTTTGTTCAAGTCAGTATAACCAAGATATTGGTTAATTATCTATTTTAGATCAACAACAAATTAGGCAATGTCTTAAAGGGGCTTTGGGGGATACGGTTCACAACTTTAAGGAACTTAAAATCCAATAAGGAGGCAGGAAAATTACTAAAATAAGGCAGAAGTTAAGTGCATTTTAGGATCAGGATTACCTATCCAGGGTTTCCCAGAATCGTAAGAAAACTGGTCTATCCAGATGACGTTTGTGATAGCTGAGTTCTAATACTGTTACATCCCATTTCTGAACATTTGGATCCAGACGAACTTCATCATATTTGAGATGGAAGGCTTTAACTACAGGGGGGGAGAAATAATACTCTTTATTCAAACTGCAACCAAAATTATAAAAATATTTTATAAAAGAATAAAAATACCCAAACACAGACATTAATCAAAAAAACTTAAAAAAAAAAAAAGTCAACCTTTCTTCCACCAACCAAAACTGTATTATAACCAAAGTGATCTTTGAAATAAGAGGCTGAGCACTGTAGTATCTCCCAAAACATTCAATTCAACAAAAATTTACTGAGGCTTATACATGCCAGCCACTGGGGACTGAAATAAAAAATGAGGTAAAATAAAATGCATATGATCCAGTGAAGGATAAGAAGAAGAAAAAGACTACTCACATACAGTATGATAAAGGTTGTAGAATATCATAGGAACACAAGAGAATAGTACCTTTCCCACATCCTGGGATTCAGAAAAGGCTTAGATAGGCAGGGTGGAGTAAGAATTACACATAGGCAGGGTGGAGTAAGAATTACACAGAATTACACAGAAAAGTGATCCAGTTAACAAAAAGAACATGCTCAAAGAGAAAAAGGTTTAGTCTAGGAACTAAAGAAATTTAACAAAATTGCATCATGCAAAGTAAGGTAGGGAGAAAAAAAAATAACACAGGGAATGAATAAAAGCTAAGACCATAGAAGTTCAGAGCAATGCTGGCCTTGTAGGCCATATTCAGGAGTTTGGACTTTTACCTAAGAGATGTAGGGATTCACTGCAGAGTGTATAGCAGAGACTGATGATACAGCATAGTAATCTAGAGGAGAAAGAGATTTGCTCTACTGGGAAGAAGATACACATATGACAAGAAAGATTCAAGAGATAATTAGCAAGTGAGAACTAATGGAACTTGGTGAGAAATGAAAAAGGAAGAAGAAACAACTGGAAGGTCTCTGGAGAAGGTTATCTGGAAGTAGATATTTGCATGATATAAAAAGAGAGTCTAGCAAAGATCTAGAAGAGGAGGATTTCAGGCAGAAGGAACAGCTGATACAAAGGCCCTTAGAAGCAAGCTTGGAATGCCCTACAAACAAGAACAACTTTTGTAGGCAACGTCCTATATGCAGAACCTATTCAACTATGATAAGAAATCTGAATTTTATTCCAAATGTGATAGTAAACCACTAGATAGTTTGGAGCAAGGAGGTGAAATTATCTGATTTTCGTTTTCAAACGCTATCTCTGGTTGCTGGGGAGATTAAAGACTCTAGGACTAAACTTCCCAACAAGCGTCTGCTGCCAAACGTTAAAAGGTGACCATAAACACTGACTTTGAATCTTCTTCCTTGATCGTCCCGCTGGACCATCCTCACCAGTTTATTATTGTATTTGCAATCAGTTTATCATCAGTGGAGTGTTAGTTTTACTTGTGTACATGGAAGATGTTTACCTTTTCTTTCCATTTTTTACTTTTTTTCTAACATATAAGATATGATCATTACTATCACCATTATCATCTACTATTAGGAGTTTCTAAAGAGAAAATGATTGTTAATTTTTTTAAGTAGTTGATTTACAGACTGCTTGTTCCATACTGCTTGCAGACTTACTGGCTTTTGATGTTAACTACTCAAGGTCTAATTCCTTGATGGAAATACAAAATAAACCATTTGTGCCCCCAAAAAACACATAAATATTACTTCTAAATTATTTGCTTTCATAAATAAAGGTGTCCTCATTGAGCACATTTATTTTGAATTTAATTCAAATTAATCAATTTAAACCAATTCATTTAAAGGGACTATCCGTTATGGATTCAGAAAACTCACTTTCAAAAAAATTATTATTTATATGTGTAAAAAATATTTTTTAAGTTTCTTTAAACTTTTAAATTAAATGAAGTCAATATTTGAATACTCTCTATTGTGCTTACTACATGTTTCTCTTTTCTAATGTTCTCAGTATGATTTGCTTTAAAAATCATTCTTAAAAATACATGAGTTATAAGTTTTAAAATGACTTACCTAAAGCCTTATATAGGGCTTCCCTGATGGTACAGTGGTTAAGAATCCACCTGACAATGCAGGGGACATGGGTTCAAGCCCTGGTGCGGAAAGATCCCACGTGCTGCGGAGCAACTAAGCCTGTGTGCCACAACTACTGAGCCTGCACTCTAGAGCCCATGACTCACAACTACTGAGCCCACGTGCCACAACTACTGAACTGAAGTCTGTGCACCTACAGCCTGTGCTCCGCAACAAGAGAAGCCACCTCAATGAGAAGCCCACGCACCGCAATGAAGACCCAATGCAGCCAAAATTAATTAATTAATTTAAAATAAATAATAAAGCCTTATATAAAGGCCTATAATCCCCTTTACTAATTTCAGTAAATTTAGTTTACACAGTATTTATTTTTCCAATAGAATACACAACTTTTTAAATTAAAACAATATCAGAGTCCAAAAAGGTTAAGTCACAAATGAGGAAACATATGGTTTCTCTCATCATACAAAGTATGTTATTAGCATGAAGCAATGGTGGCAAGCAAACTTACACCAAGACACCATAAAACATCTTTTTTTTTTAATTTTAAGGTTTTATTTAAGCTAGTTTATCTAAAATGTATTTTACCATGTAATCAATATAAAATTATTGATGAGATATTTTATTTTTGTCCTGTATAAGTCTCTGAGATCTGGTGTATATTTTACACTGACAGAACATTTCAATTTGTACCACCCAAATGTGGCTGGTGGCTTCTGTTTTGGGCAGTGCAGGTGTAACCAACCCCAGCAAGAACTCAGCTGCCAGTCTAGGGAATTCCCTGGAGGAATTCCAGTAAGTCCAGTCATAAAAGACATAATTTTTAAGCCTCAGCAAAAATAGAGGAAACAAAGTTCTTCTTATAAGAAGCCAGTTATCTGGGGAAACAATGAACACTAAAGCAAAATACTTCACACAATTCAGAATTGTTCATTTTTTGCAAACTGCATGAATGTTGTCAACGCTTTTTTGCAGGAACAAAGAAAGAAAAGAAATAGAAAGGTGCTCTTAAGTAGTATTTCGGTAGATAAATGATGGCATGTCAAATGACAAAGGGACAACATAATACAGAAGATTAAATGAAAAAGTTTTCACAATGATTAACTCAAAAATTTGAAGAAATCATCATTTAAAAATCTTGATCAACAAATGTATGTAACCATTTCAAGCATAAGAAATAATATTTTGGGGAATTCCCTGGTGGTGCAGTGGTTAAGAATCCGCCTGCCAGTGCAGGGGACACGGGTTCAAGCTCTGGTCCGGAAAGATCCTGCATGCCGCGGAGAGCTAAGCCCGTGCGCCACAACTACTGAGCCTGTGCTCTAGAGCCCGCATGCCGCAACTACTGAGCCCGCATGCCTAGAGCCGGTGCTCCACAACAAAAGAAGCCACCACAATGAGAAGCCTGCGCACCGCAATGAAGAGCAGCCCCCGCTCGTCACAACAAGAGAAAGCCCACGTGCAGCAATGAAGACTCCATGCAACCAAAAATAAATAAGTAAATAAATTTTTAAAAAATAATAATATTTTTTAAAAGCTATATCTGGTTACAAGCTCAAATCTCTCATAATTTTGAAAAGATTTTATTTGGAAATCTTATACAATCCAATATTTAAAATCTTTTCTAAACCTTTGTATTTTCTTACTGTGCAATATGAAGAAAATATAATTTTTTTTTACCAAGTACCCTCAGTTTACTCCTATGCTATATAGAGATTATCATTTTCTATGTGGGTTATGGGAAAAAGGTGAGGAGCTAGAAGAGTCAAGAGTTAAATGCAAGGAGACCAGCTAAAAGCTAAGAGATAACATATTTCTAAATTTCTGGCTTAGGCAAATTACTAAAAAAAAATTGACTCAGGCAAAGAACAGCTTGGGGATTACAGAGGGTATAAGACAATAGATTCCACTTGGAACAGGTTGAGTCCTGATACACCGATGGGACTTCACAAGGAGTCACCTGGTCATCAGCGAGATAGGCAGACCCAGAATATCAAGCCAGAGACATAACTTTTATAAACAGAGGATACAGATGGTAGCTGAAAGCTATCAGATCTCCTTGAGAGAGTATGTGTAATTATAGGAGAAGAGAAGCGGGAACACAAATATGTCACTGAAAGCCAGAGGAAGAGCAGCTAGTGTCTGAGAAAATGTAACAAGCCCTCAGAAAAGAACATTTAGAAAGGAGGAAATGGATCGAGAGTAAAATTCTGATAAGGAGATCAAAAGTATCCAATATTTGGGTCACTGGTGAGTCTGGCGGGAACAGTTTAGTGGGCAAGCAAGAGAGCACAACTACAGTAGCCTGAGAATCAAACAGAAAGTGAGTGAGTAGAGACAATTCTTTCAAAGGCTTGGCTGTAAAAGGAAAGGAGAGCCAGCTAGAAGAAAAGGTGAGGTAAGAGGAAAGGGTTTTGTTTCATTTTATGATGCAAGGGGCAAGAGTACTTTCATTGTAAATGCTGATAAGTAAAGAAGGAAGGCTGAAGAGAAAGAAAACTTCTTGGAAGAAAATTATTAGTGTTAACTTTTTAAAAAATCTCTAAGTTCTTATCTAAATTTCTGAAGACTAACAATCTGAACAAAACAACAATGAATTTAGAGAGCATTTATATCTTGAAGACATTCTAATCATTTTTTATTACAGTATTATTCAACAAGGCAAGCAAGTAGGTAAAACACAACAAAATTAGTGTTCACTGACATTTTGCTTTCATTAAAACTCCCATTCTCTCTACATCTTTGACTTCTATTTATCAAACCTGTGCATTACTCAGGTTTCTGAAATAACATAAAAAGCTACCATCATATTAGAATTCATTTTTAAAACTGAATGAAGGCAGGAGAATAAGTGATTAAAAGTTTTCAAGCCTGGGCAGTTTCCAGCCTGGAAGAATGGTGGTACCACTAACAAAAACTAAAATTGATTAAAAAAAAAAAAAAAAAAAAGCTGGGTTTCACAGTAGCATAATCTACATTCATAATAAGTAAAGTTGTTATTTCTAACAAACATACCTGTTTCATGAGGATGCTTTTTAAAAAGTAATTTTACTAATGTTACTAACTTAAATGGGTACTCAAATTAAATGATAATCAGACTATCCCTACCAATAAAAAGACAAGCTTAGGGCTTCCCTGGTGGCGCAGTGGTTGAGAGTCCGGCTGCCAATGCAGGGGACACAGGTTCGTGCCCTGGTCCGGGAAGATCCCACATGCCGCGGAGCGGCTGGGCCCTGTGAGCCATGGCTGCTGAGCCTGCGCGTCCGGAGCCTGTGCTCCGCAACGGGAGAGGCTGCAACAGGGAGAGGCCCGCGTACCGGAAAACAAAAAAAAAAAGACAAGCTTAAATTCATCTACTTTTGGTATATCAATACATACCAAAATATGGTCAATAAAAGACATAAGACACATGAAATCTATCCATTTAACAGGTATCTACTGAATGCTTCCCAACGCCATGCTCTCTTCTGTGCTGATGATACAACAGTGAACGAGGCAGATAAGGCTGCTCCCATCCTGGAACTGGCATTCTAGCCAGGGAAGACTACAATACAGATATGAAAATAAGATAATGTCAAGCAACAGTGAGTGTTACCACTGCAGTAACTGGGAGGAAGTAACGGCTACTTCCAGGGTGGTCAGAGAAGGGCTCCCTAAAGGACAGAGTACTTACTTGGCTGAGACCTAAATGAACAGAAAAAGGCCAGTCGTGCAGCAACCACTCCAGATAGTGGGAGTAGCAGGCGAAAGTCAACCCATTTAAAAACTGGCTAACAAAGTGAATAAAAGTGTAGGGACACGCAACAATATTAATGATTTATTAATGTTATGGGATAGGCAATATCACTGTTAGATATAAGTACACAGAAAATATTAATGTTCCAAAAAAAGGCTTTAAAATATTTCACAGGGGCTTCCCTGGTGGCGCAGTGGTTGAGAGTCTGCCTGCCGATGCAGAGGACACGGGTTCGTGCCCCGGTCCGGGAAGATCCCACATGCCGCGGAGTGGCTGGGCCCGTGAGCCATGGCCGCTGAGCCTGCATGTCCGGAGCCTGTGCTCCACAACGGGAGAGGCCACAACAGTGAAAGATCCGCATACCGCAAAAAAAAAAAAAAAAAAAAATTCACAGGTGCTTAAAAATTAAAATATGTGGTACTTAACAGGAATCTTCTGGTATACACATCACATGTGCATAGCCGGGAGGGAGGGAGGGAGGAAGGGAGGGAAGGAGGGAGGGAGTGAGGGAGTGAGGGAGGGAGGGAGGGAGGGAGGGAGGGAGGAAGGAAGGAAGGAAGGGAGGAAGGGAGGAAGGAAGGAAGGAAGGAAGGAAGGAAGGAAGGAAAGCAAAAGCATTTCTGTATTAGATAAGCAGTAAAAATAAAGAGACTCTTACTTTTAGCAAATATGTCGACTGGTGATCCATCAGGCAAAAGCCACGGCCAACCTTTGAACTGCCATGCAGGACCTTGCACAAAAACTGCTACAACCCGGTCCCTATAAATAGAAAAGAGGGAAGGGAAGAGTGGAGGCTGAGTATCTCAAATATTCTTGGTTACTATAATCCTTATGGAAAGAGTCTCATCATTATTCCTGCAATAGTCTCCTGTCAATACTTCTGTGAGGCAAACACAGTACTGCATTACCATAACTTTTCATTATAATGTTACCATTAGGGTACATAATGATTGCTACATTTCCCATGTGTTGTTTTTTACACCTAAGTCATTTAAACATAATTACATGCACAGTCCTATACGTGACCCTTTTAGCCTTTTATCTCTGCCCCTTCTATTAATTAAAGGGCCCATTTTGCTTATGCAACAGGTAACAGTAGTATATCTGTTAATTGAAAAAGTTAGTTTTAAAAGAAAATCATTTAAAATTCAAATGCATCTTAAATATTTCACTTTAATTAAAAATGTTATAAATTATAATAATTTGCTAACCATTTTATAAAGCTCAAAGGCCTTATTTTGAGTTCTGATTATCTGGAAAATAATCTGAGTACAGAAATTACCTAAACTTTTAAACGTTTTCAATTGTTTTATAGCTGTTTCACTCACCCTAAATTCTCTAAGTTTTTTCTAAAGCAACTTGTTTTTCCCAGCCATTCAACTTCATTTTCCTAAAAAGCACAAATCTCTTTCTAGGCCCTCATATTTCATTAGCTTCCAGAAAATTTAATTAAACTGAGAAATTGTAATAAGTACAAAAGCCATACACAGTATAAGCCTACAACTAAAGAGGTGGGAACAAAATCATAACATCAACAATAATAACTAACACTCATTAGATTTACTACGAGCATTTACTATGTGCCAGTGATGGTCTAAGCAGTTTACTTATGTTAACACATTTAACCTTCAAAACAACCCTGTGAGGTAAACTATTATTACCCCTATTTTACAGAAATGCACAAGCATACTAGAGAACAGTCCACTAGCCAGAAGAGAGAAGGAGGGAGGGGAGGAGTGTGGAGAAGAGAGCAGAGTGGGAGAGAGGGAGGGAAATCAGTGATTGATCTTGTGCACTGGTTATGCTATTGTCCTGTATGGGGGCTAAGAAATCACATGAATAGCCAACTCAGTGTTACAATGGAAAGAGTTCTGACCTTACAACTCCCTGAAAGGGTCCTGGGAATGCTCAGAGGTCCACAGACTACACTTTGGTAATCACTGCATTAGATGGAGACTCTGTACATCCAACAGAATATTAAGCCAAAGTTACCTTCTATTCAAGTTAAAGACTTACAGCAGTGATCAAAGTTACTATGAAAAACCACAGCTTAAAATTCTTAACCTGCTCAAAATCTCTAAGGCTAAAATTCAACCTTAAATTAGAAAGTTCCTCCTTCATGGGATATATGCTCCATACTGCCTAAACCATCTTTGGTAATGGAGCACACTATTAAATGGCCTCTTAATTTTATGATGTAACTTGCACCATACAATAGTTGAAGGTCCAAGGTACCTGCCAAAGTAAAGAGGATTTGCTAGACAGAGGTCCCCTAAATCCTAGTGTGTCTCATAGGGTTAGCAGGTGAGCTGGATAATAAAAATACTATTCCCAGTGAACTCCTGAGAGGACAATTAACAGAGAACAGAAGAAAGGTAAGGAAAATGTTATCCCTGGGTTATGACACCAATGGCTAGGACCTCATATATAACTCAAAGTATTTCTGTTAGGTACTAAAGGAGAATTCTAATACAAGAACCCTTGATTCTTTAGTAAATTTTTAACATACTAATATTCTCGATGGCTTGACTTCCTAACATCTGAAGACTAATAAGTACTTCAAAGGTAAATTTCAGCTAATGCATCAATGTGTTACACTCTCTATATCAGAGAGATGCACACTTAGACTTTGTATTTTTACTCTGGCTTAGATTAATTAAACAATTTAAGGTAATTCATGTATCTGAATTTATACGCACTTTATATTACAAAGATTGGGTTGGCCAAAAAGTTCGTTTGGGTTTTCCGTAACATCTTACAGGAAAACATGAACGAACTTTTTGGCCAAACCAATAGCTTAATATTTTATTAAAGGACATTTTAATGCAATAAAAGAGCTGAACCGGGGTGATGTTATTATTTTTGTTAAATTATTTCCTTACAATAAAAGTAACAATGCTTTCACTTATCACTTCTTACTAAAAAATTTGAATTCTCCAAATCAAAAATCTAAAACATAGGCCCTCTAAAACAACATTAGTCTATTTGAAAATTTTGTTCTAAAAGCTGATCCAGAATAAATGGACAAGTGGAAAGAATTTTTACTCTCCAAGTTTTCCAGAAGTTTGTGTTTCTTATAAGTAAAATAAAGTTTAGACATCCAAAATATATTACTTAGGTATTACTAGAATGTTAACATTACTGATGACCAAATTAGACATTAACACAGGTTTCAAGGATAGGTTCTATCTAGAACTCATGATAAAATCTGATACTTGTTCATTACACAAAAAATTAATGACTTTAATGACTATGTGAAAAATACAGATTAATTTACCAGTCTTGAGGCATTAGTTTAAGGGGCTGGTCTACTACTCTGTAAGGAACTGTGACACTAATTGCAGTGCCCCCTGGTTGCATCTGGTCTTTTCTTCTCTGTATTAGAGTTTCATTTTCTCGTTGGCAGCCTTGTTTCTTCTTTTCATCTGATGGGACAAACCTTTCAAAAAACAGAAATGATTCCACAGGAATCGTTAAAAAGAAAAGAAATCGTATTTTGAAATGATTTTTTAAATAATGATAGTTTTAAACCAAAAACATTATTTTTTGATATAAACCCACTCCACATGTACAGATCATAATGCTTGAAGAGTATGGGTCTTTACTTCCCATGCCAAGTAGAACTCAAGCTCACTTAGGCCAGAAGTCAGTATGTGTGTGTGTCAGTCTCACACACAGACACCCAATTTATATTCCTTCATCTAGCATTTAGTATTCCTCAAGATTAAACAACCACACTAATCCTTGATTTCTCAAATGCTAGTAAGAGGCAAATTTTACTATAACTCAAAGGTCACTTGACATGGAGTTGACGTGGCTAGCTAGGTGACTCAGTCTACCCAGGAGCATCAGCAAACACCCCTTTCCACATGGTAGCCACCACTCCCATCAGGATACAGAACATGTGCAACAGACCAGAAAAGTTTCCTCTTGTACCTTTCAGTAAATCCCCATCCTCCTCCCCCAACAGGAAACCATACAATTCTGCTTTCCATCACCACAGATGAGTTTTGCCTGTCCTACGAATTCATATATGCGGAATCGTACAGAATTGTACTCTTCTTTGCCCAGCTTCTTTCATTCAATTTAATGTTTCTGATATTCATCCATGCTGAGGGGTATATTGGTAGTGAACTAGCAATGAATTCTTTTTTACTGCTGAATAAGATTCTATTGTATGAATATGCCACAATTTGTTTATACATTCTCCTGTGGTACATTTGGGTGGTTCCAAAATTGCGGTTATTACAAATAAAACTACTATAAATACTCTGGTATAAGTCTTTTTGTGGACGTATGTTTTCACTTCTCTTATATAAATACCTATGAGTGGAACTGTTGGATCATTGGGTATGTTTAACTTTAAAAGAAACTGTCAGAAAGTTTTCCAAAGTGGGATAAAGTATGAAGAACATTCTAAAGGCATCTCTGAGCTAGCTAGCAAGAAGTAAAGAAGTCTTGGGCCAAAGACTGAGTAAAGTAGGGAACTCAAAGAGGTTAGAATAACACTGCAGACTTCTTTCCATCCACGGAAGGCACTGGCAAACTAATTAAACTTAAGCTTTGTCTTTTATTGACACTATATTTCACTAGACTCCTGGAAGAGGAAACAAGGCCCATATTCTGCTCAAGGTAGAGAATCTAACAGAAGTTCCTTCTTACATAAAGCTAGGACTCTGGGGGTTAAGTTCAGTATAATATAAATAATGTAAGCTAGAAATAAACCCACTGCCCACCCGTTTTCCTGCCCCCCATGTCCACCCCAGCCCTAACCAACACCCTGACAAGTGCAAGAATAATCAAATCTCGGAATTGCAAATTGGACCTCACTTGGAGTTAAAGCAAGAGTTAACAACCCTGACCACAGTGACTGGTTCAGAAATAAATGTGTTATACAAGCCAGGCAGATAAGACTTAATCCTGGCATTTTTGGTAACCTGGAGTTTCTGATGGTCATCTTTGCCCCTGAAGCAGGAGAACCTGCTTAAGAGACAGAGAGACTAACTCCTGATCACTTCATTTAGCACTGAGTCCAGCTGTGTCAGAAGCTAGGACTAGTTATATTGAGCTAATAAATTATTTTTTGATAAGGCTACTTTGAGTTGGTTTTTAATACTTACAACAAAAAGTGCTCTAATGAATACAACCAGCAATGATACACAACTGATTGGATGGATATTTGTGATCTGGAGAAATATTTTGATATCCACTGACTCATCCAATATTTGCAATTTATTTATTCCACTTTGCATTCTATGAGGGTGAAGGAGTATGGGTGATATGATTAAAGTCATTACTGTTTAAACAAGAACAGTTCTAGTAAAATAATTTTCTTAGTATAAAATGCAAAGGAGTTGATATACTGAGGTTAAGTTCCAGATTTTAAGTCTACGTTATTTTGAAAAACAGAGCAATTTTATGGATATGTCACAGATTAAAAATATAGTTTTCAGGAATTCCCTGGTGGTCCAGTGGTGGTTAAGACTTCACCTTCCAATGCAGGGGTTGCAGGTTTGATCCCTGGTTGGACAGCTAAGATCCCACATGCCTCAGGGCCAAAAAACCAAAACATAAAACAGAAGCAATACTGTAACAAATTCAATAAAGACTTTAAAAATGGTCCACATCAAAAAAAAAAATCTTAAAAAAAAATATATAGTTCCTTTCTCCTAAATAAAAGAAGCTGAAATCGGGGTGGGGGGGGGAATTAACAATAATTTCTGAATGTTAAACCTCAAACTGAGAATTTAACTTAAAGCAATGTTAGATTGGCTATGCTCCCAGGTGCTTAGCAGACACAAACACAAATCTTCATTCTGGAACTCAAAGAATTTCCACAAGAAAAAAATTCCAAGGAAAATGAACAGAAATTACTAAATGAAAACCATTAAATGAATATTAAAAAAAAACCAAAACTAAACACACAAGGAAATGAGGTATAATGAATGAAACAATAATCAAAAGAAAATGATTAGTAAGGACTTCCAGTGATGCAGCTATCAAAGACCAAACCTGTAAAACAAGCCTACAAATACGTACAGGGAAAAAGAAATTATTTTTAAAAAAGAGAGAGAGACCAAAGATTTGAAAAAGAACTAAACAGGACCACTAAAATAGAAAAAATAAGATATCTGAATTTTAAAATGGAATGACTAGACTAGGGGATGGTCAAAGAAACAAACTACAAGTTATACCTACAGAAATGATCAAGAATGCAGGTGACAGAGCAACAGATGGAAAGTAGAACTGTTTAAGAGACATGGATGATGAAATGAGAAAGTCTTAAAGTATGTCTCATTTAAATCCCAGAAAGAAAGAAAAAAGGGGAGATGAAGGGAGAACACACAGGTAATATCTAAAGAGATAAGAGCCAAGACTTCCCAAACTGATGAAAAACACAAATCCATAGATTCAATTCTGAATCCCAAGGTGGGATATATAAGAAATCTACACCTAGGTACACCAGATAAACAAATTTAAAATGATCTTTAAAATAATAAGATAAAGCAGATTTCTTTAAAAGGACTGATTACCACAGCTGACCTCTTCATCATCAACAAAGGAAGCTAGAAGGTAGTGCAATAATACCTTCAATGTAATAAGAAAAAAATTAACTCCTCTATGGTTTTCCAGAGTGGTTGAATCATTCTGCACTGCATGCGGCAGCAGGGAACACGAACTATTTATGGTCCAGTGTAAGCTCCAGTAAGCGTTCTGCCTGCTCTTCCCCAGGCCTTAAGTGGTTCCCTCACATGTGTGTGCTGAACAGTATTTGACTAATGCAAGGGGAACCCTCTGCCTATCTCTGGAGCACTCTCTCCGTGCAATCTTTCCTCTTTGGAACTCTGCCCTGTGAGAGGACCATCGTGGCCAGAGTCACAAGTGCCATCCAATCAGTTTATTTTAAATAAACTTATGGTCCCAGTGAAACTTCTCTCAAGATCATGTTTTAAAATGTAAAATGTGCTTTTTCATATTTCCATGATACAACCTTAATTTTGTTATTTAAAATGTTAAAGGTGAAGGCAGGTTTTATTTTATTTCGTTTCATTTACTTAATTGAAGGGCTAGAAAACTGAAGAATCCTCAATTTTACATGAAACCAAACAGAATCTATGCCAACATGAGCTATGGGTTACAGCCAGTACTATAATTGTGTGGAGGAGGTTTCAATTATGCATTAATTACATAGCAAAGCCTCCAGCTGACTCAAGCTGTAGGGGAGATGTCAGCTGCAATGAGGTGTTAAACAATGAAGGGAGTGTTTTAAACTGAGGAGAAAAATTAGGCATGATCTATCCAAAGAAGGTAGTCTTGTTAAATTGTTTGGCTTCTCTGTAGTAAGGCTAAAGAGAAAGATGCTAAAATTTAGTTTGTGATTTCCATGCACTACTTGCTATCTTTATTATAAAATAATATTTTATATTATCAGATCTATTTAAAGAGATGGGCCAAAATAATTATATTTCATATTCATCCAACTGTAGATTACTTGAGGACCTGCAGACTGTAGATTATCTGAGTAATCCACAACACTGTCGGAATACTAAACTTCACAAAAAAAGCCTAATAAAATATAAAAATATAAAACCTAAAAATTCCTTCTTTCCACATTGTTATTAGGGAAAGGTTCACTGAAAATTTCACTCAAAAGTACTAAAGAAAAAACACTATATGAATACACTTGTATGTGCCAGTTACTTAGGTTTTTATACAGCTATTTAAGTCACAGGCACTCAAAATTCAATTCTGCATTTGGTAAAACCTGGAATCAGCAAGTATTACAACTTATTTTGTTACTCATTTTTAATTAGTCATAAGTTATTTAGAAGCAGCATGATTTTCTTTTTGGAGGTGAGGTTGTTTTGTTTCTTTTTTAAGAATCGTCATCGTTATTTTACTGAGAAAGTTAAGCATCTGGAAATTTTAACACAGGATATAGATTTCCTCTTCACTTCTTCAACTATCTTTTACTGATGTCTAGGTTAAAAAAGTATGGTCCCTCCTCCTCCCTCTAGGAGGTATATACATCTAATTATTTAACGTTCATATTACTTTTTTGGTTCTTTAACCAGAATTTGGAAGTGAGGAGAAGACAACCTGAATTTGTTTTAGAACCTCTTCAAGCTCTTCAGCTGGAGCAAAATAATTCACGTTAAAAATTAATACAATAATACCTTCTTCGTTAAAACTTTAGTCAGAGTTTCTATAATTTTCCCCACAGTATTGATATAAAAGAATATACTGTTTTGAAATTTATATTTGAGACTATCTGTAAAGCCTATAGCACTGAAACTGAATTTTTGCTTTCTCAAAATAAATACTGCATTAGTAACACTAATTCTCAACAATAGTTCCATGTCCTATGAAAAGAACAGTTTAAGAAATTACTTACTTCAGGTCCTGTAGAAGGTCCTTTGCATTAAGCATGGTTATTAAAGAGGTGGTAGCTGCAGGAATTATGATAATGGGTGTTCGAGATCCTATAAGGACAAAATTTTAAAGGAGCAAATATGTTATTCAAAGGAATTATAGTTACTTTCCTAATTATAAGTTAAAAGTTTGTAAATTTGTGATTTTAACTCTTTTGAGCTAAAAAATATTTTAGTCAGCAGTGACACTCAGAATATTTAATGATCAGGATGACTTGAGCACTGACTACTCAGAACAGACACCAAACACAAACATTTGGTATAAATGCACAAGCATGCAATCAGCCCTGATTTTGTAAGCTAGCTTACTCACGTTTACTTTTTTAAAGTAAGTTTAGAGTCACAGGCACAACCTTACCTTTCTTCTGATTTGGGGGAGGTCTGGCTTGAGAAACTGTAAGAAAGAAAAAAATTCAAAATGTTGTTATGAAAATCACATTCTTATTTTCAAACCTACAAAGTAAATAAGGCCTAAAATATCTGTATTTATATATGACTAGTTGTAGAATTTTTAAATGTATTGCAATCTTCTTAAATAATATTAAGTTATTTCTCTGCTTCACAAAACCACTACAGTGCCTTAGCACTTCAACAATCAGTGGTCACAAGGAAAGGGGATACATGGGCATTGGTAGGCACTGAGTATCTACATTCATGGATGCTTGGATCTAGAAAAGGAAGCAAATAAATAACTTCTGAATTAACTGATTATACTGTAATAAATGCAAAAACAGAGTACTACAAGAGCATCTAACTCTGGGGGAAGGGCTGGGAGAGGGAAATGTACTTAACCGCTGTGGAGGAAAAACAAAGACATTACTGGGGGCTAAGACCTAAAATATTTACCTTTTTCTCTCTTTTTAAAATTTTTTGGGTTTTTATTAGTAGAAGAAAACATTATAGGCAATAAGTCATGTAAAGGTCTTTATTCTGGAATTGCCCGTATTATCAATAATTTTGAATACATGTTATAAAAACATGAATATTTGTATCTTTTCATTATTTGTATATACAATGGACTTTATAATACACAAAAATATTTGTTGGCATAATAATGGCAATATCAGCCTAGTTCAAGATTAACATATTTTACAATAAAAAGTGATGTATGTTCAATTTTCAGTATTTATTCATACAATAAATTTTTATTGACTGCCTTCTACATGCCATGTGCTGTGCTACAATTAATTTTTTTAAATCACACACAAAAAAATTCAACAATTTAAAATTCTAATTCAACATTAGTTCTTAGAGATACCACTTTTAAAGGAAAGCACACACATCTTTGGAATATGTTCCATTTTAAAAGCAGTAAAATGCTAAATTTTAACTAATACTTTGTACTCCTTTATATAGCTATTTCATTGTGAGAAAATATTACGTAGTCCACAAGTATGATTCTTCTAGCCACAGAAAGCAGAGAAGGATATATACAAATACAAGTTCACACACATATTTATTATGGTGTTCTCATCTTTCTTCTTCCTGAGAAAAAAATACTAAAACTTTCTTAAATTATTATTATTTTTTTTTTTTTCCTGCGGTACGCGGGCCTCTCACCGCTGCGGCCCCTCCCGTCGCGGAGCACAGGCTCCAGACGGGCAGGCTCAGCAGCCACGGCCCACGGGCCCAGCCGCTCCACGGCATATGGGATCCCTCCAGACCGGGGCACGAACCCATGTCCCCTGCATCAGCAGGCAGCCTCTCAACCACTGCGCCACCAGGGAAGCCCTCTTAAATTATTTTTAGAAATAGTACTCATGGATACATCTGACATGTATACATGGATACAGCTAGATAATGTCATCTGGAATGTAATACAATCTCAATAAATACTTTGAGTTTGCTGGCGGGATACAGGAATGATGGGATGGACAGAGAGATGGATAAACTGTAGACAGGAGCTGCTGAATGACTAAGGAGAACAAAGAAATCTTCAACTGAAGTACCACTGATTTGCTAAGGGAACCCACAATGGACCCTGGAATATAGGAAAAGATTCTCTCAAATCAAGGCTGAGAAGACTTAATGTAGCAAAAACACAAAGTATAAAAGCTCACATGTTAAAAATAAACTTTAGGTGTTTAGTAAAAAAACAAATACAATTAAGGACCAAGACAGGGACATGAAGATGAACATGCTAAGGATAAGCTTGATTTAAAGGATGGGGGAGCAAAGAGCAGAATAATACGAGTCCACAAGGAGAGTGATGGAGAGCAAGAGCCTGTACTCGGATGATCTCGATTCTATCCCCACTGTGCCGCTTCACAGGCAAATTACCCCAGCACGCTAAGATGAATGCCGCTCAGCTTCAGTTGTCCCCAACCATAAATCAGAGATAACAATTTCTACATCTTGATTCTGTTTTAAGAGTCTTAAAAACATCAAGGCAAGTTGTCCAGGTCCTGGGCCCTGGGCATATTTACCATTCACTGAACCTCGTGGCCCCCGCTGACGTAAACTGCTACTGCTGCTTGTGCCTCTACCACTACCACTGCCTTCCGCAAACGCAATGACCAATTGTTTACAAGCTGAGAAGAGGCAACTACTGTTACTATGTTTGATTTCAAATATAATTAATATTCTTTACTTAAATATTTATTCACAGCCTATGTACAAGGCACTCTGCTAGGTTCTTATTTTTATGATGATAAATAAAACAGAAATAATCCCTGCCCTCAAAGACTTTTCAGTAAAATAGGGGAACCAGACCATAACAAATAGGCAAACACACACATATAAACAAATTTGAATACATAATATTAAGGAGCAAAGAGAATATACACTGATATTAAAGTGTCCTTTAGACAAAATGCTTAGAAAAAGCCTCTCAAAGGAAATGGCATTTAAGCTGAGGTTTGAAGGACAAAAAAGAGCCAACTTGCAAAGAACAAGTGAAAGAACAGTCTTGGTAAGAGGTAGGAATGTGGGCAAATGCCAAAGGCAGGAAGAAACTGTCATGCTTATGGAACTGCAAATGTGCAGACAGACCATGGGGACAAAAGGAAGAGTGGCAGGAGATGAGGTTAAAAATACACATAGGAGCCACTTTATGTATGGCTTTCTAGGCAACGTTAAGTTTGTTATTTAAGGGCCACTGGAAAACCCTGTAACTTTTAAGCCAGAAAGTGACATAATTTGATTTTCACATCACACCTTCTGTAAGGGAAAAACAATAAATTTAGATAAGGGATCAAAAGGGGGACAACCATGGGGCTTCCCTGGTGGCACAGTGGTTGAGAGTCCGCTTGCTGATGCAGGGGACACGGGTTTGTGCCCCGGTCCGGAAGGATCCCGCGTGCCGCAGAGCAGCTGGGCCTGTGAGCCATGGCCGCTGAGCCTGCGTGTCCCGAGCCTGTGCTCCGCAACGCGAGAGGCCACAACAGTGAGAGGCCCGCGGACCGCAAAAAAAATAAAAATGAGAGGGACAACCGTGAAAGCAGGAAGCTCAGTTAGGACTATCACCGATATTCTATAGTGGTGCTACCCAAATTATGTGCGGTTAAGCATAAGGTTTTTCTGTAAACTTTCCAAGGTCAACTAAATAAAATACAGTAACAATGAACAGGTAGAAAACTGGCCATGCACCTGGATGTTGTGCCAGTACTGTACCCTCAATTCCTATCTGTATCTTGTTAGGGACCAGAACTAAACAGGTAATGGACTAATAACAATACTTTAAGATGCACTAGTCTACAGAAATGCTGGTGGCTTAGACTTAAGTTGTGGCAGTGGAGATACAGAGAATAGATAAATCTGAAATACAGAAAAGGTAAATTTGACAGAACTCACTGACAGATGAGAGGAATAAGCAAATGTGAAAAATAAAGAGTAACTCCTAAGTCTTGGACTTAAGAAACAGAGTTGATAGCAGTGTCATTTATTCATGAAGAAGCAGAAGAATGTGAAGTAAGACATCTTGGGAAAAATATCAAAGAGCAAAGGTTTTAAGGTTTAATCAGTTTTAAGATGCCTACAGCACATCCAAATGTTAAACAGTTAACAGATGATACCAGAGGTAGGAAGAATTAGGGACAGAAGTTTGAAAATCATCAGCACATAGATTTAAAACTATGCAATGGGGTAATCCAACCAACACCTAGGTTACAAAGTGGATCACTGAACAGGGCTAACTCTCTCTCTCAATCTCACATGAGCAGTAAGCAGATAAACTAGAGTTACAGAGTCATGGGTACTCACCTACCCATTTCAGAAGACCTATGAAACAGAAGTAAAGAATGAAAGATGGAGAAGTGAAGTATGTGATGTACACGCATTAGAAAGAGGCAGCAAGAGCAGGGATATGTGCAAGAGATTCATGTGGCTATAAAAGGAAACAACATTAAGTTCCAGGACTGTAGCTTATCAAAGGCTTGTGTTTCTTAATTCACTGGAAGGCATGTGCCTCTTGTTAGTTATATTCCCTAAATGAATGTTTAGAAGTTGGGAATAATTGTAAACACTTTAAAATATTAAATTGACCCAGGGACTTGCCTGGCACAATTAGTGCTAAATAAATATTTGATGAAAGAATAAATAAGAAAAAATGATCAAAAATGGAACACCATGGGACTTCCCTGGTGGTCCAGTGGTTAAGAATCCGCCTTCCAATACAGGGGGTGCGGGTTCAATCCCTGGTCAGGGAACTAAAATCCCACATGCCTTGCAGCACAGCCAAAAAGAAAAAAAAACAAAGGAACACCATCCTTGAGTTCCTTCACTGAAGGAAAAAAGAATAGGTAGTTCAGTCCCCTATTTCCAAATAATTCAAACTCTACCTAACAAATAACAGTATAGATCTATGCTGTCTCATGTATAACGTTACATTGCCAGAAATGTTTTGTGTGGTTTTCTTTTATTTTTCAATTTAAAAAAGATAATCCAGGTGAACATGCCATATATTGCACAATATGCCTTCAAAATTGGGCATCAGCAAATACATTTAACAATCTGCAAAACAAAAATTCACTGATCAAGACAAAGATGACAAACTGCTAACACCCACTCAAGTCAGGTCTTACTGACAAATGAGCATTAAAAACTTATAAAATAATAAATCACTGCTTTTGGAATGGTGGGTAGGGATTGTGGACCTATGGGAATCAATCAGTGAGTAAAAGAAGAGGAGACCTCACATGGATGGGCGTCAGAGTATTTGTTATGAGACATTAGATAAGATTAATTTCAACCATTTTAATCACCATGGCAGAACAATCGAAAAAGAAAGATGGAATATTAGGAGCTGAAAAGACCCACAGCTCCTTACCTCACATGTGACCTTCCCCAGGACCACATAACTAACTAGCTGGTAGAACCCACCTCCCTTTGCTTTATTACATGGCACATTTGAACAAACGGGTTTACTCAGGTATTAGTGCCACCCCTACCCCTTTCCTTTGTCTGCCTAATGATTTTGAGAAAATGTGAAATGGAGACAGTTATTTATCACACAGCACAAAACAGAGTTAGAATCCTCAGGTGGTGATTTCTTCCTTTTTATACCATTTCTGAATTTCTCATGTGATCTTCTTTAGACTGACCAACTACAGCCTGCCATCCCCCCCTTCCAAGGGAAAACAAATAATTCTGTATCTATCATTCAACTGCCTTCACAATATTCCTCTACTTTGCAGGCTATATTCCTTGGGTCCAACTCAGTCTGCCCATTCTTATTTCCTTGAATTTTTTCTTCATTCCTGAAAAGAGCTCCTTTAGCTTCTCCTAGTTTCTGGCACTGAGTACATGGAAGGCATTCAAATAATATTTATTAAATTTAATTGCTCTTCCTTATATTCTCATTAACAGCTTTTGGTATGGTCTTCTCTACTGAAAAATAGTGCCATGGTCCTGTCATCTGAAAGAAATTACATCCAATGTGCTCCAAATTTAACAAAGATTTCAAACAAACCCGTCATTTAAAAAAAAAGTAAATACTAGTCCTGTCAAGACCCAGGTTTATGGATCCAAGACACAGTGAAAGAGCCTACAAAACCATCCCAATATAAACCTCTTAACATCATGCTTTTAAAGTGCTTCCAGAAATTTGAATACCTGTAATCTACATAATTTTAGAATTAGCCTATGTGCGAATGTACTATGAATAAAAAGATATACAAATCTGCACTACTGACACTAACAAACTGAAAAGGAAGATCACCCAGTCAAATTCCTGACTGTGCCTTTCAATTCTTTTCATTTTCTTCATAGCCACTTTTAACAGCACTGATACTATGCTAAATGTAAAAATAAAACAAATGAACACTAAAATCAAACCCAAAACACCTAAAATGAATATAGCGTTCATATCTACATGCATTTATAAAGGTCAATCTTTTTAGGTACTAGGAAGAGGAAAAGAAAATACTGCTAACATACTGGGTTGCCAAAAAGTTCGTTCAGTTTCTTCCATAAGATGTTACAAAAACCCGAACAAACTTTTTGGCCAACCCAGTAACTTCAATACTACCCTTGCTTATTAACATACATATTTTAAAAAATGATTATGGAACCTAATATGCTCAATAACACAGATATCTGAAAATCTAAACATCAAAGCTGCTTATCAGTCTATTAAAATTATGGTTCTATGCTTCTGTAGGAAAAAACAAAAATCACATCCACCATACTATCATGGAATTCAAACAAGGAATTTGATGGGGGAATGGGTACATAATAAATAGCTTTTCAAAACATGTTTTTAAAATCTTAAAAACCTTTTCTTGAAAATTTTCTTTAACTCTTCAACTATACCTATTTACTCAAGTAAATGTTCTTATACTAGTTTTGAAGTATTTTACATAAAATTTCAATTCCTTCAAAGCATTATACATTATCAAAATTTTTCACTGTCATGATTATAGAAAAAACCAAAAAGTTTTATATTTTTACCTGGTCTTGGTACCGGCTGTGCTGCAGGAGTCTGCGTCTTACGGGCCGAGGCACCCTCCTTTAAAAGAATAAAAATGGGTATGTTAAAGTTCCTTTGCATGATAAACACTTTCATTTAATTACTGCAAAGAAATTCCATATCTCTCTCAGTCACTCCACTAAAAAAAAAAAGGAAAAACCTCCCCTTATCTTTTATGCTATTGGTTGTGAAGCAGTAAGAGAAATCTTTAGCGGGAATATATTTAAATTGTTACCATTCAGTAGTTATTGTAAGTAGGCAGTATTTTTCAAATACTCAATGATTTGCTTAATTGCTGGCAATTATAATATTCTCAGAAATGTCATTACCAGTTTAAAAATCAAGTCAATCTTTTTTTCCCTTAAAGAGTCTCAAAATGAATAAATGATACATAATCTCACATGTGAAAGATGAAAGTGTTACCTTGAGTTCATTTAAAAAAATGCAAATATTTCAAATTAAATGCGTTTTAAAATATTCAGGGGAAATAATCCATTTATAAAGATGAGATTTGTTACATTTAAGAGTAGTTGAAAATATCTTAAAAACTGAATAACAAATCTCAACTAATTACTAAGCATGTAATATATACAAGGAAATATGCTATGTATTGAAGTACATCAATTATATACTCAAGAATAAATGCCTCTGAAATGCTTAAGATACTTCAAAAGTTATCTATATATTTAGTGCAATAGTTTCAATCATATTCACACTAAATTCTTCATTAAACCATTTTTCTTTATAGAAAGCTACAAGTGTAAATTTCAAAAACAACTAGTAACTCATGGAGATTTTATTCTAGTTGTATTCAAGTGAAGGAAATTTGATAAATATCATGGAAGTTACATAAATCCATAATAATAAAAATCACTACTACAACCACAGAAACATTTCTAAAGAAGTCCTGCTAAACAATGTTAATTTTAATCATATTACATTTTCTTCAAAAATTTGGAATGGTAAAATCATTTGGAATGATAAGCTATCCCAAAGCATCTTTTTTTTTTTAATGATTATAAAAATTAGTACCAACACAGAGAATGTATTTCACTTGGAATTCGGTGGGATTCCCGGCATTCAGTTAAAAAGCCAAAGAAACCATTCTTTACTGCAAAAAATAATAGCAGCAGAGGCAACTAGCAAAAACTTTTTGGGGAAAAAAGGTACCCGAAGACAGCAGAACATCCTTTTCCAATATTTTCACTGTTATGTATTTAGTTATACATTGTGTGGTTGAAACTGAGTCACTCTGGATGCCGGTTTCATGGATGTGTTAAGTTTGTGAAAATTTGTCAAGCTTACTAATGATATGGTCATTACACTACAAGTAAATTATATTCAAGTAAAATTTTAAATGTAAAGAAAGTGAGTTATTATTAAGGTGGAGAGCATATTAAACATTTAACTTCATTTAACATGCTGAAATTTCTGATTTATATTTTTCTCTAAGTTCATGTTAGGGGACACAACGGCTTTTACTCCTCTTTGTAAATCTAGTACCTAGAACACTCAACAAATGTGTGTCATATTGAACTGAGTCTAGACTTTTAAAAATCAGAAGCCAAGGGATAATCATTAAATAGAAATTAACTAGACATTATATAATAAAATAACAAGATTAAGCTTTAACCATATTACTTTTAAATCCTTATATGTAAATACAGACTCACTGGGTATGGTTTAAGTACACAGAGAAGGAAGAAAAATAAAGGAAATGAGACAGGAAAAACAATGAGCACACACATATGGAGACCTCTTTCTGTCTGCATTTGACTATAAGGCTGGTTGAATCCAAATCAAAGCCCTCTTCACCTGAATAGAGTAGACTTAGATCAAAATCACTAGAATACAGCACTAGAATGGAAAAGAAAAGTCTTTTCCATTACAAATTATTACCCTTAAGTATTTCTGTCTTCAAAACTAGACCCCTTTAAATATCAATAATGGGCATTTTATGTTTACCAAGTAAGCAATCTTTGCTTGATGACCCCTTCCCGTTCCAAATCATTCCTTTTGGCAATAATCCCCTGGTTCCTGGTCACTGGGCAAGACATATGTCCTGGGCTAGGTCTACTGAGAGTTCTTCTTTGATATGTGTTTTATAAATTGGAGCTCGCCAGTCACAAGGCTATAAGGAGGTTAAGTCTAAAATTACAGATAACCGTGTCTTTTGACCCATGGAGAAAACCCATCTGCAGAAGGACATAATGAAGTTACTGTTAGGGAAAACACTGACTGAAACCACCCACCCTGGCCAGGCAAGGACAGTAACAATCTACACGAGTTATTTTATGACAGAAGATCCTGTAAGGAACACGGAACTAACAAGACACCACCAACCGGAAGAATATGGGAAAGGTCAAAAGGACAGAGATGCCAGTCCACATGTCCTACCAACCTCCCAGAATCCTCCTCACTGGAATCCATCTTGGCTGAGCGGTTCCACGTGCCACGAGAAAGGACCCTGTGTCAGAATGATTGGCCAGAGACAACCTGGAAACTAATCCCATCACCATAAAGCCTGAAACTGCAAGCCACGTGGGAGAGCAGTCCTCCTGGGTCACCTTACCCTCCTGCTCTCCGCCAGGACGCCCCTTCCCAATAAAGTCTCTTGCTTTGTCAGCACGCGTGTCTCCTCAGACAATTCATTTCCAAGTGTTAGACAAGAGCCCACTCTCGGGCCCTGGAAGGGGTCCCCCTTCTTGCAACATTACCAGCATACAAGAAAACACATGGAATACAATATCCCTCATAATATCTGGCCTGTAAGACCTATTCTCCTGCTAACTCTTCTTGATTCTAAGAGCCATTAAAATCCCTCATCTCATTCTATGCACCCCACACAAACAATTTTTGTCTTAACTAGTTGAGCAGAATCTGTTAATTGCAACCAGAAGAGTGTTATCTAATTTTGTTTTCTCAGATTCACTGAAAATTCTGAGTTGCCAGAAGTCACTATGGTATAACTTCGCTTAATTCTGAAGTAAACACACACAAATAAGCTCAAACGCACACAATCATACACAGCTATGACACTTCAGTAGGCTGTGGGCTCCTGGAATGAAAACCGGGAGACCTTCACTAATCACGTCGTTAGTTCATGGCCATTTCTAGGACGCCCTAGCCAATACTAAGAGCTAAAAGCTCATTCTACTCTGACCTGCATTATTTTGAAATAAATTTGTATAAGTCATTGCATAAAGGACCTCAGAAACCATATAGTCCAATCCCAGCACCCTTTACTCTAAAGATGAAGAGACAGAGGTGAAATAGTTTTTCAAAGGCTACATAGTGGTATATCTGGCATATATTAAGAAACAGAAATAATAATTGGCAGTATCATGGAGTAAACCGACAGTTCTATATTTTTAAAGATATCTGGATTGGGGGGAAAATACTACTCAGCTGGGAAAAGAAAAGTAACAGCACAAAAACAACTAAAAGAGCTGACAAGTTGTGCCAACTGGAGAGGAAAACCTGCTTTCTCTTAAAAAGTCAGAATCATTACAATTTCACTAAGACTTGATGCATTCTGGAAAAGAAGTAACTGATAAAAAGGGATGGGGGAAATAGTGATAGAATCATATTTGCAAAATGTAACAAGACAAAAACAAAGTAAACTGTTTACAGTCCTTCCTTGCCTTCTTTTAGCAAATGAGATAACCTAAAATCTTCTGGTATTGGGAGACAGAACAGTGGTATTTGCTGTTTAAACAAGTAGAAAATAAAACCATAATATAAAATATCATAAGAAAGAATATTTGTTACAAGTATCAGTATGCAAAATATACTATATTTAATTTTGAAAATTGCTATTTATATGAAACTTAATGAAATACTGAAATTGCTTAATGAGGAAAACATACAGAATATATATGCAGATTCTAGGAGTTTATAATCTACCTCTTTGACTACTGTACTTATGAGAGGAAAAGTAATATGTTTTAAAAAGTAAACAAATACTAATTTACAGTTGCATGTTTTTTCTTTTTAAAAAGTAACTCATTCCCATGAAATCTGGATTTGATATTCAGAATTCTCAAGTATCAGGATTTTTTTCTTTCAGCAACTGAATTTTTAAGTTCACTGAGTGAGTCTTCAAGTATTTTGGAAAAACTATGTACAAAAAGGAAACTGCAACTCTGAGCAAATCACAATGAGGCTGAAAAGCACTAAAGGTTTCAGGAACAAAACACTTCAACACAAATTTTAAGTAGACTTGTCATAACCTGGGGGTATATGTATACAATGTTTGCCAATACAGAAAATAGCTGACACATTTCTAAAATATAGTATAGTATATCTATACAGGCATATCTCAGAGATACTGCAGGTTTGGTTCCATACTACTGCAGTAAACTAATATCACAATAAAGTGAGTCACAAAATTTTTTGGTTTCCCAGTGCATATAAAAGTTATGTTGACACTATACTGTAGTCTATTAAGTGTGCAATAGCATTATGACTTTAAAAAATGTACATGCCTTAATTAAAAAAAACTTTATTGTTTAAAAATGCTAGCCATCCTCTGACAAGGAGGGTTGCCACACCTTCAATTTATTTAAAAAAAAAAAAAGCAAAGCACGTAGTATAATAAAACGAGGTATGCCTGTTAAATATATAGATTTGATACCTCTATCAAATTTCTCATTATGCTATATAACTACTTGTCTACTTCTTACAACCAGACCATCAATTACTTGAGGTCAGGGACTGTCCATCACATGTCCAATGCCTGTTATAGAGAGCCTGATGCATGGTATATATGCTTAATAAATATACATTAAGTAATTAATTAAAACAAATCCATACCTTAGCATTACTGATTCACTAGTGTTATACTGGTTAAACTGCTTTAATCTGTTAAATGAAGATGGTAAAAATATCACAGAAGATTACTGAAACAAAATTTATTTATTCATTCCACATACTTTCACCGAGAGCATCAAGTACCAAACAAGAAACTGGGAATGCAGCAGTATAAACAGAAGCCACGTGGTCCCTGCCCTTATGAGATTGGCAATCTAACGGAGGAAGCCAGTGACTGAATAAATGAAGAGAAGTTGAAAAATTAGAAATATAATTACATATGTATTTAATTATTCATAATGTGCATATATGTGTATTTGTCTGTAAGTGTGTATGTGTGTATTTGTCTGTAAGTGTGTATGTATGTCTGCGTGTCCAGCTCACTGCCCAAAATAAAGAGAGACTAATAACTGTTAAACCATCTTCTTTCCATAAAGAGACATTCTCTATACAAAGATAAGAAAAGAACTAGCAAACCAAATTCAGCAGCATACTGAAAAGATTATACGCCATGACCAAATGGGATTTATTCCTGGAATACAAGGATGGCTCAACATATGGAACTTAATCAGTGTAATAAATCACACCAACAGAACGAAGGGAAAATAAGCTCATGATAAAACTTCATGATCATCTCAATTAATGCAGAAAAAGCATTTGACAAAAGTCAACATTCTTCCATGATTTAAAAATTAAAACCCCTCAACAAACCAGGAACAGAAGGAAACTTCCTCAACATCATAAAGGCTATATATATATGTGTGTATATATATGAAAAATCCACGGTTAACACCATACACAATGATGAAAGACTGAAACCTTTTCCCCTAAGATCAGGAACAAGATGTCCACTTTCCCCACTTCTACTCAACATAGTACCTGAAGTTCTAGCCAGAGCCATTAGTCAAAAAAAGAAATAAAAGACATCCAAAATCTGAAAGGAATTGATAAAAGTATCTCTTTGCAGATGACAAGATGTATATGTAGAAACCTAAAGATTCCCGGGGTGGGGAGGTTGTGCAGGGAACAGATGCCCTACCACAATTAATCAACTATTTCAGCAAAACTGCAGGGCGCAAAATCAACACACAAAAACCCACTGCGCTTCTATACGCTACCAACGAGCAATCTAAAAAAGAAACGAAGGAAACAACCCCATTTGTAATGGCTTTTAAAAAATCAAATACTCCAGAATAAATTTAACCAAGAAGCAAAAAAACTTGTACACTGCAAATTACAAAGTGTTGCTGAAAGAAATTAAAGCCATAAATAAATGGAAAGACATCTATGTTCATGGACTGCTAGAATTAACTATATTAAGATTTCAATACTACCCAATGCAATCTACAGATTTAACACAATCCCCGTCAAAATCCCAAAGGTGTTTTTGCAGAAAGAAAAACTCATCCTAGAATTTATACAGAATCTCAAGGAACCCCAAGGAGGCAAACTAATTTTGAAAAAGAAAAAAGTTGGAGGACTAAAACTTCCAGATTTCAAACCTTACTACAGAGGTACAGTAATCAAAACACTGTAGTAGGGCATAAAGACAGACCTATACACCAATGGAATAAGACAGCCCAGAAATAAACTTTCACATACATGAAAAGTGCTAAGTCCATGCAATGGGGAAAGGACAGTCTTTTCAACAAATGATGCTGGGAAAACTGGATATGCACATGCAAAAGAATGAAGTTGGACCATTATCTTACATCATATACAAAAATTAACTCAAAATGGATCAGAAGCCTAAATTTAAGAGCTGAAACTTTAAGACTTATAGAAAAAATCAAAGAGTAAAAGCCTCATGACATTAGATTTGACATCAGTTTCACGGATATGATACCAAAAAGTACAGGAAACAAAAGAAAAAGATAAACTGGACTTCATCAAAATTAAAAGCTTTTATGCATCAAAGGACACTATCAACAGAGTGAGAAGTCAACCCAAAGAATGGGAGGAAATACTTGCAAATCATTTATTTGATAAGGAATTAATATCCCAGACATTTGGTTATAATATTATTCTGGATGTGTCTGTGAAGATGTTTCTAGATAAGATTAACATTTCAGTCAGCAGACTGAGTAAAGGAGATTGCCCTCCCCAAAGGAGATGGGACTCATCCAATCCACTGAAGGGCTGAACAGAACAAAAAGGCAAAATAAAAGAGAATTCACTCTGCCTGGCAGTGGTCAAGCTGGGACATGGGTATTCTCCTGCCTCAGCCTCAGACGGGAGCTTACACCAGCGGCCCTCCTGGCTCTCAGTCCTTCAGGCTCAGACTGAAGCTATACCATCCCATCAGCTTCCCTGGGTCACCAGCCTGATAACTGTAAATTCTGGGACTTTTTAGTCTCCCTAAGCACATGTGCCAATTCCTTATGATCGATCTATCTATCCTATTGATTGTTCCTCTGGAGAACCCAAACTAATACAGCAATAAAAATTTGGATCAAAAGAGAGGAAACGAGAGTGAGACAGAACACAAACTCTTTAAAGAGGTATTCTTTCATACTGGGAAAATGTCAGGTTTTTAAAAATTGTTTATCTGTAGATTAAAAAATTACATCCACATGAATGTAGATGAAATGTTAATCACAGCACTGCAATTAGAAACAAACCAAAGCATGTGTACTGATCTCCTTTAACACCAAAGTCTATAATGATCACATACTTTCTGGTACAAATGAACAATTCTTTCTCACTGAGTTTTAATAAAAGCATTATCATTCTCACTTAAAACTGGCAGAATTGTTTTTATAGTGGCAGAGGGATACGGGTAAGGTAGAAGGTCCACAGGCTCATTTGTGTAGCTTATGGATCCATGGACTAAAAACAAATACACTGATGTTAACTAGAGACAGAATAAATCAGTGCAAAAAAAAAAAAAAAAAAGCTTGATTTACAAGTCTTGAGCTCTAGGTTCTAGCTTTGGCCCTGCCACATTAAGAGTAGACCTTTGAGAAAAATCACAACCTCTCAGGGTCTTAGTTACCTTGCCTGTAAAATGAGGAAACTAGATTTTTAGATGACCTCAAAGGTCCAATTCTGCTCTGAAATTCCATTATTCTAATGTAAGTAATACCTTTTCAATAGGAACAATGCCATTACAGTACAACCCGAAGGGTCCAATTAACTGATTAAGTTTGAAGACATAATTCAATGTTTCTTCAAATGCATACAGCTCATAATTTTGCTCTATAGCTTATAAATTTGCTCTTCTTTTGTTTCGTGTGAATAAATAATATTCTCCTGACCAGCTCCCTCTATCGAAGGTTACATGTTTGGAATTATATTAATTTCATTGTTTTGGGAACCAAAGATTATAGCTACTGGCAATACAGGTAGAAAGGGAAATAACAATATTGTAAGCTTTAAAAGAAAATATTCAATGTTTTACCATTTAATGATTCAAGAAACTGACTGAGGAAGCTAAAATAAAACAGAGACCTGTACATACTTAACTATCTGAAATCACACATACTGAGACAGGCAACTGAAATGTCGTGAAACATTATAAATTCCAGAGATGTTAATAAATACAAATTCTGTGAAAAGTTACAGAGGAAATACAGATAAAACTCAAAGTCTACTATGAGGATATTTATGAAAAAGAAACATACTCAATATGTTAATTAATAATCAGGGAGACACTAAAAAAATGGAGGGTACAAACAGAAATATATAAATTTTCATTTTTAAAATTTTAGTTCACTAAAACTCAGGAACTGTATTATCTGTGAGCCCTCTTTTTATTTATTAAAAGGGGATAAAATATTAGAAATACATAAAAATTAAACAGATAAAAATGTAACATAAAACCAACTACAGGGCTTCCCTGGTGGCACAGTGGTTAAGAATCCGCCTGCCAATGCAGGGGGACACAGTTCGTGCCCTGGTCCGGGAAGATCCGACATGCCTCGGAGCAACTAAACCCATGTACCACAACTACTGAGCCTGCGCTCTAGAGCCCCGCGAGCCACAACTACTGAGCCCATATGCCACAACTACTGAAGCCCGCGCGCATAGAGCCTGTGCTCCACAAGAGAAGCCACCGCAATAAGAAGCCCGTGCACCGCAACGAAGAATAACCTCTGCTCGCCACAACTAGAGGGAGCCCACGCGCAGCAACAAAGACCCCATGCAGCCAAAAATAAATAAAATAAGATAAATTTATTTTTTTTAAAAAAACCAACTCCAAAAAAAAAAAAAACCAACTCCAATTGGGAATATCAAAAGTATCAAAGCAGTGAAACTGAGTGAGACCACAGTGAATTGTACAAGACAAACTCTACCTGAAGGGAAAAACTGTAAATAACTATATAACATTTACTTCTAGTTATCTGTGCCATCTTTATAATGATTTGTGTACCCATCAAGTCTAGAAATCTCTTGAAAAAAAGGAAGCTAATGATGCAGTATCTCATATGCTCCTGTAATTTGTGTATATGCTTAATGTATTTGCTGAAAGTAAGTGAATCCGTTGGGCATCCTCTAAGAAATTAGGGAGGGGAAGAAATCAAACCCTAAAGTCAACCCTTACCCCTTCCTAATCCTATAACCTTTGCCTGTCTCTTTTGCAAAGTTTTGAAAACTTTGCAAAGTTTCTTTATACTAAAGTCCCTATTGCCAACCAGACCATAAACAATCATTCTGAAGACAGCTACGTTACGTACATGAATTTAGAATCAAGTATACTCAATGTTCCCAGGTCATCTCAAAGAGGCCCTTTGGGGAAAACATTCTATTTAGTTACTTCTGTCTTTTGCATTCGTTCCTTATCTACTAAAGCTATTAAATAAGAAGCATTTTTCAATATTAATAATTTATATTTGAGTAACTATGCTTCTTTGTGAAGTTTTAGTGCACTTGTAAGTTCTAACATATTATATCTACCTGAATTTACAAACGGTCACACTTTGTAATGAATTAATAGTGTTAATATTTTTAAATACTCATGTGCTGGGGAGCAGGGAGTCAGGAGTAAGATGCCTGAAACAATTTAAAGGTGCAGACCTAGTAGGCTTCACAACTCTATGTAAGAAATATTTTACACTGACCCCTCTAACAATTTAAAATTAAATGCACAGGTAACATTAACCTATGTATGTAAAATTTTTAATGGAAACCAATATCCTAGCAATATACTCTGTATTACAATTATGCTTTAGATTCATTTAAAGAACACACACACACACACACACACACACACACACACACACACACTCTCTCTCTCTCTCTCTCTCTCTCTCTCTCCCCCTCTCTCTCTCTCTCTCTCTCTCTCTCTCTGAGACACTCAGAAGGCCTTGCTGTTTTCAAAGATTGTCTCCCACACTATAGACTACCTTCCCTGGCCACACTCACTAAATGCCCTTCAATTATTTTGTCAGCCAAACACACCTTCCCTCGTAAACTTCTAGAACACCTCCTAGAAAAGTAGTATCAAGCCCAGTACTGCCTTCATTGATAACCCCAGCTCTAACCTCTAAGACTATTCCATGTGTGTCAAACAACAACTGAAAGATTCTAGTTGATTCGTGCTAAAAAGAAACAGCTATGCTACTGAGAAACCAAAGAACAGGGGCTTCCCTGGTGGCACAGTGGTTGAGAGTCTGCCTGCTGATGCAGGGGACACGGGTTCGTGCCCCGGTCTGGGAGGATCCCACATGCCGCAGAGCGGCTGGGCCCGTGGGCCATGGCCCCTGGGCCTCCGCGTCCAGAGCCTGTGCTCCGCAGCGGAAGGGGCCTGCGTACCGTAAAAAAACAAAAAAAACCCAAAGAATATACAAGCAAAAAGGCATACCTCGTTTTATTGCACTTTGCAGATACATTTTTTTACAAATTGAAGGTTTATGGCAACCCCATGTTGTCAGATCATGGTTTTAGCATTTTTAAATTAAGATATGTACATTATTTTTTTTAGACATAATGCTATTATTGCACAAAGTATACTGTAAACATAACTTTTCTATGCACTGGGAAACAAAATGCATGTGACTCACTTTATTGCGATTTCACTTATTACAGTGGTCTGGAATTGAACCCCAAATATCTCTGAAGTGTGCCTTTACTATTTTTTTTAAATTAATTTATTGGCTGCGTTGGGTCTTCATTGCTGCACGCAGGCTTCCTCTAGTTGCGGCGAGCAGGGGCTGCTCTTCGTTGCAGTGCACGGGCTTCTCATCACGGTGGCTTCTCTTGTTGCGGAGCACGGGCCCTAGGCGCATGGGCTTCAGTAGTTGTGGCACGTGGGCTCAGTAGTTGTGGCTCGCGGGCTCTAGAGCGCAGGCTCAGTAGCTGTGGCGCACGGGCTTAGTTGCTCCACAGCATGTGGGATCTTCCCAGACCAGGGCTTGAAACCAAGTCCCCTGCATTGGCAGGCGGATTCTTAACCACTGAACCACAGCGAAGTCCCTGCCTTTACTATTAAAGTACTTGCCAAATTACTGCTGATTTTAGATGCTTACATTTTCCCTTAGGATCATTAACAGTTTGTATGAATTAAACCAGATAAAGGTGTCTACAGTTAGTTTTGAAAGAGACTTTAAATTTAGCTCTGCTTTCAAGTCTAAAGGAATTCTTAAACAATATGAGAAACTGCAGCACAAGCTTGTGAAAACTGAAGGAAAGAGTAAGGCAGGCAAACACTGACACTTGTGGTCATTCTGAGATTGCTAATTTGCAATCAGCTAATTCCTGCTTTGAGTTCAAAGAAAAGCAAAACTGGTTCATAAATCTTATATTAACTTCAAAGGAAAATGCCACATTCTTAATAAACACAATAATTTTTTTTTCAAAAATGGAAAACTACTAATATTAAATAGCCAAAAATATGCTATTTGTCCAAATCCTGTATGCAATGAAAAAGATGTCATCTGATTTTGAGTCAAAACAGTCAAGAGATATAAACTCCAAGCAAACACTGCTACGCAAAATTGCTGATTGATCTCAATAAAATTAAAATTGGTATCTAAATAACTGTGTCAAATGGAATTTTTCAGAGTAGTACGTTGGAAATTACACCTAATCCAAAACATTAAGATTTTTCTCCAGCACTGGAAAAAGATAGCTAGTTCTTCAGGTGAAATAAATGGCTTGCATTTAGGGGCTAAAGAGTCAGACTAAAGCACAAACAGGAATGGAGACTAATGTAGGGAAAACCAGATTCATGTTCCCCTCCTCACATTACTCAAGGCTATTAGCTCATTCTCAGTGAACAGAAATCACCCACCATGGTTGAAGTGTTCTCCCCACAACCCTTTCTCCCTTGTTCTTTTTACCAAGGACATTTAGTTGAATTTATATAGATACATGAATAGTATAATACTTGTCTTTCCTATTACATATTGAACAAATCTGTACCTGATTGATCATGTAATAATCACTCAGATACTATTAACAACATGAATAAAAAAGTAATAATTATTTCTGTACCCAGTAGAAACTAAGAGTTAGGAGGCATAGCAAATCCTGCCTTTAAATTCTGGCTCCTTAGGGGATATTCTAGACATGCCCAGGAAAATCCTAAAATGAGCCTGGACAATGCTGGCCATAATGCATATATAATAGTAATATCCATCTATTTTCCCACCAGGGATGTGTTCTAAAATTAAAAAACAGACCTATGCAAGTAAAAATTACAAGACATCTATAACTATAAAACTTAACAAAATAGCTGCCAGTTTGCTGAGTCTGACAAAGAAATCTGTCACATTTACTGAGAAAGTTTAACCATAGAAATCAGATGTTAAAAGAAATCAGACTAAAGGAAGAACTTCTACAAGCTTGCCTGTCATATGATTTTTACCATTTCTCTTGGCTGGAAACATGCAGGTTGCTAGAAAAAGTCACTAAAGGAACTTTTATCTCACGTCTGCTGTTTTTCTGTAAAGTTCCTAACCAGCTTAACTTAAACATAAGAAACAGGATGCAGTTGTACCTAGAAGTTTAAAGTAAATTCTGATTCAGTACACAGGTACCCTTTCATTAGCTTTCAGGAGTCTCCTTTGCTGTGTAAACACTTTCCCATCACAAGCACAGTTGAGACAATAGTCCACTGGGAATTCAGGGGCCTAATACTGCACCTAATACTGCAGGGAACCACTAACCAGCAGGTTACCTATAGAGTTCTCTTAATAATCAAGATCCATAAGAAATCCAGTGGGCATCAAAAAAGAGTCCAATCAAAAGAACAGCCACAAATAATTGCTTTATCCTTCCTGGAGAAAGGGCAGGGAATGTAACTAAAACATCTTTGTATCTCTAACATTTAATAAGCTGTGCCTAATTGCAAATGTTGGCACACAGTAGTTGATCAGATATGTATTTGCTGATCAAGTGATTAAAGCAAAAATACAAACATCCATTTATACTGCTATGAATGATCTCTGGGTATGCTGTGCTAGTAACAGGAAAGAAGTCCCACAATTTCTCCAGCAGTGCCATGCAGCATAATAGTTAAGAAGAGAGGATAAGGACTTATTAATCTTGCTTTAATTCCCAGCTGGACTCTTTCTCATCACTAATCATCTGATATTTGGGCTTATTAGTTTACAACTCTAAACACTGGTTCTTCATCTTTAAAATGGGTATTACAATAATAAACAATTATGAGAAAAAAAGTCATTTATATAACAGCTCAAGTAGGCTTAGCACACAACATGAATTTAGTCACTGCTGCTAGTTGCATAGTCAAATCCTACGTCAGGAATTATTGATAAATAATGATCTACTACAAGCCACTTATACTTTTATAAAATAAGTTATTTTAAGTAGGCACTTAAGCATTACTCTGCCACCTAAGTCTAATTTTTTTTTTAAAAAAAAAAGAGTAGTTTTTTTTTTTTTTTAAAGAGTAGTGTGGGCTTCCCCGGTGGCGTAGCAGTTAAGGATCTGCCTGCCAGTGCAGGGGACAAGGGTTCGAACCCTGGTCCAGGAAAATCCCACATTCTGTGGAGCAACTAAGCCCGTGCGCCACAACTACTGAGCCTGTGCTCTAGAGTCCGTGAGCCACAACTACTGAGTCCGTGCACCACAACTACTGAGCCCGCACACCACAACTACTGAGCCCACGCACCACAACTACTGAAGTCCACATGCTTAGAGCCCGTGCTCCACAACAAGAGAAGCCACCACAATGAGAAGCCTGCGCACCGCAACGAAGAGTAGCCCCCGCTCACCACAACTAGAGAAAGTCTGTGTGCAGCAACGAAGGACCAATGCAGCCAAAAAACAATAAATTAATTTTTTTAAAAAGAGAGTAGTGAGCATGTAATATGGGTGGACTTAGGGACTACATGCCAAGAAACCTGGGTTTTAGTTCTCTCCTTCACACTTAACCAGAAAGAGTCAAAGCTCTAGGCCTTACATTTCCCATTTATAAAACTCTTACTGTTCCTTCTAACATTTCTAGGAAAATCACATATACTCCTTCAAAAAAGTCTTAGGATTCCTAAAACTACAAAACACATTTCATCAGCTATACTAAAAAACATAATGAGGACAAAAAAATTTTTAATATTAGAGAAAATGTAAATCTATATTTGAAATAACACACATTACTGGGGAAGATAGGTGGGATGAAAAATATACGACTACAAATATACAGTGTAAGTTTCAAAATGGTAAATTTCTATGAGTTAAGGTCCCTAAAGTCTCAGAGGAAAAACTGATAATTCAGGTTATTTAAAAAAAAAAAAAAGGACAATGCCCCAGTACTTGCAGAAAAAAAAGCAGCAAGGTGCCCAACAGACTAATCATACAAAATATTTAAGAGTGAATATCTAGTGTTTACTGAAAAATTTGCTTGATGGCAAGTTACTAAACCATCCTGAAATATTAGGACAAATAAACATGATTAGTAAAACCTCATTACCCACCAAGAAGATCCTGTACAAGTGTGCTTTATCCATTACATCATTTTGAATTCCGCCATACATGTAATTTTAAAGAAAAAGAAAAAGAAAAAATAAATGCTGACATTAAAAAGTGATTAAAAATAAAGTTTTGCTGCCTTCAAGAACACTAGAAACTGCACAAGAGTGAAAAAGAAGTGGGCTATCACAACACGTGTCAGTAAAGCAATCCACAGCAGCTGATTTACATAAATCCTAGAAAATGGTGGGGGGAGGGAGGGGGGAAGATGTCTACTTTACTGATTAAAAATGGTCTACGAGCCGCAACTAGATATTAGTAAAACGAAAATCAGAACTATTTGAGAAAAAGAACTTCAAGGGAAGGAGTGCACTGAAGGGGTTAAATTACACTAAGTTACATATCAAAGCTTATATTGCTTATGCCCTATAAAATCACGTAACATGAAAACCAACATCTAACACTGAAAACATTTAGAAAGCCCGTGCTTGAGCATAAATTAAAAAAAAAAAAAGGAAATAAGCTGGAAAAAGATAAAATTATAACCATTCATTTCATAATCATCCCATTTTTGTATTATTCACTCATCACTACACTTACACTGAATATATATAATTTAGCACATGGAAGCAAATCTCTAAGCTTCTCCCTACCTTAGGTTTTTAGTCAAAATGAATGCAAACAATCACGTGGGATTCAGCCAAGCAGTGACGTTAAATTCTGCTCTGTCAGAGAGAGCATCTGTCAAGCCCACATTTAAACTGCTGCCTGCCTGTGCAGCAGCTGAGGAACCCTGGATTTCATATTACAGACTAAAACCCTGGTAAAACTGCTCAAAATCCTTCCTGCAGCTGCCAGGCAACAACGAAAGAGAGTTAAATCCTGTTCTTTTCCAATACAATCGAAGCACTCCATTCTAGCTCTGGCTGCTTTTGATTGCAGCTCAGTGTTCTTACTAGAAATATGGATACTGAGAAGAGAATACAGCACTGCATTGTCCGGCCAGGAAAACAGCAGATGTAAAAAGCTTCAATGCATCAACTGTCAGCAAGAGTCGACAGTGCTCCAAACAGAACGAACAACCACAGCTCTTTTGTTTAAAGAAAGAGAAAGAAAATGAAAGAAAGGAAAAACCGCAGAAGACTAGGACCCATATGAACAAGAAGGGGAACTCGAAGACAAGCAGACAGATGGACACTCTGGACACTGTGAAAAGCAATCGCAGGAGGCAGACTGCTGGGGGAGGTGCGCATGTTCGATAGCATCTTGGCTGAAGTGATGGCGTGCCAAAAGTATCTTCAGTGGGCATAATCCTCGCCTCATAAATGCCTGACCAAGGAAGGTATGTTGATATCTTGTTTGTGATACTCATTTAAATGTCTGTTACTTTTTTATAGCCCTGGAGGCACTAATATCTAATAAACAAGTTCATACAGTTCACTGTCCTTGAAACTATGAAAGGGTTTCTAAATATATGATTTTAAAATCTGTCATTGCTTTATTCAAGTAAATATGTAGCTTGCAGTAATTATGTATTACCGAAAAGGCAAACAGTAACAAGATGTGCTTAAAGGCTTCTCTGAGAAATTAAAAATCTGAAGCCCTCTAAAGAAAACATAGCAATCCTCTATCAAATTAAGTCAAGTTGAATCCTTATCCAATAAATTAAAGTGCTCTCTTAAAAATGGCCATCGAAGAGGTCAATGCAGTGAAATTCATTAAATAGTATCAAAGATGATCTTAATATTAAGAGCTTTTTCAGTCCTTTTAAAACAAAATCTTAATATAGAACAGTTTTTAATAACAAAATGTTGCCTCCCATACCCATCTCCCTAAATAAAGATAACTTACCAACTCTGAAACTATCAACAAATTTTAAGTACCACCGAGCTGTAAGATACTATAAGGAAAGCATTTGCACAGGATCACAGAAGGCAGTGTGCATTTATGCACAGCACACCACCTCAGGAGATTTGCATGCTCACGAATACAACTTTAAACAAAGAAATATCAATACTTGCTAAAATTACTCCCTTTTAAAATAGTGAGCTTTTATTTTAAGCAACAGACTGATTCTAAATGATCAAAATATAAGACTGGTTTTGGTGATCATTTTTAAAGTGAAACTCAAAAACATAATATGAAAATACTCTGTCATAAAAATATCCATGTAACAGCAATACAAGGTCAAAAAATTAAATTTAAATGTAGCCACTGTGCTTCCAGGTTATATAAATATGTAATGATGAACTAACTGGCATAGTATGTGTGTGCAGGGCAGAAATAAATCTAATAAACTATTTTAGTAACAATCATAGAATAGCAACTCATGGCTCAGGAACTCGGGTATTTCTAAAATTTTTTACAGATCGTCAAAGATCCTGATTTTTGCTCAATTTTACAGCACAACTCAACCTATTATTTAATAATCACAAAAGGCAAACATTTTTAAGACATATGTAGGGATTCCATTCTAAAGTTAAGATTAAACAAGTCTATCAGGCCCTATTATTATTAGAGCTCAACATCAACTCTCACTCACAGTATGAATTTTTATTCCATTAAGGAATGAAACCAGATGGTATTAAACAAACAAAAAAAATATGGTTGTAAAAAATCTCAAGTCTCTCTTAGTACCTTTATCTCTCAATGTTAAAGTCACCAATTAAACATTTTTATAAGCTGGCTATCTCAAAACAAGAGTGTAGAGTTTTTTATTCAAGCACCCCTTAAATCTAGAACTGTTCCCACAGACTAAGATATTATCACTTTTAGAAGCCAAATAATAAAAACAGCATGTGTGTGTGTGTGTGTGAGTGTGTGTGTGAGTGTGTGTGTGTGTGTGTGTGTGTGTGTGACAGAGAGAGGGAAAGAGAGAGGGAGAAGTAACGGAACATTTTATAGTAACATCCTCTCCGTGAGCGTCAATCCATAAGATGTAAATACATATTAATCACCTGATAATATTACCATAAAAACCCATAAAAGACAAATCAAAGCTATTTCTACGCTGAAAATGTAAAAGTGCAAAACTATTTAGAATGTCAAAATATTTTAACTTTCTGGTCTTGTTCCCACTTCTTAAGAATTAATGTACAACAGGCAGTAACTGGAGAATAATTTTATCTTTTAATAAAAGGAGGAATAGTTACTTTAATTGTACTTTCTTTTTAACAGTAAAATTATGGTAAATATCTGAAAAATGTTTAATAAAGAATTTTTTTTAAGGCTAGACACATGCACTACATTTACCAACGGGAGATTAAGAAATGAGTATATATGGATTTCAAGCCTGAGCAGCTGGATATTTACAAACATACAAATATCATGAATTTACATTAAGATGCATCTCTATCACCTATCGCTACAAAATCACATAGGACCATAAACTACATGTATGCCAGGTTACAATATATAATAATTTGCTGTTTTCTGTAACATTGAAATACTTTAGAAACATCACTTCAGGTATAATGTTTTCATAAAAATACAATTTACTAATATATTTACCTTCATTCATTTTTTCAGTCCTTTATTCAAACATGCATTCAAACATCTGACCTTCTATTTATTGCTTCTTAAACCATCAAGTTTACACTTTTAAAGGATTTAAATGATTAGACTTCAACCAGTTTCCAAGCATTCTATATCAAGAGAAAGCTGACACATTTAATTTAGCTTTGGAATGTTTAAAATAGATTATCAAATAAATTTTAAAAGCAACTTTTGTTTCTTTTAAATTTACATACATTACCCTTATATCTACTGGCTTCTTTACGGGGTGGAGGGAAATTATTACTATTTATCTAATATTTCATTTGAAAATAAAAGCTTAGAAAGAGTCTCCTCATCTAAACAGAATGGCCAACTATTTACAAGTGTAAGGAGGAGAAAAGTGAGTTTCTAAACCAGAACACTCAGCTCTGTTATTTTCAACTGAGCTCACCACAGAACTATGCTTTACTGGTATGGTGAAGTGTCTTAGTCTTCATCAGAGCAATGTGAAATTAAAATCCAGGTAAATAAATTCTAATAAATAAGTAGATTCTATTTTTTTTAAATCTGAAAACTTAAGGAAGAAAAACACTGCTCCTATCTCACAAAATGATTAATGTAATTTCTTACATTTGAGAAACACCATAACTTCTAAAAGCACTACATAATCTCAGATACTAGAAATCATCAAAAGCTAGCGCCTGTACTGTTACGCTTCAGAGATGCTCGAATCCCCACCTGCTTGCTCCTCCTAGTGGCTTCTGCTAGAACAGGAGTCTAACACTTCCCATCAATATTTTCAAAATACTTTACATTATATGAGTGCTATTCTAGTTATTCAATTATATGAGGACTTCCATGTAAATGCCATTATTTTCCCCAAATAATTGAATTTTTTACCGAGGTTAAGCAAATTTGGTATTAACCATAAACCTTTCAATATCACAGGCTACAAAAACACATTCATATGTGTATATATAATTTCAAATAAACAAACGCTCCTACAATAAATGTTTTTAATTGACCAGTTTTCTTTTACATAAACAATTTTCACAATAAAAAGTTGATAAAATTACACAAAAAGGTTTGTTTTCTCTTTTAACAGAATTCAAGCTACAGCTCCTTACCCATCCTTTACCCCCACGCCTTGATCCAGAAAAATAACAAACTGAAAAAACATGAACCAATTTGTGCTATGCACTAAAAAAACTTGTTCAAAGACCAGTTCTTAATATGTGGCATCGTGAACTTCCCATATTGACATCTCATAAATTTTTTTTTCTAAATGTAGGGCTCTAAGTGTCATGCTAGCAGAAGTCCTAAAAATGTAAAAAATTCTCTACATGCAAATGTAGAACACAGCATAACTCAAAAATCTTTTAAGATGCATTTTGTGAAATTTAAAATTTTAAATAGTTGGGGATACAATAATACCTAGTGTCTGTATTTTGTAAGAAATCTGAAAAGACTGTTCAAAGCAGTTCTTTGTTTTATTCTAACATGGAGATTCAACTGAGATACGTGATAGTACTCTGTGAAGTCCACAGATAATTAAAGATAATTAGTTGCTATATTATAAAAATCAATCATAAATCTAAGTAAGGACAATGATCTCTTGAATACCTCATGTCTGAAGTGGAAGGTTAACATGAGAAAAGAGTACTTGCAAATATCCATCATTTATTACTGTCTTAAAATCCTGCACTGAAGTTACTGAACCCTGAACATTAATTCTGACAGGTGCGTCTTCTCACTGACTTTCTCGACACAGTAGGGGCCAACGGAAACATGCCAAGCAGTGTACTGTGACTAACAAAACTCTGCCATAATCAACCTTGCACCGTCTGTCCCACAACTGATACATGACCATTTTACAAAAAAGGCCGCTGACTGTGCACCATACCACCAACGGTATGTCAAATCAATTTTAATTAATGCCAATAAATTTTCCATCTGCTCTCAGGCCTCCTTACATGGCCTCTCTCAGGGATCTAGCAGCATTTTCCTCTTCTCCATGCATACAACTTTTAATCTTTAACTTAAGTCAACAATTCCAAGTGACCAGAGCTACTGAGATAGATGATGAAATAAGTGGAAGAAAATCAATCCATTCACCTCTCTTTAAAGTGGTCACTGTGCTCCAAAGGTGTATTTTTAAAGAAATTAATCCTGTTCTCACGATGTTACGTTGCCAAGGGAAGACAAATCATAAACGTTGTTCCTGGGTTATCCTATTTTCACAGCTTAAAAATTTCCATGTGCCCTAATTTTATTAGTCTCTTTCAAGCAGTTCTGTGATATTTCCATTCTGTAAACGTTTATGCTTCATCTTTATAGAATGACTGCGAGGGAGACGACGTGACAGCATTAGAAAATGATTACCAAAGAACAGTACTGATTCAGGAGAAGAACACAATCTCAGCCACCGATCTCTCATCCACTACTGGATATTAACAACATGCTTCAGTGGAGAAGAAGACACTGCTGCTTTGCAAAGATGAGCTGGAATGCCAAGAGGTCTCTGTTCCGTACCCATCTTATTGGTGTACTTTCTCTCGTGTTTCTTTTTGCTATGTTTTTGTTTTTCAATCATCATGACTGGCTGCCAGGCAGAACTGGATTCAAAGAAAACCCTGTGACATACACTTTCCGTGGATTTCGTTCTACAAAAAGTGAGACAAACCACAGCTCTCTTCGGAACATTTGGAAAGAAACAGTCCCGCAGACTCTGAGGCCTCAAACAGCAACTAACTCCAATAACACAGATCTGTCACCACAAGGAGTTACAGGGCTGGAGAATACACTCAGTGCCAACGGAAGTATTTACAATGAAAAAGGCACTGGACATCCAAATTCTTACCATTTCAAATACCTTATCAATGAACCTGCAAAATGCCAGGAGAAAAGCCCTTTTTTAATACTACTAATAGCTGCAGAACCTGGACAGATAGAAGCTAGAAGAGCTATTCGGCAAACTTGGGGCAATGAAAGTCTAGCACCTGGTATCCAAATCACACGAATTTTTTTGTTGGGTGTAAGTATTAAGTTAAATGGCTACCTTCAACGTGCAATCCTGGAAGAAAGCAGACAATACCATGACATAATTCAACAGGAGTATTTAGATACATACTATAATCTGACCATTAAAACACTAATGGGCATGAACTGGGTTGCCACATACTGTCCACATATTCCATATGTTATGAAAACTGACAGTGACATGTTTGTCAACACCGAATATTTAATACTTAAGTTACTCAAGCCAGACCTGCCTCCTAGACATAACTATTTTACTGGTTACCTAATGAGGGGATACGCACCCAACAGAAACAAAGACAGCAAGTGGTACATGCCACCAGACCTCTACCCAAGTGAGCGCTATCCTGTCTTCTGTTCTGGGACTGGTTATGTTTTTTCTGGAGATCTGGCAGAGAAGATATTTAAAGTTTCTTTAAGCATCCGTCGTTTGCACTTGGAAGATGTATATGTAGGGATCTGTCTTGCCAAGTTGAGAATTGATCCTGTCCCCCCTCCCAATGAGTTTGTGTTCAATCACTGGCGAGTTTCTTATTCAAGCTGTAAATACAGCCACCTAATTACCTCTCATCAGTTCCAGCCTAGTGAACTGATAAAATACTGGAACCATTTACAACAAAATAAGCACAACGCTTGTGCCAACGCAGCAAAAGAAAAGGCAGGCAGGTATCGCCACCGCAAACTCCACTAGAAAAGACAACTTTTTTTTTTTCCCAAACGTGCGATCTGTAAAATATTGCTAAAAGCATGTATAGTTAAAACTGATTACATCCATAGGACAAGTTTTAGTTAAAACTCATCGCATAAAGGAATCCAAAAATATTTTTTTAATTTCTGAAGAAGGTAATTCTTAAAAATACAACACGATATAACAAAAAGGTATCCCAAACAATCTACTAAAAATCCACATAAGGGGATTCTGTGTATTAACATGCAATAACAGGCGTGCATACATCAATGGTTCAACTCTTACGTTAGGGGCCAAGAAGGTGTATTTGCATATGTTTTCCACATAAATTTTAATTTAAGAAATGGATACAGTCAAAAGACTTTGGATTCAGTTTTTCATTTCAATATAATTAAATGTAAATAAAACATTATTGTCAATTTTAAGGAAACTTTATAATTGTGCAAAGGACAAATTTTGACCTATTCTAGGGTTCTAAAAACCATATTCCATGCAATAAGATTTAGTTGAATTATTCCATAAACATATTTATAAAGTTCAGATGTTTCATCAATGCAGTTCTCATCTAAGTATTTACTTTTTAAAAACAATTGAGATATTCATTTTCTTTTATCAATACGCACATATACTGGGGGAATTTATTTTGACATGACGTGATAAAATGTGAAAAAAAAATCAATGTGTCTCAGGCTCACATTTTTATAAAAAAAAAAATTAAATGTTTCAAAATAGAACATCTGTTCCCTCGTTGGTGTTCAGGGCCAAGCTAGAACTTCAATGATTTACTCAATCAACCAGTTACTGCACTCTCAAGGAGCATCACCAGTTAACTTCAAGCATATCTGAAAAAATCTATCATTTTCCTCTAACTGAAGCAAAAGTGATTACTTACAGGCACAAAGAGGATGCACTGTTGAAAAAAGATAAAGGATAAAGAGTGCAGCGGCAGTTTCATTCAATACATTTTAAGATGCATGTCTGCCAAACTGCAACATATGGGAAGTTTATTTCCTGACAGCAGGTGTACACATGCCAGTACTTAATCATTTTACGGCACCTACTTCTTTCTCTGAGTGCCAAGTTTACAAACCTGCAGTTTTTAATTTGGTGGATGACAAATATTCTGCACCACTGATTAAAAACTTTCTTGGGAGGGATGGGGGAAAACTACAAATGTTTGATGAACACTTGATTCTAGGATGAACAATGTATACAATGCACTTTTATCAAGTTTTTAATAAAAAAGGTAAACAAAAAACCTTTACTGAGTGTTATGGTCCAAATGCTTCACAATTTGTATGGCTCCATTATAAATTTTAAAATCAGGAAATACTAACCCATTAATTTTAAAAAGGTGTTTTTACTTTAAACAAGTGTATAAATTTATCAATCTTGCTCAGTGAGGATGTCACTTATCCTAATTCTAATAACAATCATTTTCATCCTTGATTCTATTCTGAAGAGTTATCCACCAAAACAGAATTCTAACATGTTACAGTTCAGAACCACAGAGACTGCTTCAGTACTTATCATTTAATGCGTTGAATTCTATTTATACTCAACTTATCTCCCACTTTCAGTTCAGTTGTCTAAGTGTTCTATTCTACATAGAATAATTCTGAATGTTGAGCTAAATAACCCCCCAGCTCTTGGTAAGGTCTGTTTTTCACTTAATTTATTCTGTATGGTTATAAAAAGACTAAAATTACTAAATACCAAAATTACTAAAGAAAGGTCACACATAAAAGGATAATACCAAATTACGTAAGTGTGATGAAAGACAAAAGGAATCCTTCCCTCAGTATAATCCTCTCCTTAATACTTCAGAAGTTTTATTTCTTAAAAGTATATGTATATGCATGTATGCATCCACAGGTATGTACTCAGATACAATCCAAACACTATTGTGTACAAATTATTATTACAGTGCAGTATCTTTAAGAGATAGTATTTTCCTTCCAGAAAAATTCAAGTCTAAAAAAGATGACTTGGAATCTCATGACACTCCAAGTTCTCAAAGAGCACTGAATCAAATAACAAGTGTTTTAGTACTGCTGAAAATCTTTATTTTAAAATAAGTATTCTGCTATTAATTTATTTTTGACCTTCCATTCTGAATATGCAAGCTGACTTCAGCAAAATATGATTTTCAAATTCATATTATGATATTTAAAAATACAGTATTTAAACATCTCACCAAATATTCATTGTGCCTTATTCATGCCCAGTACTATGTAATTTTTACTATGCATGAAAATATAATTTTAAATGACAGCACTTGCATTTGGTCAAAGAAAAAAATTACAGGAAGGAACAACCATGTAATCTTTATGCTCGAAGTGTTACGAGATATTGTGGAAGATAAAAATACCAAAACTTTCAATACTTACTAGTTTATTTTGATCAAGATTATATAGGTGATGAAATTCTAATTCAAGCAAAAAAATTTTCTTTCTCCTCTGATTATACAGTACAATCACAAAAAATCAACTGGAGTCTTATTAATATCTATTACCAAAACCCCTATAAAAATAATACCAACACAGCAGCAGGAACTATTTACTGACTGAGAGTACGCTGTGTGCCTGGTACCGTGTTAAAGCACTTTACACACACATCTCGTATAATCCTTATAAGTAACACTAAGAGGTAAGAAAGACTGGTACAAGAGGTTAAATACCTAAGATCACACAGCTAGTAAAACAGCAGGGTTCCACTGCAAAGACTCTTAACCATTATGCTATTCTGCTACATACTTCACATATGACTTCTGCTAGAGGGTCTAAAAAGCTAAGCAAAAACGGCCTGTCCTCTCTTCTATTCCATGCTTATTCTTCACCTTTTGCTAGGATCTCCAGGCATCACAACTGTTTTCTCACACTGGAGGGACGCCTGATGTCAGGTGCAAATTAAGAGAAGGAGAAGGAGAGGAAATCTGATCCCTCAGTTATTTTTTCTTCTCCTTTTCAGATGCTGATGTCTGGGGGCCAGAAACTCAGAAAAGCTAAGAATTACTGCTTATCTCTTGCTCCTTTGGGCACTGAGACACATCTGTAAACAACAGGCAGGTGGCACTTAGAAATTATGTAAAAGGTGCTTCTTTTGAAGTACAATTTGATCATTGTTAGTAGTCAAAAGTAGCACCGCATTTACTCACTCTACTGGTTAGTCGCCTACTGTTTGGTGATGAGGTGGTAAAACTGATTTATCCAGCTGGTTCAGGTTTGTTTTCAGTTTTTACTGCTTAACTACAAAATTTGACTATTAAATTAACACAGATTTAAGAAGCCAAAAAAAAAAATCTCTACCATACCTATATTCTAACACACCTCACAGAGTATCAGTGTATCGCTTAACATGACTCTCGGAAGACGGGTAATGTGCATCAAATACTAACAGGGGCCATTCTAAGTTTCGGCCAGGAACCTGTTGCTGCGCACTCCATCAGCACACACACACACGCCCCCCCAAGCACGATATAACTCTACACCTTACTACTTTCAAGATCCGATTTGCCAGAGAAGGAAGAAAAACGTTTCTGTATTTGCAGGAAGTGTTTCCCCTTCCTCCACCAGCAAATGTCTGAGCTAAAGGACAACTAGAGTGAAAGCAACTGCCTCCATCTGTTTATTAATCTAATTATTTCAACTTCTCACTGAAGCCTATAGATTCTCAGTCTGAATTTCACTTGAGAAAGTATCCTAAACGTTGAAAAATGAAAATAAATCAACGGCATCACAAAAAATAAATGTTAAGTAACAGAAAGCTATAACATTATATGCAAAATCTTAAATTCATGCTTGTATATGTTTTTAATTAAATGTTTAAAAGATACTAATTTATACAATAAAACTAATAAGGGTTGTTTGCTTCACTGTCATACCTAAAATGCTAGTAAAAACATATATTTGAATATAGATAATAGAATTAGCATGAGATTCTGATGGCAATGAGAATTTTCTAACATACTGGCAGATTTCCTTTGGGGAGCTACCCCACCCTCAAATAAGAAAGTTCTAGGAAAACTTTCAATCAAGACACCCTGCCTTGCACTAGCCAAGATAACCAAAGACCCTCTCTTATTGCAATCTGAATCCTGAAGGAAACAAACACACGCACACAAAGAAAATGACTGGAGCTGATTCACTTGAACTTCAGCACCCTGCAGAAACTACCCACTGATTCTTGTTCTCTAGATCCCAGAGGTGCTACGGTTCCTGTCCCTTCTACCACTTGATTCTTTAATTTTTTGAACTCACCTATAATATTCTGATACTTTTTTTTTTGGTTTCAGTTAGTCAGAGTCAATTTTTAACCAAAGAATGCTAAGTGACAGAAAACCTACCACTAGCAAATGCTGCAGTGATAAAGTCGTTCCTAGGTTCTATGATGACTTCAGAATGCTCTATAACACCATGCCCTCTGTGTGCTTTGCCACCAAGAACAACTTTCTGTTAAAGAAAACAGGCTGAAAATTTTAGAGCTGTTCATAATCCATATTCATGGCCAGGCCTCACAAGAAAACAAAGTAGTTTTTGTGCATATAACATAATATAGCGGAGAGCATGTTGCTATAGATACCTTATTACTGAAGAGGGATCAGGGAAACAGGCTTGGGAGCTGTGTTTCTACAGTCACACCACCGTGGGGGAGAGGCAACGTGTCTCCCAAGTAACCACCAACATGGAAGTAACCATCAGCACAGCTGCCTGAGCCCCCTGCACTGTAAAATGCTGTCTAAGCTTAGAAATGAATGAACAGAGAAGCCTGACCATACCTTCACATCTGCTGTTTAAAACTATTCCTTTATCAGAGATCTTTTCGTCTCCTGATAAGGCTAAAGAAAAAAAAAAAAAAAAAAAGCTACAACCTTCTTCCTGGTAGATTTATGTAAAGGAGGGAAGAGAATGAATGACTCCTCTACACTGAAAAGAGAAAGCTAATAACTGGGCCAAAAAGACAAGTAAAGTTAATTTTTACAAAAATAAAATGAATTTCTTAATCAAAGTTCATAAGCATAACCCCAAATTTAAAGTATTTGTATGTCTGAGTGTCTTTAAGTACACACATTTAACAGTACATTTAAATCCAGTTATCTTCTCTCATCTCCAAATTTTAAAACTTTTAAAATAACATTTCCTGTCTGAGTGAATGGCTATATCCAGTCAGTGGCCACACGAAAATATCCAGAGTCATCCTCACCACTTCCTTCTCTTACTATCACCCGTATCACTCTATCCCCAAAAACCTGGATTCACAGTGGAATCCACCCACTTTTCTTCATCTTACCGCTCTAGTAGTTCAAGTGAGCAAAACTTTTACAACTGGTTTCTTCACAGTCACCCAATCTGCTTCCCATATACTACTGCCAGAATGATACTTTCAAAACCACAAAACTATTCACATCATCCCAACGCTTCAATGGATTCCCAATGTTCTTAGGATAAATATCAAAATCCCTGAAATCCTTGGATAGCAGCAGGGCCCATGAATGACTCTCTTCCTTGCTAAAGTTAATTTCTCTACCCAATCTTTTGATCTTACTGCTGCCTTTTACTTCACTCCATAATGTATCCTCTCTTCCTCAAAGCAATCAACAAACAAAAAGTCCTAGATTAGAAACAGTGAACTAAAATTTGACTCAATAAAAGAGCCTCACCTTTTTTGTTGGCAGCATTTTCATCTTATTTGAAATGAAACTTATTTTTAAGGTGTCAAAATCAATTTTTCTCTATAGTGAAAAACTGATTTTGAAGCCTTAAAAATAAGTAAGACTCAACCACTGGCTTATATATGGGCTCACCCACACTGCAAATAAAGCAACATATAAGTAAATATATGTTGACAAAAAGAAAGTACAAGTATTCTGGAAATAATTACTATAATCAGTTCCACAAATGTGAAGGTCCCTCACATGACAGTGCATTTCTAAGCAGGGACCATGATGCTGAAGAAGATCAAGAAGTGTTAACTTTCCTCAATAGAAATTCAATGCAGATGAAATCCCTAGGATCACTTCCCAAACAGACCAGTTTACCATGCTATGTTCCAGAACTCTAACACTAGGTTAATAGAAATTCTTGAGTCCAGTCCTCCTTAGCGTTGAAGAAACATCCAAAAGGCCACTCACTTGATAAATATTTACTGAGAGCCTAGGCATTAATACATGAGCTGTAGATACAATGATAAACAAAAACAATCATTAAGTTGCTGCCATAATACTCCTTTGACAGAGAAAGCCATGTAACAGATCTTCATACAAATAAGTGGAAAGGACAACTATGATATCTGTCATGAAGGAAAGATACACAGTGCTTTGCAAGCATATAACGGGAACTGACCTGACCTATGGTCAGAAAAGCCTTCTCAGAAGAATCATTTGTTAACATCTAAGAAATAACTAGATGTTAATCAGGCAAAAGGGGAACAATTCCAAGAAGGAACAGCAGGTACAATGGCCCTGAGGTTAGAGTAAACCATTGCACAAAAATAAGGAGGAAGATTGGTATGAGCTGATGCCAGAAAGGTAAAAAGAGAGAGAGACAGGTAAACCCTCATGAAGACTTACAGTACCTATTAAAATATGGCTTTTAATCCTGAAGCCAATGAAGATACAACAATACTTGGAAAATAGAAAAAAAAATTGAGGCTAGTGAATGCCTAACAGCTCCTCTCTTCTTTAGTGTTTGAGGCATCCTGGCTGCAACATGAGAACAGAATGAGGAGACGCATGAGTGATACAAAAACACAAACTAGGAGACCACTGCATAATCCAGGGAAGATACAGAAATAGTTGGACCAGGAAGGACGGTAGTGATCCGGAGATAAGAATTCCAGAGATGTGGGGGCTTCCCTGGTGGCGCAGTGGTTGAGAGTCTGTCTGTCGATGCAGGGGACATGGGTTCGTGCCCCAGTCCGGGAAAATCCCACATGCCACGGAGCGGCTGGGCCCGTTAGCCATGGCCGCTGAGCCTGTGCGTCTGGAGCCTGTGCTCCGCAATGGAAGAGGCCACAACAGTGAGAGGCCTGCGTATCGCAAAAAAAAAAAAAAAAAAATTCCAGAGATGTTAGCAAGTGCAGTCCACAGGCCTTCACGACGCGTGGACACTTGCGGTGAGGGAGAAGGCATGAGTGCCAAGGCCTAAAATCCTGGCCTGGGCACTGAGGGCATGAGGAGAGAGAAGACGCTGTACGAGAACCTGATTCGCCAAGGATAACATAATAAAGAGCCACTGAAAAATGTATAGAAGGATTGTCAAATGGCACTGAGGGCCTATATATTACAAAGCATCAATAACAATAATAAATCTTAACTACTACTCTACATGCATATGAAAGGATGCAAAGTAACTAAAAATATACGGATAACATGGGCTTAAGAATCACTCATTCAGGGGCTTCCCTGGTGGTGCAGTGGTTAAGAATCCACCTGCCAATGTAGGGGACATGGGTTCGAGCCCTGGTCCTGGAAGATCCCACATGCCACAGAGCAACTAAGCCCATGCACCACCACTACTGAGCCAACGCCCCACAACTACTGAGCCCGCGTGCCTAGAGCCCGTGCTCTCCAACAAGAGAAGCCACCGCAATGAGAAGCCCGTGCACCACAACCAAGAGTAGCCCCCGTTCGCCACAACTAGAGAAAGCCCACGTGCAGCAACGAAGACGCAACGCAGCCACAAATAAATTAACTAATTAATTTTTTAAAAAGTCATTCATTCAATACTTTTCAAGCAACCCCTATGTGCCCACTACCCTGTTCTCAGCACTGGGGAGATGGTGGAGGGCAACAAGATGTGCTTCCTACCTTCGGATCTTCATATTCGAAGAAAATTGTTAATGTAAACAAATAAATAAGATTACTAGCAGAAAAAAAAGTGGGAGGTCTTCCTGGAAAAGTAACCTTTAAACTGAGATCTGAATTTTGAGGAGCCAGTCTTATTAAGAGCAAGAGGAAGAATGATCCAGGCAAACAGAAATACAAAGACAACGGCCAGGAGGTTGAGAAGAACTTGACATGTCTGTAGAAAAACAGAAAAAAGCCAGTGAAGCAGAACTCTAGAGTAGAAAGCTGTGGATAGAAATCAGAGGGGCCCCTAATATGGATGGGAAAAAAATTCACAATTTTATTTTCACCAACCTCTAACAGAAACTGACATTTCCTTCTTTCATGAATGAAGGCAACAAACCACAGTACTATTAATAACAGTTCTGACTTTGTCACCAACAGAAATCAAGTATTTTCATATCACATTACTCTTACAGGTATCTTGAAATAATGTGTATGGTCATACTTTAAAATTCTGGAATTTATTAGATTTGTCCCTAGATCTTGTTATATAATGCATCAGTAAAAGCAACACGAAGTTCAATACCATGTCATAAAGTTATGTTTCTCAAAATTTTGATAATTTTATTTCAATAAATTGGTTTTCTTTGTTATCTTATGTATTTTATTTTATGCATTAAAAACATTATTCAGAGAGAAGAATCATAGGATTCGCCAGTCTACTAAATAGGTTCATGGCACCAAAAAAAAAAAATATATTACGAACTTCTAATCTAGAATAAAAGACATATAGGACTCCTATCAACTAAATGCAACTATTGGTGCTTGTTTGGATCCTATTTCCAACAAATGAACTGCAAAAAAAGATTTTTCAGAAAAATCAAAGAAACTGGAAAATGAACTGTGTATTAGATGATACCAACAATTAATTTTTTTTTGTTATATGCAATAATGCCTACATTAAAAAAAAAAGTCCATGTTTTTTAGACGTGCAGAGTATGTAGGAACAAAGTGTCAGTGTCTGGGTTTTGCTTCACAGTACTTCAGGAAAAAAGGGAGCTGTGGAACAGCTGAAGTAAAAGTGGTTAAAAAATAATTATAGAATCTGTGTGATGGGCAGATTTTAAAAATCATACACTATTTTCTCTAATTATACTTATGTTTGAAATTTTTCATAATTAAGAAAAATGGGGGGGGCTTCCCTGGTGGCGCAGTGGTTGAGGGTCCGCCTGCCGATGCGGGGGGCGTGGGTCGTGCCCCGGTCCGGAGGGATCCCGCGTGCCATGGAGCGGCTGGGCCCACGAGCCATGGCCGCTGGGCCTGCGCTCCGCAGCGGGAGGGGCCACAACAGTGAGAGGACCGCATACCGCAAAAAAAAAAAAAAAAAAAGAAAGAAAAGAAAAATGGGGGGTGGAATTCAGTAACTGCTTTGCAAAACAGAGCCCCTTAGAGGGGAAAAAATTGCAAAGGGGCATTGTCTGTTGGAAGAAAATTAGAGAAAGATGCTCCTTTCTCTGGGCTGATGATGTCCTAGGCCAGGCCACCTAACTTGAGGAGGGTGCAAGCTACCTAAGGTGTTTTCCTCTTTCTTCCCCCATTACGTTCAGGGAAGACAGTAGGCATCATTAAAACTTGCTTTGACATTATTCATTATTCATCTCGTGAGTATGCACCACCTGTCTACTGGCATTTATTTCAAAGAAAAAATAACCTATTTCCCATTATATCAACTGTCCAGGCCTAGAAAATTAGCCTTTGATCAAACTAGCACATCCTGACGTTAGAAACAGTGATGGTTTAGGAAAAATAATAAGTTATAGTCTTAAGCTAATGAGCACTGATTGCGTTTAGTTTTCATACTCAGAAGAACCTGACGATTCAGAAGAACATGGTGGGGGAAAGGAGAGGGAAGCTAGGTAGTTGCAAATGCACGTAAACGATGCGTGCCAGGCCGCCGTCGTTTTCACGACTGGTAGAACGTTTAAAAATCTGGACAGGGTTGGGGGTGAGGGAATGCTGTACATATTTAAGCAATTGAACCATGCAAGATGGTTCCCAGGTTGTCAAAAAAATGACGGTAACCAAAAAGAAGCCCTCTCCATTTGTGTAATATTAAGAAGTGGACTGTACACCTCTCCAGCTTAGTGTATTTAAGGCAGGCTCTGCATCGGCAGGAAGGTGGGCTTGCTAATCTCTTCTCGGCAAGCCCGTTCCACCTTCCTGCTATCCTCACCTGTCATCTAACTCAGCACTCCCTCATCAACTGCTCCTCTGTCTTAGTAGAAGTGTTTTCTCAGCCTGACAGACAAAAAGCCTTATAACTCTGTTTCCCAAATATCATATGCTGTCACAAACCAGGAGGATGTCTTAGCAAAAACTGATACGTTCATTCATTAAGAGAAATTTTCTTTAAAAAAAATACCAAATGTCCATTCTATTTGGCTTTAAGCAATCAAAAGTTCCTGATTACAGGGGCTTCTCTGGTGGCACAGTGGTTGAGAATCCACGTGCCAAGGCAGGGGACACGGGTTCGAGCCCTGGTCCGGGAAGATCCCACATGCCGTGGAGCAATGAAGCCCGCGCACCACAACTACTGAGCCTGCGCTCTAGAGCCTGAGAGCCACAACTACTGAAGCCCGTGTGCCTAGAGCCCATGCTCCGCAACAAGAGAAGCCACCACGATGAGAAGCCCGCGCATCGCAACGAAGTGTAGCCCCTGCTCACCGCAACTAGAGAGAGCCTGTGTGCAGCAAGAAAGACCCAACACAGCCAACAATAAATAAATTTTAAAAAAGTTCCTGATTACTGAAGTTTTATTAATAAAAATTTAATTCCTTCAGTACCAGGAGATAAATCTTACAGCTTCTCACTGCTGTCAGTCTAAAATCCAAATCCATCAGTAATAATTTTCATTTAATATTCCTGCATTTCCTAAGATAAATAGAAATAACAGTTTTAACTACAGTACACAGGCAATGGCCACTAGGCAAATGTCTCCAACATTTTTTAAATAAGTCAAATGCAACAGAATGAGATGTTAGTCCTAAAGCTGAATCAGTCATCTGTCCATCTAAAGAACTACATCGTATCCACTAGGAGATGGATTAGTCAGACACACCAATAGGATGAGAAGTCAAAGCCTATCTAAGCAGTGACCAAGACTAAAGGTTCCCTGGCCTTTGCAGTACATCTTCCTTTACTGAAGAGATGCAAATATCATTATCTCTGATCTCCAAGTAGCTTCTCTAATGGGAGAACGTGTATGTGCTGGATAGAGGAACTGAATGCCCACTGCCCTTGGCAAATACATTTCTCACTCGAAATTAATTAATCAGCATTTAGCATTTCAAATGTTACTGTTTCATAAGCTTGAACAATCAATCTCTCCCGGTATATTAATATTACCCAGTTTCTCAGCCGTTCTCTGGGCCATGGCAAACTACTAAGGAAATGCCACCCTATTAGGCAACTTGGGATCCACACAACTGATCTTTGCAGGGGAGAATAATGTTCTGCACAGGTGCTCAACACCAGCTTTGATCTGTTACATCACAAAGACGGTGGTGAAAATTCTTCAGGTACTTAGAACCAGACTGTATGTCTAGGGATTGGTCTTCAGTGATCTACAAGAGGGTTCCAATGTAAAATATAAATGTAATGCTACCAGTGTGCCATACTGAAGCACGTTTTTGTAAAATCTACTAACCTGTGACCTTTACACTGATGTTTAAAGCTTTAAAAAAAAAACTATAAAAACTTTTCAAAAATACTAATAATGACTCAGGAAGTTTAGAAATAAATGTGTATCACAGGTCTCCCCAAAATTGGCATTTATTACCTTATTAGACGGTATTAAATCAATTGTATCTATTACATTTAATCCAGATAAAGAAAGAATGTTTCCCCAAACAATTTAAATAGTTAAGCTTTTAACATTTATTTTTCCTGTTAAAGTAACTTTGGGATGGGGGGAGGGGAGGATATCATAATATGTACTAAAGTTATTGATGAATTATAATGTATCCACAAATTTACTATCAGAATGGTTGGTTATTATAACGTAGCTCTCCATGTTAAAAGCAAACAATTCCTAAGGACACTATGAAGTATTTTGTACAGCCTTTTAAAATAAATTATAATACTCCAATCATATCAGAAGCTGAATTTTTTTTGGGGGGGTGGCGTTTATAAAGAAAACTAAAAGCCTTCTACATAATAGAAGTTAAAATTCTTCTGAAAGGTCAAAGAGCTGCTTAATTTTAATTCTCAAACTTCGTATATTAAAATATATAAGGAACTGAATTTCAGGATGTTTATGGCAACACACATATAAGATAGAAATGACAAAAAGACACTGCAAGAAGACTGAAGCACCTATCTAAAATATCAAAATTAGGGGAGATAAATGATTAGTTTGATAGTGTCCAGAATTCACTGTTTGTAGATGACAATAAAATACTGAATTAACTCTTTCTGTCTTAAATGGTAATTTGTAAAAATGTTAAATTGACTTGATTTCAAAATAATTTTGTGTTTGATCTTATATACTTCTGCACAAACCTAAATGTTGAGGAACAAATGCTTTTTCAATAACATAAAATATGATGTCAACAACGAGACAATTACCTGAGTTCTATGGTATGACTTTTGTCTCCAATTAAAACAAAAATAAAAATCTTAAAAGCTTTAATTCCTTAGCATTTCAAATGAGTGTGTCTTCAACTTATTCACAGTAAAGCACCATTCTGAAATTTCAAAAAAAAACTTAGTTCTAAACAGTAAGATTTATCCGGACAAGAAGCAACTAAGAGTCTTTAAAAAACAGATATTTAGGGCTTCCCTGGTGGCGCAGTGGTTGAGAGTCCGCCTGCCGATGCAGGGGACACGGGTTCATGCCCCGGTCCAGGAAGATCCCACATGCCGCGGAGCAGCTGGGCCAGTGAGCCATGGCCGCTGGGCCTGCGCGTCCGGAGCCTGTGCTCCGCAACGGGTGAGGCCACAACAGTGAGAGGCTCGCGTACCAACCAAAAAACAGATATTTAAAATAAACGTGGGAACAGTCACTCACAGAGGAACACGAGAAGCAGGAAAGACAAGAAGAACAACACTAAAAGAAACATCCATCAAGAAAAAGACCTGGAAAAGAAACCAAAACTTAGAATTAAAGATCAAATGAGGTTGGCAGGGTGTGGGACAAAGGGGAGGGGAAGGGATGAACTAAATACACAATCCAATGAGTATTAAGAGAAAAGCACTAAGACACTAAGAAAATAAAATGTGAATGTGGGATTTATACAAAAGATTAGAAATTCATTGAAGATTTAAATCAATTTATGAAGACCTAGAAATTGAAAGAGCAAACTAAAACTCAGCCAACAACAGCCAACAGAAAAGTACCCAACAAGAAAATATCTAAATACCCAATTACAGTATGTAATTAATATACTGTTTTTTAATTATGAACAAACGGATTCAAATCATGTCATGATATTAAATATTAATCTTTTTTCCTCAAATTAATGAAGAAAAATATATAAAATAAAATCATGTCTAAGTTAAAGAACAGCAGTGGTTAGTCTAAAAATACACTGAGAAGTTAGAATTTAAAAGTGATGAAATATGTTCAATAATGATATTAATTTTGTTAAAACTGAATAAAGCTGTAGTGATGAAGGTAAATAGAAATTAGAATAAAAGACTATATTGTAGTATGTCCAAGAGAGAATATTAAATTGAATGAAAATTAAAGTTTGGTTTTGTGCACATCTGAGTCATGTATATAACTGCAGCATTTCATATGGAACTACAGTGAAAAGAATTTATATAATCAAGCTGAAATTTCATAGTATAAATTTTTATCGTATTAACAAAATACCATTATATTTCCAAACTGGCTTCTGTTTTCTCCTGTTCTCACAATAACCAATAATAAAACACTTTGAAACAAAATGACGTTAACATTATTATTAAAAATTATACAATGGTTTTCTAAATTACTTCTAACATGCGTGTCAAGAATAACTTTGTCTATGCTTCTTTCAAAATAAGTCTCAGAAATTGTGTGATCATGGCATTAAATATATGGTCACTGGTAGAATAATTTTAAAAGGTATGTTACAGGCATTATTAAAATTTTAAGGCATTTTGGATAAACCGATAATTATTCTTTAATGAAATGCAAAGCTAAATTAATGGAGTTTAACTGTATATGCTTACTCCAAAAGCACCATCCATTGTGCAATGGATTGTCAATAAATCTCAACAAGATACATAAACTGAAAGCAACAGTATAAAAAAGCAGTATTATAAAAATAACTTTTACTTTATAGGCATTAAAATTCTCTGACAATTATTAATATGATCTGTGCTATTATTCATTTTTTCTAAGTATATCAGCATCAAAATGCTGATCATATGCTGACAAAATATTAATGTAAACTGAGATTTTAATACCTTTAAGAAGGTATCAATGTAAGGAGATTAATACCCACCCAAATAAGTGTTCACTCTACATACCACCCAATTGTTTTTTATTTTCTAATTAATTTTTTAAAATTTTTATTGGAGTCTAATTGATTTACCATGTTGTGTTAGTTTCAGGTGTACAGCAAAGTGAATCAGTTATACCTATACATATATCCACTCTTTTCTTTTTTTTTTTTAAAGATTCTTTTCCCATAAAGCCCATTACAGAGTATTGAGTACAGTTCCCTGTGCTATACAGCAGGTTCTTATTAGTTATCTATTTTATATATAGTAGTGTGTACACGTCAATTCCAATCTCCCAATTTATCCCTCCCCCCACTTATCCACCCAACTAATTTTAAAAAGTGTGGATGAACAGAGGCTCTGTATTATTCAGTGTAAAAAGTTCATAACTACAATTAATTCAGTGCTACAAACAGCACTGAAAGAACAATGCTGAACTAGGTACACCTGTGCACATTTGAAACCCTGAAGACCTCAGAGGAGGTTATTATAATACCACTTTTCAGATGAGAAAACCGATGCCTAATTTGCTGCAACAAACAGGCAAAGAAATCATAATATTGTATGATTACAATATTCTTCTCTCTTCTTCTGTCTCCGTTATATGGAGGTATGCGCCAAATCTACAACGAGCACAACATTATAAAAAAAATTTTTTTAACCCAAAAATCTGGAAAAATCACTTGGGGAAAACTACTATAAAAGGGATAGAAGGGAAGTTTTGAGTACAGAGAAACAACATTGTCCAGTTTAGTGATGAAATCTTAGAAAAGTCTATGAAAATACAGGTATAATAAAAAATAAACTATGCACAAAATACTAATATGTTAACAGTTAAGTATTACTTCATGTAACAGACAGTAAAAGTATAAAGTTGACTTTCAAAAGCTTAAGACATATAACGAGTTACTGACAGAAAACACACAATGTTTGGTTTGTTTAGAGGGTACACCTTTATGTTGGTCAGGCTGACATAGGACAGAACCACCCCAGTTCCCTGAAACAGCAAGAGAGGCAACAAGTTCTGAAAATTATTTCAAGTGTAATATAATATTCTCGAGCAAAATAATATGCCAATCTAAATGTAGAATGCAACAAATTATAAATTGTAGAAGTAATATTCCTACTTATAATTCTGTGACCATATATTAAAATCTCAACAGTTACATACTTTTTGGATCAAAGTAAATAATTTAAATCTAAGTAAATGACATTTCTTCCTATATATGAGCCCTAACAAGTAAATGGAAAAGCCTAACTAGCTAAGCTGTCACACACTTAAAACGATAATGTCTTTGTAGCAATTTTCTCTCCAAGGATAAAGAACTTTACCTTAAGATAAACACACACAGCTAGAGTAAAAATATCCCAGTTACTGGAGAAGAAAAGGGTTCTCATAATGTTTAAGTAAACTAGTCTTCATAGCTTTGAATGAAAATTGTGTCATTAAACATGTAATATCAAGTTCATCACTGAAGCTACAGTTGCCTACATTTACACATATGACAAGCTGAGATTATACATAAAATTATAAATTCATAATAAAAGTAGCCATTATTTATCTGTTGAGTCCTTTTTGTGTTGAGCACTTTACACAGTGCCTGTTTCACTCATCAATAATACTGTAATATAAATTCTAATATCTTTATTATAAAATAAAAACAAGACCACTGATAGAAAGGTTACATAACCTTCTCAACTTCATTAGTGGTGGAATGAGTGGAAGAGCTGAGATTCAAAGCCAGGACTGACTTCAAAGCCTTAAATCTGTGTTTCCAAGTGACTGACTTCTCTTTAACAAGCTAGCACTGCCTCTATTTAGAGCAGGGATTTCATACTGAAAGGCCAATAGGGCCTAAGAAGGTGGTGTAAATAAGTGAAGAAGGCGACAGAAAAGACCAGAGTGGCGAGGCCTGAGGCTACCGGGGGAACACGTCCCAGGTGTGGAAGGTGTCCTGCTCAGGGGACGTGGGTCTGCCACGCTGGACTGTGGGCCCAGCGCCCAGTCATGCCAGAGGCCTCTCAAAAGAAGCTGGAAATCCAGCCTGCTTACGTGACATACTCTGATTCTTTAAGTGTTAGTGAGTAAAATAAACCCTGGAATTACTACTGCAGTAAGCGTGGGGCCACATTTAGACTGGCACAACGAATGGCCCCAGAAGCGTGCAGAGAGGCCCTGGCACGCACAGACAGGCAGGCTGTACCTACCTCTGGAAAGAAACTTTCCCAGAGGCATCCTTCGAGTCCACACAATCACCAGTCTCCTTCCAAATCTTTCTAAGTGCCATGCTCTTCCCACCAGGGCATCTACTCCTGCCTTCTGTTCACTCTCCCTAAAATGCACTTTCCTGCAATCTTCAAGTCAGCCTCTACTCAAACTCTGGATCTCACTTCAAGTACTACCTCCTCAAATGAAGTGTTCCGACTCCCACAGAAAATCCTCCAACTTTAGGTTCTCACGGCACAATGCATCTGCACACACGTGGCACAGTCATAATTTCACATCTGAGTGACTGACTGATGTGTCTCTCCTCCAACAGACCATTAAAAAAGCCCATACGCATATGTCTGGTTTTCTTCATCTTCGATGTCCCAGCACCTAGCATAGTACATGGCATACAAAAGCACTCAAGAAATATCTGCTGAAGGAAGAGTAGAGGGAGGGAAGGGAAGGAGAGTCTTGAGTAACAACGTCTTAATCAGCTACCTCCATCTCCTCCTGGCCCCGGCTCTAGGCCCACCTCCAGAGAGCACTGGTACTAGCACACTCCCGTAACATTTCAAGCAGGGATGAACACGTTAACTGACCACCAAATGAGAACGAAGCAAGCTTTATAGAACAGGGAATGGGGCGGTTACTGATGTATGTATTCCTGCTTAAGAATGTAACTTGGAGGAGACTGAGATTCTGGATCCTTCTCAAAAGTGAAAGTTGACAGTGATAATATTAGACCTCTAACACAGATACTGAAAATCCACCCAAGTTTACTTACTATCAAAAAAATGGTTTCCCAAAAGAGATCATAAGAACTACGATGTCTGTTGGAGTCTCTTCAAATAACGACCTTAAAGGGAAGCTTTTGATCTGTATGATTTCAGAGTGCAAAAGGTTTCCTCAAAAATGAAGACAGCAAGGTTATCGAGAGTCAATGATATTCAGTAAGAACAGAGGAAAGAATAAACAGAGGCTAGAGCACGTGGCCTTTCCACGTGAACATCAACAAGCTAGATTGGGAGATTAAAATAAAGTAGTTCTTGATAAAGGATTTCCAAATCTTTATAAATAATAACAATGAACTGTGATCATATCTTTCTTATTCCCTCTCCGGTGGAACCACAGATAAGTTCCTTGCTACTACCTAACAAAAAAAGGTCTTCATCATCTCCCTTATTTACTATACAATGAAAAGCATTATCAAGTGGCATTTTCTTAGTCTAAAACGGCCCCTTTCACTGAAGGAATACATGAAAATATATTCTGATGTCCCCCATACTGAACGGTTTCTACTCCCAAACCACGACTCCTAAGATAGCTTCAATTAAACTGATTCTATGCAACTCTGGTTCTTTGCAGTATTCTCAACAGAAGGGAGGAGAGGGGCAAACTTGGGGGTTAAACAAGCTTGGGAAAGAGTCCATACTCCTGTGTTCCAATTAAGAGATTTATAGGGGCTTCCCTGGTGGGGCAGTGGTTGAGAGTCCGCCTGCCGATGCAGGGGACACGGGTTCGTGCCCTGGTCTGGGAAGATCCCACATGCCGCGAAGCGGCTGGGCCCGTGAGCCATGGCTGCTGACCCTGCGCGTCCGGAGCCTGTGCTCCGCAACAGGAGAGGCCACAACAGTGAGAGGCCCGCGTACAGCAAAAAAAAAAAAAAAAAAAAAAAGAGAGATTTATACATTAAAAACGATGAGATTCCTATACCACAAAATCTGCTTAATCCAGTATTTCTTAAACATTATAGAACCCAAGTGACATATTTTGGGGGAAGTGTCCCAACCCAGGAAAGCCCTCTAACTACTCTTAGAGGTGGTGTGTCTCTGTATTTCTTGGCACAATTCAAAAGCTATACTTTACAAACTTGTAACTTTAAGGTACCTGAGCTTCTGTTCCTATAATAAACTTCAACAAATTATTATCTTTACAAAGTGTTACAAAATATACTGCCTGGGCCCTAATTTCTATAGATTTCAATAACTTATGGTTCTTATGAAATATTATCAAAACACATACCCCTTCCTTCTCTGTAACAGATACAGAAAAAAACTCATTTGTATGAAAATTTTCTAGTCTGCATAATGTGACTTATTAATTTAGTCTAACATCTAAGAGAACTCTGGTGTCTTGAACTTAAAAGACATGCAGATCAATCCTAATGCAGATTGAAACTAATCTTGGTAACTCTGTACATCAACCAGGCATATCAAAACCCTGAAGAACAATGGTAGCAGAGCTGCACATAAATTAGAAAGGAAGTCACATCTGTGCAACAAAGCCTTTAACATACTCTTAACTGCTTGGTATGTCTGGGTGGATCTCATAACAGAAACTTTCTTAACTGGAGAATGAGGTAGAAAGTTGGTGAAACTTGCAAGCTCACAAACAGGTAACAGTTTCAAAAGAAAAAAAGAGGAGGAAAAAACATTACACTGAAAGGATAAGTTTGAGATTCAACTAAAAAGAAACAATTATCAGAGTAATTTCAAAGCTTTCAGGTTCAAAGTTCTCAATAACAACTGCTAAATGAATCAGGCCACAAGCAGCACAGAGATGCAAACTGGGCATTAAAATATTGGAAGTACTAACAATTTGACCATTTCTAGTCTTTCTGCTGCGTTCCTACACAGTGTCTTTTTGTGATTAGTTCTGTAAAATCACACACCATAGAACTGTTCGCCTCTTATATTTAGGAACAAAGACTTTGATAAGGAAGTAGAGCCTTATCATTCACACATTGTTTAATTAAGAAGCTGTCCTTGGATTTCAGAAAAACTGTTCTGTAAAAAGCATGTATTAAAAACTATCACTGATTTTACCAATTGCTCGGAAGCTCAGTAATGAAATCAATTTCATGGCATTTTAGATGAGATAAAAGTAAAACCAACAGCAGCAACAGTTAACCACAAAAAAACTTATTTTGATGGCTACACCAGGGTAACAACATCAGTTCCATAATTCACTTGGGGAATGGCGAGGAGGCAAGTTCTGACCCCAAGAAAAGGTCAATAAATAAATCTTTAAGAATTTAAGTTCAATCTTACAGCTATGAGTTACCTTTTGAAGTCAGGAAGACCTAGGCAGATCTCATAAAATGGGTGTACCTATTTTACCACCTTCCCCTCACCCACTCGACTCTGGAGACACTGGCCTGCATGCTGCTGTATGGGCCTCAATCCTGACCCTGCGTGTCTTTCATGGAATGCTTGTCACCAGGCTCTGGCTCAACTGTCACCTCCTCAGAGAGGCCTCTCTCACTCCTTTCTGTAAAGAGTCCTATCTGGCTTATTCACAGCAACAACCCTAGCAACCAGAACACGGTCTGACACAAATACTCATAAGCACTTGTTGAATGAATAATGCGTCCACGTACAGTTTCAATAATACAAAAACAAATCTGATGACAATTTAAAAGTAAGTGTTTTAGCAAAATACATATAAAGACAAATATCAGTGCAGAAACTAAAAAAAGAACAAAGACTCACAGATAACAAAGATTATTGCATAGATTAGTGGTTACCAAAGGGATAGGTAGTTGCGAGGTGAGTGAAATGGGTGAAGGGGTCAGCTGTATGGTGTATGGTAACTAGACTTGTGGTGGTGATCACTCTGTAGCATACACAGATGTTACTACAATGTTGTACAACTGAAACTTATTTAAAAAAAACGGGCCTTGGTCAGATCACCTAGAAATAACCATCTTTAGGACATTAAAAAAAAAAAAGAAAGTTTGCCAAAAGTGAGCCAAAGGCTTATAATCATGGACGTCATGTATTTGGCTGTGTCAAGTATGCAACTTGCAGCATGACATCAATCACTGCAATCTGTCTTTTTAGAGCGTAAAGCGTTACTTTTTTTTTTTTTTTTTTGTGGTATGCGGGCCTCTCACTGTTGTGGCCTCTCCCATTGTGGAGCGCAGGCTCAGCGGCCATGGCTCATGGGCCCAGCCGCTCCGCGGCATGTGGGATCTTCCCAGACCGGGGCATGAACCCGCGTCCCCTGCATCGTCAGGCGGACTCTCAACCACTGTGCCACCAGGGAAGCCCAGCGTTACATTTTAATAACATGAGATATTATGGCAAAGAACTCTCCCAAATTGAATCTCGTAACTCCTCACTGACTTTAAATTCTCTAACCAGGTAGCATACAATCTACTTGCAAGTTAATCAAAGCAGCTTTTCTTTACACTCAGTTTAAAAAAAAAAGACACCCATGAATCAAATAATCACCCCACAGCTCTGTCAGCACAACTGGTCATTAAAGATAAATGTATGAAATTGAAAATGTTGGAGAACAAAGATTTCCTTCAACATCTGCTACTCACATAAAATGAATGGAACAAAAGAACCTCTGCATTCAGAGTGACTTACCGTTACAGACTTCAGCGTCATACCATGATAGGTGCCCATAGTGTCAATTTTGAAGCCTTCCGTTTCTATAAAGAAAGGGAGGTTACCATTAGACTTTACATATTTCATGATAAAGAACAAACCTAAAGTAATAATCTACATTATATCTGACAGTTCAACAGAATGACAAAGCCTTGAATCTACTATAGATATAAAGTTAAATTATATACTTGTGAAGTTAGAAACTTTAAAAGGAGTACTGGTCTCCAAAATACATTCAATACACACCAATGAGCCCAAAATGCAGAAGCTGGTTAGGACTCTAAAACCATGTTCAATGGTCATATAGTTGGTTGGAAATATCAAAAATTAGATTGAATAAAATACTTTATAACCCCCAAATTATTTAGTCCTAATATTCAACTACAGCACCACTAAAAGCATCTAACACCATGAGACCTCCTTAACTTATAAAAAGCTGTGTTCCAAAATTACAATCATCAGCATATGTTATGTAACTCACAGAAAAGCAACATTGTAAATAGCGACAGGGACTCCAGGACAGAGGCCCAATATACCTTTCTGTGATGGGTCAGATATTAAATATTTTACACACTGCAAGCCATATAGTCTCTGTCACGACTCCTGAATTTTGCAGTTGTGGTGCAAAAGCAGGATGAACAACATATGTAAACAAATGAGCACAGCCTGATTTGGCCCAGAGAGGTTCAGATTTGGTCTGTGGGCTCTAATTTGTCAACCCCTACTTTATATAGTTCGTCCCAAAAGAAAAACATTGCAGTGGATAAAAGAACACATTACTGTCTTTCTACACCATGGATTCAGTACATGCCTTTATCCAGCAAATGAAACCAGCACACAAAATTCACTGTATAAAGACAACAAACCCTTTAATAAACTTAAATGGAGATTTCAGATTATGCAGGAAAAAAATCGTAAATGATAAACTTCTAGTTGCCTCTAACCCATTTTTTCACGAATGAAGTCAAGATACATGAAGATCCCAAGAGAAGTTGCGCTGACATCAGGCACCCCTCACTAGCCATCTTACTGATGCAGAAATGGTTCACTATTGAATTAGCCGTGTTAGCTATCACAAAACAAGTCCTCACATGCCTACTCTAAAATCTATGCTTCCCAAGTTCTCAATGTATACCTTTATAAATGGGGAAATATGATTTTATATATAGAATTTCCATTCTAAAATAAACTTCTGAGAAACAGAATTAAGGCTACTAGCAGTAAATATTTATAGATAGCTTATTACATATACCAGTTACTATTCTGGGGACTTCATTAACTAGTTTAATCCCCACAATAACACTAAAAGATAGGGACTACTACTAACGCTACTATTAGTATTGTAATGACACACAGGAGGAAACTGAAAGAGACTGCACTTAAAGTAACTTATCAAAATTATTCTGTAAAATGCTGGACAGTATTTTTAGGCTTTGAAGGCCACACGATCTCTGTCGCAATTCAAACTGCTGTCACAGCACTAAAGGAGCCACAGGCAACACAAAAATGAATGAGTGTGGCTGTGTTCCAACAATACTTGATTCACGAAAACATGTACATGGTGGCACAGACTTGGCCTGCAGACGTTAGTTTGCCAACCCCTGCCCCGAACACCAGGCCACAGTGCCTCTCAAGTTCAGCACGGCCACGGTAAGGGGAAGACCAAAATTAAGTAACTTGCCTTCTTTTCCTTTGAATCTTTCCTGGTCGTACCTGTTGTAGGCAGCTGGAATAGGCTGCTTGGTACGCAATGTGGGATCCTGTAGAAAAATATAATAACTATGAGTTACATGTCAATATTGTTTAAATTGTTACTTAATACTCATAATAAAAAAACACAATAAGGGTATTGTTTTCTAAGCCTTCTTCTTCTCAATATTTGAGCCAATAAGACAAAAACAAGGAGTAGACAAAAGTGGGGAATCATCTGAAGCTGATTTTCAAGATACTATTTACTGCTAGAAAATTACCATCCCTGCCAGGGACAAGGCAAAGGACCCCAAGTAAACGTGCACAAAGGCACAAAGCAAAATTCTTAGACACTGCAGAAATAAAATCGGTGTACTTAGTAATTTCATTCTAATTACTTAAATTTCTTCACAAATTAATAAACTGTCTCCAGTCATGAATTATTTTTCTTTAACAAAAAAAAATTTTTAATGCAAAGCTTATTGGGCTGACACTTTGGAGCCTTTTAACTGAATTATTCCAATTATTAATCCTTATATTAAATAAATAACAATGACAATGTATCATTGTACAGTGTACAGTGTAAAACTGAAGTTAACAAAGGTGTTTTTTAAAAATACTGAGAAAAACTTGCTAATCTAATGATGTATAATTTAATTCAAAAATACTTTATATAAAACTCAGTCTGTAATAATCTAAAGAAGCAGATTTAAAGAATATTCCCAAAATTGCTTGGGAAATTCATGGTATTCATAAATACTGAAATATGCTTCATTTCGTTACAACAGGATGCTACCGCTATTATTATTCCAAATAAAAGATACTCATTCAAGACTGTCACTAGGTATACACTTCTATTGTGAAATGCCAAACATTAAAATTTTCAAGTATTTTAATGATTATGGAAACACAGAGAATATTCAGTCAAGAAGATAATGGCCGAACTGTTTTAAGATTTGACATAAGTTTCATGCCAGCTGCTATTCAAGATGTCAACCAATTCATGACCATAGGCGCCCCGTGTTTCACCATAACGTCACCTGCCCCACTACCTGTCTGACTCATCTGTATGTCCCGTTAGACTACAAGCTCAAAGGGGCTTTCGTTCTTATCCCTCCTGTATCCTTGTCAGCAAACTGCCTGACAAATAAGAGGCACTTAAAAACTTGCCAGAAAGTCACCTCAAGTGTTCGTCTAAATACCGGCAAAAATTCACTACCTCTAAAAGGGTAAACACCAAGGATTTCATGAACAAATAAAACTACTAGTTCTTGCAAAGACTGCATTAGTACTCTACCAAATTTTGACATACTTTCAAAAATTCTATATAAAAAGATTTTATTTGCATATTATTTTTCCTTTGCTGAACCTTATGAAACTGGCTTCATAGATTTCACTTATATGTGGAATCTAAAAAAGAAAACAAATCAACAAACCAAACAAAACAGAAACAGACTCACAGATGTAGAGAACAAACTGATGGTCACCGAAGGGGTTGGGGGGAGTTGGGGCAAAATACGTAAAAGGGATTAAGAGGTACAAAATTCCAATTACAAAAAAATTAAGTCACAGGGATGCAATGTACAGCACAGTGAATACAGTCATTAATACTGCAATAACTGTGTATGGTTAACAGACGGTTACTAGACTTACGGTTCTGATCAATTTGTAATATATATAAATGCAGAATCACTATGTTGTGTACCTGAAACTAATATAACATTGTATGTCAACAATACAATAAAGAAGCAAATAAATACTCTAAGATGTTTTCAAAATTACAACACGGAATAATCGCTTTCATTAAAATTACTACATAAGCAGCAAAACATTCTTACCACAGGTGCCGCATTTGGGGCCGGTCGCTGTTCAGGTGCACGCCCTTCTTCTCTGGCTTTTACTGATTGAAGAATTGCAAAAATATTCTTGGAAAAATTCTGAAACAAATGGATTTTAATTATTAAGTCTGCTTAAAATTAAATATCCAAAAGCAGTAAGTTTACTTAATAAACAATTTCAGACTCAGTTTTCTTCCTATCAATTCTTCCCTACTACATCATAATGAGGTATGATTACTACACAAGTAAGTAAGAATCAACTGCTACTAGGAAATTCACCCAAAGATCAATTATTATAAACCCCGTGTCACTCACTTATTTTCATTTTACTTAAAGTGCATAACTGGCTATAAATTCATTCATATTCTCCATTTATTCAAATATGTAACCAGGAAACAAGTTAATATTAAAAAAATAAAAATATGGCAGATTTGTTGCCAAGGGGGCTTCTTAATTCTAAAAGAAATTAATCCTTCTGAAAGAAATCAACTACTATATTCTCTTCTAGGTATAATAAACTCCAGTGCTAATTTCAGACTGCTATAATTTTTATGAGATGTTGAAAGTTTTAAGATACTGTTTGTTAGGACTCAACATGCACTTTTCAAAGTTTTTAAGTTGGAATGCAATTTAAAAATTTAACTTAACTTTTGCACGAACAACCTTAGCAACACTGAACAAAGCTGACGAATCTGACTCCTTCTTTCATGAAATATTCTTCTTTTACCTGAGTCTCTCCCTCAGTTCCCTTGGGGCTCATCTAATTCTGCCTGTCAATCACTTATCATTTTAAGCAACATGTTATGACTATAAGCCAAACACCTCGCTTGGCACTCAGACACAATGACAACTAAGAGAGACGTCGTCCCTGTCCTCGTGAACCTCAAGTGGTTTCTCTTCTCTATACAATTAAGAATACTGTTTCTTTGGCTTGGACAGCTTGTCCCTCCTAATTACTTTTTACTATTTAGGTATCATTCTCTCGTCGTGGTTCTAGACCAAGTTAGCTGCCCTTCTTGGGTAGCATCCCTATAATGTCATATGTCACAATTACTGCTTATTTAATTATCTCTCTCCTATTAAAGAATATAACCTCTGTGAAAGCCAGGACCAATGCATCTCTAGTGAGTGCCCACCACGTGCCTGGCTGGTAGATGCTGAATAAATATTACACAAATAAACATGTATACAAAAGGAGAGATAGCCTGAAACATAACTTTAACCATTGCCCCACTAATAGTACTTACAAGTTCCTATAATTCTTTAGGACAGCAAACAAATGTCTCACAACCCCTTCCCACTCTCGAGAATTATGGCACACCCCAAAGAGTTTTATTATATAGGTTACAATATTTATCACATTAGAAATTTAAACTAAAATATTTTAAAAATATTAATTCCTACAAAAATGAGGGAAAAAGTATTCCACATAAAAATAACTTGTTTTTATGAAAAAGTATTTTCCAAAATGCACAAAAAGTAAGGACAAGGAAGAGTGGCACTATGTTAAATTTAGGAAACTGTTAAGGTCTCAGTAGCAAAAAGAAACCTCTCAAATTCTAATTTTCTCATGAAAGTTCACATTTTATTACTGGCAACAAATACTGTCAGTTCCATTTCTTGAATGAACAGGCTTTCTTCCCTCATTTTCGAAAAAATGTCAAATGCACAAGTGCTCTTTGTGGAGACAATCATCAGATTTTGGGATGCAGGAGTGCTTTGTATGCTCTGATTTCATCACAGAAAATACTAGAAAGACATATACTCAAAGGTTAAGATTTAATAAAATTAGTAAATTTTCAAATTTCACCAAGGACATCATTAGTAGGTGAAGAACAAAATGGCTACTAGCAAAGTTTGGTGCCAATGCTTTGATTCATGCCAAGATGCCAGCAGTTAACCAACCACTGCTTTTGCACCAGCAGTGAGAAGGTCAACACAGTGACATATGCAAATAAAATCTTAATCCTATTATGAAAATAGTTGAAAATATGAAAGTCAAATTTCATTACTTTAAAAATAATAAAGCATTTCATGAGAGACACAAACTCTATAAGAATCAATCAAAATGTTACTAGCTATCTTTGTGTGGTAGAATTACAGGGGATTATTATCTTCCTTTTAGTGATCTCTTTTTATCAATCTTTCAAAGATGAACATATACTTGTGTATGTAAGTTTAAAAGCATGTTTTAAACAGTATTATAAAATCAGGCTGCCTTTTTGTAGGGTGTTTGCAGTGGTAATATAACTACAAAAATATGTAGTTACATTTTTCATGGAATTTTAAACCTGTCTTTTATTTCGGAAACTCAGAAAAAAAGAAAGCCCTGATACCTGGTAATAATGAAGATCTGTCAAAAATCACAGGGGCTTTCAGGGCTATAAGTACCTAAAAAGGTTTTTTTAGAGGGTTTATTTTAGAGTTTTGCAGATGAGAACAGTATACAGAGAGGGGTTTCAGTTAAAATTGTTGCTTTTGACTTTTAAAAATGTTCATACTCATAGAAACAAACCTAGCTACCAAACAGTTCTTCTAGTATTAACTTATTTTTAAAATTACACATTGGTGCCAACAACAGTAAATTATATTAGAACACTAAGTTTTGAAATGATGGTACAATCCTGCCACCTAGAGCTCAAAAAAATTGTTCATTTCAAACGTTACAATGAACGTTGGTAGAACAATATAAGTAACAGTATTTAACTATTAGCCATACTAGGCAGTAAAAATGAGTATCAACAGATCACTTTATTTTAAATACAAAAATGAAAGTTTACTCACGTTCTCAAATTTCTCTATAATTCTAAGCTCTGGAGAATGATTCTTAACCTTGACCTCAGTACTTTGTAAAACAAGTCAAAGTACAAAAGAAAAAGAATTCTTTCCTTCATATATTCTTTTCTAGTAGCTTTATTCCTACTAAAATGGCACAGTAAACTTAAGGCCAGAATCCAAAAAGAACTGCAAAGAAAACCAGTCTGCCTGGACCAATGTTAAAGTTCACTTCCATCAGTAATCTCATAACTTCTATAAACCTTCTCACCAAATCACCACTGTGAACTGGGCATCAGTGAAGAATTAACATTTAAGGGAAAATTCGGATGTGTGGGAGGAAAAGACAGGTGAAAAGAGGTAAGTGAAACAGAATCAACGCAACCTTTTTGGAGATGTATTAAGATACTAAACATCCAGTATCTTTCAACTTATCTTTCAAAATTTAAAGTACATATCTCCTTTAATCAGCAATTCACTTCTAGGAATTAATCCTTTTGCTATATAGACATAAATGCACAAAGGTGTATGAACGAGGATGTTTTTTAATGCAGTTTTTGTAATCATGAATAGGAAGGGAAGGAGACAGGGAGAAGGGGAGGAGGAGGGAGGAAAGGGAAGGAAGAAAACCCACAATCCTGTAGCAAAAAACAAAACAACTCCATTAATAAGGAATAAACATCCACCTAACAGACTATAACATATCAAACACACTCAATACATGTTTGCTGACTGATTTTCGTTAAGTTCTCTACTTTGTGAGGAAAAAAATTAATAACGGCATTAATGATCAGAGAGCTTGCCATCAATATTCCTTGTTCATTAGGTTTAAGCAAAAATCTCATCAACAAGAAAACTGTAGATCTCTTTGGATTTACAAATGAGGTGAAAATAAAGGGACTCACGCTTTGTATCAGACTTTTTCATCAGCTTCTCTGGTGACCAACAACCAACCACATGCTAGAATGGAATGGTAAATATGGCCCCTTAGAAGTCTACATTATTACCGATCTGTCAGATATGAACTTGAAACTTCCTCCTCATGGGAAACTTTAACCAGTTTTATAACCAACTGTAGATGAAACACACACACTGACTCTAACGAACAAATAAAATATTTCAATTACCTTTCCTGTGCTCTGTAAGATAGTTGTTCGCGTCCTCCACACCCTTTCTCTGCTGACAATATCTCGGGTCACGTCTACTTCAGCATCCACAAAACTCCTCTGTTTTAGGGCAGTTATATCATCATCTAAGTCAGTCTTGATGGTAGATCGTTTCTTAGCCATAATTTTGGCTTTGATTGCAGCAATTTTTTCCACCGACATAGCTTCGGACAAAGACCTGAAAGCAATTTCTTTCTTAATATTCACAGCAAGGATCTCTTGAGCATATCATAAAATATTCTGTGACATTTTTAAGTTCCTGGTAATAACACTATAAGTGGCAATAATTAAGCTTTCCTTCTTATATATAAAACTGACATATTTGATAACTTATAACCATGTAAGAAAGAGACCCTATAGAAATATTGCACTATAAGCAAACTAGTAATTTCTTAGAAGGAACAATGCAAAAAATTTTTCACATTTTTTTTAACCTTTTGCCCTCCCAATCAGAGAATTTTGCACAAGCTGATCACATACCCTGGGACATCCCTCCCTCACCCTGCCTTTAAAACTACTTTGCTGAAACCCTTCAGATTGTTTGGGTTTTTTGAGCACAAGCCACCCGTTCTCCTTGCTTGGCCCTGCAATAAACCTTTCTCTGCACTTCCCCCCACCCCCCAAAAAAGCCCTTTTCTATGAGACTTTTACTTGCTAACCCTCCCTCCCACCCATGCAACTTATACAAACACACACACATATGTGAGCATGTGCATGCACCACCCTAGAATGGGGGTAAAAATTTTTCATTCCGTGAAGAATTCACAGTTTAGGTTTTCCTCGAAACTTATTTCAAGGTTTCAAATCTATATGCTACAATGTACAACATATCAATCTTATAGATGACAGAGGCTTTTATATGCCACATAAACATATACTCCTTTTAAAGCCTAGAAGATAAAACCATATTTTGAAATTTTCTTTTTCTTTCCTTTATTTTCAAATAACATGTGAAATAGCAAACAGAGCCTATGCTTTCAGAACTATTTAGAAAACAAAAAAGACAACAATGAAAGTATAGATTTCATTAAGATCACAATCTTAAGCTTAGTGTCATTTTTCAAAATGTAAAACAAGAAAAAGAGTTTGGATACCTTAACAACAGTTGATAAAATTATTAGTCTAATCACAAGATGACAATCTTGAAATACGTTTAAACAACATGTGGGAAAAGGACAGGAATTCCTGCAGGTTTAAACATGGTAGTATTACATAGTATGTATTTTATTTACATTAGGTATGAAAGTACTTGCTCAAAGTATATGCTCAATATGCATTAGTATTTGACTCATTTTACATAATAATACACAACTTTCCCTTAAAATCTAAAGCATACCAGCATACCTTGAGCCAAATTCAAATACTTTTCTAAACTATAATCAAACGTGCATTGGACAATCATTGGACTTGTACTTCCAGCCAAGATGAAGTAACAGGGACTGGATTAACTCTCCTGTCTTGAAACAACCAGTCAAAATACATGAAACAATAGTTTACACAATACATGATATCAAGCAATGAAAGACAGTGATCTCTGACAAATGCAAACTAAATAATTAAGTCCTATGAAAGCTGCAGTTTATGGCCTTGAAAGTTTCCAACATGGCAGAGGGAGGAGAACCCAGGCAAAACTGTATTTCCTGATCTGAGAAAATGGTCCTGGGATTCTTCCATACGCAAGAACAAGGCGTATGGAAACTCATAGGCCAGAGTACCTGAGAAGAGAGAGCTGCACAGAAGGTCCCCCTCGAGTATTCCAGCAGAATACTGATTAGCACATAAACAAGTGGAAACTAAAGCTAGGAACAGAACCACCAAGAGTATTAGAGGGAACAGTGTCCAGCACTCACTCAGGATGAATAATAATACCTGTTGCCACCAGCCAGACTGAAGACCTCATATTCCTGGGGCATTAGGTAGAGTACTCAGAATGGTCTCGACTTTGCAGTGGTGGGGAATAACTACTCTAAATTAACATTGTTCAAATAACAAACCTTAAAGTCAAGACTCAAAAGGAAAAAACTGTTTCCAAGTGATTTAACTGTGTCCCAAAACAAAGCTAAAGAAAATTTAGAAGAATACAAAAACATCTAGCACTCAACAACATAAAATGCAAAATGTCTGGTATCCAAAGATTATAAGGCATATAAAGGAACAGGAAAATACAAGCCAAAATGAGGAGAAATCTAAACCAAAAACACTATAAACTGACACAGACGTAGGACTAGCAAACAAAGACATTAAAAGAATTAATGCAACTATTCCATGTGCTCAACAAGTAAAGACATGGACTGCATATTTAGCCACCTTGTAGAGATAAAAAAAATACAATGTTGGAGACTACAAATGTAATGTGAATATAATTACAAAAGAAAACATTAGTGAACTATAGAAATTATCCAAAATGAACAGAAAAAAGAATCCAAAAAAAGAAAAGAACCCAAGTGAGCTGTTGGACAGCTTCCAGCAGAATACGAATAATTAGGCCAGAAAGAGGGAAAAAGAAAAAAATTTTTAAGAAGCAATACCCAAAATTTTCTAAATTCAATGAAAATTATGAACCCAAAAATCCCCTCAAAAAGCTCAATGGACCTCAAGCACAAGAAAGATGAAGAACACTCCTCCAAGTCATGTGATAATTACATAGCTCAAAACTTGCAATACAGAAAATTTTTAAAGTAGTCAGAGAAAAAAGGGCACATTTAAAGAAACAAAAATAAGGATGACAGATTTCTAATCAGAAACAATGCAATCAAGAAGGCAGCAGTACAACATCTGTAAAGTACTTTAAAAAGACGTAGCTTGGAATTCCATATCCAGTGAAAATTAAAAAAAAAAAATAGGGGAAATAAACTTTTTCAAAAATAAAAATTAAGTTGAAAGAATCACTAGCAAACCTGCACAAAAAAGAAATGTTAAAAGAAGTCTTTTGGGGGGTGGGGTGAGAAGTCTTTCAGGCAGAAGGAAAAAATATGGGTACACAGGTCTACAACAGTAAAGAAGAGGCATGGAAATTTTTTTCTTATTTAAATCTCTTTAAAAGATAGTTTAAACAAGAATAAGAATGATGCATATTGGTGTTTATAACACATGTATGAGTAAAATATATGACAGCAGTATCACAGAGGCCAAGAGGAGGGAACTGCGAGTGCCTTCTAGCTGAGGCTCCGTGCTTACTCACACGGTGATGGAGCACGGAAGGTGGACTGTGACCCTAGCAACCACTCAAACAGGACAAGAGCATAAACTAATCAGCCAACAAAAAAGACAGAAGGGAATTACAGCATGTATTCATTCAATCCAAAATTAAATGAATTTCCTTTTTGGGGGACAAAATTTTAGTCCCCCAAAAAGGAAAAAAAACAAAGAGACAAACAGAAAACAACAGCAAATTAAAACTAGAATTAAGCATATCAATAATCATGTTAAATGTAAATATTTAACACATGGTACTTTACATAAAAAGTTTATTAATCACTGCTATAAACCAACAAAAGATTTCATGATAAACGAGTGGCTTGGATTATAATTTTTAAAAAGGAAAGATCAATATGGTAACAGAATCAAGAAGCTTCCAAAAAGCATAAGTAGCACAATGGCTTCCAATCCTCCCATCATAAAACATGCTCAAGCATCTTCTGAACTGAAGGCAATGAAGAACACATGTAGACAGCATACTAATATCCCTTTTTTCCATGTATACTTACATATACCTAGACTGTTCAGTTTCTACTAAAGAAATTCTTACCTGATCTGTTCAGTCTGTACAATCCCTTCTTTGTGACCCTCCAAACGAGCAGCCAATCTCTCTTTATCAAGGCGTACACACTCTTCATCCTGAAAATAATCACTCAGTGAATATTTTAAATTTTTATTTAACTTGTAGAACAACAACAAAAAAAAACACTGCACATAACTTTTCCTTACCCAAGTTCCCACCTATAAAGTCCCAGGCATCACTGGCCTTTGGTCAATTTTAAAATATTTTTAGTTACATAAAGAGAACAATAATAAATATATGTTGGATCATGTAAGATTAAAACTGACTAAAAGCTTACAAATAAACTTTAGTAAGTTTTTTCTATGATTAAGTGTTCTTCCCATAACATATCATAGCTACTTTTGTTCAGAAAGATAACATACAACAAATAAATTCCTTCTCTTCAGGGAAGTTTATAACTAAATTTTATGAGAAGGCTTTGCCACAGTCAAAAATTTCATTTTGGGTCTAGATTTTTTTCATCTGTTGCCCCAGGTCCTGAATCTATCAGCACAGAACAAAACACCAGAAGTGAAACTTTAATGGTTTTCAAAGTATGTTCCTCAAAACATCAGGAGCTTCCTACAAAGTGCCCAGGAGCCACTTCTTATCTGAATTCAACTTTGGTAGCTCGACTTTTACCTCATTTAGATATTAGAATCTCAGGTAAAAGTCAGTCTGAAAAGTGTTCGGTTACTTAAAAACAAAACTTACTAATTCTGATCTAGTTCAATGCCCACATTCAACAGACAAGAAAACTGAGAACCAGAGTCAGCGTCTATGGCTAACAAATATGAAATTGTATAAAAACCATCAGTACGTTCAAGAGGTCCAGAGAGATGTGCTCCAATTGTGTTCTAACCATGTAAAACTCGAAACAGGCATATTGCTGAGATGAATGCAAAGATTAATATTTTAACAAGCACATTAAATTCTTTCCATTTGTAAGAATGATTTAACACGTATTACTCAAGTTCCTTCGGAAACTGATTTTTTTTTTTTTGGCCGCACCGTGCGCCTTGTGGGGATCTTAGTTCCCCAACCAGGGATCGAACATGGGCCCTCAGCAGTGAAAGCAGGGAGTCCTAACCACTGGACTGCCAAGGAAGTCTCAGGAGACTGATTTTAGAGACAACTGAAGCCTAGGTTTTAACCAGATCCTAAGGCTTCTCTCTGCTAGCATAGTGCCCAGCAGGTCCTCAATATATATCTGCTGAACTGAAAACTGTTTATGTAATATATCAATAGCTATTTATGTAATTTATTTTAACCCTACAAATGCTCTGGAAAGCATTTTATGATGCTATTTCTTGCTGGTTTCTAAAGTTACCAGATCCTAGCAATTTTGCATTTCTGATATGTTCAATTTTTTTCCAAATAATTAAACCATGAAGTTCACGTTTTTCCAACTAAATGGTATCTCTAAATTCACTTTTTTAAAAAATTTATTTATTTTTGGCTGCGTTGGGTCTTCGTTGCTGTGTGGGCTTTCTCTAGTTGCGGCGAGTGGGGGCTACTCTTCGTTGGGGTGCGTGGGCTTCTCATTGTGGTGGCTTCTCTTGTTGCAGAGCATGGGCTCTAGGTGCGCGGGTTTCAGTAGCTGTGGGTCGCAGGCTCTAGAACGCAGACTCAGTAGTTGTGGCGCACGGGCTTAGTTGCTCCGCAGCATGTGGGATCTTCCCGGACCAGGTCTTGAAGCCGTGTCCCCTGCACTGGCAGGCGGATTCTTAACCACTGCGCCACCAGGGAAGTCCTAAATTCACTCACTTTGTACAAAATGGGTTATAACTTCCTTACACATAAAGAGAGTTGGGGAAAATTTCAGTTTTACTGCCACAAAATTTGTACCCAGGATAGTGGACTAGGTAGGAGCCACACTGCCTGGGCTCTAATCCCAGTTTTGTGCACCTCAGCAAGTCACTTGTCTCTGAGCCTGTTTGCTCACAGATGACATGCACAGTACTGCAGACTTCAGGAGGTGGTGGTTAGGATTACATGAGTTAATGACATACATAAAGTACATACAGTATCACCTAGCACAGAATAACAACGAGCTAATTATCACCATCATCTGAAAAACATCGTGTCTATGTCTCAGAGTATCCTTAAATAAAATTATGTATCTTAGCATCAAATTTTGTCAGTGATTCTACTGTATGTACTTACCAACCAACCCTGTCTCTGCAAGTTACCTTTCTGATCCTTAATTGTGGATGCTTTGCTGTTCATGAAGCAGGCAAAAGGTACAACTATTTGATTTTTATATAAGTGTGAAATGACAAAACTTAAGTTTCTAGTAATGTTAACACTACTGGTGACCCCAAGTGTTATTCCTATACTGGTCATTGATATATAGCCAGTTCAGTCATTTCTCAGATTTTAAGTGTGCCTCTAATACCTGATCCTCCATTTTCAGAGGGTTTATATGCAACTGATCTAGGGCTTGTTACAAATTTAAATAAACAGTATTGTACTCATACAATTTAAACTCCAAAAGTTTAATTGTCTTATGCAGTATACGAGCTGGTCAACAAATTTTCTTTTCAATGTTAACTGCATTGCTTACAGGGTTCTATTTAACATGAACTACCCTTGTTTACCAATACTAATATTCCACTTGCTGGCTATAAAATGCTACCAAAAAAACATATAACCTGATATGTCAATATTGGAAGAAGTAACTGGAATAAGGACTTCATGTTCACGCCTCTTCAGAGTGGAGTAAACTCCTACACCACCTTATTCCAGAGGTAGGCACACCACAACACAAAGGCCAAATCTGGCTGGCCATGTTTCATAAAGTTTTATTGGAATACAGCCTCGCCTGTTCATTTATGCATCGCCTGTGCCTGCTCTCACACTACAGCGGCAGAGTGAAAGAGCTGGACAAAGACTACAAGGCCCAAAAGGCCTGAAGTGGCTGCTATCTGGCCCTTTATAGAACAAGCCTTCTGACCACTCATCTAGGCCAACACTTTCATCGTAAGGGTATAAAGACAAAGAAAATAAAGTGATTTGTCCATCACACAGCTTGTATGTGAGAGATCTTACACGATAGCTCAAGCTACTTACTAATCAACTGTTCATTCTAATATTACCACTTTTCCAGGAAAACAAAAGTTCTGAGCACTACTATGAGCAAAGAATTCTTACTACTACATGAGTCCAATCTCCATAAAAAACCTGAATCACTTAAAATAAAGTTCCATTACCTCAATTCGCGGTTTTTTTGCTTCTGCCAAAACTTCATCTGCAGCTCGTTTGACTGTAAGGAAAAAAGAAGTAAATAAACATATAGTTTGGGGACTGGTGTTTGAAAGTTCAATATAAACACGCAACAAGACATACCTTGAGTAGATCTCTGCAGACCTATTTCTAGAGGGGCACTTCTGTCTATACTGGCCGATGTTGCTGAAGATTTAAAAAGATTTCTGTGAGAAAATAAATATTTGAAGACAGGTATTGGATATATTTACAAGTGAATGCTCAAGATTTGTTATATTTCTTACTTTATATATGGTTATTTCCCTTAAAAAATGTTTTAAAGCAGGCTTGTAAAAGCATTTTATTATAAATGATTAATCTGTATTAGAAAGTCTGTAAGAGGACAAACTATTTTTGACCATTTAACTTACAAACTGAGATATCTGACTGAAATCAACTTCAAAGAATATACTCCAATATCACAACACATGTATGTAAAAGTGTATGTAAACATAAATAAAAACATAAATGTATACATATATAAGGGAACAACATTAGAGCACAGCTCTGAATGGGGTGGTGAGAAGTGAGTCACGTGACAACGCAGAGAAACAAAATGTAACACAGAGGGAACAGCAAGTGCAAAGACTCTAAGGTTAGAAAAGCTAAAAGAACCAGGAAGACTGGACTTCTGAGGGCAGAGGAAGACTGGGAGAGGATGAGGGCACAGAGACAGGCAGAAGCACAGTCGCGAAGCTCAGGAAAGGAGGATGGGCTGTATTCTAAGTGTGACGGGAAGCCACAGGATGGCCTTGAGCAGGTGGGTGACACAATCAAGTTCAGAGGCTTTTTCAAAAATAGGTCCCTCTGAGTGGTGAGCAGAGGCTACACTGTAGGAAACAGTGGAGCGAGGACCTTCAGGAGGGCTACGCAATGGTCTAAAGAGGAAGGTGGAGCGGGGTGGGCGTATGATGGTAAGAAGCTGTCATACTTTCAAAGGTAAAGAAAGGACTTGCTGATGGAATGGACGTGAGCTGTGAGAGAAGAGAATCAAAGATTTCTCCAGGGTTGGTGGCCTAAGCAACTGTGTGAATGGGGTACCATTTACTGAGACGGGAACACTGGGAGAACAGACTTGCTGCTTCCGTTCTGTCAGTGGGGAGAAGGGAAGGCAGGACTCGGCACTTTATTGTGGATATGCTACATTTCACATGCCTGTTAAATACCCAAGGGAAGATGCTGACAGTGAATTTCTAAATGTGAAGCTCAGGAACACATCAGTTTTGGAGATAAGGAAGCAAGAAAAAAAAGTGAGGCAGACAATGAGTGGAAAGAGAACCTCCAGAGTCTGGTGCCCCAAACGCCAAGTCAAGAAGGGCTTTCCAAAAGGGACTAAGCGGTCAACAGTATCGAAGGCTGAGAGGTCAAGTTAGCTGCGAAGCGGAGAGACCAAAGGATCTGCTAGTCCTTAGGTCAGTGCTGAGCTCATAAGGATGATTTGAGTGAGATGGTGAGGAAGAAAGTCAGACTGGAGTAGATTCAAGAGAGAATCAGAGGCAAAGAGGAGGCAGTAACACCACACAACCCTTGCAAAGAATTTTGTAATGAAAAAGAGAAGACAAATGGACCAGTAGAGAGTAGGAAGGTGGGGGACAGGGGGGTTCAGAGAACTTTTTTAATGAGAGAGACCATGGTGTATGTTCTAAAGGGAATGGTGCAGAAGAAAGAGAACTGACGATGCAAGACAGAAGCAGCAATGTGCAAAGGCAGAGTCTCTGAGAGTGCGAAAGGAGATGAAACCCACACGCAGGGAAGGGGTGACTGGCCCCAAGAGTCAGGTGCATCCACTATAACAGGAAGGAGAAGACAGCATGTGGACACAGCTGCAGGTAGGGGAAGTTTTTAGTGGGAATCCACGATCTCTTCCCACTAATTCTTATTTCACAGGGGAAAAAAAAGGCAACAATGTCTATTTAAGAGTGAGAGCAATTAAAAAATTACTCACATGCTTCACCATTGAGATATCCAAGTAGATCTTTTCGGTCAGGTCTTCTAACCACCGGAATATTTTCAGTCTAAAGTCAAAATTTTAACATAGATATCAAATCAATAACAATTATAAGAAACTTGGTAAAGATCAACATCCTGTAAAGTCTGAATTTTATTCCAACATATCTTGATAACATATATTTAGAATCCTGTTTTTTAGAAAATAATTAGGCTGAAAGAACCTAATAAAATCTTGACAATTTTTAAGCATATTAATTTTTGGTAACTTTATCCTCAAAATTCCAGTAAGATATACAAAAGATAAGCATTAGAAATGAAACAATAACCCTATCCTCTTTGAAATACCAATTACAGTCTTTTTTGTCCCTTGGCTTATTCTAAGCATTTAATTTTACTCATGATGTTTTGCTTTTCGGGACAAATACCATTTTAGTCCCATTGCTTGCTCATTTTATTCAAGGTTTCCAAAGTGCTTTCTTTTCTCACACCCAAACTAGATCTCCTCCAAATATGGCAACTGAACTGTTTCAAGTAAACTAAATGAACCACTAAAACTATATTTTCATAATTAACAATAAGTACATGTTCCAACAACATATACTGAGGAAAAGACAGGCTTTTCAATAAATGGTCCTGGGAAAACTGGACAACTACATGCAAAAGAATCAAACTGGACCACTTCCTTATACCATATACAAAAATAAACTCAAATGGATTAAAGACTTAAATGTAAGAATTAAGAAACAATAAAACTCTTAGGAAAAAACATAGGCAGTGTGTTCTTTGACATGAGTCTTACCAATATTTTTTTGGATTTGTCTCCTCAGGCAAGGGCAACAAAATAAAAAAATGGACTACATCAAACTAAAAAGCTTTTGCACCATGAAGGAAACCATCAACAAAATGAAAAGGCAACCTTCTGAATGGGAGAAGATACTTGCAAACAATAAATCCAATAAGGGATTACATCCAAACTATATAAAGAACTCACATGACTCAACGTCAAAAAAACAAACAACCCAATTATGAAATAACTAAGTCATGGGAATGTAATGTACAGCACAAGGAATATACTCGATAATACTGCAAAAATTCTGTATGATGACAGATGGTTACTAGACTTATTGTGGTGATTAATTCACAATGTACATAAATGTTGAATCACTATGTTGTACACCTGAAAATATTTTATTACTGTATATTGACCACATTTAAACTAAAAAACAGAAAAAAGAAAATGATTAAAAAAAATAGGTATGTGTTGCTTAGGCCCAGGGGAAAAATCAGGAGACTATACAGAAAAATGTTAACGACAGTTGTTTACTTTCTACATTACGTATCTCTTTTCTTATCCTTGAGTGTGTATAAATTTTGTAATCAGGGGAAAAAAATTGAAAAATTAAATCTGGAAAATGTATCTGTTGTGCTACATGAGTAGTTTTCCTTTAATCTCCTATATTAGCAATTTGTAAAGAGGTAAGCAAAACAAATAAAACTGTATACTTTAGGCACCAAGTTATCCTTGGGCCATGAATTCAATGAATTCTATCATTACCACAATTTTCACTACCATTTTTATAATGTAAATTAAGGACAGCAGAGTACGGGAAAAACATGTGGTTACGGGATTATACAGTTATAAACCCTTTGTTACTTTATATAAGCAACAATGAACAAGAACCCTTAATATCCCTGGCTAACTATCTTATATTGAGTACTGACTATACTTCACTGCAGCAAACATTCTGCACATGCTCCTCAATGACAGAGATAAACTACATTTAATCACTTAAAATTAATCTGTTTTTAAGAAGTTAGGTTAAAATTTAATTTCTGCTGATGAGTATAAACAAGAGCCCACCGATTTTTTTTGTGCTTGTTTTTAAAAACTAGTCTACATGGAATATCATAAATAGTTAAAATATCTGAATTGATTTTCTTTAAATTACTGTGTCTAAGTATTATAACATACTTCATCATTTGGTCACTAATGAATTATATATACGTTATCACCAACAAAAAAAAGTATGAGACTATTCACACTAAAATAGGGGCTATGAGTAGGAAAAACTCATTTCAGAAATGGTCTGCTCACAAGAAAGAGCAAATAATACAAAGGAGTTAGGAGAAAACAAAATTTGTAGAACCCTAGACTTTTAGAATTCTGCCCTTTCGATCTGTCAAATATTTAAGAAATATAATAGTTAAATCTTACGTGACCAAAGGTCCTAGGGCTCACAGTTAACAATTACAGAATCAGTTACGTACTACAGCCATTCCCCAGAGACGTAATCTAAACCTATACCAAGTGTCTGGATTATCTTTATTACCCCAAAATGAATGGACTTATCCAACAAAACATTCTAATTAGTGCCTGATTCAGTTTTTAAAGATCTAATATGAGCTCACATAGCTTTATAAAGCGAGATGCTGATATTTTATCTATTTCCAAAGTCTTAAATAGTTTCACCCTACATATTACTTTTTTCAACACATACTTGACACTAAATATATATTTCTTGTTCAGAAAAGCAGTGTTCATACACTCAGATGCAGAAAGCAGGCATCTTTCAAGCATCTGAAAATGAATTTATCAATTAAGTATGAAAAAAGTGTATAAAATTGATTAAAAATTCATTTTAAAAAGCTGTCTACTAAACTTGGTTCTTTTTGATGCCAAAAAAATTTTTTTTCCTTGCAATTAAACTAGATTTCTGAATATCAAGGTCCTTCCACAGGCTCATAAATTTTTTAAAACATCCCTACAAACAGCTTTGAAACTTCTGTTGTTATAAACATTACTCACATCTTACATGTAAAAAACTCACAGATTTAAAAAATATGCATAAATCACAGTGATCTATCTAATTTTGACCCTCCAGGAGACTTTCATATAGATACAAACAAACTTTTCATTCTTCTGATCTAAAACCCATGACGGAAGTTATCCACACCAAATGATACCAACTATCAAATCAAAAGAGTTTTTAAATGAATTCTACTTACAGCTGCACGTCGGACATAAACAGGATGAGATAGGTGCACATTATTAAGTAGAAATAAGATAGAATCCAATGTGTAGTATTCTCTGGGTTGGCCTTCCTTCCCAGTCCTGAAATGATTAAGACAAGATTTTTACTCACAATTCTAATATAACTCCTTCAGCTTAATCATATGTATTAATTTATCTACACTCACTTTGCTATCCAACGATGGATTTAACATAGCTAACAAAGATACACGTAGAGTATGAAATTTAGTAAGTGCAACTGTCATTTGGGCAAAAGGAACACAAAAGTAGATAGTGACAAAAAGCAAGAAGTAAGGAAAGCACACCATATTCATACTTTATTACTACAGACTTTTTAGAATTTGGCCCAGTTAGGTTCTGGGCTTTGTCAATAGAGAGAGAAACCTAATCAGTTAGCCAGGATCCATAAGAAAAAACAATCAACCTGATTAAAAGAAGCACAACTACGACTTGTGCTAAACTTCCAAGATATGTATCCTGTCTCCTAAGTAAGATACTGCTGAACAACGCTCTTCAACACAACAATTAATTTCAGACATTTGAGTCTTATGACATCCCTCAAATTAAGCCAATGATGTAAAACCAAAACTAATTCTACCTGTAATAAAACAATGTCGTCTAGGAGTGCAAGCTCTATCATTGCAAGCACATACTATTACTTGCTCAACAAATGTTAGTGTCCAATCCCACCCTCCCTATTACATTCTCTCCATCTAGAAATATCAACGTGTTATTTAAATTCATCTGAATACCGCCCAATACAAACAGCCCCAAACCTACTTTTCTAGCCTCTGTTTCCACTTTTCCTCTAAATCAATATATTTCAAACCACACACCACTTATCAATCGTTGTACTGTGAAATATAATATATGAGTCACAACCTGGTATTTCTTTATGATATATAAGAACAAAAAATAGAATGCACTGCATTCAATAAGAATAAATTTTTTAATGTTATGTACATGTGTGTATTTACATATGCACACAGAATAACAGTAAATGAAAATGATGGTATTGGTGTGATACACTGCTGTGAAAGTTTGAAATCTACTATTCTAAGCACTCCTTTCTCACTACTTGCTTCACTGAATGGCTGTCAAAACATTTCCTTTCCAGCTCTCATGCCTTTAACCACACAGTTCCCTCATCCTGGAACACCAAACCCACCATTTCACCCTCAGAATTCCTAACCATTCCTTAAAGCTTATTCATTTGTTCATTCACTTATTCAAGAAAAATCTGTAGCATGTCTATATGCCAAACACACGGCCATGAAACCTTTCCTAACACCCCCAGGTAGAAGTGACTGCTCTTTTAAGAGCGGGAATGAGATTCTTATCAAGTTATGTCTTATCTCCTCTACTCTCATCGAGGTAACCTCCTCTGAGGCACCGACCCAGCTCCTCACAATTTTTCCTAGTTCTCAGATTGAACAGCCTCGAGTACTCAGCCATTTTTTAAAGAAAAACCAATCAGTTAAAAACCCAATCAGCCCCTAGCTCTTATGGGCGGGGCAGAGGGCTCCTAACCTCTTCTAGTTTGGCACTGCCCAAATCAAGTTCTTTTCCCCAAACTCTTAAAAGTTGTTTTTAAAACCCAATCAAATGCAATTCTGTCTGGGCAAATTCCTTCTGGAAGAGAAAAAACACAGAAAACTCAGAATGATTTCTCCATCAACATTTCACAAAGCTAATTAAATCGTAAGCCCTCGAGGACAAAAGATAAAAAATAAAAAAATTAAAACCAACCAACTAAACTTCCCCTAGCTTTTCATCAACTCTTCCTAAAGCACACTGCTCCCACTCAATCAAACAAAATGAGTATGGAAGTTCTGGCCCAGGTTTCCAGCTATCCAAATGAAACACCACTGAGAGAGACATCACTCAAAAGGCCCCCAACGATGATCAGACATCTCTCTCTCTCTCTTTCCGTAATACATATGTATATATCTATATTCTTTTTCAGAGTCTTTTCCCATTTACTTTTCCCATTACTCCACTTCAGCAGTAACCTTCTCCCTGAGGAAACTCCTGCCTTCACCTCCAACAGATTCTGACTACTCTTCCAAAGTCACCGAATCTCTTTCCCGTCCTAACTTCAGAGTTGGTTCCCTTCTCTCTGCTTGAGGGAATCGGGAAAGGAGAAAGAACAGATCAGGAGCTGCAAGGGGCCAGCAGAGACAGTTACAGAGCAGCCGCGTAGAGAAAGGAACAACTAAAGAACAAAAAAGAGACTTCTGGGCACCCGGCGGTGCGATTCTTTCTACACCTATGCACGCAGCCAGCACTCGGCACACACGGGCAGAAACAAACCGCCACAGCACCCTCCCCCGACGCTCAGAGGATGGACCGCTGCAGACAGCTCTCCTCCAGCTCCCTCCTCACCTACAAGTGCAACTTCTACTCCTGGGAAAACTTTTTCTCCGGAGCACCGGTTTTCCTCCATCCCCAAAGGGAACGGGGGGAGGGGTTCGGAAAGAGGGGGCCCGGGGGCGCCCAACTCTGCCCCGCCGCCCCCCGCTCCCGGCCGCGCCGGACTCACCCCCAAACCACGTAGTTGGTCTTCACATTCTTGGGCCAGGAGAACTCGCCGAAGATCACTTCGTCCCCTTTCACCACAATCTCCTTCTTCTGAATGTTGTACTGTCGCAGGACGCTGAGCACGTCCGCCATCTTCGCCCCCCTCGCTGCCGCCCGCCCCGGGCTCCGCCGCCGCCGCCGCGCCCGCCGCCCTCTTCGCCTGTCGCCTCAACCCCCGCCTCGGCCGCCGCCGCCGCCGCCGCCGCCGCCGCGAGCCAACTGCAGCCGCACTGGCAGCGGTCCGCGCCTACGACAGCAGCTGAGGAACGAGCCACCCAGGCCGCCGAGGACCCCGCGCTAGCAGGCAAGGCCCCGCCGCGGACTGCCCGCGGAGAACGCCTGATCTCGCGACGCCAGGGCCCCCAGTGCCGCCGCCCGCCGCCAGGAGGCGCCGCGCCCGCCCGGGAAACGCCCCTCCCAGACTCCCACTCGGCGCGGGGCCGAATCCCGTCCCGAAACTCGGAGCGCGGGGACGCCGTGCCCACGTACGGCGCACGTACAGGGCGCATTGCCCGGCGCACGCGCGCGGAGCACGTAACTCATCCTCGCCCTCCCGCCCCGCGCGGCGCGTACGCGGCAGGCGACAGGTGCGCGCGCACCTGCGTGGAGGGTCTGAAACCTCCATCTCTAGAGGGCGCACTGGGTGCTCCGCGACCCACCTGGAGTGTGGCCAGTGGCTCTCGGGTCTCTCCTTTAGTCAGGATGGAGTTTGGCGAGAGATTTGCAGAACTGGGATTACCTTCCCAGCTAGATCGGACCCGCCTAGCAAATGGCCTCTAGGTCTTAGTGATTAAGCCCCCTTTGAAGGGACGGGTTTGGCGGGGGGTTGTTTTGGGGGTTGTTTTTTATTACGTGTTTTTGGTGGACTCGCATAGTGGAAAAGACCGCGTCCAGTGGAGATCAATCCCGGGCACTGGTGTTTGTTAGCTGCCTTTTGACCTTGGGCAAGTTACACACCTTCTCACAGCATCAATTGGTTAATGGAGAAAATGGAATTAGTATAAGAAGGTGAAAGCACCTAGCAAATCATCTAAATATCATAAATGTTGGATCTTCCCCCTCAATTCCTTGGGTGGTGACTTTTTCCATCCTGTCCCCTTCTCCCCGCGAACCCCAAAGGGCTACATTTAAATGGCTCCTTTCCAAGATGCTGATAGGAAAGTTAGAGAACACGAACTCAATTTATTGATAGAAATTCAATATACTGTGGCCTGTTTACCTTAATTGAAACATATCCCATAGGCCATTTTTTTAAATTTCTCTTACTATAAGCAGAAAGGAAAAGAAGGCAACTTTGTGATTGACATAACCAAATTCTGTTACCTGCTTTGAAAAGACTCGATTCTCGTTAACTGCCTTACAGAGACATACATAGAAGAATGTGGTTCATTTTTTTCTTCTTTTTTATTGCGGTACGCGGGCCTCTCACTGCTGTGGCCTCTCCCGTTGCGGAGCACAGGTTCCGGACGCGCAGGCTCAGCGGCCATGGCTCACGGGCCCAGCCGCTCCGCGGCATGTGGGATCTTCCCGGACCGGGGCACGAACCCGTGTCCCCTGCATCGGCAGGCGGACTCTCAACCACTGCGCCACCAGGGAAGCCTGTGGTTCATTTTTCTATACACTCTCTAGCCATTTTGCAACTGAATTTGAGAAATTTTGGATATTCTGCAAATGTTCCCATTACTATCGTATTTTCCTAAACTTCACCCCAAACACTCAGGTTAAAAAGAACGTTTTTTATTTATCCCCAGCACTATCTACTCTATTTATACTTGTATCAGAGCACCCAGTACTACTTGACTGCCTCCCCTACAAAACTAAATGACAATAGACCTGTGTCATCCTATCAGAGTGTCTTGTACATTATTTGCCACGTTGTTGGCCCCTTAAAAAAATGTTAAATCAATAAATGTATAGATGAGTTCAAGGAAGTCAAAGGGCCGCCAGGGAAGCCCTAGCCACTGTTTTCAATAATAAAATCCTTCATTTCTGATCCAGGAATCTCATGTCTTTTGTCATCATCTATGAAACTGATACAAATTAACTTGTCAGCTTTCAAGTACAATAAAATCTCAGACCCTTCCCAGTCCTTGACCAGGAGTTGGCAAAATTTTCTGTTAAGGGTTGAATAATAAATATTTTAGCGCTTGTGGGACATATATGGTCTCTGTTACATATTCTTCTTCGTTTGTTTTTTTGATTTGAAACAATCCTTCAATTTACAAAAATCACTTGTAGGGCTTCCCTGGTGGCACAGTGGTTGAGGGCCCGCCTGCCGATGCAGGGGACACGGGTTCGTGCCCCGGTCCGGGAAGATCCCACATGCTGTGAAGCGGCTGGGCCCGTGAGCCATGGTCGCTGAGCCTGAGCGTCCGGAGCCTGTGCTCCGCAACGGGAGAGGCTGCAACAGTGAGAGGCCCGTGTACCGCAAAAAAAAAAAAAAAAAAAAAAAAAAATCACTTGTAGCTTTCAGGCCACAGATGGGATTTGGTCTGAGTTTGCTGGCTGTTGTTCTTGATACATTTATTGGTCAAACAAAGTTGGGCTTTTTGACTGTTTGCTATAAGGAAGACCATACATTATGTGTATCTGTGCAGTATCTCTGTAAGAGGGTGTTAGGATTATTATAGGCTTTGGGACTGGTGTTAGGTAATTTGGGGAAACACTTAAGGATGTGGAGCTTTGCTCTTCTTTGGATCCTGTCAGGAAGCAAAGGTAAACTTATGACTGTGTATCTTAATTTTCTCCAAAGCAGGGATTGCCAAACTTTTTCTGTAAATAGCTAGATGGAAAATATTTTAGGCTTTGCAGGTGAACTATGGTCTCTCTCACATATTGTTCTTTATTTTTATTTTCTTTTATTTTTTTACTTTTTAAAAATGTTAAAAACCGTTCTTTGCTCAAAGGCTGTATGAGAACAGTCAAGGTCCAGATGCAACCTTATCTCGAAGGTGAGAGGAATGAAGTGAGGCTGAAACTGTAACTAGCAAACTGTGATGACCCCAGTAGTGGTCATTTTAGGATGTGTGTTCAGATATGATTCCTGGGCTTCCCTGGTGGCACAGTGGTTGAGAGTCTGCCTGCCGATGCAGGGGACACGGGTTCGTGCCCCGGTCCGGGAAGATCCCACATGCCGCAGAGCGGCTGGGCCCGTGAGCCATGGCCACTGAGCCTGCATGTCCGGAGCCTGTGCTCCGCAACGGGAGAGGCCACAACAGTGAGAGGCCCGTGTACCACAAAAAAAAATAAAAAAAAAAAGATATGATTCCTGAGTGGTCTTGTTTTGTCTTGATCCATCATGGTCACAGAGTGATCTGAAGTTGGTGCCCTGTGAAATTATTTATATTTAACAGGAGAATATCATGGCCTTGCTTTTGGTATGGATGCAGATCCTGGATGTCAAAGACAGCCTTTCTCTTTGTCTGTGAGTGGACAGAGGGCTAGACTGACTTCTTTCACTACCATTGCCTTGACAGTGCCCACCTCAGGTGCCCTCTTAGATTTACACAAATCTAACAAACAGGTGAACAGGTCTTTGTTCTGTGCTTGGCCCTCATATCATAGTGGAAAGTTGGTGATATTGGAATTGGAGAGACTTGGGATCAAACTGCAAGTCTGTCACCAATAAGTGTAGCCTTGGTCATGTTACTTGCCCTTCCTTTTTTCATTACTAGTTAGAGATAAAAATATTCCATTGTGGGCTCTGGTTTCAGACTACTTGGATTAAAAGCCCAACCTATCAACTGTATAACTCTAGACAAGTTACTTAAACTTTTGGTGCTTTGGGTTCTTTATATGTAAAATGAAAGGTAAGAACATACCTGCTTCATAAGGTGACTAAGAACAGTAAATGAAAAAATATGTAAAGTACAGATGATCCTTGAACAACACAGGTTTGAACTGCATGCGTCCACTTATGTATGGATTTATTTTTTCAATAGTAAATACTACAGGGCTTCCCTGGTGGCGCAGTGGTTAAGAATCCGCCTGCCAATGCACGGGACACGGGTTTGAGCCCTGGTCTGGGAAGATCCCACATGCCGCGGAGCAACTAAGTTCCCCACGCCACAACTACTGAAGCCCGTGTGCCTACAGCCCGTGCTCCACAAGAGAAGCCACCACAATGAGAAGCCTGCGTACCGCAACGAAGAGTAGCCCCCTCTCACCGCAACTGGAGAAAGCCCACGTGCAGCAATGAAGACCCAACGCAGACAAAATTAATAAATAAATAATAAAAAATAAATAAATTTATTTTTTTTTAAATAGTAAATACTACAGTACTACACGATCTGAAGTTGGTTGGGTTCTCGGAGGCAGAACCTTGGATACAGAGGAACCAAGTTTACGGAGAGCCAACTATGACTTACTTGCAGGGATGTCTGATTGTGAAGCGCCCCTAACCCCAGCATTGTTCAAGGGTCAGCTGGAGTTCCCAAGTAAGCTGTTGTTTGCCGAATGAGTTTCTATATGTGAATCACTCACATGCAGTATCTGACACATCAGTAAATGTGAGTTATTTTCCGCTCTTCAAAGTGCTGTTTGCTAACCTCCTTAGCACCCTGGAGAGTGTCAGGCACCTTGATCTCTGTTACTCAGTGGAGGGTTGAAGGGAAGACAACGGTAGCCTTCTATAGGCCTCAGGTCCCTTCCTTCTAGCTCAGACCTGCAGCACTGCTGGGGAATTCTCTGTTCTCCTTCACCTTCCCCTTTACCTTCTTTCTTCTTCCTTTCACCTCAGTTGTCCAGATCACCTGGTCCTGCTCCATCCACAACTTCATAGTCAGTCTCTTTGTCAGTCACTTCTAATCTGATTTCTGCTACTACCACGACCATTCATGAGAGTTTGTTCCTTGAAAGGTAACAATATCTTTCGTCTTGCAAATCAAAGTATCTGTAAGTTCTCACTCCTTCACTAATGTCCTTTTTTGCTACTATTGACTCTGCCCTCTCTTCAGAAAACTTTTTCCGTCCATAATTCTGCCTACATTGTCTTGCGTGGATTCCAAGAAAGGATAAAAATACAATTCAAGGAAAAAGAAAAGGGTTACAAAAGCCTCTCTATGTTCTTTGCCTCTTGTTTGCAGAAAAGCTGAAGTCTCCCAGGCTTCCCAAGGTCACAAAGGAGCAGACTCGAGCAGTTAATGTCCTAATGATTAGGACAATAGAGTCATAGATTCGGTGTCTGATGCACATTCTGAGTTGTTTTACAAGTACTATAACTACCACCAGAGGACATGACATAAGCTGCTCCAACTTGAGCAGTACTGAATCTATGGCCAGCACAATTCCAAGAACTGGCCTCAAGAGCATGGGAATAAAATTATTGCTCATAATAATCTGTATCTTTGTGGGCATCAAAATAATTGTAGCTTTCTCTGCCCATATATGTAAGCTGGCAACTTAAATCGTCAGCAAAGAGATGCTACAGACCAATGTTGACATCTTCCACTTGAAAAAATGGTGCCCTATGTCAGCATGAAGGAGTTACAGAAGATGGACCTTTGCCCCAACCCTATAGAAATGGAATGATGTTTGACAGTGGGGAATTGAAAGCGGCTCTTCTGCCCCTTTCCTGTTTGCCCACTTCTGTTCCTCTCTAACCTTCAAAGAACCTAATTATAAGAATGAGATCACTAGGCAATTTAACCTAACTCCTGACTTATGCTCTCCTGAAGCACGCCATGCCTTGCCTAACCTGTCAATTCTCTTCCTGGATAGAAAGAAGTGAGAATGAAGAATTAAATAATTAAAGAATGATTAGCTCTTTCCCCACAAAGGCCTCCTAAGGAATCCTGCAGGCAGATCATGTGGGCAAGATAACGTCTGAAAAGAGAGTCAGCCAGTCTGCATACAGAGGAGAATGATACAGAACCCAACCTCCTGCCTTGATGATTCACTGAGATTCTTTCCCCCATTTTTCCCTTTAAAAACTATCATGACTGAGCAGAATCTTCGGAGTTGGTTTCTGGACACGAGTCCACCTTCTCCCCAGATTGCTGGCTTTTCTAATTAAAGCACCTTGCCTTTCTAGTGACACTTGCCTCTCGGATTATTGACTTTTGAGCAGCGAGCAGCTGAACCGGAGTTCAGTAGCAATACAAGTTCAGCCTCCTCTTAAGGAAAGAAATAGGACAGGGCAAAGCAATAGTGACCTCTATGGAGATAGAGAGAAAAGACAACATTTCAGAATGCAAAGGTTAGGAAACATCTATCACAAAATGCTGTTTGTTCGACACCAGATGGCAATCAGAGGTATTAATTTGTCTAGTGCAAGGCTTATAGACTACCCGAGATCTTTTCTTTTTTCATTTGAGGTATGGCTGATTTACAATATTATGAAAGTTTCAGGTGTACAATGTAGTGATTCACAATTGTTAATGTTATACTCCATTTATAGTTACTATAAAATATTGGTTATATTCCCTGTGCTGTACAACATATCCTTATAGCTTATCTATTTATACATAGTAGTTTGTACCTCTTATCCTCAACCCCTACCTTGCCCCTCCCCGCTTCCCCCTCCCCATCGGTAACCAAAACTTTGGTCCTCTATATCTGTAAAGCCACCCAAGATTTTAAAAACAATTTGCTCACACTTCAAAAGAAAATATTTTTGTTATTGTCATTCCCAGTCTATTGACCCAGAGACTTAAGAACACACATATAGGGATTTAGAAATGATATAGAAGTTAATAAGTGCTTGACAAAAAATAAAAGCTAAATAAATATTTTCATTAGAGTCCACTGGATGCTAATTCTTCAGCAAATTGAAGTGGTAGAGGTACCACATTCTTTAACAAAAGTTTCCCTAATCCATGATATAATTTTCATTTCCTTCATAAGTATGTCCAGGGCATACTTGGTTAAGGAATTCCAAGTCTTCCATATAGCTATAAAATCCTCCCTATCTGGTTTTCTTTCCCCTGTTCTCTGGGCTCAGAGCATTTAAATATCTTTCAGTTTGACACTTAAAAATTCTGAATAAATCTTGACATAATTCTTTCCCATCTTACTATGCTGGTGGATATTCTAATCTACCTCTCCAAGGTATTTTCTTATTCATTTCATTCGTGAATTAGGAACCTGAACTAGTTTAAGAACTTAAATAACATTTGACATCCCCATTCATTATGGCTTATCCCTGGGTTCTTCCAAAAAGATCACATAGGTCCTTGTGGTATCAAAAAATATATATATATATTTGGCTTTTGTCCCCGGTTTGGTTCCTGGCACAGAGCTCCTAAAACTCTTGGAATTTCCTGAGTGGTTGAAGTGTTTCCCCCCAAACACACATCTCAATGGAAGGGACAAGTTTGAGTCCCACCAAGTCAGTGATCCAATCAGCCACGCCCATGCAATGGAACTTTGATACCAACTCTGGAATGACAAGATTTCGGGGAGCTTCCGGGCTGGTAAACAGGTTGATTTGCTGGGAGGTTGGTGCTCCTGGCGAGAGTGCTGGACTTCTGCACCCAACCTTCCCTCAGCCACTCCCCAGGCATCGCTTCTATTGACCTGTTCCTGGTTTGTATCCTTCAGAATAAAACTGTTTTTTGTAAGTACAGTGCTTTCCTGCATTTCGTTTGTTTGTTTAGTCAATTATTGAACTTGAGGTGAGGTCGTAGTAACACCCAAATTTGTAGCTGGCCAGGCAGAAGTGTGGGCAGCCTGGACACCCCCTTTGTGGCTGGTGTCTGAAGTGGAAGCAGTCTTGTAGGACTGAGCCCTTGACGTTTGAGGTCTGTGCCACCTCCGCGTAATTAGTGCCAGAATTAAATTGAAATGTAGAACATCCAGTTGATGTCAGAGCATTGGAAAACTGGGTGTTGTTTGAAAAAGCAGAGTCCTTTTCAAGCTTTCCTGTGAAATAATAATGTGTTGTACTTTTTGTACTTGTTGAATGAGAAACTCTATAATGCCCAAAAGCTTACAATGAATCTCAGTCATGGTTTTAAACTAACGTGGTTTTAGAGTTGCAGTCTATTTGGGAGAAAAACACAAGGGGGAGACATTGTTCAGGCTAAGACAATGCATGGGCACACATAAGTTTGTTTTTACCTTTTCAAATGGGAGTACTTACCAGTGATGTCAAAGTAAAAATATGACACATCTTTGTGAACCATGAACTATACACCGTTTACAACTTTACAGCGTTCAAAAATTTGTTGAAAAGATAGTGTTATCTCCTATGGGGCAGGAAACTTGTCTGTATCGTGCATCCAGAACAGAGGCTGACCGAATAAAGGATGAAGTAATATAGGAAAACAAATCCAGAAAATGACCATAATGCAAAATTCACAGGATTTTAACAAATACACAAGACTTCAGTGAAATATCAGGTTTTCTCTAGTCTGTGTTAGGTGTGGTAGGTTGAAAAATGGTCCTTCCCCCCAAAATGTGGAGGTCAAATCCCTGCAACCTGTGAATGTCACCTTATTTGGAAAACTGAGTCTGCAGATGTAATTTAGTGAAGGACCTAGAGATGAAATCATCCTGGATCTTTCAGCTGGGCTCTAAATCTAATCACAAGTGTCCTTATCAGAGAAGGAGACATGAAGAAGGAGGCAGAGATGTGGCCACAGCCAAGGAACACCTGGAGCACCAGGTGGAAGAGGAGGGACATGAATTCCCCCTTATAGTTGCCTCTAGAAGGAACACAGCGCTGCCAGATTTCGGACTTTTAGCCTCCAGAACTGTGAGAGAATAGATTTCTGTCCTTTAAGTCTGTGGGAATTTGCTACAACAGCCCTGAGACAACTAATACAATAGCTGATCCCTGAGGGCTCACAATCACGCTCTTTTTAAAGTTTCTTTGGAGGAAGCATTTTCCAAGGTTCCTAGATGTCTAAGGTCCACAGGTTGGACCCACTCTAGAGAACCTCTCAGAAGGCCCTTTCAAGTAGAAGATCTCATCATTTACTGATCTGAGCGACTTTCAACGCTAGGAAGCGGAAAACCCTGCTCTTGATGTCAAACACAATGTGTGAGCTTTAACTGACAATTTAAAGAATAAAAAACGAGTTTGAAAGAACATTCAAAGATATGTCGATTCTTTTAATTGATACTATGTTGAATCTTGAAAAAAAATTGTAGAACTCCTAAGGCTGTATTTACCAATATATTCTTGATCTACCTATACTGGCCATCCCCCATTATGTTCACACATAAATGAACAGCCCACATCTTCATGTATCATTGCAGACATCACAATTATGACCAAAAATCGACACTTCTGTAGCTACCCAAAGAAGTACAAAGCAGTTGAAGATGATGAATATATCATGCTTAATTCAGGCATAACACTTTTGTCTGAAGTACTCTCATTTGGGAACCCCTTTTTAAAAATCTGTCCAGTGAATTCTGTGCTTAACATAGGCCATCTATACTATATTAAAATTAAATTGTGACATGATTGTTTCACCTCACAATACACAATTGGAGACAATAAGGGAAAATTCTACAACAAAACAAAAATACAGTAAATTTCCTAAATAGCTGTCTTTTGATGAAAAAAATCCAAAAACACAAAACCACACAACATTGTAGATAACAACATATCTTCATTTTTAAATTTAATTTTGGATTTATGAAGAATGACTTTACACCTTTTGGGGTATTTGTTTTTGCAATCAATTTTCATCCTTTTATGAAGTAATGAAACATGGCCCACTTGAAAGTAGGGAAAGAACTCTCAGAACTAAATCTTAAATTTAGCTAATTGAGCATGAAGGATCAAAAAAGGTCTGAATTTTTCTAATAATTGTTTAGAATTTTAGACATACCATTTGACCTTTGACCTAAACAGATTTCAACGTCCTCAGTAAATAAAGGCCGACCCGCCTCTTCTTATACAGTCACGCACAAAGGGCTACTATTACCGTGACTGACACAATCCTGTCATTAGCAGCACTCAAAGCCATAGGGAACACTCCTAGGCTATTTTAAGTTTTATTTTCTAATTTTATTTTGAAAACACAATCTTTGTTTTCTTTGGAATGAACGTTCTAAATTGGATGGCTTTTTTTCTAAAATCCAATATTCGCATGATTTATATGAGTTCTCGATCAACGGCCGAATTTTGAGATGACACCTTTAGGCTCTGATTTCACCAACACAAAAACCTGTCCGATAGGAAGTTGCGCTGACGCTGCCTTCCTATGTAAACATCCCAGGCACTTTGATTCCGTGTCGAACACTCATTATTTTTCTTCTCCGTTTTGTCAGAATGTTGGCCACAATCCCCAAGAACTATCTCCACGTGCCTGTGAGCCTTCATGAGCGTCCCTAACCCTAAAAGGAACACGTGCGGGGCTTGGATGAACCTTGAGACCGGCAGGTGAGGCCTCAGCAAGGACTCCGACAACTGTTCCCAAGTGGGCGGGGACTCGCGGAACCCCGCTCTTCGAGCGCCCAGACAGGGAGGAGCCGCCGGCCGCGCAGAGAGACCGGCGCCCGCGCGGGCAGCCCGGAGGGGCGTGGCCGGCCGGCGGGGGCGGGGCGGGCTAGCAGGGGCCGGGCCGGTGGGCGGAGGCGGGTTCTGCGGGGTGGGGAGGGGCGGGGCCGTCGAACGGGGGTGGAACCGCGGGAGGAGGCGGGGCCGGTTAGAGGGGCAGGGACGATTAGAGGGGCAGGGCCGGCGGATGGCGGCGCCGGCAGCCCGGCGGGGCGGGGCCGGTGGGCGTGGGCGGGGGCGGGGGCGGGCTCGCCCGAGTCGCGGTCGCCGGCGTGTCTGCTCGCTGCGGCCCAGAGCCAGGGCCATGTACAGGCGCCGTGCAGCACTGGTGGGGACGCGGCTTGTCCGGAGCGGGAGCAGGTCGGCGGGCCGGCTCCAGGGGGCAGCGGGAGTTTCGGCCTCTGGGTAAGGGCGCCGCGACCACCATCGGCAGGACGTGGCGCAGAGGCCTCGCGAGGGTCTGGACCTAGCGGTGGGCGGGGCGGCTCTTCCCGGGGGCTGGGTGGGCCCTGCGTCGATGCAGGTGTCGAGGCCCCTCGGAGGGCTGGGGGCCCAGGAAGGGCGGGGAGGAAATGTTCCCTAAGCGCTCAGGTTGACTTAAGGATCACGTTACTCTCAGGTTGCAAATACCTGTCTTGTTCGCTTGTACCTCCCCTCCCCCTCGGTTGCTAGGTAAAATACAAGATGCTCTAATAAATTGGTATTTCAAATAAACAGCGAATAATGGTTTGGTTTAAGTATATACCAAATATTGCACGGGACATATGTAAGCTAAACAGTTATTCGCTGTTTATCTGAAATTCTAATTTAACCGAGCGATCTTCATTCTCATTTGCTAAATCTGGCAACCCTGCGGCAGGAAGTGAAAGTGGCGCTTTCTACCAAATCGCCAAGTCTTTGAGGATAGGACGGTTGCCTATTCATGCTGAAGTCGTCCTTGGCTCGAGCGAGGACGGTGAATACCCGCGGCTCCCAGGCCTGTGGTGCGAGACCCACTGCCCAGACGGATGCTCTGCCCGCCTCACTCCCGCGCGGCTGGTCGGGGCTGTCCTGTCCGCTCGCCTGTCTGTGCATCCATCCCTCTGTCTGGGAGTTTCTTCCTAATTCCTTGATCTGGTAACTCCTACCAGTTTTACAAGACTCCAGGAACTCTTGATTAACCTTCTATGCTAAACTAGAGACCCCTCCGGAAGGTGCCGATCATATAGTGTAACTATTTGACAGGTCCTTGAGGCTCTTTGAGTTCTTCCAGTGATACGTATCCCTGGGGCATTTCGCCCGTTTAGCACATAGTAGGTGCTCCATAAATGTGGCATGGCTAGTGGCTGCTTCATCAATGAAACGTTTATTGAACACCTGCTGCTTTCTCGACTAGAATTGGAGAAAAGTGCCTTCCAGAAGCTTTCTCTTTTCTTTGGTAGAGAAGAGGTTGATGTTTCAGAATGCACCTCCCACCTCCTCTCTTAGTACCCAAGAAAGCATTGTCTTATGAAAGTTCTACTGGAATTCCTGCTTCCAGAGTAGATGCAAATAGTAGATGGTTTAGGGATGATAATTAAATGCTGGAATTGAGATGAAAAGGACGTGTTTTCTTAGTTGATAAGACAAATAGATTTCTATGTTATTCCATCCCTGCACCCCTTAATCTCCTTTTTCTGTTCTGGAGGCTAGTTAGAGAAGCACACAGGCCCTTTTGATATTAGTAAACAAATACTTTGTAAACTGATATTTTGTACTGATAATAAGTAAAACTTTTTTCTCTTTCATAAGTTTGGATATATATTAGCATATCGGGTTTTCTTCAAATGGATCTCATCTGATATATTGTCTTTAATTTTTAATAAACTGCACTGCCTTTTAAAATTCCTTTTAGGATGGGGAACAGCACATCGTCATCTTTGGGGAACACAGCAACTACTCCCATGAATCAGATCCAAGTGAGTGATGTGGGACATGTAGGAAAAAACTTTCCTTGGTGGAAAAACAATTGTCTTACACATTTAATATGCTTATTCTGTATCGAAACCTGTCATAGTGCAGCAAATGAATTACTAAGTTCTTATATATTTTTAAATCTGCTATCAAAATCATGCATGTGACAAAGAAGCTCTAGATCATTTTGTTAGTCAGAATTTATGAGATTTATTCTTTTGGTTTTTTTGACTGTGCTGCATTGCTTGTGGGATCTTAGTTCCCCAACCAGGGATCGAACCTGTGCCCCCTGCAGTGGAAGTGCGGAGTCCTAACCACTGGACCGCCAGGGAAGTCCCTATGAGATTTATTCTTAATGGAGCCTTCACTTCCCTAAGCTGGGTCTATGTTGTTGGCTGCTCTTACCATCTCACCCAGCGCAGGTCTACTGTTGGTACCAGTCAGGTTGCCCTTACCCAGGGATAGTGTTTGGTTCTGGTCTGGGAAGCTGTTTCCCTAATACAGAACCTAGTTTGCCGTAGTTACTCTATGACCGATCCTCTCAAGGATACTGTGCACTGCTGTGTTCTCTTGTCTTTCTCTTGCTTGCACTGCGAAGCCCAGTTAAGTCTGCCTCAGAAAATGCCTCTTGTGTGTATGTTTCTGTTCCCTTGTAGCCCACAGGACATACTCATTTGTCTGCTCCTCACCACCAAACACCACTTCACACAAACATTTTTGCCTTTATTTGGCTACAGAAGTATCCACCCACAGCCATTGAATATAACAGTAATGTTGGAGACCTATAGTGAGGGATTGCCTCTTTTAAAATAAGAATAGAGGGGCTTCCCTGGTGGCACAGTGGTTGAGAGTCTGCCTGCCGATGCAGGGGATGCGGGTTCGGGCCCTGGTCCGGGAAGATCCCACATGCCACGGAGCGGCTGGGCCCGTGAGCCATGGCCGCTGAGCCTGCGCGTCCGGAGCCTGTGCTCCTCAACGGGAGAGGCCACAACAGTGAGAGGCCCGCGTACCGCCAAAAAAAAAAAAAACAAAACCATGGTGAGGTGGGAGACTTCCCTGGTGGTCGGTCCAGTGGTTAAGACTCTGCACTTCCACTGCAGGGGGCATGGGTTCGATCCCGGCGTGGAACTAAGGTCCTGCATACCGCGTGACTCAGTCCATAAAAATAAAGAATACAAAACCATGAACTATTTAGCAAGGACGAGGTTGAGAAAAGGTGAGAAGGAAGGTTCAAGAAACTTGGACACTGTCACCTTGAGTTTCGGCTCACTTTGGAATCTCTCCATCAGTGTTTGTACTACGTCTCAGCTGCCAGGGTGCTCCTCTCTCTCTGAATTATGGTCCATGTGTCTCTAACCCGAGGCAGCACAGTGAGGAAGGCGCACTGGCTTTGGTGTTGGGACAGGTTGGGTGGAATCCCACCCAGTATTGTGAACTTCCCAACCTCAGTTTTCTCATCTATAAAATGGATTCAGTAGTACATCTCTGGTGTGTCTGGCTCTCCCTGAGATAGACTTCTGTAGTAAATATTATGAGTGAGCAGGAGAGAAAGCATAAAAATAGACCAATCTGCAGACACCTAGACACTGACCTAGAACCCTTCTGACACCCAAGGGCAGATATAACTTCTGAAACACTTCGCCTGGGTGCTCTACTTTCTGATTTTTGGTCTTCTTGAAGGTGCTGCTTATAACCCACATTAGGACAGCCTAGGCAGATGCCTAGGTGCCAGACATGGCCATTCAGAAACTCTTGAAGTACCTGGGCATTGATATGTCTAGGAACACAAAGCTCAACAAATTTCACAGGTGACGCAGATGCATAGCAGAGTCTCAGGGTCTTTGTGATAAAAGCCTGGAGAGTAGCCTCCAAACCAGGCTGATATCATTAGAATCATCTGGAAAGGTTTTTCAAAAATAGCTTCTGACCTCTGCCTCAAACCCATTGAATCAGTCTTTCTGGAAGTAGCATTTCCAGGAACAACGCTGTGGGAAGACCTTATCAAAACAGTAATGACTTCTTTTGTTTTGTTTTTTTTACTATAAAGATACACAAGAAGGAGTGGAAGTTGAGGGGTAGGGTAAGCTGTTGTTTACATCTGGATCCGTGAAAGCCTTACATTTTAAAGAGAAATCATACATCATTTCTCACCACTGAACATTTAGGAAATGGTGATCATTTTGTAAAGTATAAAAATATCGAATCACTATGCTCTACACCTGAGACTAATATAATAGTGTAAATCAGTTATATTCCAGTTTTAAAAATAGCAAAGAAGGGAATTCCCTGGCGGTCCAGGGGTTAGGTTAGGACTCCACGCTTCCACTGCAGAGGACACGGGTTCGATCCCTGGTGGGGGATATAAGATCCTGCAAGCTGCACGGTGCAGCCAAAAAAAAAAGGCGAAGAATGGTTAAGATGGTAAAAAAATATAATAATAATAAAAAATTAAGAAAAAAAGTTAAGGAAGGTAAGGAGTTAACTCCTGAACACCTGAATATTTGAGAAGCAGTATAGCAGAGATTAACTACCTGGGCTGTGGCCTCAGAGTTGCCTGGGTTCAAATCCCAGCTTGCCCACTTCTCAGCTGAGGACCAGGGGTAAGTTATTTCCCCTCCTCTGTACCTCAGTTTCCTCATCTGTAAAGTGGAGGTGATGATAGCGCCTATCTCAAGACTGTAGTGAGGTTTAAGTGAGCTAGTAAAGTGTTGAGAATTGTGTCGGCACACAGAAGTGTCTGCTGTATATGAACTGGCTGTGATTATTGGTGTTATTACCCTTTGCCAACACTTTCCACCTGTCACATCCTTTTTTTCCTAATAACGTTTCTTTGTCCTCAATCTACGATGCGAAAACAGATTGATGGCGACTGAGTTTGAGCCCTGAATTGTGAGACTCCAAAATCCATACCCTTTCTACTGTATCATGATTCCTTTCTGAAAGGTAATGTCTAGAATTCAAATGATTTTTTTGTTCTGGTTTGTTTTCCTTCAGGAAATCATTTCTAATAATTGTGTGGTGATTTTCTCCAAAACTTCTTGTTCTTACTGTACGATGGCAAAAACACTTTTTCACGACATGAGTGTAAACTATAAAGTGGTGGAATTGGACATGCTTGAACACGGAAGCCAGTTACAAGACGCTCTTCACGAAATGACCGGTGAAAGAACTGTGAGTACATCCACTGTGGTGCTTTGCCCCGAAGTGGGGACTGAGTTGGGTCACCTTGGGCCTGTGCCCTCATGATGGGAAAAGTGAGCCAGACATACTCTGAGAATCTTAATTGATACAGAAATGGCAGATCTGGAAACCAGACTCATAGACTAGGAAACAGCAGAGTTCATTTGTTTTATTTTTATTTTTGCCGTGTGTGCGTGTGTGTGTGTGTGTGTGTGTGTGTGTGTGTGTGAGGTGGGAGGGGTAATGGTGTTGTGAGTGCTGGTCTACGAATCTTTGAGGTCCTCCTGGGGCTTTTTCAAGATGAAAGCATCCTTCCTTCCTCCCTTGAACAGTGAAGACCAAGGGTTGGTCTTCATGTTCTGTGCTAATAGGAGTACTTTTGGGCTCCATGTTTTTAGATTCTTGCAATCTGTGGATTTTCCCATAATATGCATTATCAGAAAAACACCCTGGCGGTCCAGTGGTTAGGACTCCATGCTTCCACCGCAGGGGGCACAGGTTTGATCCCTGGTCAGGGAACTAAGATCCTGCATGCTGCGTGGCACGGCCAAAAAATCCCCCCAAACGCCCTGGCAACCCAAAACAAACAAACAAACAAAAGAAAAATAGATAATATTGCCATTTTCCTTCTTGTTTATATGTGCCTGGAAGGAGTTGATAGTGTACTCTTCCTCTTTAGTAAACAATGGTAAGAAAGAACCACTGAAACATTATTAATAATTAGAGATTGCTTTATTTTGCCTTTTATACGCCATAGCGATGAGAGGGAGTGGGTGGAGAGTTAGATTGTCCAGGATTTAAATCCCAGCTGTGTCATTTACTATCACTGTGATCTTGGGCAAGTTCCTGTGCCTCCTCTTCCTCTAAAATAAGGCTAAAAATAATACCTACCTGAAGGGTTGTAAAGTTAAATAGGTAATTAGTCAAAGAGCTTCGTGTATGTCTGGCCCATAAAAGTACTCACAGTGGAATATGTATTAGCCACATGTGAATGGCCTTATACTTCTGACACCAAGGTGCCATCTAATCTTTTGTTTATCCAACAGGTGCCAAGAATATTTGTCAATGGAACTTTTATTGGCGGTGCAACTGACACTCACAGGCTTCACAAAGAAGGGAAATTGCTTCCACTAGTTCACCAGTGTTATCCAAAAAAAAGTAAGAGGAAGGAATTTTAGTGATGTAGGTGCTCATAACTTTGCTAATAAAATGTCACTATATATTTAAAGTGATAATGCCTGATAATACCTTTTAAATATTCGAGGGTATTTTAAATATATGAATTATCTTCATGAAAAAGTTGTAAAAAATAGTGAACAATAAATCACGCTGGAAACCTCTTATTTGCCAGTTCTTGAGTAAAATGGATGATATTTAAAACTGAAGGAGTAGAGTTGTATCAAAAGATAAGGAAAGAATGTGTTTTATTCGGAATTTATAGATGAATTTTATAACCAAGAGCTAGAAAGTAAGCATTTGGGACTCTTCTGTATTGTATTCAGAAGGAGTTAATGCCTTTTCTTTTCTAGCTTTCAGTGGTGAGCGCTGATGGGTGCCTTCTCTGCAAAATAAGGCTCTCACTGATGCAGTTGTGAACTCGGTAGGGATATCCTTGTACTGTATTGTGACAAACCTTCACACTTTGTGCTTCTAGAGTGAAAGAAGTATATTAAATTTGTAGGATGGAATGAAATTCATTTTAGAAAAACCACATTATTCATCTGATGATTTGGTAGTTCTAGAGAATAAAACGGCACCTCTGGGCAGAAATTAAGAGGAGGAAGATTTCAGCGTTATATGAGGATGAACTGCGGAAACAGTTCAGAAATACACTTGAGTTATAGTGTGAGGTGGAGAGTTCTGCTTTCCAGAAGGTGTTGGAAGCTGTTGGAAATGTTCCATAGGGCATCCAGGTATTGGATGGGAGATTAAACTGAATGTCCCTAAAGTAATTTCTGATGTAGATATTCTTCGCTTCTGTGACTGGGAATTCTAGCTGATCCCACAGAGTCACACGGGGCAGATTACCAGATGCTGGGAAGAGAAAACTCTTCCTCAGAGGTGGGAGGAAGATGGACTTTAAGAGAAGCGGTGAGCATCTGCTTTCTGCTCAAGATGGATCAGAGAATCAGGGATAGTCCTGCAGAAGACAGCTGGTGGCTTTTTTTGCCATTTGCCCTCAATGATGCTTCCTACATGGTCTATTAAGCTGTCGTTAGACCTTGATAAAGCAAGAATTTGGACTATTTCATTCTCACGTGATAAGTTATAACTGGAATGGAACAGTGGAGGCATTCCTTTAGCCCTTTATTTTTCATTATGTCATGATGCGAAATTCCTGCATGCTTGCTATGTTGTAAACTCTTTGTTAGAGAGTAGAGGAAATGTTACCTCGTGTGATACTGTGATTTATATTAAATATATATTTGGTCTTCATGCCATTCCTAGCACACAGCTGAAACCCCTGGAATTTCCTGTGAGAAGAGCTATTAAATTGTCTTTGGTTATGTTAATGAGGTGTTTTTTGGAAAGCCCCTGAGGATGGAGGCTGGTTGCCTGGGGAAGCTTGTGATTAGGAGGTTGGAAATACCAGCCCCACCTCCGACCTCAGGGGAGGGGAGAAGGGCTGGAGATTGCGTTCAATCATCAATGGCTAATCAATCCTGCCTGTGTAATGAAGCCTCTGTAGAAACCCAAAAGGACAGGATTTGTGAAGCTCCCTGGTTGGTGAAAACGTGGAGATCAGGGGAGAACAAAGTGCCCAGAGAGGACACGGAAGCTCTCCCCTTTCCCCATACGTTGCTCTATACTTCTCTTACAACTGGCTGTTCTGAGTTAGAGGCTTTTATCGTAAACTGGAAATCCAGAAAGTAAAATGTTATCTCTGAGTTCTGTAAGCTGTTCTAGCAAACTAATCAAACCTAAGAAGGGAGGGAGAGGGTTGGTGGAATCCTGTCTATATCTGGTTGGGAGAAGCACAGGTGACAACCTGGACTTGAGATTGGCATCTGAAGTGAGGGCTGGAGGGGACAGTCTTGTGGGTCTGAGCAGCTGCCCCGATGACATGCCAATCCTGGCTGACCAAGGATTTAACTAGTTGTGCAGGGGCTAGTTACAAAGCCGAGGATTAACAGGAAGAGATTTCAATAGGGGACTGTAACAGATTCTCAGTGGAAAAACTCATATAATTGGTGCTGGGGATGAGGGTTTCAGCATAAATTTTGGGGAGACACATTCAGTCCATGACACCATAAATTACAGCTAGATAAAAGTATATATATATATATATATATATATATATATATAAAGTATAATGTAAATCTAAGGCAAAACTAGGTATGAGGGGTTTCAGCAGCTCTGTTTTTTCTTTCCAAAACCACAGGTTAGAAAGAAAATCATGACCAGTTTAAGAAAAAGTAATGATATCGTTGTTTTTTTTTTTGGTCCTCTATTTTAAATGTTAAGATCTGAAAGACATACTGTTTAATATTTTAAAAATGGGCCATTTGTTTTCTCACTTTATCACTAATCAACTTACATATAAATTGCCAAAATATTTAATTGGGAAGCTGAAAAGCTGCTGAGAAAAAAAGGGGTCATTTGTTTAAATATATCTGCATTTTATTATTTACTAATATTTAAAAAAATACCATTTGAACATATTTTTTAAAGGCAAGTTTTCTTGATAAGGTTTAAAAGAAAGTTTTTTTAAGTTTAGTTTTCTTCATCTATGAGATGTATACAGTTGACCCCTGGAACAACGCAGGGCTTAGGCGCTCCAACCCCCACCTTGAAAATCCAAGGATAATTTATAGTCAGCCCTCTGCATCCAAGGTTCTGCATGCCCAGATTCAACCAACCGCCGTTCAAGGGTCCAACCAGCCATTCAGGGGTCCACTGTATTTGTGATCTTCCTTTCTCCATAACTGTTCACTGTCATCTTTAAATGGAGAATTATAGAATCGATCAAATGTTCAAAATTTTGGTGGGTATATTCATATGTAACTTGTTCTCACTCTTCTTCATAACCTACAGCTCAGATCTTAGAACTTTTAATATGAAAGTTTTACGGGAATTCAGAGGAAAGAAATTTCTGCAAATTGGCACTTAAATATTTTTATTTGCATAGTTGACTTTTGGTGTTAACTTTTCCCAAAGGCAACTTTTATTTTCTTATTTTTAAAAATGTTTGTTGAAGTCTAGTTGATTTACAATGTTGGATTCGTTTCAGGTATACAGCAAAGTGATTCAGTTACAGATATATATATCTCCGTTCTTTTTCAGATCCTTTTTACTTATAGGTTATTACAAAGTATTAAGTATAGTTTCCTATGCTATACAGTAGGTCCTTGTTGGTTATCTATTTTATATATAGTAGTGTGTATATGTTAATCCCAAACTCCTAATTTATCCCTCTCCCACTCCCAAAGGCAACTTTGAATTTTTTTTTCACAAAAGAATTCTGTTTTAAACTCTTTAAGAATATGCACTTTTATTAAATCCAGTTGTTTTGATCCTATAATTAATATCCATTGGAAAAGAATCCCCAACCACATATTTTAAATAATTAAATAATAGTTATATACAAGTAGCGGCATTTTAAGACCAATATTAACGGTCAAACCTTAATTTCATCTTATTCAAATATTATAAGATTGCTAAGAGCCTTACATTTTATAAGGCATATAATAACCTTAAAATTCTTCTTTAAAGAAATGGAAAGACAATTACTTGATGTGCATAGAGTTTATTTGGTACATCTATCAATTTTTACAATAATACAAGTGACCAGAAACAGTTCACATTGTGCCCACCTGCACTCCATGTCTAAAATGATTTATCCAGTATGGGGTTTTGCAGGGCTAGAAAGGAGAGTCCAGATTTCACAGTATTGGTGAAAACTGTTTTGTCATGAAATAAATTTCATACATTAGTATTTCATCCATTTTCTATCAGAAAACAGCAGAATTACATTGCTAGGTATGTTATTTACAGTGAAAACTTGGAAGACTCAACAAAGTTATCAGTGAGTTGATCAACAACAGACCTAGGAAACCCCCTGCCCCTCCTTTCAGTGTCCTTTTTCTTTGAAATGGAACTTGTTATAAATTGAACTTTATATACTTTTAAGCACCAGCTTGACAATTTAAAGTTTTCTCTCATTTTTATAAAATATTCCTGCTTTGAAAGGCAAAGTGAATGTAAAAATGTGAATGCAATTAAACATCACTGGCCTGGATACTTTTTATTGCAATAGTCACAATGTCTTACAACTATATTCACTTCTTTGAATGAATTTGCTGGTAGGCTTGAAACAAAATATTTGCCTTTTGTCTTGAAAAATTCCCTTAAAAAATTAATCATTTTTGGAACTGTACAACTATATTTTTCATTCAGAGTGTTTAAATATGCAACTTGGTCCTTGGAGATCAGTTACAGAGTCCAGCTTCCTGGATAATTTGTTATACAAAACAATAAAAAACCTTAAACTACCACAAAATATTACTGATGTTAACAGTCATGTATGTATAACACATCAGTGTCCCTAGATTATCCTGTTAATGGGTGCTTAAACAGCTAATGTACAATCCGGTTTTAAAACTTAATAATTAAATTTCCATTCTTTATGTAAAAGAGAAAGCTGTAAAAGACCTTTCGAGTTCTATACTTCAGAAACACTGACACTATTAAGGCATTACTTAATGAACAGACCCTATGCAAAGTACGTATGCCTGTGTTGGAGAGCTAGTCATATTTTAAGGCAGTCAGAAGGCTCATTTTTTTTCACTTTAAGGCTCTTGCATACTTAAATTCTATTCTATGCAGCCATTAGTCTGTATAATTTAAATATTTATTGAGTGGTCAAATATGGAAATCAAAGCCTTTATATAAAGCAAATGGACAGTTTAGAACTAGATTATAATACCTCTTCCCCATTCAGTTTTTTTTAAAAAAGATGATTTTATATATCTCATCTCTTGGAGAATTTCTTCATTATCAGAAGCTGGCAATAAAAGGAAGAAAATATAACTCAAATGCATTACAAGTTGTCTAGTCACACCATACCGAACTGCAAGCAGTCCATCTTTAGAATAATAGTGAACAAAAACACTTTTTCTTGGTTACTATTCATTAATTGTATAATACGTTTAATTTGGCTATCTATGGATTCTAAACAGTTTACATTGCAAATAAAGCCTAATAAGTAATTTAAACAGAAGTTTCAATACAATGATTGTATTGATATAATTTCCATCAATTATGTGGTAATGATATATAGCAAGACTTTAACCTCATTTACTACACTTAACAATCCAAGTATTCATTAAGTGAAGCCAGCGAAGTGTAGCTAACTTACTATTTCTTTTGTTCAAGAACAGATTCTGGTAACTTCTAAAAGCAAAGAAATTTAAATATATTTTAAAATGAAGTATATTATCACTTGTGTTCATAAAATTAATATGACACATGGTGGTGCTAAATTAAATAGAAGCAAAGGGAAAAATCTCCTTAGGCTCAGAAACATCTTTTATATCTTTTCATTGTATTTACAAAATTAATTCTCATTGAAAATAATCACCTTAATTTTAGTAACTGAATTTTGCAACATAACTCCTAAGTTTATGTTTCTTTCTACCAATTTCCTATATAATTTGGTATTTTCAGGGTTTAGGGAAATGTGTCATTTATTATAGTTCTATTCAGACAGTAAGTTTAACAACATTATTAGTTTTCTACATGAAAAATATTACCACAGAATTTTTAAATTAACTTCATAATAATTTTTCAAAAGCAAATAAAACACTCACCAATTAAAAAAATGTTGAATGTGGATACATGTCATTTACAAGACCTTTTATGCTACAAGCCATGTATATATAAGCTCTGTGAAGTATTTGGTAGACAAAGATTTTGTGGGTAGTCTTTATAATTATGGAAATATGAGCACTGAGACATGCTATTTTCTGAAAGAGTATTCACTTAATTATTTTTCAAAGAGTGCTCTTTCTAAGAGCTAGGTACATCTATAATTGCAAACAAAGGCTGAATAACTGCAAACATTTCTGCAAACATCTAATATAAAAGGTATACAATATAACTTGATTTGGGGAGATAATTATCAATTCAATTATTGTTCCAGGAGACCTGCCCATTATTAATTTGAGAACAATATGACCTTAAATCTATATGGAACAAAAAGCAATCTGCAAGATGTATCCCAAACCTAAATATGGGTGACTTTCCTGTCATTTATTTTATTACTCAGGTACAGCAGGACTAGAAAAGCAAACAGAAGACCAAAATGTCAGAAGAAAGGAATTTTAAAAGAAAAAAAAAAAGGTATAGAAGGAATCTTCCAACAAATAATGGACTAGGCAGCAAGTAACTGGGATATATATTAAATTGAATGCATACAGTAAATACAACTAATGAAATAGTTTAACTTATCTTTTTTCTAATTCTCCCTTGTGCATGTTTACATTGATGCTATCTGACATTTCTCTAGAGGGGATATAGCTTTAATGAATCACCCAAGTCTGTGGTATACAAGACTAGAATTTTTCATTTGTGATTACTAACTGTAAGGGACTTATGGAGAGATCTGTGGGTATATCATCTTTAGGTCAAATTGAAGTAAGTCCAATAAGTGATCACAACCATTTCCCTTTAATTATTGTTTAGATGTAGCTTTACTGTGCTTCCACAGATGTTTCTTAATTGTCAGATCCTCAAATTTATTCAGAAATTCTATCTTAAATTTCCAAAATAATTTTAAATTGTTTTGCATAAAAAAATCCTGATTAACTGATATTCTATCGTTTGTAGATTTACCTGTTATTTTAAAACATTAAGCAAATTTTTGTAAGACCATCTTCTCATTTAGAGTATGAGTTAGTTTTTCTTGATCTAGCTAATGGAATATATTCCTTTCTCTTTTCAGAGAATAGTGATTTCTTTAGTCATTACCTTTACTGTTAAAATTTTTCTTCCACATTTTCCCATTCAGAACAGGAGTGTTTAAAAAAATTATTAAGCCTACTGAGCTGTTTTTCTAAAACATTTTATCTTTCAAAACATATATCCTATTAAAAGTGTTTTTAATTTTTTTAAAAAGTTCTAATTTCTTTGCAAGCCTTCTTCCCAATTTAAAGTTTTATACAGATATAAAATCATTGATTTTTCTATGAGCCAAGCATCAGATATGTTACTTTTTAAAGATAGCAAAATTGAATCACATAGGTTAAACTGGTTGTCTACAGTCACACAGTAAGTTAGATAAAGCAAAAGAGGTTCCAGAAGGGTATAACGCTAAACCCCATTCACTAGTGTCTTCCTCACCAATATTTCCTAAAATGATGACTAAACTAAATAATACATAAGTGTTAATAAGTGGAATTTCCAAGAAATTTCAACTAACAAGGATAGGGTAGGATCATAAGATTAGTTTTTGTTTTACTAATTACAACTCTATCCTGAAAATATTTACATATTTTCTAGGAAATAAAGTTTACTTTTCTTAGGATTGTTTTTTAGAAGCAACATTTTCCTAATCAGCAATAATGCTAGAAGTAATTCAGAAAATAAAACTTCTTTATCACTTGAGTACATTTTATTCATAATGAGGTAAAGTATTTTTATTCTTTCTATATGACTATGTTATATAGCAATACAGGTTATTAAGACATTAATTGTGCTTGAGGGTTACTATGAACTACAGAAGTATACATGTTCACAAGTTCTGTTTTTCTACACCTAAAGCAATCATGTATATACATTATTTCCTAATACCTAAAAAGATAAAAGTCTTGAATAATTCTATTTTATCACCTACTCTTGTAAGTCAATGTCTTCCCATTTTGTCGGGAAATGAACACTGGAATGGGAATGAAGAGACCAAGGTTTCTAGATCTAGATCTAGGGCTCCAAAGTCACACTCTCTCAGACCATGGATCCCTAAACTAACTCAAACAATTACCTTTTAAATTTCTAAGGTTTCTTCCAGCTTCTAAAGCTCCATGATTTGAAAATACAGCTACCTTCAGTGGTGGCTTTTAGTTTTTTCTTTCTAAAATCTTACCATTTAATAGACTTATTTATGTGACTTCAAAAAAGTCACATCTAATCTTACTTCTGATGGATTTAATATTAGTTCCTGAACATATCTATCTAAAAACAATATAGAAACAGTGTTTAACTGAAGGAAATAAACGTTTATACTATATTCCACTTAACATTTCTATTAGGAATAAAAAGTTAGATCATGTTATAATTTTTAATTTAAGAAGATTTTGGGGCTCCCCTGGTGGCGCAATGGTTGAGAGTCCGCCTGCCGATGCAGGGGACGCGGGTTCGTGCCCCGGTCCGGGAGGATCCCACATGCTGCGGAGAGGCTGGGCCCGTGAGCCACGGCTGCTGAGCCTGCGCATCTGGAGCCTGTGCTCCGCAATGGGAGAGCCCACAACAGTGAGAGGCCCGCGTACCGCAAAAAAAAGGAAAAAAAAAAGATTTTGGGTTTACTTAAAGAATTCAAGTACTATTACAAAATTCTGTTAGGTTCTTTAAACTCAATCTGAACATAATATTTTAATGTATCAAAAGTAGCTAACATGTCAAATCCAATGCCTGACAGAGGATAAAAAACAGATATCACAAGCCATGTATTTTTTTTTGGGGGGGGGTAATGGTGCTACTAGCTTTGCTGACAAAAAAATCAGGTAAATCATAATATTTACAAATTGCTACCAGTGGCCTTGAAGGAAGAGCTACATATCAGACAAGGCCAGCATTAATTTATCAAATAAGTTTGAAAGGAACATTGTCTTATTACTCCCAGAGCCCAAATTTCTCATGAAACAGAAGAAAATATACAAATTCTAACATTACGTAAGTCCCTCTGCCCCCCAAAACATAAAACCTCTAACCCCCAAGCACGTGAAAGTATAATTTACATTTACTAGCTTGACTTTTCATATAATATTGAGAAGGGCTTTATAAATCCCCAGTAAATCTTTAAATACATTTAAAGAACAATACATAAAAACTGAAGTTTTATGTGCACATTATCTTAGACAGCCATGATATAATTATGAGCAAATATACTGGCAGTTCAACAGGTTAAACCTCCCCACAAAGAAGGGATACTTGCTCAAGAAAATAGTGCACTTTATAATGAATAGGAAGTTTAATATACACAAATAAAATAGAAAAAATTAATTTCTTACAGACTGGTTAGTGATAATATGCCACACAAAAATTGCCTTTCAAACCTGAAAGACCTACCTTGCTTTATTATTTTTTTATACTATCAAAAAAGAATGTTTTGTCACAAATGAATAATGGACAAAGCCACAGATGAATAATGGACAAAGAGAGAGGAGGCCACTAACATGTTTACCATTAGAAATATCTAAAACCCATTTACAATTGGCTAAAAAAATAGATAAAAGTAATTAAAACAATATTTTTAAAGTAAGGAAAAAGCTAATCTGGCTATGTTTGAGATTTTAATTGTCATACTTTCAGATTATGAATGGGGGGAGTTAAATGCTTGAAACATCTGTTTTCATTTAAGAGAATGAAAAAAAAAGTGTGCCTACATGTGGCTATGTTGTTATAAGCCAGAGGAAACTGTCAAGTCATGCCCCCTCACTCACAGCAATAAACAAACAAAAGCAAACCAAAATAGACTTCCTTAGCTGACACAAACTTCAGATCTCAGGGGTTTCCCTTATGTTTCTGGTTAATGGTAACAATTCTACAAGTGTAAATTAAACCACAGAAACAAAATATCTTTTTCACTGACTGAGAAAGCTGCTATTTATGTGACTGTAGAAAACTGTTAAAGGAATTTGTAAAACTCATTCATAATCAAATGTCTTTTTTTTTTTGTTTTTTTTGTTTGTTTTTTTAACCCCCTTGGTATAAAAGTTTACAAATGAGTTTCATATTCCATCACAGTTACATGGTCCAGTGCATTTCAGAATATTTGGACATTATCAAAGTTGTCCTTTACCAATGAAAACATTTAAGAAAACTTTAGGCATTTCTCAAATAAGTGACATGATATGGAACTACTTACACTTCTGGCTCTCTCTTCTAAGTACAAATGTGATTATTCGCCAAAGCAAAACTGTTTGACTATCTTACAGCCTCTCAACAAGAGTTCTCTATTAGATAGAGGGGGCTACAGTGTATTCTGAAGCTATTTCCCAAGAGCTAGTTTAGTAGACAGAAAGAACTTTGGGCTCATCTTATTGTTCCTTCCTTTTTTTTGGTAAGGTAAACTTTCCATTATGCACATACTATACCATCATCCTACTGCCTTTCATTGGATTAAGATCAGCTGGGAAGTAGCGGTGTATTAGCGAGATCACTGATGGCAATGGACCTCTTAGACTGTGCTGGTGCGTATGATTAAATCATATCTAATGTGAAACTTCGAATCACGTCCAGAGCTCCAGTATCAAAGCCACACATATCCAACATGCCTCTGTCATCTGGGTCTGCAATGGTAAAACCATTTGATGTCATTCCACAGACAATCAACTTGGCTGGAATATCCATATTCTGTAGGAAAAGATCAAAAATATTTTAAAAACAGTATGTAAGCAAAAGCAAATTTTAACCTAAAATTAAAACACTTTAAATTCTATCACAGCTTTTCATTACAAAGCCAATTTGTTTTTCCTCCATAAAAATCTGTCAGTCTTCTGGGGCCAGACTATGTGATCTTCAGAAGAATAGAAGGTTATTAATAAACATGTCAACAACCTGTCTGAAATTCCTGCTTCTTTGTTCAATAGTTATTACTCATTTTATGGGCATAGAACACATTCCTGAGCAGCATAGGGACTGTGTACTTATGAAACTAGTCAGGATATTCAGGGGCATGACATTTGTACCAACATGTCAAACCCTGGGGCAGTATGTAAGGATATATGTAAGGAAACAGTTCCCTGGGGTTATCAATTTTTGGTTTATGACTTTGCTATGTATAACATATACGTCACATGTAATAACCTGTTCTCTACAGCTATGATTTCAGGCTAAAATAATTGAGTTTTTGAGAAAAACCAACAATCACTGAGTGTGCACTATGTCAGACACGATGTGCTCTTTGGGCAATTTATCTAATGTAATTGTTATAACAACCCTAAAAGCTACGCAGTACTTTTAACTACTATGGCACATATCACAGTAGTGATATACTACTATGACATGTATCAGTTAAATATTGATAATTCACTTGGATCCACAGTTAGTATAACGAGAAAGGCCCAGGACTCAGAACCCAGGCTGTCTTGACTCCGAATTCCGTTCTCTCACTTGTTCTCAAACTTAAGCATACATTAGAATCCCCGGAAGGGCTTGTTAAAACACAGTCCCACCCCAGAGTTCCTGATTTAGCAGGTCTCCCCATGGGGCCCAGGAATATTCATTTCTAACAAGGTGCCAGGTGATGCTAAGGCTGCTAGTAGGGAAATCACACTTTGAGAACCACTGCTCTTCATCAAGCTCTATTTCCACTTCCGGTCACACTCGCCACAATTCAAGTGCTCCACAGGCCACGTGACTGGTAGATTTCATACTGGATAGTGCAAATATAGAACAATTCCGTCATTTCAGAAAGCTCAACTAGAGAGCACTGATTAGAACACAGAAATACCCATAAAGCTTAAAACACAGATTACAGCTTTGCTTTAGGTTTATGTAATCCTTAGCAAAACTCAGAAATGATGCTTTAATTTTTCAAGGAGCACACTGAATCATTAAAAATTTACAGTTAAGGTAACAAAAATTTTGATTATTATTGAAAATACTGTTTGCAAAAGATATTAAAATGTATGGAACTGGAACTTGTTGAAATAAATTATGTATGTGTAGGTAGTACTTCCTTATTTCCAGAACTGGTGTTATATTCCTATACAAGGGTACAGAACTACTGAGTCCAGAACGGGTGTAACATTCCTATACAAAGGTACAGAACTACCTTCAGTATCATTTTTTGAAAAATATAGTCAATGTTTGAGAATCGAATCTTATTTGGGGTGAGAAAGAATATTAGAATTTATCTTACCTTTCGATATTCCCTCAGAGCAACGGCAGGATGGACATGTCCAGCAAAGGTCTCGTTATCAGTGAATACTATGAAGACATCGGCAGCTGTATTTGTGTTTTGAGCCCAGATCATTGGAAGAGAGCAATCAGTTCCACCTGCTGGGATCTAACTCGGAAAAAAAACATGGATAAGAATACAAGAAAATGCCCTCATTTCTGTACTGACATGTCTGAAATAATTAAATACTTAAAAATACTATTTTATAGGTTATTTTGTTTAGACCCAATATATAGGCTTTCCCAAGGCTTGTAAATATATTTCTGATTCTGTGTTCATGAGAAAGTTGAGATGAAACAATTTGTTCTCACAAATTTATTAATATCAGGAATGACATCAATAAATTTTTATATAATACATGTTAAATAAACTTAATAAAACAGTTTCTTACCTGGCTCATAGCCATTAAAACCTGTTGTAAGGTCATATCTGTAGTCACTGGACATGGTACCATTTCATCTGAAAAAGCAACTATATGAGAATCTTTTTCTGTTCGTGTGACAACCTGAAAAATTCAATGGTAGTAATTTTCAGTAGATTTGGGGGAAACAAATACAGTATCTTGAAGTTCATCTTTAAAAGAAAATACCCTATGATGCTTACTTTTATTTCTAAACTTATATTACTGTGTTTGGAAACTATATAGTAACAGTGGTATAACTTTCAAAGTACTTTCACAAACTCTTATAAGGAAACTGGTTTTCACAACAATCCTTTGAAGCAAATAGAGTATATATTATTCTTCTCGTTTTATTAAAGAAGGAATAAACCCACAGAAGAGAAGCCAAGAAGCTCGCCTATGGTTCATATACTTGTTATTCAGTGACAGAGTCAGGCTAGAACAAGTCTCCTGTTATTATTAGTTCCTGATCTTTTAACGTCTATATTCATTAATAATTTCTCTAAGCATTATCTATTTCCTTAAAAATACTGGCAATATTTAATCTGTTGTAAAATTAAAATTTCTACTCTGACTTTTCTTTAGACACGCTTTTTCAATATACCTACAATATTGTATATACCTAAGTATAAAAGTATATACAAGTATACCCAAGTATATATATAATACTTAAAGCTTTGCTTAAAACAAGCAAAAACATAATTCTTGATCATATTCAACTTTATAGTTTTGTCCCAGGGTAAACATTTTTAGGGTGGCAAAATCCTAAATTGTCTTAGGTGTTCTCACCATGCACATTGCTGCGGCTACTGTGCTAGCGTTGAGTACACTACCCAAAACTCTTTGGTTCATAGAAGCACTGACATCAATTGCCAGTAAGAAACGCTTTCCAGCTGGCTCAACTGTCTAAAGAGAAAACAAAACCAAACAATCATTAAAAGCAATCAAAGAAATGATAAGTATATTAAATTTCTAACGAATCATATTTACTTAATTTTCATTCAAAAGACTAAGATAAAAGGCCTGATATTTGATTTACCAATTGACAATTACAAATGCTTAGCTTTTACTAGAGGTAAAACAAAGGAAATAAGACGGCCTATTTAGTAATTTAAAGAAGTTATGATCTTCATTTTTTTAAAATCTTTCCACATGAAGTAAACTGGGAATTTCTAGCAAGAAAGTTTTTTGTGGTAAAATACAAATAACATAAAATTTACCATTCCTAAAAAAATCACTTCCTATCAAGACAGAAGAGATCTACTACTGATTAACGGAAAAACAGAGGACAGAGGACCAAGTCACAGGGCTCCAGAGGAATGCAAAGTTTTTAATTTGGTACCTTAAAACTTATCAAAATGATCTTAGGATAACTGGTTGTTGTCCAAAGGTAGAGAGAAGTACTTTATTCATAAGCTTACAAGGTTAATTATATATTCATTTTCACATGAACTAAGAAAAAAACAAATGAATATCTAATCAAAAATGGTTAAACTACTAATATCATCTTTAAAATGTGATATTAAATCCTAACTGGGTCTTTTGTTTTAAAATGAAAATCAAACCATTACCTTAAATGTTTTGTAAAAAGCGGCATCCAAAGCTTGCAAAATTTCTTCATCAGGGCGCCACTTCAGTTTTCCTCTGAGCCCATGACCTGTTTTGTAAGTTTCTAATGCAATTAAAACATGAAATGGATGTATACGAGCCTAGAAACACAACCAAGACAGAAAGCAAATGTCAAATTCAAGTGAAAAACAGTAACTATTTCTTTTAGATTTTTGTTATTATGGCTAATAAATCTATTTCATAAAGAAAAGAGAAAAATGAGGACATATTAATCTTAGATTTAAGAGTCAGTGCAACTTGGTCTCTGAATACCTAAAAAATGTGCCAACCGCATTTCCAAAATTTAGGAGCCAACTTTTTCAATTAGTAATATTTAACAAAGGTAATGCTTACCTTTTTTAACAGTTTTTCATTACACAGCTTTTCACATACTAAAGACACTTCTGAGTTTCCTGGTTCAAGCACTGAATTAGCAGTCATCTTTCCAAGATTCCTTAGTAATGCTGTAAGAGGCATTTCTTGTAACAAAGCCTTCCATACCTATTGCAATAACACAGGTAGAAATATAAGGAATTAAGGGTAAATGTATAACATTGTTGTATCAATTAATAACATAGACTAAGTATTTCTTTTGGGGTTCAGAGCACGTTCTAAATAAAAATTGGTGTGAACTGGTCAAAGGCTGATCAAATAAAATAACTTGCTCTTTACTAGGGTAAGAAAGTGACGTATATTTTGTAAAGGAATTGCATATAAGAATTTTATTTATTTATTTTAATTAGTGAGGCAAATTAACCAGCTCATTTTCTGGAGTGAAACTAATATTTATAAAATGCCAACTACATCTGGGCATTGTGTTACGTGTTTTAAATAAACGTTAATTTTAAGATATATTTAAATTACTTTTTTTAGGAAATCCCCTGGCAGTCCAGTGGTTAGGACTCAGTACTTTCACTGCTGGGGCTCAGGTTCAATCCCTGGTTGGGGAGCTAAGACCCTGCAAACTGTGTGGTGGGGCAAAAAAAAAAAAATTTTTTTTAAGTATTAATTTTTTTAAGTATTATTTTTTAAAAGCATTACTCACAATTTATCCTTTTAATACACAGCGTAAGTTCCTCGTGTTTAATCACATGCTTTAACATATTATAATTTGCTTACCTCTTTAGACTTCAAGTGATTTGTTAGGAGATGCTCCCTAACCAGTCTGTGCTCTTCTATCAGATGAATGACTTCCAGTTCATCTTTTGTGTGCTTCACTTTCTCTACAGCCTCCAGATACTTTAATAATTTCTCAGTCTCCACAGAAAGTGCTTTTTCTTTATACATTTCATGGACCTCTTTCCAGCCCTTTGTAATATATTTGGTAACAATAGCAAGTCCTTTAACAAAGAATTAAAAAGGCATGTAGGATTATAAGGTAAAGAACAGGACATGTTATGGAGAACGCATTATGTGAAAGGCACATCTAGATACACGGGAGTTTAAACCGACATGCTACTTTCTATGATATTACAAACACATTTAAGCCAATGGAGTCTGCTAATTTTGCCTATTCCCTCATAACTGCTTCAACATGAGACTTTGGAGGAAAAGCTCCAATATCCTAAGTCATTTCATTATGGAGCTTTTATTTATTTTTTGAAGCACTAGCATTAGAACCTTTGGTACACAGTGCCTATCTCAGGTCCACAATCTCAGAACTCACAAAAGTACAGATCTACCTCAATTAATCTCATATTCACTTGCCCCTTTAGCTGCTAAATAAATATGCATTTATAAATTGTAGAGATAAGTGGAAGTAGACAGGTAGGTAGGTAATTTGTGATTTTTTTTTTAATATCTGAGAAAGTATTACAGGCCAAATTTTTTAAAAAGGGAAAATAATGTGTTCATTTCTTCTACAATTCCTTTCAATAGCTGAAAGAGCTTTCAGTTGGGGGGCGGTGAGGAAACCTGGGTTCTAGCTTACATGTTGTCAATAAATGGCTGTGTGATCCTTCTAGGCCTTAGTTTCCACTTCTGTAAAAGGGGGGGAGGGGACAGACTGAATTATTAAATTCCAGGGTCTATGGGGGAATGGTAGGTAAAGTAAATAAATGAACGAGGCCACTGACAGAAGAGAGAGTGGTTAGCACTGTGGTGAACTAAAGAGAGAATGCCCTGACAAATGTTTTAGTGAAATATTGGCTCACTGCTGCCAAAAAACCGTGTTTTCAAAAGAAGGTACAATATGGATTTTTATGTGATGTTGCGAAAGAGTTCATTTTTTTCTAAAATATGGTGCAGGCCAAATAAAATACATCTCTAAGGCAGATTGAGCCTATGTGCTATTTCTGAACTCTAATTTAAATAACTTGATCAAAAGTTAGTACTAACATGCAGGAACTTCTAAATTATCGTGACTCTTGCTATCTTACAGATCTTAGTACAAAGTATTACATTGCCTTAAATGAGTTAATGTTTCATGTGAGCATGTTTTCTATTCTTTCCAAAGAAAATAAAACTTTCGGGGCTTCCCTGGTGGCGCAGTGGTTACAAATCTGCCTGCCAACACAGGGGACACGGGTTTGAGCCCTGGTCCGGGAAGATCCCACATGCCGCGGAGCAACTAAGCCCATGTGCCACAACTACTGAGGCTGTGCTTTCTAAAACCTGAGTGCCTAGGACCCGTGCTCCTCAACAGGAGAAGCCTCCACAATGAGAAGCCCGTACACTGCAATGGAGAAGCCCCCGCTCACCACAACTAAAGAAAGCCCGTGCGCAGCAACGAAGACCCAACGCAGCCAAAAATAAATTAATTTATTTAAAAAAAAAAAACTTTCAGAAAGTCTGTCTTATTATTATCTTTATCTTCCTCAAGTCCTAGAATTGTGTTGGCCACACAGTAGGTACACAATAAACACGTGATTAGTTGAATCACACTTTGAATTGTTTTATCTGTTTAAATACACATATCAGTTACTTACTTGGTAACTTAAGAGTTTGTTTCCAAACACTAGGCTCTGAGAAGCCTAAAGATCTTCTACACCTAAACATATTGCTATTATTACAAGGTTTCAAGTATGAGTTCTGCCCTCAAAAATCTAGAATTGAAGAATCCTATGTGTGGGACTAAGTTTAGGGAATATCTACTAATTTCTCAATTTATAGACCAAGAATTCAAAACTAGAATAACTATTTGCACAAATTCAGAAACTAATTTTTCCAATTTGAACTAGCACTTAGGCCCACACCACCACATAGTGTCTCAACAGACAAATAAAGCTGGATGCCTACAGCCTCCTCAAACTGGAGCAAAAATTTAAAGAAATTTTTAAAGTTAAAAAAATTAAGCCATGAATATGTTAGGGAAAAAAAACACAGGTATTTTTTATGACTTTAGGTTGGAAATAGCCTTTCTAAACCTAACATAAAATAAAAACGTACTAACAAAGGCAGATAAGTTTGATTACATGAAAATTCCAAACTTCACTGTGCCAGAAACCCCGTCCATCAAAAAACGAAAAGACAAAGAAAAAAAAAAAATGGGGGAAAAGTGCATACAATGCATATAATAATAAATTATTAATTCCTATACTTGGTATTCCAACTTCTGAGAACAGTGCCCCATCTACAGTAGGTGCTCAATAAATATTTGTTGAATGAATGGTGACTATAATTATTGCTATTTTTATAATATTAAAAACAGCAACTTGATAGATTAAAAAAAAGATACAATATAATCCATGAAAAATATAATCAATAAGCACATGAAAAGTTGAGCTTTCGCCCAAATACATAAATTCAAATAACAAGATAAAATTTTTTACCTATCATTGGCAAAGATTAAAAAACACTGGTAAAGAGTCAGTGTTCAAATGTGTGGAAAGGGGCCACTTTCACATACTCTTTGTGGATTTAAGCATTACAGAAATTATAGAAACATTTATATTAACCACGTTTTTTCACTGTAGTATTTTTTTAATAGTATAAAAAACCCAGAAGCTACTTAGCTGTTATCAGTAAGAGACTAGCTACATAAATTATATTCATATAATGGCACACATGCAATTATTTCTACTGACCTGAAAAAAATCAATATACTTTTAACTGAAATAAAGAAGGTATATAAAATTTAAAAAAATAAAACATATTTAGGAAAAATCGGGAGTAATATACAACCTATGTATAGTGATTTCTTTTGAAGGGCAGGACTACTTTCTGCATTATATTTTTTTGTATTATCCAGCTACTTTAAAACAAGCATGTAGGGAATTCCCTGGCAGTCCCGTGGTAGGATTCGTGCTTTCACTGCCTAGGGTGCAGGTTCAATCCCAGGTCAGGGAATTAAGATGCCACAAGCTGCGTGTGGAATGAATGAATGAATGAATGAATGAATAAGTAAATAAAACAAGCATGCAATTTCTAATAAAAAATCAAAATATAAACGTGTTTATATACATAAATGTTTGCAGTAATTTACTGCTCAAACTTCATTTGAAAAAGTCCATTTGTAATTTAAAAAAACAAGGGATAAATTAAGAATTACTGAGGAGATACTATGTATGAAGGTATCATTACACAAGCTATTTGGGAGGGAGGGGAGAGAACCGACACTGCCCTTTACTCCGTGCCAGGAACTGTGGAAGTATTGTAATACACACTATCACATTTAGTCACCATAATTTTAAGAGTTATTCCTTTTCTAACTTTTTTAATAGATGAAGATACAGAAACTCGGAAAGGTTAAGTTACTTGGTGTAAGGACACAAAGTAATAAGTAGAACTGAAATTTGAACCCATCTGAGGGGCTGTCTTTTCAAGTTTCACTTCTGCTGTAAAAAAAAAAATGTCAAATTTGGACATGTTCATTTTGTGAAAGTTCACACTTAAAATTATTCCCGTGCAAAAGTTTTTCTTATTTCCCTTCTAAGAAGGACTAGAGTCATTGTAGACCCAACTAACTTTTCAAAAGTCTCTTCCCACAGATACAGAAAAACTGCCCCAAGTCACCATGACCCCTGGCTGACCGCGTGGAGACAACTACCATCCTGACTTGTTAAGTTCAGCACTACTTTGGGTGGCCTTTAGGTTCCACGGAACATATGTCCTAGGAAGACAGGGAGGGAGAAAAGGGGCTAAAGCAGTACAGCCTGGCTATCTGCCATCTATTGGCTAGGAGCCGTTTTGATTCCTACAACTTTAATCATATCCATGCTGCTTTCATAGTCCATAATCAAGGGGGTGAGCATTCTAGTTAGCATGGTGACATTTTAAGATTTAGAATATCAAGCTGCAAATCTGTCATTTGATTCTTGATCATTAATGTCTAGGTGTTTAATTCCAGGTTGGCATTAAACATACATGAATTAATCAATGTGTTCTGAGAATTAAAGGCTATTTCTAGAAAATATTACACAACTTTCTTATGTTAAATATAAATTTGCTATTTGTTGGATATCGGCACCTCACCCCCCGCATGAAGATCTTACGCTTACCTTCACTGGAAGGTTTAAGATGCGACAATCTTAACAGATCTTTGTGAGACCAGCCATTTCTTTGTTTATATTTTGTGACGGCCAGGGCAAGGGCCATGCCACCTTTTTCATTGTACCAGTCTGCTACGGCCTTCCGGAGGGCGCGACCCCACATGCCACATTTCATGCTTTCCTTTAGATCTTTCTTAAATTGTATAAAAGTAAAGAGATGTGTAGGAATGCGACAAACTTCAGAAACAGCTTTGAAAGCGGCTTGTTTTGTGCTTATGTCAGAACACTGGGAACAAATGGCGAGGGCAAAGAGCATAGGCTCCTGCTTTGCAGTTCTGCCTTCTTGACTAAATGTCTTTATTTCCTGTATCACTTCACATCCTCTGCCATCTTCAATCAATCTAATTAAAGCTTCAGCATTCTCAAGGCCCAACTTCTGTTCTTTGATAGAGTAAGTCCCACCTTCAGAACCAAAACACAAGAACCGCTGCAGCCGATTCATATCAGTGACTTGCCACACATATCCGTCTTCAGAATTGGCTATCTGCTTCTCATTCAGTGGCTGCATTTGGTTTACCAATTCCTCCATTTTTTTGTCTTCTAGGAAACTGTCAAAAAGCAAAATGTTATTTTAGCTAGAAACAAGAAAATTCTAAAAAGGAAAATTATTTATTAATCTATGCTCATTGAAATCTGCCATGAAATCTTTTAATTTAAAAATATTTCTTAAGCTCAGTAACTGGTGGTATAACGATCAGAAGCAAAAGCTAAGAAGTCGCATTTTTGAGGTATAGCTTGTTGCTTCAGAGACTGAGCAGGCAGTTCAGCATGGAGTCTACAGGACCAGATGGAGGAGAATACAAGGGGCGGCAATAGTCACTGACATAGACAGGGGGCTGACGCTCCCTTTACTTCCTGAATAACAGTGTAGACATTTTTGATTGTGTATCCAACATCTGTTCCTCCCTTCCCCCTTGTCTTATCCTCTTTATGGTAGGAATGCCCTTCAGGGGACATTTCCCAGCCCCAAGGGATGAATCTTGATTGCTCTAAGCCAGTGTTCTCAAACTCTGCATGCATCAAAATTACTTGAAGTGCTAGTTAAAACACAAGATGATGGGTTCCACCCTCCCCCACACCCGCCCCCAGCCCACCCCGAAGTTTCTTTCATAGTTCAGTATGTCTGGTTGAGGCCTAAGCATTCATACTTATCACAAGTCCCCAGGTGATGCTCTCATTCCTCTTGCCATGTGACTGGTACAGGTATTGGGCAAGTATCACAACTCCCACCAGTGAGACATAATAAGTCTGCTGGTTATACTTATGAGGTTTTCCTCCTTCTTAAAAAGGGGCTTGGGCTCTTAAAAAGGAACGGTCCCCTTTCTGCCTTGACATACTCATCTGCACATGATGCCTGAAGTGGTGTCAACTATCTTGAGCCATGGGGGGTGCCACTTTAAGAAGACAAACTAATTTATAAGGATGGAAGCACCAGAAAGAAAAAAAAAAAAAGACGGAATCTGGGTCATTGATATCATCAAGTTACCTGTAACTGCCCTACTTAGAAATGTCCTAATATATCATAAGTATATCCTTATTGTTTAAGCCATTGGTAAGTTTTCTGTTACCTGTAGCTGAGAGCATGTTAACTGATTAACATCCTGTATCAACCGTGCTCATTTATAGTTTACTTCATCTGTGACTACCCACATTTTCCTCCTTGCATTATCTCTGAAGCTACTAGAACTAGCTGTCTGGCAGCAATATCCCTTTTTCTCCTCCAAAGGGAGTAACCACAATCATCCACTACTTTATCGGTCCACCGCTTCTCTCACTATAGGACAGCTGTTGATCTTCAGGTTTCCTGCCTGGGCCACTACAGTGCACTGGGCTTCTCCCCATGGCAAACAACCAACAAAAAATCCTCAACCAGCATTTACTGCATACTGTGTGTAAGGCGTGAAGGAGGTTTCTGTTCCATTAAAAAGATTTCTAAAACTTTTTTTCCTGCCCTCAGGGAAATCACAGTCTATTTGATGAGGTAGAAATTTATACATAATACAAAGCAAACTGTAATCAAGTGCTTTAACAGAAAAGTGAATGAGCAGAGAAGATAAAATAATGCTGTCTCAATAATCCAGGAAGACTGAAAAACTGGCATATAAAGTTTGGGGAGCACATTCCAGGAAGGGGTATATGAAATCTTGCTCTGTGTCTTTAAATTTTAGAAAAGGAACTAAATATACTGCGAAGAAATGTTGACAGGTAAGGTAGTAGCTTAAAGAGGAACACAGGTAAAAGATATTTTGTTTTCAAGATGATACAAGCTTCAGCATGTTTATATACTGTGGGGAAGGCTAAAGACAGAATCCTGGTGAGTATTAACAATTAAAAAATAGCTAAGGAGAAAAGGGCCCTTTAAAGAAGAAAGGGAAGGAGAGGCACATAGACTTAAAATCAGGAGAGAGTGGTATCGTAGACCACAAGGAAGAGAATTTCACGGAGTGAATGGCTGGTAATGTCAAATGCTCAGCAATCAAGTAAGGCTGAAGTTGGCAACAGGAATGCCGAGGAAAGGCAATCGCAGTTGGGCGCTGCGAGAAATAGCTTGATTCTAGTGAGGTCAGGAGGGCATGCAGCGATGAAGAGACTTCACAGGTAGACTACTCTCGCACAGAAGCAACGTTCTAAAGGGAAGGTAAGAGAGAAGGCAGGAGCTAGAGGAAAAATCTTTTTACCTTTTCAGATGAGAGGACACTGAGGTTGAGGTTCAAACTTCAATTTGGAGAGGTGAAGTCAGCAGAGAAAGGGCGTAAGTGAGGGAATGAGATCCCTGAAAGAAGCTTCAGAGCATCCAGGCTGAGACTAGCCCTTGACAGCAGAAGAGGTGTCTCCTCCACTAAGGGTGAAGGTTATGGGTAATAATCCGTTTGAGGGAGTCAATGCGGGGAAATTGGGTGAGTTAGGGAGCAATGACAGACTGGGTCTCAGAGGGGGGAACACACAATGGTGCAGAGATAAGTGCTGGGAAGAAAGCCTCACATTGTGAATGTGACTAAGGGGGACAGTGATTTGAATTGTGCTGGAAACAGCAGTGTCAATATTCCAAATAAAGCGCTGACATAAAGTAGTTTATGTCAGCACAGGCCCAGGCTTCAGGTGGTGTCAGAGACGAAATGATCATATTACATTAGTCATTATGGACTGATTTATAGTGACTGAGTACAGCACAGGCTGAAACTCCTGGTGCAGTGGATGTTGCTTTTTCTATGTATTTGTACCCCCTTTTCAATATGGCATTTACCTCTGCCTTTCAATCCAAAAAGGCTAAGAGCCTTCTCAAAGATTGATAACATTAATTGCTAATTCCAGTAGAAATTTTTTGACATTGCTGGCCTCTCCTTTAGATTTTAACAAAACACACTCTTTCTGGTGTTACTTCAACCTGGCTATTTCTGCTTATCAGTCATATTTGTTAAATGAATAATTTGTAAACTTTAAAAATTGTATAAAAAAAAAAGAAGAATATCTGATTTTTGTCCATGGTTCTCACAGGGCTTCACATACCACTTTGGGTTTATATCCGAAAAAAACAAAAAAACTAACTCGAAAAGATACATGCACCCAATGTTCATAGCAGCGTTACTTACAATTGCCAAGGTATGGAAGCAACCTTAGTGTCCATCAACAGATGAATGAATAAATAAGATGTGGTATATGCATACACAATGGAATACTACTCAGCTATAAAAAAGAACGAAATTTTGCCATTTGCAGCAACATGGATGGACTTGGAGGGCATTATGCTAAGTGAAATAAGTCAGACAGAGAAAGACAAATACTGTATGGTATCACATGCAGAATCTAAAAAATACAACAAACTGGTGAATAAAACAAAAAAGAAGTGGACTCACAGATACAGAGAACAAACTAGTGGTTACAGTGGGGAGAAGGAAGAGGGAAGGGGAAATATAGGGGTAGAGGCTTAAAAAAAAGGGTTATTATGGGACTATATGAAATCATGTGTGTGAAACTTCTAAAAACTGTAAAGCACTATAGAATTTAAAGAATCTTTTATTCAATTTAAAAAGAGTTAATAAAAAAAAAACTTGAAATATCCTGATTGATGGGAGTATCTTTGTTATGCTAATGAGGTGACTCATCCTGGGTCTTTGGATCGCTTCCAGTTGGGGGTCACCATAAAGACCAATCATCTGATTAGAAGGTTGGAACTTTAGGCCAGATCAACCTCCCAGGAGGGAAGGAAGGCAGGTGACTTACCTCAACCACAGGGTCAATGAATTAATCAATCATGCCTAGTCATGAAACCCCACATACAAACTCTGGACAACAAAGTACAGTGGAGGGACTTCCCTGGTGGTCCAGTGGTAAAGAATCCACCTTGCAATGTAAGGGACATGGGTTTGATCCCTGGTCAGGGAACTAAGCTCCCTTATGCCGCGGGGCAACTAAGCCTGTGCGGCACAACTACTGAGCCCGAGTGCCGCAAACTACAGAGCCCACTCGCTCTGGAACCTGCACACCACAAGTAGAGAGAGAAAACCCGCATGCCACAACTAGAGAGGTCTGAGCGCCACAATGAAGAGCCCACGCGCCCCAACGAAAGATCCCGCGTGCCTCAATGAGGATCCCACACACCGCAACTAAGACCCGATGCAGCCAAAAATAAATAAAATAAAATAAATAAATAATAAATAAATCTTAAAAAAAAGAAGTTCAGGAGAGACTCCGAGTTGGTGAACACTGATGTGCTGGGACTGTGATGTACCAGGATTCTACAAACAGAAGGAATCCCTCTACTGCCTCCAGATTTTGGCCTGAGCGGGTCTTCCATTTGGCTGTGCCTGAGTTGCATCCTTTATAAAAACTGTAATCATAAGGATGGTGCTTTTAGGGAGTTGAGTCATTCTAGTGAATTACTGACCCTGAGCGCATTGTGGGAAGCCTAGTTGGGTGGACTGGGACCTTATTTGAAGCTGTTGTCTGAAGTAAGGGCAATCTGTTTGGGATCCTGCCCTTTCACTTGGGGGATTTGATGCTAACTCTGGAACTGAACTGAGTTGATCTCAAAATACAGACACCAAAGCTGTAAGTGACAAAAGAAAAAAACCGATAGATTGGACTTCATCAGAATTTAAAACTGTGTTCCAAAAGACACCACAAAGCAAGCAAAAAAGACATCCCATGGAATGGGAGAAAATAGTTGCAAATCATACGTATGATAAGGAATTTGTGTCTATAATATATAAAGAACTCATAACTAAATAATAAAATGATAAATAACCCAATTAAAAAATAGGCAAAGAACCTATATAGGTATGCCTTCAAAGAAGGTATACAAATGGCCAACAAACACAAAAATGGATGCTGAATATCATTGGTCATCAGGGAAATGCAAATCAAAACTGCAATGAGATACCACTTCACACCTACTAGAATGGCAATAATCAAAATGACAATAAAAAGTGTTGGCGAGGATTTGGAGAAATTAGAACCTTCATATACTGCTAGTGGAATGTAAAATGTTGCATCATATGATATCTCTATATTTAACCTTTTGAGGACCTGCTAGATTGTTCTCCAAAGTGGTAGAGGGTTTCTTTAGGGGTGATGAAAATGTTCTGAAATTAGATAGTGGTGACTGTTACACAACTCTGTGAATATACTAAAACCCACTGAATGTGATGTGTGAATTCTATCTCAAAAATCTGTTATTAAAAAAAATTAAAAATTGGCTAGGTGAAATATATTTGGAAAGTTATTTAAATAGATAAGCATTTAAGTGATATTTAACCCTACATTTTTTATATTTGTCTTTAGAAAGAAATTTGAGATACACACAGACATACATATACAGGACCTTAATTTCTTCCTTCCCCAAATGTTATCATCACCCTTCTCAAAGCTTAAGCTCCAGTGTCAGTGGTTTAGAAGGCAGTTGGGCAGTGAGTGAGGTCAAAGCCTGGTCATCAATTAATCCACTCCTGAATAATCAAGTGTTGTAAATCCAGATTAACAAACAAACAAACAAAAGATAGTTAATTCTTCTTTCGGTTGGCCTGACCTGTTCGGTGCTCTTAAAGCAACAACCCTCCAAGGAAATGTAATACAGCTAAAGATGTATTAAATGTCTATAAATCAAAATTTTGAGAGGAAATCAAACAGATCACAATATCATTAAAAACACGGCCACACTCTGAAATTGGATGTGGATATTTTATACATTGCCCACTTCTCTTTTCCCTAATTTTGAATGCAAAACCAGTGAATGGCAGTAATACACAGTATGCAATAGCACTAGTTCTTCTTCTTATTCGCTGGAACTAGAACATCTATAGTAACGTTTAACAGTGCTAATAATATATTACTTCTAAGGATTCCTACATTCTTCTTGAATGTACACATCTAAATATCTTTCCCAAGTCTCTTGATCATTTGTCACTTGAAAAGGCTCCCTTTCATCCCAAGAGGTCAAACAAGTTTGCAGCTTATTCCTTTTTAAATGGAGTCAAAGCTGACTTACATCTATGAGAGCAAGACAGTTTGAAAGAAACAATACTGCAAACACGGGGGTCACAAATTCAGATAGCTGTATCACTCAGACTGGTAAATGGACATGAGCGAATCAAGTCAAGGGTGATGCAATAAAAAGTGGTGAAGGGGCTTCCCTGGTGGCGCAGTGGTTGAGAGTCCGCCTGCCGATGCAGGGGACACGGGTTCGTGCCCCGGCCCGGGAGGATCCCACACGCCTCGGAGCGGCTGGGCCCGTGAGCCATGGCCGCTGAGCCTGCGCGTCCGGAGCCTGTGCTCTGCAACGGGAGATGCCGCAACAGTGAGAGGCCCGCGTACAGCAAAAAAAAAAAAAAAGTGGTTAGGAACTGGAGCAGACATGACAGCATGACATCCTGAAGGAATACACCTTTTAGCCAACTGGCTGTCATGTAGTTTGGGCCTCATATTGCCAGATCTTCTCAAAAACTCAGAAATCTGGATTTTTAGGTGACCTCTTAGGATTAAATGTTAACAACATAATTAAAGAAATTTGACACCCCCCCATTCTGATTACTTATAGGTTGTTTTAAGGGCTAAACTTTCAGTTTGGTCTTTCTACAATAGGCACCATGTTCAGTTGGGTATCAAATGTTAGTTTTGATGTATTCAATAGTTACTTAGCACCAAAAACATTTTCAAGTTCACAGCAATACTGCAGATTAAGAAAATACGGCAAATTCCTGCAAACAGCTTTGGGCTCTGATGACACTCATTCTAGGCATGGTTCATAAGGAAATAAGGCTAGACTCCTGTGCCACACAGACTTTCCCATTTAAATATATTTAACAGAACAGATACCTCTCCCGCCCCCCACCAGCTTGAAGACACAGTCTCCCAGGGGCAAACTTCAAGAAAGTTTCCCCCCCAAAAAATTTTTTTTTAATCTAACCCCTGACATACATTTTGGCTTCTACTCCATAATATAACCACGGTTGTTTTCATATAAAAGTTGTGCCGCTGTTTCTCTCAGTAAATTGTATCATGTTTATTTCGTAGCTTCACATAGTCCTGCAGGACAAGGTTCCCTTATTCCAGGGCACAGGTCCTCCTGCTTGAGAAGCAAAGAATCCGAGTTTTACCAAGTAAAGCTTTTTTTTTTTTTTCCTGGAAGCCAAGGGCCCTTCTTGGAAGTCAGAGCTTTAAGGAGTGATGCATAAACACTACTACTCTGAAAGATTTTAGTTTTAACATTACTATTGTGCAAGGGCCTGGTGAATGAGGTTTCGTGATTTAGTGAAGACAGCCATTTTTGGTTTAACGCATCTTTTAGTCTTAGGACCATTACAAATATTTTCAGATTAACACACTGCATTTTTCAACCTCATGTGCCTTGGAGGCATCGCGCGCCTTTACACTTGTCTATCAGCCCCACCGACGACAAGACGGATCGTCTCCTGTCCCTCGTCATTCCCTCCAGGACAAATTTCGTCCTCGGTCTTCTCACAAAGATCCTTCTTCCCGAAGCCCAGAGGCCGGGCAACGCCTCTCGGCGCAGCAGCGGCGGGAGGAGGAAAAGGAGGAGGAGGAGGGGGAGGAGGAAAGCGGGCCCCTGGGACGCCGGCCTGCGGGAAGCTCCGCAAGTACAAGCGGGAGCGATCCCCGCTTCGGGAAGGGCCCGGCCCAGCAGAGGTGTCGGTCCAGCCACCCAGGACGGCAGGGCACGGAGGCGGGGAGGGAGACTGGTCGGCGCAGCGTCTGCTCCGGCCTCGGCCGCGGGGATGCGGGGTGAGGGCCACGGAGGACCGGCCGGACCCAGGCGCCGCTCAGACCGCACAAAGGGCCCCGGCCAGCCGGCCACCCGCGGTGTCCTCACCTGTGCCCGGCGGCCGATCCTCCGAAGCCGCCGCGCCACCGGGAGAAGCGCTGCGCCACGCCGCCGAAAGACGACGCGCGTCAGCCTGAGGGGTGGCGCCTGCTCCAACTCCGCCGCCCGGGTCTCCCGGTTCGGCTCCCGGGAACGAGCCCCGCCCCCCTGGGCGTGCCCCGCCCCCGCCCCAGACTGGCGAGAGTCCCGGATGTTCCCTCCTCCGGCGCCCCAAATCCCGCCCTTTCTCGGCGGCCCTGGCCCCTCGGAATCGGCTCCGGGTCCTGCGCAGCCCAGAAAGAGTTTCGCCGTCTCTTGGGTGGCTAGAGCGTCCTCCCGCGCTCTGTCGCGCTGCAGGTGACGGCGCCCGGAGGCTGTCGGGAAGTAGGCGGGGTGACGTGAGGTTGACGAGACAACGGCGGGTTTGCCGAGCTCAGTGGCCGGAGGCGGCTGGATTTGGGGGGGTGCCGGAGCCGGAGGTGGAGCGGGGCGGCGTGTGGCCGGGGCCATGACGGGCAATGCTGGGGAGTGGTGCCTCATGGAAAGCGACCCCGGGGTCTTCACCGAGCTCATTAAAGGATTCGGTGAGAGCCAAGGGGACCGTCCTGGGCCGGGGGTCACGGGAGGAGGCCTGATCTGGGCACGCAGTGCTTCCCTGCGGCCGCCGTCGCCCAGCGTCTGAAGGGAGGCGACTCTCTAACCGTGGAGTCGGGGAGGGGGAAAGGCAGGGCTCCGGTCCCTCTTTGGTCCCGGCCAGTCGCGTTTCCGTGGTGATCTGAGAGCCACACCGCGAGGGCAGGAGCGTGTCCCCGGAACTCGGCGCTCCAGTACTAGCTTCACTGACCTGAGTCCCCGCCCCGGTTCCCACCACCCCCCCTTTACGTACCGATTCTTCCCTTTGCACCACGGGGCGCCCCCATTCCGGGCAGGGGTGCCCAGGTACGTGTCTCAGGCCATCGGTGCTACAGGAAAAGTCGGATGCGCCTTGTCGAGGGTGGGGTGTCCAAGGCCCAAGCCGCCCCGGAACCTGACATTCGAGTTATTCGGAGCAGAACCCCTCGAGTGTGTGCCCAGCCCTGCGAACGTCCGCACAGGCTGGCCGCGTGGGACGCACGGACCAGCTCGCTAGTTCTGCTCATTTTGTGGCCTCCGGGGAAGTGTGCTTTCTCCACCTAGTGCTCCAGAGGCTACATGCTTGCCTCGTAATTTCTTTCTGACTCTGTTCCTTATCTCTGGTCCTAAGTAACCAACATATTTGACTTTGTAGCCTTTCCTGTCCCTGCAGCTCTGCTTTGGCTGTAAGTTTATTTTTATCTGTTATTTCTCAAGTATTAATTTTAGCTCTTATGTTAAAACTTGTACTTGAGGTGGAAATTCAACATTGAAATAGATAACTGTTTGTTGTACGTAGCTGACTGTTTGGATATCATGTATTGGGCATATATTGTTTACCTGCTATGTCTGACACATTGGTAGGGTTTGGATATTTTTAATGTGAATAAAGCATGACTGCTGTTCTAAAGAACTGACAAGCAAATTATAATATGGCGTATTAATTGCTACATTAGAGTAGGTACACATAGGTCGTGGAAGAGCACAGGCAGAAGGAAAGGCATAAACAGTAGTGGTGGTAAAGTATATGACTTAGGGAACAGCTGGGAAAGTGACTAAAACATAATGTAACAGACTTCAGGAGTATTTCAATCCGAAGCTGAAAAGATAAACTGAGGCCAGATTGTGTGGCATGTTGTGTAGTGTGGATTGCCCTGTAGCCCCTGGGGACTTAACTGTCAAAGATATTTCAAGGCTGAAATGATATTTTTATAATTTAAAAAGATTTACTACTTGTAGTGTGCAGGGTAGATTGGCGTGAAGTAAGAGAAGCTAGAAGCCTCTTAAAATGGTCAGAATTTGAGATGATTGGCTCCACACATAAAGTAGTGATTTGGAGAGGAGGAGGTCGATTCAATAATTTTTGCTATATTTAAATCCACAGGACTGTTAACTGCTGGGATGTAGGGAAAAAGAGGTGACAATGACTCTAGTTTCTAGCTTGGGAGACTGGTGAAGTACAAGTACAAGAGAAGAGTAGGCTTGATGGACAAGAAAGTGGGTTCAGCTTTGGACATACACTGAGTTTGAGATGTCTGCAGGTTTTAAGCCATAAACTTTACCTTCAAAACCTTAACTATTATGACATGTTAGAGTTAACCTTAAGAAACGTTGTATCAGGCAAATTTGTTTATTTTAAAATTAGTCCATTCTGTTAAAGCTTTTGCTCCAATTTCGTACATGCAGAAAACTTGGAATTGAAAATGATTTAAATAAAAGCATGCGTAAGAGACTGCCATGGAACTGCACCTTCTGTACCTGCACAAATGAAAACTGAAGCTATAGTTATTAGACTGGTTTAATTAGCAGAAGAACTTTGCAAAAAGTTAAATGATGGTAGTTGTATATCACCATCAGATGCTTCAAAGAGACTGAGTTTATTCCAGTCATTTTCTTTTTTCCTCATTCAATTCATGGATTTAAAAAACCTTTGGGGGCTTCCCTGGTGGCGCAGTGGTTGAGAGTCCGCCTGCCGATGCAGGGGACACGGGTTCGTGCCCCGGTCCAGGAAGATCCCACATGCTGCGGAGTGGCTGGGCCCGTGAGCCATGGCCGCTGAGTCTGCGCGTCCGGAGCCTGTGCTCTGCAACGGGAGAGGCCACAACAGTGAGAGGCCCGCATACTGCAAAAAAAAAATAAAAAAACCTTTGGAAGTTTATTCTTTCAAAAGTGAAACATCTTATTGTGTTATGAATGCTATTGTAGATTTAAGTTTCTTCATTGAAGTGGAAATTATTTGAGTTCAGTGAATATATTAAATAAAATTTTTGGTGGAATATAACGTCATGGTAAAACAAAGTTCTTATTAAATTAAGAAACTGATGGAGCAGAACTATACTTTCAATTGATACAATGCATACATAATTCATAAATGCAGCAAAACAAACTAGGATAGTCTACTAATTGAAAATAGAGGCTGTATATTTCTGCTTCCAGCCAAGATAGAGTAACAGGGACTAGATTTACTACAACAAATCAGTGACCTCAGCTTTCCCTTCAAGAAACTAGAAGAAGATGAGTAAATTAAACCTAAAGTAAGCAGATAAAAGGAAGTAATAGAGATCAGAGTTGAAATTAGTAAAACAGAAAAGAGAAAAATAGTGGAGAAAGTCAATGAAACCAAAAGCTGGTTTCTCAAAGATCAATAAAATGCATAAACCTGTATTCAGACTGATCAGAAGAAAGAGAGGAAACAAATGACCAATATCAGGAATAAGAGAGATGACATCACTACAGATTCTACAGATTTTTTAAAAAAATTAAATAGTTATTTTTTGGCTGGATTGGGTCTTCGTTGCTGCGTGTGGGCTTTCTCTAGTTGCGGCGAGCGGGGGCTACTCTTTGTTGCAGTGCACAGGCTTCTCATTGCAGTGGCTTCTCTTGTTGCAGAGCACAGGCTCTGGACGTGAGGGCTTCAGTAGTTGTGGCACGTGGGCTCAGTAGTTGTGGCTCATGGGCTCTAGATCATAGGCTCAGTAGTTGTGGCTCACGGACTTAGTTGCTCCGTGGCACGTGGGATCTTCCCGGACCAGGGATCGAACCCGTGTCCCCTGCGTTGGCAGGCGGATTCTTAACCACTGCGCCACCAGGGAAGTCCCGGATTCTAGATATTAAAAGGATAAGTGAATATTTTAATATTTATGCAAATAAATTTGACAACTTGGATGACATGTCCAAATTCCTTTAAAGACGCAAATTACCAAAGTTCACTCAAGAGGTAATAAATAAACAGTATAGCCTTATGTGTAGGCTATAAAAATACTCCCCAAGAGTATTTTTCTTGGGGAGAAAGACTCCAGGTATATTGTTAAGAAAATTATTTTTAGAATTGGTTTTTGAATAGACTGTTTTATGGAGCCACCAGTACTATAATACAAATGTGTTAGTCAAGATATAAATATTTTAAAACATTTTAATTTAAAAATTTATTTAATGTCCTATTAAGTAAAATCAATTTAATAAAAGAGGTGTTCTGGTTTGAATGACAGATTATTTGGTCATCCTATTTAAGACCCAGTTCAACTATTTTTAAATTATTTATTTATTTAATTTTTTTGGCCGCGTGGCATGTGGGTTCTTAATTCCCTGACTAGGGTTCAAACCCAAGCCCCTTGCATTGGAAGCAGGGAGTCTTAACCACTGGACCACCAGGGAAGTCCCCCAGTTTAACTATACATTAAAGTTTTTTCTGATCAGCAAGGATAGTTGGCTACCTCTTAACTTCCAGAACGCATCCCGTGTACCTTTTATATGCAAAACATGCAGACTGCACAGTCTTTGAGTTATATGAGCTTGTTTCCTACTAGGTTGAAGTTCTTAAGCATTGTTAAAATAGTTTATTATTTCCTGTCCTTGTTAGGGCCTAATACCATGCTTGGCAGATACTTTCAACCTGCGGTTGGTTGAATCCGCGGACCCAGAACCCGTTGGATACAGAGGGCTGAATGTATTTGTTAAATACCAGTGAATCATTAACTTTTTAAAGCCTACCCCCCACCCCACTCAACTTTTTACTAGAATATATTAGAGGAATCAGCATGGTGATTCTTTGTGTTTGGTATTTGAGAACGTATACCTCACAAGAATTGTGTGGATTGGATGAAGCAGGTAGTATTCTTGTTTTAAACATGAGGAAAGTGAGGCTCAAAGACATGTTCTCACTCAAGGTAAAGAACTTAAAGGCAGTGCTAGAATTACAACCTAGTTCTCTTGAATCATTGCTTATTTCTCTTTCCATTATACCATACATTATTTGAAATTGAATGTACATAGGGGATTATTAGAATTGAATGTATATAAGGAGATAGATGCTAACAGTTAAGTACTATGTTTTCCTTACACAGAGATGTGTATGTGTCTAACATAAGGTTATTTAAACAGTGTCACCACTTGAAATTATACCTTTGCAAAATATTTTGGGGCTCTTTTAATTCAGTGGCTTTTGTTGTGTTTTTGTATGATATGTGCAATGTTTTAACGTTTGGCCTTTTTACAGTTGATTTCCAATAGCATAACCAGTGTTAAGTGCATTAGTGTTCTTTTGTGCCCTTTCTTGATAACACGTATAAATATAGGTTCACACTTAAACAAGCTTTTTTTCCCAACTTAATGTATGTGGACGTCTAGCAACCTGTTCTAGACATTCAGGTTGTTTCTAGTTCTTCTCTACTACAAATAATGAAGTAACTCTCCTTGTACCTGTATCTTTAATGCTTGGGTGGGAGCTAATAGATATTTGCTGAGCAGAGCAAATTGAGGTACTGAATGGTATGAATGCCCAAAGTCACATAGTTGGTTGGTCCAGTTTTTTTTTTTTTTAAACCACAGATTTTTGCATGTGATCTAAAGGCTTCTCCAGCACTCACTTGAAAATAATCTGGAACAATAGAAAGTGCCCAGACTTTGGAACCAGACATGGGTTTTAATTAACTTTTTGGCATATATTAGTTGTAGTGAATTTAGATAAGACACCTAACATCCCTAAGCCTCTTCCATATAATACTTTCCTTGCAGGGATTAGAGAAAATGCATTCAGAGCACTTTACACATTGCAGTTACTGGTAAATAAGGCTGTTTTTTTCTGTTGTGATCATAATGCTACCTGACATTTTGCCGAGGCATTGTATTAAATGTATCTCATGCATAATAAATTACCTTATGAGATAGTAAGTCATCTCATTTATTTCTCACAACAGCTCTATGAGTATGGGGAACAGAGAGGTTCAGTGGTCATGTAGCCGGTAAATGGAGGAGCCATGATTCAAACCTTGGCAGTTTGGAGGCCAGGCTCTTAACCGGTACACCATTACCACCATATGAACTACTAGAGCACAGTTCTCGACCTTGGTACTCTTGCCTTGCCTTGCAGGGATTAGACACTTTGGGCCCGATAATTCATTTTGTCTTGACACTTTGGGGCAGATAATTCTCTGTTGTCAGGGACTATTCTGTGCAATGTAGGATGTTCAGTATCTCTGGCCTCTACCTACTAGATGCTACCTCCCCGCCTCCCAAGTGACAGTAGGGACAGTAAAAATGTCTTCAGACATTTTGAGATGTTCCCTGGCGGGGGTCGGGGGTGCAGAGGCATAAAAAACATCATCCTGGTTGAGAACCACTGTTGTAGAAGAAGAACATATTTGGGGGACTCTGATGTGGTTGATATTAAATTAAATTTTTAAAGTATAGAATTGGAATTTAGGAAAAGGGTCAGAACTAAATAGTGTTCTGAAATTCACTCTTAAGTGGTAGCTATTTATTACCACTTTATTTTTTTATTTATTTTATTTTATTATTTATTTTTGGCTGTGTTGGGTCTTTGTTGCTGTTCGTGGGCTTTCTCTAGTTGCAGCGAGCGGGGGCTACTCTTTGTTGTGGTGCGCAGGCTTCTCATTGTGGTGGCTTCTCTTGTTGCGGAGCACGGGCTCTAGGCATGCAGGCTTCAGTAGTTGTGGCTCGTGGGCTCTAGAGCACAGGCTCAGTAGTTGTGGCACACGAGCTTAGTTGTTCTGCAGCATGTGGGATCTTCCCGGACCAGGGCTCGAACCCGTGTCCCCTGCATTGGCAGGCGGATTCTCAGCCACTGTGCCACCAGGGATGCCCCTATTACCACTTTAAAAATAAAGTGTACAGTAAGGAAAAAAGGGGGCTGCGGGCAGAGCTGTGGAAACATAGCAGCTGAGTGAAGGGAGTGGATGAAGAGGAGCCAGAGATTGAGAGAGACTGAGAAGGAGCCATGGGGTGGTGTCCAGTGAAAATAAATCTTGAAACTTTTTAAAGTTGTCAAAGGAATATACTCCCACTATAATAATTAGGAAATAGTAAAGGTAGGACTAGGATTTGACTGTGAGCTTTATCAGTTTTACCATTTTAATTTGTCATGTCTTATCGCCCCCAAATGTGCTTTTCTTTCAGTTAATATTTTATTTAGTGGCGAAGGAAAAAAAATGAGTTATTTTGTCTTCTGAAGAAATAATTTCTTATTTCAGGTTGCCGAGGAGCCCAAGTAGAAGAAATATGGAGTTTAGAGCCTGAGAATTTTGAAAAATTAAAGTAAGTTTGTTTTTACTTACGTTAAAAGTAATATGTCTATACTTAAGCAAACTTTCATGAGTTTATTTTACTTGGGTTACCTTAGTCTGAACACATTATCTCCTTTAAGATTTTTTTCAGCTGTGTGAGGTAGGTATTATTCCCATTTTATAACCAAGAACCTGAGACTCATAGATAAGTAATTTGCAAGGGATTCAAAACTAAGTCTCTGTAATTCCATATCAACAAAGTACTGATAGGTTGATTTTTTTACAACTTTCACTTATAGATCAATACTGTTAGAACATGGAACACATTTTAACATAAAACACATGAATAATAGGCCAGTCTACAAAACTATACTTGACAGATAATGTATAGTAATAGTAATTCAGAACTTTAAAAAAATTAATTTATTTTTGGCTGTGTTGGGTCTTCATGCTGCACACAGGCTTTCTCTAGTTGCGGCGAGCGGGGGCCACCCTTCGTTGCGGTGCATGGGCTTCTTATTGCGGTGGCTTCTCTTGTTGCAGAGCACGGGCTCTAGGTGCGTGGGTTCAGTAGTTGTGGCTCATGGGCTCTAGAGCGCAGGCTCAGTAGTTGTGGCGCACGGACTTAGTTGCTCCGCGGCATGTGGGATCTTCCCGGACCAGGGCTCCAACCCGTGTCCCCTGCATTGGCAGGTGGACTCTCAACCACTGCGCCACCAGGGAAGTCCCAGAACTTTTTTTAATACGTTATTACATTGCTTCTTGTGGAGGTTACAGTTCAGATTCCAAATATTGATGCCAGGAAGTACCTTCCTCTTACTCTGTCCTGATTTCTCTGGGCCTCTCCTTAACCCCCAACCTCCAAGCATTGACTCTGGATTGCAAATGGAGGGCTAGGGAGTTTTCACTGCGGGGAGCATTCTTCGGTCCTGGAATGGGGACTGTAGCGATATGTTTTTTATAGTAAGGAGACAGTTCCCTCCCCCCTATTTTCTTCTTCCCCACAAAGAGAGCAGTCATTTTAGATGGAATAAGAGAGAAATTCTGGCTGGATGATCAGGGAAGGTTAATTAAAGATGCATCATTTGACCTGTCTTTAAGGGATAGGAAAGATTTTTATTGCTTGGAAGGCAGTGGTGAGAGATAGACTGGAGAGAATCCTAAAGTGGTGATTTTGTGGGCAACAACCGTTCCTTTGGGGAGGTGATGATTTCATTATGTGTGAGATGCAACATCCAGTCATACTGTAGTGTGACGGTTGCTCATGCATCCAATAATTATATGAAGGTGACGTCCTATATTTCTTAGTATTTATGCTAGCAGCCATTTATCTGTAAACATCCTATGTGAACTTTATTCATGTATATCAGAATTCAGTCTAGGGTTAACAGCTTCTTCTAGTTTTGCTATGTTCTTTCTGTTTTTTTTTGTTGTTGTTGTTCTTTCTGTTTTTAAGTGAGGTAATATAAGGTAGAATTGAATAATGCACAGATTTGAGATTATTCCTTTCATAACAATTCCATTTTAATTGATGTATTTTTTTTAAATTTTGTTAGCCGTGTCTTGGGCAACATTCTAGTAACTATGAACAGCAATAGAAATCTTTAAAAAATTTCTCAAATTTACTTCATTTGCATTGTATTTGTTAAGTAAATGACCAAAACTTAACATATTGACAGTGTGTTAAAAGAAGCAAGGTTTGGTGTCACTAATTTGTATTTTTTTGTTTTGTAGGCCAGTTCATGGGTTGATTTTTCTTTTCAAGTGGCAGCCAGGAGAAGAACCAGCAGGCTCTGTGGTTCAGGACTCCAGACTTGACACGATATTTTTTGCCAAGCAGGTATGGTCCTTGGATACTGTGGAGTCTCAAGAGCAACCCTCTTTACAAACAGGACTCTTCCACCTGGGTCTCTAGTGTCGCAGTTCTCAAACTTCTCGGTCCTAGGAGTCCTTCACATTCTTAAAAATTATTGAGATCCCCAAAGACCTTCTGTTTATATGGGTTATATTTATTAGTATTTATCATTTAGACATTAAAACTGAGACATTTAAAATATTTATTAATTGCTTTAAAAGTAACAATAAATTCATTACATGTTAATGAATTTTTTAAATGAAGCATAAATATCTTTACCAAAGCAAAAAAGTAGTGAGATGAGCGCATTATTTTACATTTTTGTAAATATCTTTAATGTCTGGCTTAATATTAAGCACACAGCTGGATTCTCCTATCAGCTTCTTTATTCACTCTGTTGCAATGTTTTCGTTTTGTTTTGTTTTTGGTTGAAGTATATGATTTAGTCTCACACATATGTGTAGTTGGAGAGGGAGAAGTATGTTAATTTCTTTTCCAGGAAATTATGGATATTCTTTGATATTATATCAAAACTCCAGAAATGTTCCTCTCCTAAAGATTGGTTGCAATGTGAAATCTGAGATCATACTAATGAACTTTGTACTTTGATATATAAAAATCCTTTGGTTTATCTTGCTCTTCAAAAGGATCTTTTACTCTTGGAGGATCTTATAACATTGTGCATTGGTCATTTTGAAAATTTACCGACTTAGGCAGATTTTCTAAATGTTGACACATGATTATATATGTTATCAACAAGTCACATTTGTTAATATCAGCATCTGTATCATTAGAAGAATTGATAAGTATCCTGAAACTTTTAAACTCACAGTGGTGGATCTATGGATCTGAATCTTACAAAATCCTGATTTTCACTTGAGAATTCAAATTTTATGAAGGACAACAAATACTATCAGATGTTTTCCTTGAAGTGATAGACTCATTTCACTCATTTTCAAGAAAATATCTGCCAGATACCGTCTGAACAGCCGTATTTGTCTGCTGTATGTCCTTGCAAGTAAAAAATGATGTTCCAAGAAAAAAGCAGCCAACTTAGTTGACAGTTCAAACAATTTCACTAATGCCTTTCATGGAATCAACTGGCATGTTTTGGTTTGCTGAAGTGCTTTATTTGTACCACCTGTTTCACTCAACCACTTGTACTCTGAGGTCAAAATATAATAAAAAATTTACTGCTTTATCAAAGACATTCTTCACTAAAACTGCTTTTTGTTTTGTTAATTTTTAAAATTACGCACGTGTGTCAGTGAAACAGTTTAATGCCACTGCCTAGGTATATGCTAAAATACCAGCAGTTTTACCCTCGATTGCTGTTGTGCTACAGTGTAAATAAGAAAGCAGGGGAAAAAAGCAAAAACTGTTTTGGAATTATTATGGAAACAATTTTGAGCTCACAAACCCCTTGAAAAGGGTCTTAGGAATTTCCAGGGGTACATGGACCACACTTTGAGAACTGCTGTTCTGGAGTATACAGTGAAACGTTTAACCAACGTTATTAGATGCCTCCTTATTTTGGAGTCCATTGTTTGGAAAAGCTGAAAAAGAGAATGATGAAAGAGGTTTGATTAATGTATAAAATCTAAGCTAAATATGATCTCATTTGTTTGAAAATTGCACTTATTTCTGAGACTCAAAAAATTGCTTAAGATAATCTCATTAACCTTTAGGAAGGTGGAAACAATAAAACTGCTAATTCTCATTACTGCCCTTTAAATCAAATGTTTACTATTCCACTTAGTAACTTGTTTTTCCTTTTTCTCTTATTTTATTACTTCTTTCCATTTTCCCCCCCAACTTTTAAAAATTGAGTGTTTTTAGAGAAATTAGCGTTTTTTTGCTTTACTTCAAGGGTTTGGAGAACATTATTTTATCATTGTGTACTTAAAATATCTTAAGTTACAGAAATATATAGTGATGAGTGAATATCCCTGTGCTCCCACACCCATATCTACTAACCCCTTCTAACAGTTTGACTCATTCATTTAATCAACGAGTAGTTGTTGAGCACCTCCTTTGTGCTGGGCATTGTTTTAGGTCCTAGGGATGTAATGGTGGATAAGGCAGGCATGTGTCTTCTTACTGGTAACAACTATCACCATAGCAGTACCAACAACAGCCCACATTTACGATGTTTGTTGTGTGCCAGATATTGTGCTTTAGACATGTTATTTATTTGACCCTTGCAACGGCCCTATGAGGTATTACCCTCATTTCACAGATGAAGAAATTGAGGCCTAGAAAAATTAACTTACTTGCCTGAGGTCACACAGCTAGTACATGGTGGATCCAGAATTTAAACCTAGGTCTAAAGCCCAGGTTGGTTGTTCCACCTGCCATACTGCCTCCCACATTTTCTATTCACTTGTTAACACATTCTTATTATCTTTTTTTTTTCTGAAGTTGGACTGTTGTGCAAAATATTTTGCATCTTTCTTCACTTAATGATAAAAGTTTGACTTTCAGTGCACGTAACAGTATTAGCTAACATATTGAAGGCTTATTAGGTACTTTTATATGTATTATTTTTTAGTATTAATTTATTTGTAGTAACTGATCCTCACAGTGACCCTATGTGGTTTTACAGGTTCCTCATCATTTCACAGATGTGGAAACTGAGTCCCAGAGAGGTTAAGAAACTTGCCCAAGTTATGTAGCTAGTCAATGGGAGAGCTGGGTGCAAACCCAGGCACTGTTGCCTTGAAGTCCACACTCTTAACCATATCACAACACCACCTCTTTTAAAAGTATTCTTAGTATAAGCGTCCTATAATTTATTTAACTAAATTTCTTAATGGTAAACATTTTGGGATTCTAATTATTACTCTAACACAAATAATCCATTTATAAATTGTAATATTTATCATTGTACTATAATAATTATAATCACTGTGATTTTCAAGATCTAGGTAGTAGAGAAAAAGTAGGGGACAGATAGTTTGGTCCTTCAGGTGATTTTTCTCCTTTTAAAGACATTTTTTTTTATGGTATATAAGAATCTATACCCATGATATAAAATGTAAGCATTATAAATGTACAATGTAGAAAATAAAAGTCCATTATAATCCCTGCTCCAGAGATAACCACTTAAAACAGTTTATATTTTTCAAGATTTTTTCCATATATATTTGTGTGTGTATTTAATTATATTTCTTCCTTACTAAATTGTAAACCCAGGAGTTTTCATGTATAATCCCTGACACATAGTAGGTATCTGATAAATGTAGAAAGAATATTACAGTTAAAGAACCCTAGGATTCACTAAGACACTAACAATGACTGACTTATAGAGGCCTAGGTATTTTTAAGGTATAAGAAAGTACTCTACAAAGAAAAAAAAATGATACTGGAGTATGAATTTATAATTTCTAGAGTCCCTTGATACTTTTCTAGTTCTGTATTACATTTCTACCTTACTATAATTTAATGTTTCATTTGTATTACATTATTCCTGCCATGTTTATTAATATGCCAGATTAGTAATTTCTCAATTACATTGTATTTTTTTATACTATATTATGCCAACAGTTTCTATTAAACTGGTCAGTAATTCAACAATAATATCTATCAGTCTTTTTAGTGTATGCCTCCTATGAACCTGTGCTAGAAATTTTATAGTATATATTACATAAATATATAATCCTTGGTTCTAGGCTTCAAGAGCTTATAGTAAAGATTTCCAATCCAGGGTCTCTGGGCTCTGAGGAATATTTTCAGATATTTAAAACATTTAATTAAAATTATATTTATTTGTGATAATGTCATACAGATTAACTAAATACATAGTTTTGGTATTTATGGATGGAACTGCATCATTTTAGAGAGGTAATACTGCCTGTCTTATGCTAATCATATGCTCTAATTGGAAGTGTGCATATGTGTGGATCATTGAGTAACAAAATATCTGGAAAAGGTGTCTTCTAGTAGTTACAATTTGTGTATAGGATCCAGGAATGACCCTTTTGGTAATGCTTCTCTGCAGAACATTGTTGTCTTGTTACTGTTTCACTGATGAGAAAGCTAAGGTCTGTCTGACTTATTGCTTTAGGTCATTGGTACTAGGTTTGTGTGACTCCACCTGTTCAGTCTTTCAGGAAAGAATGATTGAGTGTCTGCAATGTGTCAGACACTGTGCCAGGTGCTTGGGGAATGATAAACAGTCAGGAGCCCTCTCCTCAAGGGTATTTAGAGCTTAGTGGAGGAGATTGGTATTAATCCGTGAAATACAAAATTACAGTGGCAATAAGTGCTGCATGGATTGAAATGAGAACCGTATTGTGAAGTTCAAAAATAATCTATTAAGACTACCCTCCCTTCGGACACCAACTACAGAGTCTTGGGTACCACAAACCACCCTGACTTCTGATACTTGCAAGTTTGGGGAGTCCCCAGGACCACCCTCAGGTTCTGTAATTTGTTAGAAAAACTCATAGACCTCACCAAAATCTGCTAGAGTCACATAGTTCGTTACAGTGAAAGGACACAGATTAAATTCAGCCAAGGGAAGAGACACACAGAGCGGAGTGCAGGAAAGCTGCGCGTGGTCTTCGCCCAGGGGAGTCAAAGCCAGCGCTGTAACTTGAGTGGCAGTGATGTGTGAGTGTGCAGAGTGCTGCCACTCAGGCCATCTCAGCCGATTCTTGGTATCGAGTTTTTATTGGCCCTCAGTCTCCTGCCACCCTGGAGGCTGAGATGATACTGTCGATCCAGAACCCACCCTAAGTCACACCGTGAGACTATCTGCGTGGCCCACAGCCCCCAGGTAAACGAAGACACTTTTGTGAGGAGGCATGGCTTCTCAAGAGCTGAGAGATCACCTCCCAGGAGCCAAGGGCAAAGGTCAGGCCTCTCTTAGGGCAAGACTAGATTCTTCACTGCACACATAAAAATGAGACTGAACTCTTCAGGGAGATCTGAGAAAGCTTCTCTGAGTAAGTGACATTTCAGCTGAAATCTAAAGGTTAAGCAGGTATTAACTAGGGGAAAGAGGTTGAGGATCATCCCAGATTACTAACAGCTTTATAGTAAAAGGGAGTAAGGCTAGTAAAATGTACTGTTACAGGAAGGCCAGTGTAGCTGGACTAGAGACAGCACAGGCAGGGCGGTGTGAGATGATGAAGCTGAGCAAGCAGTGTGGTAGTCAGGGTTCAGTACGATTAGGTATAGAGAAACAATGGTTTATAAGAAACACACGTTTTTCTCTTTCTCATTCACCGTGGAGCACGTCGAGATGGCAGGCTTTTTTGTTTTGTTCCTTTGTGTGTGCTTTCTATTCCAAAGGTTACTTCATGGTCTGAGATGATTGTTGGACTTTCAGCCATTCTATCTGAATTCCACATTCAAGACAGTAGAAGCGGACAACACACTCCTCTCTTTTTACGGACGTTTTCTAGAACTTGCTCATGTTACATGCTTTCTTCTCTTTGTCCAGAACTCAGTCACATGGCTGTACTTAGCAGCAGAGGGGGATGCTGTCCTCATTCCAGGTGGACATGGACCCAGATAAAATTTGGGTCCTCTGTTCATCTGGAAGAGGGAGAAGGTGGATAATAGAGAATAACTCTCCACTTCCTGCCAAGGTGTGGACAGAGGCAGAGCATGCTTGAGCCTTTTGTCTGTATCCTAAGAGCAGTAGAAGGTTTATTGAGGTGTTTTAAGAAGGGTGACGTGATCAGATTTTCATTTAGAAGAGATCACTTTGGCTACAGTGTGGGGAATGTGTTTGAGGAGGAGGGAGTGGTGTAGGATATGAGACTACATATCAGTTAGAATGCTTTTGTAGAAGTCCATGCAAAAGCAGGTAAAAGACTGTTAGTAGTGATAGTTGTGAACAGATTTGATTAATACTCAGGAGGTAGAGTAACTAGCACCTTTAATGTGTGATGATTAGACGTGATGAAGGAAGAGGACAGATCAGTCAGTGATGATGAGTGTGTTTTTCTTTTTTCCTTTTTAAAAAATTGATCTTCAGGTACACAGCATGGAATTATGATAATTCTTGACTGATGGCACACGCTCATGTTCTTTTATTTATTTGTTTACTTATTTGGTGACTAAGTAATGTAGTAAGCACCTAAGAACTCACCGCCTGGATAACCGTCATCTAACTATCATTTCCTTCTGTCCCACCCATTGTCCCACATAGCCCTCATCCTCCCTCCTTTCATCCAAGTAACCTGCATGTGGAGTTCTGTATATCGTTTCCTTGCTTTCCACTTTCTGTACTTTTTCTAATCCTAAAAGGGCTGTGTGTATATAAAATTTTAACTTGATAAAAAGTATCATGCTCTTTGTAGTTTTGGGAGACTTACTTTTTTGACTTAATATTTTAAGATTTATCCACTAGTTGTTTATCATAATAGTTAACTTATTTTGCATGCTGCACAATGGTAATTGCACGAATGTGCATGAAGAGTAAGTAATTGTTTACTCTTTGTAGATTGGCATTTGAGTTTTCACTTGCATTACTGTAAACTGTGTGGCTATATACATTTTTGTACGTCTCCTGTTGTATTTGTGCAAATTTCTCCTGGTACATATGTAGAAGTAAACAGTGCTTCTTCTGATAGGTAAATGTAACATTAGGAGGAAATATCCAAGTGCTTTCGGAAGTAGATAGTCCAGTTTACACCCGTACTAGCAATATCTGAGTTACTGTGTAGCCACATACTCCAATATGTGATATTGTCAGACCGTTTTTTTTTTTAATAAATTTATTTATTTATGGCTGCATTGGGTCTTCGTTGTTGGGTCTTCGTTGCTGCGTGTGGGCTTTCTCTAGTTGTGGCGAGCGGGGGCTGCTCTTCATTGCGGTGGCCTCTCTTGTTCTGGAGCACGGGCTCTAGGTGCGTGGGCTTCAGTAGTTGTGGCTCGCAGGCTCAGTAGTTGTGGTTTGTGGGCTCTAGAGCGCAGGCTCAATAGTTGTGACGCACGGACTTAGTTGCTCTGCAGCATGTGGGATCTTCCCAGACCAGGGCTCAAACCCATGTCCCCTGCATTGGCAGGCAGATTCTCAACCATTGCACCAGAGGCCTTTTTGATTTTTGCTAGCCAGCTCATTCTAAAATGGTGCTTCATTATGGTCTTGGTTTACATCTCCCTGGGCACTAATCATGTTGAAAGGATGTTGATGTACTTACTTGGTAGCCATATGTGTTTCTTCTGTGAAATTCTTAAATTATTTTTCTGTAGGACTAATCGTACTTTTTGATTTGTAGATGTTGTTTATATCTTCATGATACTGCTTCTCCAGGTTGGCACCTTATTGTTTTACCTTTTCTGGGTGTCTTTTGATGAATAGAATTTTGTGTTTTGTTTATTTATTTATTTATTTTTATAAATTTATTTTATTTATTATTATTTTTGGCTGTGTTGGGTCTTCATTGCTGCGTGCTGGCTTTCTCTAGTTGCTGTGAGCGGGGGCTACTCTTTGTTGCAGTGTGCAGGCTTCTCATTGCAGTGGCTTCTCTTGTTGCGGAGCATGGGCTCTATGTGCGTGGGCCTTAGTAGTCGTGGCTCGTGGGCTCTAGAGCACAGGCTCAGTTGCTCCATAGCATGTGGGATCTTCCCAGACCAGGGCTCAAACCTGTGTTCCCTGCATTGGCAGGTGGATTCTTAACCACTGCGCCACTAGGGAAGCCTGACTTTTGTATTTTAGAGCCAGTGCTTTTTTGCGTCTCTTGTTATCTATCTGAATTTGTAAAAGATATTTACCTATGCATTTAAATTTTAATTTTTGATATCTATGTCCATAATTCATTGGGAGTTGGATTTTGGTATATTATATGAGGCAGGGGTTCAATTTTATCTTTTTCCATGTGGATCACCCTTTTTTTCTAACCTCATTTATTAAACATCCATTATTTTCCCTATTTATCGGACATGCCACCTCTGTTGTGTACCATAGTTCCGTGTGTGTGTGTGTGTGTGTGTGTGTGTGTGTGTTTTCTGGACTCTACTGATCAATTTGTCTGTCTCTCTGCCAATACCACACTGTCTTAATTCCTTTCACTTCTTCATAAGTGCTTATATCTAATAGGTCGTGTCTCTTCTCCCTCCTCTTTTTCAAAAATATCCTTGCTATTCTTGACCCTATGTTCTTCATATAAATTTCAGCGTCATCTTATCAAATTGTATGAAAAATTCTTTTGGACTTTTGACTGGAATAGCATTGAATATATGTATCAATTTGGGGAGAATTTATATCTTCATGATACTAAGTCATAAACGTATTATGTATCTCTATTTAGATCTGCTTTTATTTATCTATTTATTTTTAGATATGCTTTTATTATCTTTTGTATGTTGCATAATTTTCTTTATAGAGGTTTTACATCTTTTATTAGATTTATCTTAATTCCTTGATGTCTTTGTTATAATTATAAATCATCTTTTCTTCAGTTACATTTTCTAGATGTTTGTTGCTGGTATAAAAAAATGTAATTCATTCTTATGTCTTAATATTATATTTAGCCATCTTGCTAACCTCTATTATCTCTGTTATTTGTTGGTTTGGGGGGGGTTCTATCTAAATTACTATGTCAAACAAAGCAGTTTTGTCTCCTCATTTTGAATCCTTATGTCTCTAATTTATTTTTCTTATCTTATTGACTGGTTAAGACCTCCAGTAAAATCATTGTGATTTTAAAGGGAATGCTTTTTACCATTTCCCATTTCAGATTGTTTTTTCTTAATGTTCAGGTAAGGACATTCTTTTAATAATTTAGCAAGTGTCCTTATTATGGAAGGATTAAGTTTTTTCAAATGCTTTTCTGAATCTATTGAGATGATCATGTTTATTTTTCCTCTTAATAGGTTAATATGGTTAGTTATGTTTATGAATTTTTCTAATATTAAATCATTCTTCCATATCTGAGATAAGCCCAGTTGGTCATTCTTCCATATCTGAGGTAAGCCCATATTCTCTTTTTATGCACTGTTGAACTTAATTCAGTACAAACGTGTTTAGAATTTCTACATCTATATTTATGAATGAAATGGCCTTAATTTTCCTTTCTTGTAATGGCTTTGAATAGTTTTAGTATTAGGGTTGTGCTTGCTTCATGAATTGAGTTGGAATTTCTGCTTTTTCTTATTGTCCTGAAGAATTTGGACAATTTAGACCACGTCTCTTTCTTCACATTTTGATAGAATTGGCCTATAAAGCCATCTGTGCCTGGTATTTTCTTTGTGAGTATATTTTTAACTACCACTTCAATTTAATAGTTAAAAGACTTATTTGGGCTACTTATTTTTTCTTGACTTAGTTCTGGTAAGATTTTTTTTTTAATTTCTGTATTTTAGCTTAAATTTACAAAATTGTTTTATATGGTTGTTATTACTATCCCCTTATTCTTTTTAATCTGATTTTATTTTTAGTTATATTCCTGACTCCTAGAATTCTGACTCGCATATTTGGGTGATCTTGCTTTTAATGGGTCCTGCTCCATTAATCTATTGCCCTTTATTATTTCATACTAGCATTAGAGTAGTAACCCAGTGGATCTTGTTTGTTTTTAGCCGCCTTCAGTCTCTCCTGTAAATTGTCTTAAACTCAACCTTTCTGAATCACTGTATTTACTGTTATTTCCTATTAAAAATCTCTTACTCCTAGTGTGAACTCCTAATTGCTTAAAGGCACTGATTTACGAGGTAACCAATGACCCCATGATCTGATTACAAGCATACTGATACATACCAGTGTGTCCATTGTCTCTTGAGCATCTCGTCTTAATTTGTTCTTTGTTCATCCCCTTCTCGTTGGGGACTATATATATAATTTATTCTGCAATAATTTTTTGTGAAGAAAGATGAAGTTAAAATTCTCCCAAATGAATGTATATAAGGTGGTTTTTAAGTGTTTCACGAGGACAAGGACCACATGTCTCTTGTTCACTGTGTATTCAGTATTTATCACAATGTCTAGCACACAGTGAGTTCTCAGTAATAAATATTTGAACGAATGAATGGCTGTGCACTTTTTAATGTCTTGAATTTTTTTTTTTTTTTTGGTAATTCTGTGCGGTATTCCCCCCTTACCTGCTGTTTTACTTTCCATGGTTTCAGTCAACTCTGGCTGAAATATTAAATGGAAAATTCCAGAAATAAACTGTAAGTTTTAAATTGTGTGCCGTTCTGAATAGTGTGATGAAATCTCATTCTGTCCTTCACTGTCCCATGTGGGATGCATCCCTTTGTCCCTCATGTGTGCTACCAGCCTGTTAGTATAGGGAAAAACATGATATATATAGGGGTTGGTACTATCCATGTTTGAGGCATCCATTGGGAGTCTTGGAAGATATCCCCCAAGGATAAGGGGACCATTTATAACATAACCACTTGGTGGCACTTAACTCATTTAAAAACCTGAAGAGGCATGTTTACACTGATGCACACCGTAATGACTGTTCTTCACACATATGCAAAATGACAGTGTAAATCCTTATTAACACCGGAAGAGAAGTATCAGTAACCACGAGATTTTTTTCTTTTTTTCCTTTAAAAAAAAAAAAAACAGGTTTATTGAAATACAATTGGTATACAAAAAAACTGCATATGTTTAGTGTGTACAATTTGATGAGTTCGGAAAAAAAATCTAAAGTGATAGGTTACAGACTTGAAGTCCTTAGATCATAGGAATATTTGATAGTATTCTCTGCCATAGCCTCAGCATCTAGCCTAGAATTGGGTACATATTATATCTTTAATGTGTCATCATTTTGAAAGGATGTGTGAATGAGTATAAATTTTAACTTCTGCTAACTTCGCTTCTACCAACCCATCTCCAGATAATTTTGGCCCAAGATAAGGGAGCACTAAGTCTTGTTTTAGTTAACGACCTTTATGATGTCTCCTTTAATCATTAAAAATTTTCATCCAAGTTTATTTACTAAAGAACTGTGACTCAGAATACATATTAAAATAAATCAGCAGCAATGTTAATTGGATTCTAGATCTCCTGTTACTTTTCCTTAATCTGTCAATCATAAGATAGTTTTGAGTACAAAATACTGTAAGAATAATTACAAGAATGTGGTGGTATCACTGTTTGAGAATTGGGAGTAAGACAGTGTTCTCTAATGGAGAAAGCAGCCTTATCAAGGAATTCCTCAAACATACTGCAGTCAAAAATGTAAGAACTCACAAGACTTCAAAAGTCTGGCAGTCAAAATGTAAGAACTCACAAGACTTCAAAAGTCTGGCAAAAAAAAGTACAGGAGTATAAGAGTTAATGAGGGAAGATAATAGAAAAATTTTCTTTTGAAATCAGGCAAGATAGAAATAATTTACCAAATTGTAAGATCATAAGTGAATTAGTATTTTTGGAAAATGGTATTTAATTATAATATTGTAATGAAATATAGCGATAGGACTAAACTGTATTATAAAAAATCATTTTATCAAGTTTAATTTAACTCTACAGTTAACCTTGCTGGTGTTCGAAGTGATCATCTGAGGCTCTTTCCACCTCTGTGATCTCAGCCCTGTGTAGGTGCTGTAGGGAGTGTGGCAGAAGCCCTTGTCCATAAGTAGGTTATAATCTTGTTGGAGAGACCACATACGTGTACAGAGCCAGCCTCATGTTGTGGCTAAGTACACAAAATTCTAGAACCAGATCACCTGCCTCTTGCTTAGCTCTGTGCCCTTTGGGCAAGCTACTTAACCTCTTTGTGCCTCAGCTTCCACAAATGTAAAATGAGGATAATAATATTACTCCTTCTTCATAGACTGTTGATTGATAGGATTAAAAGAATTAATACATGTGAAGTGCCTAGAAAATTACCCACACATAGTAGGTGCTATCTAAATGTTCTCTCCTCTTACTAGAATGTAAGGTCCACATAACTTGTTAAATAAACAGTTAATAGCTAGATGACAGCGCTGTAAAGATTGAATTGAAAAATATGTAGACAGTATGTACACGTTTTTAGGAATTCAAATGAGGGAAGAAAGTAATATGAGTTGTTGGATAAGTTCTCTAACAGCCACATCGGTGAGTTGGAGCTTGCGTTGGATACTGAAATATGGGTTGAATATTTATAGGTAGAAATGAGCATAGGAGGAAGTGAATAAGAGGGAAGGACAAGTTCTTTTGGTTTAATTAGATATATGTTTTAGACCAGGAAAGATTGGTTTTGTTACCCTAACTGGATTGGTTTTCACTGATATTATGAGTTCATTTAATTTATTCGATTTCCTAGAATCTTCAGCTCCAGAATTGCAGCAAATTCCTGAAAATAGATTAGATTGGGAATTGATCATGATAATTATGTTTATGCTAAGACTATATGAAATAAAATTTGGAAACTTTTTTTCATATTTTGGGGGTCATCACCACCAGTTAAAAGCTGTTTTTTTTAACAAATTGATAATATTTTTGCTTTCATATTTTACAGGTAATTAATAATGCTTGTGCTACTCAAGCTATAGTAAGTGTGTTATTGAACTGTACCCATCAAGATGTCCATTTAGGAGACACATTATCAGAGTTTAAAGAATTTTCACAAAGCTTTGATGCAGCTGTGAGTACAGTCATATTATTCCTAAAATGCCCTGTCTGTGGTGGTTCTTATTTTAATAGGCTATTCTTAAAATTTATTTCAGATGAAAGGTTTGGCACTGAGTAATTCGGATGTGATTCGACAAGTACACAACAGTTTCGCCAGGTAAAGATACTTTATGTGAAATAAATACTGTCTCTGTTTTTTTGTCTCTCACTGTTTTTTTCTTCACTGTAGACAGCAAATGTTTGAATTTGACGCAAAGACATCAGCAAAAGAAGAAGATGCTTTTCACTTTGTCAGTTATGTTCCTGTTAATGGAAGACTGTATGAATTAGATGGATTAAGAGAAGGACCGATTGATTTAGGTAATGTGTTTACTATTCCTGGTATTTCACTTTTGATAAGGAAAAAAAGATTGGGTGTTCACCTTTGGTTTAGCCCTAGTCCTGCTTAAGTTTAGAAAGAGGAGGTGACTGTGAGGTGTGATGCCATGCAGGCTTTAAGCTCTTCATTACTTTATGAAATTAAGTAACAGGTAGTTAGGACATGTTGACTACTGTAGTTGCATTGGGACCTTTAGTTTTTTTCCTACAGGAAAAGTTTTTTTAACCCATAGATTACATAATTTATTTTTAATTTTTCAGTTAACTTTTAAAAACTACTTTTTTCTATGTAACTAGTGCATTAATGTGTTGTCCTTTGTGCCAAAGGGTGGATTTGTCCTGATCCCACCCCATCTCCTACCTTGAGCTAATGATAAATGGTAATTGAGGATGAGGTGGTTCTGATCTAGTAATGAACTAATAGATCCACAAAAGAATTTTAACTCCTTATTTTTACCTCATTAAGTTTTCTTTTTTTTAAATTAGGTTTAAGTGCAGTGTAACCTGTTTTAATGGAATCTAATGTTATCTGCTGTCCATAAAACTTTATACTTTCAGATTAAAAAATAAATTAACACATTCATTTTGCTTGTTCTTATTGACCATGCCCATGTCTAGAACTAATACTTCATCTAATGCAGATTTACATGTTTAAAAATATTTATTTTTCTATGTTTCTTAAAGAAAATTAGTGGCATGTTCTTTTAATTCTGTAGAAGCTGATTTTCTCTGGTTTGGGGGTTGATCTGATCGCTGCATTTTTTTCTCTTGGCTTCTGTCTGGTCAACCATTCCCTATTCATTAGATCCATGAGATATAAAGGAAGTAAAATATAAAACAGAACAGCCAGTTTTGCTATACAGCTGGTGGCTATACTAAAATTTAGGTAAAAAAGAGGATTAAAAAACTGGGTAAAATTTGTTTTGCATTGTGTGTGGATTTCATTTTCTTTTTCTGTAGTTATGATGGTGGGGAGTCAGAAAAGGATTGAATCCTTATTTTGTTACTAATATGTGAGCTGGTTTTTCTTAGCCCTCTGTCTCATCATCTGTAAAATGAAGGTAGTTATCCTTATCTCACAGAGTCGTGAGTTTTAATGAAATAATTCCCTAGTTCATTATTTTCTCAAACATTTGTTTAGCACCACTAAGTGACGCAACAATGTGGAAATGCAAATTATGATAATACTGTTTCCCCTTACCATTACTAAGAAAGAGTTGGAGCTTAACATAGTTATGCTAAAAGGTTTTTTACTATCCTGAATTTGTCAAAATATTAATAAAAAGATATTTTGGACCAAACTTTTGAAATAATATTAATGTTGATTTTATTTGACATAAATGCTTTTACATTTCTTCCTAGGTGCATGCAATCAAGATGATTGGATCAGCGCAGTGAGGCCAGTCATAGAAAAAAGGATACAAAAGTAAATGCTCAGCTAATCTTACTGGCATAACTAATGTTCTCATTTTTAAACCTTTATTTTATCATTGTTTAAATGAAAGGTGGATAGTGATATTTCGTTGTGGTTTTATTCTGCATTTCCCTAGCGACTAATGTTGAAAATCATGCCTTTTGTTTATTTTGTAATTGGATTGTTTTTTTGACTCTTGAGCCTTGAAATTCAGGCCTCTCACTGTTGTGGCCTCTCCTGTTGCGGAGCACAGGCTCCGGACATGCAGGCTCAGTGGCCATGGCTCATGGGCCCAGCCGCTCTGCGGCATGTGGGATCTTCCCGGACCGGGGCACGAACCCGTGTCTCTTGCATCGGCAGGCGGACTCCCAACCACTGCGCCACCAGGGAAGCCCCGAGCCTTGAAGTTCTTTACATACTCTAGCTATCACTAGTCCTTTGTCAGACACGTTGCCTGAAAATATTCTCTCCCAGTCTATAGCCCATCCTCTCCTCCTCCCAACATGGTTTTTCACAGAGCAAAAGCTCTTAATTCCAGTGAAGTCCAATTTGTTGGACTGTGAGTTGTACTGTGAGTTGTATTTTTGTTGTCCAATCTAAGAATTCTTTGCCTAGCCCTAGATCCCAAAGATTTTCTCCTTTTTTTCTAAAAGGTTTATATAACTTTTTACATTTAAGTTTATGATCTATTTTGAGTTAATTTTTGTGTGGTGTGAAGTTAAGTCAAGGTTCATTTTTTTTTTCCTCTGTCCAATTGGTCTATCACCATTTGTTAAAAAGGCTATCCTTCCTCCTCTGAACTGCTGCTGCACCCTTGTAAAAAAAAAAATCCAGTGGGGCATATTTGTGTGGGTCTATTTCTGGTTCACTGTTCTGTTCCATTGATCTATTTGTCTGCTGTCTGCAAATACTACAGAGTCTTGATGACTGCGGCTATATTGTAAGTCTTGAAATCAGGTAGACTGATGCCCCCGACTTTATTCTTTTTCTTCAGAGTTGTTTTAGCTGTTATAGATACTCTGCCCTCTATGTAAATTTTCGTATAATCTTGTATCTACAAAAATTCTTTCTGGGATTTTGATAGGAATTGTGTCAAACATCAATTTTAGGAGAATTGGCATTTTTACTATATTGATTTTTCCAATCCATGAACATGGTATGTCTATCCATTTACTTGGATCTTCTTTAATTTCTTTCATCAGCATTTTGTAGTTTTCCGCATGCTAGTTCCATATGTATTTTGTCAGATTTATACCCTAGCACTTCATATTCTTTTGAGTGATTACAAATGATACTATATTTTCTTTTTTGTTTCATGTGATCATTGTTAGTGTGTAGAAATAAAGTTGATTTTTTTTCTTTCTCTGTCTTGTATCCTTCAACCTTGCTAAACTCACCCACCAGCTTTAGAAGTTTTGTGAATTCCTTGACATTTCCTACATATTGATAGATGGTCATGTCATTTGTAAATAGGCACAGTTTTGAATTTGGCTATTTCTAATTTAAGTTTTATCAGTTTTTCCCTTACATATTCTGCAGGTCTCTTGTTCGTTGCATAAACATTTATGATCACTATTTCTTCTTAGTGGATTGACCTTTTTATCATTATGCAATATTTCTCTCTAGTAATTTTCTTTGCTCTGCAGTTTACTTTATTTCACAGTAATATAGCCACTTCTGCTTTGTCTTGATTCATACATGCATGATATATTTTTTCCATCCTTTTACTTTCAGCCTACCTATGTCATTGTATTTGAAGTGAATTTCATATAGACAGCATATATTGAATCATATTTTTTAGTCCACTCTGCCATTTTCTGTCTTACTGGGTGGATTGAGACCATTTACATTGAATGTAATGGATTTATAAAATTATGTATAAAATGAAATGTATATTTAATATGTAATTATTAATGTCTTATGGTTTAAATCTGCCATTTAAATTTTTTCTCTTTGTTCTGTTTTTTTGTTTGTTTCTCTGTTTTTCTTTTCCTGTTTTTCTGTGAGTTACTCAGACATCTATAGTGGTTTTGAGTTTATTTCCTTGTATAGCTTTTCTAATGGTTTCTCTAATTTATCCCAATCTACTGGTGTTAACATTTTACCAGTTTGAGTGAAGTGTAGAAATCTTACCTTCTTTTATGTACTTTTACTGTCCATTGTTATAATTGTCTTAAATAATTCTTCTACATACATTTAGGACTCCATCAGAAAGTATTGTAATTTTTATTTTAACCATGAAGCATAATTTTAAAAACTTAAGAGAAGGAAAATGTATTTACCCATATTTTTACTTTTTCCATTGTTCTTTCTTCTTCATGTTCCAGAACTCAATTCTTTTATCGTTTCCTGTCTGTTTAGAAAACTTCATTTAGCCATTCCTTTAGGGTAGTTCTGCTGTCAACAGAATCCTAGTTTTTCTTCATCTAAGAATGTCTTGATTTCCCTTTTATTTCTGAAGGTTATTTTCACTGTGTATAGAATTCCGTGTTGATAGTCTTTTCTTTTAGCACCTGAAAATTGTTATGTCGCTCCCTTCTGGCCTCCATGGTTTCTACTGATAAATCCACTGTTGTTCAAACAGTTTTTGCCCTATAGATATGGTGGTGTTTCTCCTGTTGTTGGTTTCAAATTCTTTTTTTTTTTTGGTTTGGTTTTAGTTTTCATATATTTGAGGATGATGTGTCTTGGTGTGGATTTCTGTCCATTTATTCTATTTGGATTTTGCTCAGCTTCTTGAATCTGTGCGTTTATATCTTGTCAAATATGGGAAGTTTTTAGCCATTATAACTTGGAGAACTTTTTCAATCTCACCCTCTTTCTCACCTCTTCCAGGACTCCAATGACACAAATGTCTCCTGCTTTAGTCCCACAGGTCCCTGGGGCTCTCTTTATTTTTCTTAGTCTGTTTTCTTTGTTCAGTTGGGTAATTTCTGTTGTTCTACTTTTCAGTTCACTGATTCTTTCCTCTGTCTCCTCCATTCTGCTGTTGAACTCACCCATTCAGCTTTTTTATCATTTTATATTTCAGTTGTAAAATTTCCATTTGTTTCTTCTTTATATCTTCTATTTCTTTGCTGAGACTTTTTTTTTTTTTGCGGTACACGGGCCTCTCACTGTTGTGGCCTCTCCTGTTGCGGAGCACAGGCTCCGGACGCGCAGGCTCAGCGGCCATGGCTCACGGGCCCAGCTGCTCTGTGGTATGTGGGATCTTCCTGGACCGGGGCACGAACCCGTGTCCCCTGCATCGGCAGGCGGACTCTCAACCACTGCGCCACCAGGGAAGCCCGAGGCTTTCTATTTTTTGTTTCCAGTGTGTTCACAATTGTTCACTGGATCATTTTTATGATGGCTGTTTTAAAGTCTCTGTCAGTGAATTTGGACATCTGTCATCACTCTGTCTGTTGAATGTCTCTCATTCAAATTGAGGTTTTCATGATTTTTAATAGGATAAGTGATTATTGATTGAAACCTGGGCATTTTCAGTACTATATTATAAGACTCTGGATCTTATTTAAAACTTCTCTTTTAGCTGGTTTTTATGGGCACTGTTCTGGCAGGGTAAATCAGGGATGCTACCCCATTACTGCCAGGTGGAAGTAGAAGTCCAGGTTCCCCACTCTGTCTTCATTGACACCTGAGGTGGGAAGGGGTTCCTTGTTACTGCTGGGCAGGGGTTGGGAGTTCTGGTCCCCAGTAGGGCTCCCCCTGATACTACCCTGGCCGGGAGGAGTAGCACTGCCTTGTGACTGCTCTCTTCATGGCTCCACTGATACCAAAGTTGGGAGGGGGGCTTCTTTACTCCTGGATGGTAGTGACTTCGCATTTGGCTTCCCACTTGGTTTCCTCTGACACTGCAAATAGATGTCATTACTGTTTGCAGGGATGAAAGTCCTAGCTCCCTACACAGCCTTTTCTGACACCACCCCAGGTGCCTGTTACAGCCTGGTGGGGGTGGAAGTCCAGGCTCCCTACCCAGCCTTTGCTGGCTGGTAGGGTTTGGGCCAGTTTTTTCAGTTGTGTTTGGGTATGGTAGAGTGGTTATTGTCTCAAAGTTCTCTCATGAGGTTGCCCCTTTCCTGTTTGGATAGAAAGAGCAGACTATTGGTGCTTTTTTGTCTGTGCCTGTTGGCATTTCTCAATTGGTGGCTTCTTTAACTCCAAGGCCAGGACATACGCAGCAGAATGATAATCCAGAGACTTCACCACTGTCATTCTTGGGTCCTGGTTCCCTAGCATGTCTGCCTTCTCTTCACTTCAGAATTTTAATTTTTTTCATTTTTAAAAAAATATATGTCTAGATTTTTTAAGTTTGATATTTTTTACTGGGAGGAATAGGGAAATCGAAGTCCCATAAGCAGAGTTTTAAAAACAGCATTTTTACATAGTTCAAAGTGCTACAGTTATACTGGGCCATATTCTTTCCAGTGAATAGAACTATTTATGAGACGCTCTTGCAGGTGAACTAATACAAAAACAGGCTTACATTTTCTACATGTTTTCATCTGGTTAAGTGCCATTTACATAATGTTATGGATAATCTTTCCAATGTCAATCCTTACCATAAACAAGCTTATACTATAAGATGTTTCATTGGTATCAGAGTAGTGAAAATAAAACAGTATTCAGAAATTTTACAAAAGATTATTTGTAACATATTACATAAATATTTATATGTTTGTATATGATAAAAGTACAAGTGAAATGTAAAACATATATATTAGTTAAGAATAGAAACAAAATCATGATTTGGAAAAAATTATATAGTAAGGAATATAGTTAATACCATCAAGATGCCAGTAAAATTAATTCAACAAATGTGAGGTCTTAGTTTAATTATTTTTTCTAATTGAGATAAAAGGTAATTGATAGTTACCATATTTTTTGTGAAAGTATGAGAACTGATGAAAACACTTATTTCAAATGTCTAGGAGGTACTAAAACATTTAATAATATATTTGTGATTGATGGAAATTTAGCTGATTTTTTCCTTTCATATATGAAAGCTTATTTATTTGTCTATAGACAAAAGTATTAATAAATAAATTTATATTGGAGTATAGTTGACTTCCAATACTGTATTAGTTTCAGGTGTACAACATATTTTTATAGATTATGCATCATACAAAGTTATAACAATATTATTGACTATATTCCTTGTGCTAAATGTTACATCCCTGTTTATTTATTTTATAAATGGTAGTTTATACCTCTTACTCCCCTTCACGTATTTCACCTACCCTGCCAATTCCCCACTCAACTACTAGTTTGTTCTCTATATCTGAATTTGTTTGAGTTTGTTTCTGTTTGGTTGTATTTGTTTTGTTTTTTATAGTGAAATCATATAATATTTGTTTTTCTCTGTCTTACTTATTTCACTTAACATAATACCCTCTAGGTTCATCCATGTTGTTGCAGATGGCAAGATTTCCTTCTTTTATATGGCTAAGTAATATTCCATTGTGTGTGTATAAAACGTCTTTTTTATCCATTCGTCAGTCAATGGACACTTAGGTTGCTTTCATATCTTGGCTATTGTAAATAATACTGCTATGAACATTGGGGCACATACATCTTTTCAAATTAGTGTTTTTGTTTTCTTTGGAAAAATACCTGGAAGTGAAATTGCTGGATTGTGAGCTCTTTATATATTTTGGATATTAACCCGTTATCAGATGTATCATTTGCAAATATCTTCTCCCATTCAGTAGGCAGCCTTTTCATTTTGTTGGTGCTTTCTTTTGCTGTGCAAAAGCTTTTTAGTTGGATGTAGTCCATTTGTTTATTTTTTATTTTGTTTCCCTTGCTCGAGGGGACAGATCCAAAAATTATTGCTAAGACCAATGTGAAAGAGCTACTGCCTATGTTTCTTCTAGGAGTTTTATGGTTTCAGGTCTAACATTTAAGTCTGTAATCCATTTTGAGTTTATTTTTATATATGGTGTGAGAAAATGGTTTAGTTTCATTCTTTTACATGTAGCTGTCCAGTTTTGCCAACAACACTTACTGAGAGACTTTTTCCCCATTGTATATTCTTGCCTCCTTTGTTGTAGATTAATTGACTGTGTGTTTTGTGGGTTTATTTCTGGACTCTATTCTGTTCCACTGATCTATATTTGTGTTTTTGTGCCAGTACCATACTGTTTTGATTATTTTGGCTTTATAGTATAGCTTGAAGTCAGGAAGCATGATACCTTCAGCTCTTTCTTTCCCAAGATTGCTTTAGCTATTTGGGGTCTTTTGTGGTTTCATACAAATTTTAGGAGTATTTGTTCTAGTTCTGTGAAAATAGGGATTATTGAATCTGTAGGTTGCTTTGGGTGGTATGGACATTTTAACAGTATTAATTCTTCCAATCCATGAGCATGGTATATCTTTCTATTTGTGTTGTCTTCAGTTTTTTCATCAATATCTTACAGTTTTCAGAGTACAGGTCTTTCATCTCCTTGTTTACTTTATTCCTAGGTATTTTATTCTTTTTGATGCAGTTGTAAATGGAATTGTTTTCTTGATTTCTCTTTCTGATAGTTCATTATTAGTGTACAGAAATGCAACAGATTTCTGTATTTTGATTTTGTATGCTATAACTTCAGTGAATTCACTTATTAGTTCTAATAGTTTTTTGGTAGAATTTTTTTGTATTTAATATCATGTCATCTGCAAATAGTGAGTTTTACTTTTTCCCTTCCAATTTGGGTGCCTTTTATTTCTTTTATTTTTTTTGTATGATTACTGTGGCTAGGACTTCTAATACTATGTTGAATAAAAGTGGTGAGAGTGGGCATCCTTGTCTTGTTACTGATCTTAAAGGAAAAGCTTTTAGCTTTTCACTGTTGAGTATGATGTTAGCTGTGGGTTTGGCTTAAATGACCCTTATTATGTTGAGATTGTTCTGTCTATACCAAGTTTGTTAAGAGTTTTTATCATGAATGGATGTTGAATTTTGTCAAATACTTTTTCTGCCTCTATTAAGATGGTCATGTGATCTCTGTCCATTGTTTTGCTGATATAGTTATAACGTTGATTGATTTGTGTATATTGAACCATCTTTGCATCCCTGGAATAAATCCCACTTGATCATTATGTGCAGTCCTTTTAATGTATTGTTGAATTCTGTTTGCTAATATTTTATTGGGGATTTTTATCTGTGTTCATCAGGGATATTGGTCTGTAATTTTCTTTTTCTGTAGTGTCTTTGTTTTTTGTATCAGTGTAATGCTGGACTCATAGAATGAGTTTGGAAGTATTCCCTCCTCTTCAGTTTTTTGGAATAGTTTGAGAAATAAAGGAATTAACTCCTCTTTAAATGTTTGGTAGAATTACCCTGTGCAGTCCTCTGATCCTGGAGTTTTGGTTGTTGGGATTTTTTTGTTTACTGATTCAATTACATTACTAATAATCAGCCTGTTCAGATTTTCTGTTTCTTCCTGATTCAGTCTTGGAAGACTGTTTCTAGGAAATTATCCATTTCTTCTAGGTTGCTGAATTTATTGGTGTATCATTTTTCATAGTATTCTCTTATGATTGTTTGTATTTTTGTGATACTGGTTGTAACTTCTCCTCTTTAGGAAAGATTTTTCTTTAATGTCAGTTTTTATGGTTAGCCAATTGGTAGATCTGTGTTTACCCCAGAGAATAAGGGGGTAATCACAGTAGATTATCTTAATTGTAATAGTGTTACATTTCTTTACTACATTATAAACTTTATTTTTTTTTTTAGGTACAGTGAAGGTGAAATTCGATTTAACTTAATGGCCATTGTGTCTGACAGAAAAATGATATATGAACAGAAGATAGCAGAGTTACAAAGACAACTTGCTGAGGTTTGTGGCCATGTTTTTATGTACAAAGTTCTAGCTTCGTTATTCTCTCAGGGAAACTATTTATTTTCTTTTTTCCTTTTTTCCTTCTTTCTTTCTTTGTCTGAAATATAGATTTAATCAAGTATCCTGAGTGGTGATTACAAGAATATACTCTGGAGTCAGGCTTCTTAGATTCAGCTCCTGCCTTTGCCACTTAGTGGAAGTATGATTTGAGTGTATTTCTTTGTGCCTCAGTTTCTTCATGTAAAGTAGGGATAATAGTATTTACCTTAAAAGGTGGTTGTGAAGAATAACTGAGATAACATATATATAAACCACTTAAAAAAAAGTGACTGACAAATAGTATGTGCTAAATAAGTGTGAACAATTTACTGTAATTTCATTATATAATTAAGCAAGTTAGAATATATTTCTTACAGAATTAATTGGGCACGTTTAGATTCACATGTAATCTTTACTATTCCTTATGATGATTATCTTTCTAGTAAATATGATTGGAGAAGACAATTAGTAATAGACAAAGACTTTTTTACATTCCTTTGATCACATTTTCATGAGTATATTTAAGCAGATTTACTTTATAGCTCAACAGCAGATTATAGCAATTCAGTTTGCTACAGTATAGATTATTTTTAGATTAAAATTCATATGTATTGTTGTAGAAAATAGAAAATTGGAAGATACTATCTAGCTTTTATCCTTTAATATTGCAGTTAGTAAGCTGGTATTCCATCACCAATATTAAGAATAAAATTTGAAAATGATTGTACTATGTTTATCATTTAAAAAATAGTTTAGACTTAAGCCTCAGTCATTAGGGTGTGTTATTTCTTTTTCTTTCTCCTAAGGAGGAACCCATGGATACAGATCAGGGTAATAACATGTTAAGTGCTATTCAGTCAGAGGTTGCCAAAAATCAGATGCTTATTGAAGAAGAAGTACAGAAATTAAAAAGATATAAGGTACGTACTTTTTATTTGTTCCTTTAATGTTTTAGTATAGAGTGGTATATTTTGACATGAAGGTATGTTGAATGCTTGATTGTTTTTTCCCCATCATTTACACTTTTTCAGAATAATGTGTTGTTTCCCTGGCATCCTATAAAGGTAACTAGTGAGGTTTCTTTCCTTTTTTTTTTTCTTTTTTTCAAGTATTATTACAAACAGATAATGATGCTAAAGTTCACTGCAGTTATTATTGATGCTCAGATTATCCCATCTTTAGCCATTGGAAGCCACTTCAGGCTGTCTCCTAAGTCCTTTTGATGTGACTCTCTTCATCTTTCATAGCTTCCTTGCTTTCTAGTATGACAAGATGTTTCAGACTCATCTTGTACATTTCCTGCTTCAGACTTGGAATCAGCCATTTTTTCAAGAAGTCCTGAGTGCTTTTGGTGAGAAATCGTATTTAGAAACCATTATCTGATTGCTCAGAGTGCTCAGTCATACTGATTCTTCTTTACTTCTAGGACTTTTCAGAGCTAAGAAATACGTTTTTATTTCTTTTATTTTTGAAGAGAAAATGCAACATGAATTCATATTAATACTCAAATTTAGGATAAAAGGGCTTTTATATTTGAAGTTAAGCATTTGTATCTTTTCAGCTGAAAGTCTTGGTTTCTATCAACATTAACATAATTACCTATTTGCTTTATGCTATCTGTATTTGTATGTATATCTAAAAAGGTTCAGAATAACAGTGCCAGTAGTATTAATAACAACTGAGAAGTTTTTTCTTCAGTTAATTTTTTCGTTAGGATATATTTCATTTTGGATGTGCAATCAAATTAGCATATTCTAAAATTCATCTGAAAAAATTGTCTCTTGGTGTCATCCTATCACCAATTTAATACAAAGTTGGATTCGTTTTTCAAATTTTGCTTTCCAGTTTTTTTAGGGCTTAACATTTTTTTAATTTATTTTAATTATGTCAAACATTATATAACTCAGAGTAAAATATTAAGCAAGGCTGTCTTTAATAATGTCATTCTCCTTCACTTGCAGTCTGTCTGATAAGCTTTTTTTTTTTAAGCATCTTTATTGGAGTATAATTGCTTTACAATGCTGTGTTAGTTTCTGCTTTATAACAGAGTGAATCAGTTATACATATACATATGTTCCCATATCTCTTCCCTCTTGCATCTCCCTCCTTCCCACCCTCCCTACCCCACCCCTCTAGGTGGTCAAAAAGCACCAAGCTGATCTCTCTGTGCTATGTGGCTGCTTCCCACTAGCTATGTGTTTTACGTTTGGTAGTGTATATATATCCATGTCACTCTCTCACTTTGTCTCAGCTTACCCTTCCCCCTCCCCATATCCTCAAGTCCATTCTCTAGTAGGTCTGTGTCTTTATTCCCGTCTTGCCCATAGGTTCTTCATGACCTTTTCTTTTTTCTTAGATTCCATATATATGTGTTAGCATACGGTATTTGTCTTTCTCTTTCTGACTTACTTCACTCTGTATGACAGACTCTAGGTCCATCCATCTCACTACAAATAACTCAATTTCGTTTCTTCTTAGGGCTGAGTAATATACCATTGTACATATGTGCCACATCTTCTTTATCCATTCATCTGCTGATGGACACTTAGGTTGCTTCCATGTCCTGGCTATTGTAAATAGAGCGGCAGTGAACATTGTGGTACATGACTCTTTTTGAATTATGGTTTTCTCAGGGTATATGCCCAGTAGTGGGATTGCTGGGTCGTATGGTACTTCTATTTTTCGTTTTTTAAGGAACCTCCATACTGTTCTCCATAGTGGATGTATCAATTTACATTCCCACCAACAGTGCAAGAGGGTTCCCTTTTCTCCACACCCTTTCCAGCATTTATTGTTTGTAGATTTTTTGATGATGGCCATTCTGACTGGTGTGAGATGATATCTCATTGTAGTTTTGATTTGCATTTCTCTAATGATGTTGAGCATTCTTTCATATGTTTGTTGGTGATCTGTATATCTTCTTTGGAGAAATGTCTATTTAGGTCTTCTGCCCATTTTTGGATTGGGTTGTTTGTTTTTTTAATATTGAGCTGCATGAGCTGCTTGTACATTTTGGAGATTAATCCTTTGTCAGTTGCCTCATTTGAAAATATTTTCTCCCATTCTGAGAGTTGTCTTTTCATCTGAGGGTTGTCTTTTCATCTTGTTTATGGTTTTCTATGCTGTGCAAAAGCTTTTAAGTCTCATTAGCTCCCATTTGTTTATTTTTGTTTTTATTTCCATTTTCCTAGGAGGTGGGTCAAAAAGGATCTTGCTGTGATTTATGTCATAGAGTGTTCTGCCTATGTTTTCCTCTAAGAGTTTGATACTGTCTGGCCTTACATTTAGGTCTTTAATCCATTTTGAGTTTAGTTTTGTGTATGGTGTTAGGGAGTGTTCTAATTTCATTCTTTTACATATAGCTGTCCAGTTTTCCCAGCACCACTTATTGAAGAGGCTGTCTTTTCTCCACTGTATATTCTTGCCTCTTTTATCAAAGATAAGGTGACCATATGTGCGTGGGTTTATCTCTGGGCTTTCTATCCTGTTCCATTGATCTATATTTCTGTTTTTGTGCCAGTACCATACTGTCTTGATTACTGTAGCTTTGTAGTATTGTCTGAAGTTAGGGAGCCTGATTCCTCCAGCTCCGTTTTTCTTTCTCAAGATTGCTTTGGCTATTCGGGATCTTTTGTGTTTCCATACAAATTGTGAAATTTTTTGTTCTAGTTCTGTGAAAAATGCCAGTGGTAGTTTGATAGGGATTGCATTGAATCTGTAGATTGCTTTGGGGAGTATAGTCATTTTCACAATGTTGATTCTACCAATCCAAGAACATGGTATATCTCTCCATCTATTTGTATCATCTTTAATTTCTTTCATCAGTGTCTTGTAATTTTCTGCATACAGGTCTTTTGTCTCCTTAGGTAGGTTTATTCCTAGGTATTTTATTCTTTTTGCTGTAATGGTAAATGCAAGTGCTTCTTTAATTTCTCTTTCAGATTTTTCATCATTAGTGTATAGGAATGCCAGAGAGTTCTGTGCATTAATTTTGTATCCTGCTGCTTTACCAAATTCATTGATTAGCTCTGGTAGTTTTCTGGTAGCACCTTTAGGATTCTCTATGTATAGTATCATGTCATCTGCAAACAGTGACAGCTTTACTTCTTCTTTTCGATTTGGATTCCTTTTATTTCTTTTTCTTCTCTCATTGCTGTGGCTAAAACTTACAAAACTATGTTTAAGAATGGTGAGAGTGGGAAACCTTGTCTTCTTCCTGATCTTAGTGGAAATGGTTTCAGCTTTTCACCATTGAGGGCAATGTTTGCTGTGGGTTTGTCATATATGGCCTTTATTATGTTGAGGAAAGTTCCCTCTGTGCCTACTTTCTGGAGGGTTTTTATCATAAGTGGGTGTTGAATTTTGTCGAAAGCTTTCTCTGCATCTATTGAGATGATCATATGGTTTTTCTCCTTCAATTTATTAATATGGTGTATCACATTGATTGATTTGCATATATTGAAGAATCCTTGCATTTCTGGGATAAACCCCACTTGATCATGGTGTATGATCCTTTTAATGTGCTGTTGGATTCTGTTTGATAGTATTTTGTTGAGGATTTTCACATCTATGTTCATCAGTGATATTGGCCTGTAGTTTTCTTTCTTTGTGACATCTTTGTCTGGTTTTGGTGTCAGGGTGATGGTGGCCTCGTAGAATGAGTTTGGGAGTGTTCCTCCCTCTGCTATATTTTGGAAGAATTTGAGAACGATGGGTGTTAGCTCTTCTCTAAATGTTTGATGGACTTGGCCTGTGAAACCATCTGTTCCTAGGCTTTTGTTCGTTGGAAGATTTTTAATCACAGTTTAAATTTTACTGCTTGTGATTGGTCTGTTCATATATTCTATTTCTTCCCAGTTCAGTTTTGGCAGGTTGTGCATTTCTAAGAATTTGTCCATTTTTTCCAGGTTGTCCATTTTATTGGCATATAGTTGCTTGTAGTAATCTGTCACAACCCTTTGTATTTCTGCAGTGTCAGTTGTTACTTCTCCTTTTTCATTTCTAATTTTGTTGATTTGAGTCTTCTCCCTTTTTTTCTTGATGAGCCTGGCTAATGGTTTATCAATTTTGTTTATTTTCTCAAAGAACCAGCTTCTAGTTTCATTGTTCTCTGCTATCGTTTCCCTCATTTCCTTTTCATTTATTTCTGATCTGATGTTTATGATTTCTTTCCTTCTGCTAATTTTGGGTTTTTTTTGTTCTTCTTTCTCTAATTGCTTTAGGTGTAAGGTTAGGTTGCTTATTTGAGATGTTTCTTGGCTCTTAAGGTAGGATTGTATTGCTATAAACTTCCTTCTTAGGACTGCTTTTGCTGCATCCCATAGGTTTTAGGTCATTGTGTTTTCATTGTCCTTTGTTTCTAGGTATTTTTTGATTTCCTCTTTGAATTCTTCAGTGATGTCTTGGTTATTAAGTAGTGTATTGTTTAGCCTCCATGTGTTTGTACTTTTTACAGACTTTTTCCTGCGATTGATATTGAGTCTCACAGCATTGTGGTCGGGAAAGATACTTGATAGGATTTCAATTTTCTTTAATTTACCAAGGCTTGATTTGACCCAAGATATGATCTGTCCTGGAGAATGTTCCATGAGCACTTAAGAATAAAGTGTATTCTGTTGTTTTTGGATGGAATGTCCTATAAATATCAATTAAGTCCTTCTTGTTTAATATATCTTTTAAAGCTTGTGTTTCCTTATTTGTTTTCATTTATGATGATCTGTCCATTGGTGAAAGTGGGGTGTTAAAGTCCGCTACTATGATTGTGTTGCTGTCATTTCCCCTTTTATGGCTGTTAGTATTTGCCTTATGTATTGAGGTGCTCCTGTGTTGGGTGCATAAATATTTACAATTGTTATATCTTCTTGCATTGCTCCCTTGATCATTATGTAGTGTCCTTCTTTGCCTCTTGTAATAGTCTTTGTTTTAAAGTCTGTTTTGTCTGATATGAGAATTGCTACTCCAGCTTTCTTTTGGCTTCCATTTGCATGGAATATCTTTTTCCATCCCCTCACTTCCAGTCTGTATGTGTCCCTAGGACTGAGGTGGGTCTCATGTAGACAACATATATATGGGTCTTGTTTTTGTATCCATTCAGCCAGTCTATGTCTTTTGGTTGGAGCATTTAATTCATTTACATTTAAGGTAATTATCGATATGTATGTTTCTATTACCATTTTCTTAATTGTTTTGGGTTTGTTACTGTAGGTCTTTTCCTTCTCTTGTGTTTCCGGCCTAGAGAAGTTCCTGTAGCATTTGTTGTAAAGCTGGTTTGGTGGTGCTGAATTCTCTTCGCTTTTGCTTGTCTGTAAAGGTTTTAATTTCTCTGTCAAATCTGAATGAGATCCTTGCTGGGTAGAGTAATTTTGGTTGTAAGTTCTTCTTCATCACTTTAAATATGTCCTGCCACTCCCTTCTGGCTTGCAGAGTTTCTGCTGAAATATCGATATTAATATTTCTGCTGAAATATTAACCTTATGGGATTCCCCTGTATGTTATTTGTTGTTTTTCCCTTGCTGCTTTTAATATTTTTTCTTTGTATTTAAATTTTGATAGTTTGATTACCATGCGTCTTTGCATAATCTCCTTAGATTTAACCTAAGGAGATTAAGCACAGTATGAGACTCTGTGCTTCCCGGACTTGATTAACTATTTCCTTTCCCATATTAGGGAAGTTTTCAACTATAATCTCTTCAAATATTTTCTCAGTCCTTTTCCTTTTCTCCTGGAGCCCCTATAATTCAAATGTTGGCGCATTTAATATTGTCCCAGAGGTCTCTGAGACTGTCCTCAATTCTTTTCATTCTTTTTTCTTTATTCTGCTCTGCAGTAGTTATTTCCACTATTTTATCTTCCAGGTCACTTATCCGTTCTTCTGCCTCAGTTATTCTGCTATTGATCCCTTCTAGAGAATTTTTAATTTCATTTATTGTGTTGTTCGTCACTGTTTGTTTGCTCTTTAGTTCTTCTAGGTCCTTGCTAAGTGTTTCTGTGTTTTCTCCATTCGATTTCTAAGAGTTTGGATCATCTTTACTATCATTGTTCTGAATTCTTTTTCAGGTAGACTGCCTACTTCCTCTTCATTTGTTGGGTCTGGTGGGTTTTTATCTTGCTCCTTCATCTGCTGTGTGTTTTTCTGTCTTCTCATTTTGTTTATCTTACTGTGTTTGGGGTCTCCTTTTTGCAGGCTGCAGGTTCGTAGTTCCCATTGTTTTTGGTGTCTGTTCCCAGTGGCTAAGGTTTGTTCAGTGGGTTGTGTAGGCTTCCTGGTGGAGGAGACTAGTGCCTGTGTTCTGGTGGATGAGGCTGCATCTTGTCTTTCTGGTGGGCAGGTCCACGTCTGGTGGTGTGTTTTGGGGGTGTCTGTGGTCTTATGATTTTAGGCAGCCTCTCTGCTAACGGGTAGTGTTGTGTTCCTGTGTTGCTAGTTGCTTGGCATAGCGTGTCCAGCACTGTAGCTTGCTGGTCGTTGAGTGAAGCTGGGTCTTGGCGTTGAGACAGAGATCTCTGGGAGATTTTCACTGTTTGATATTACGTGGAGCTGGGAGGTCTCTTGTGGACCAGTGTCCTGAACTTGGCTCTCCCCCCTCAGGGGCACAGCACTGACTCCTGGATGGAGCACCGAGACCCTGTCATCCACACAGCTCAGAATAAAAGGGAGAAGAAAGAGAAAGAAAGAAAGAAGAAGATAAAATAAAGTTATTAAAATAAAAAATAATTATTAAAAAAGAATTTTTTTAGTAATAAAGAAAGAAAAGAGCAACCAAACCAAAAAACAAATCCACCAATGATAACAAGTGCTAAAAAGTATACTAAGAAAAAACGGACAGAGAGAACCCTAGGACAAATGGTAAAAGCAAAGCTATACGGACAAAATAACACACAGAAGCATACACATACACCCTCACAAAAGAGAAAAAGGGAAAAAATATATATATTGTTGCTCCCAAAGTCCACCTTCTCTATTTGGGATGTTTCGTTGTCTATTCAGGTATTCCACAGATGCAGGTACATCAAGTTGATTGTGGAGATTTAATCCGCTGCTCCTGAGGCTACTGGGAGAGATTTTCCTTTCTCTTCTTCGTTCGCACAGCTCTTGGGGTTCACCTTTGGATTTGGACCCGCCTCTGTGTGTAGGTCACCTGAGGGCATCTGTTCTTCGCTCAGACAGGACGGGGTTAAAGGAGCCGCTGCTTCGGGGCCTCTGGCTCACTCAGGCCGGGGGGAGGGAGGGGTACTGATGCGGAGCGAGCCTGCGGTGGCAGAGGCCGGCGTGATGTTGCAGCAGCCTGAGGCGCGCTGTGTGTTCTCCCGGGGAAGTCGTCCTTGGATCCTGGGACCCTGGCAGTGGCGGGCTGCACAGGCCCCCCGGAAGGGAGGTGTGGAGAGTGACCTATGCTGGCACACAGGCTTCTTGGTGGCGGCAGCAGCAGCCTTAGTGTCTCATGCCCATCTCTGGGGTCCGCCCTGTTAGCCACGGCTCGCGCCCATCTCTGGAGCTCCTTTAAGCAGCGCTCTGAATCCCCTCTCCTCGTGCACCAGGAAACAAAAGAGGGAAGAAAAAGTCTCTTGCCTCTTTGGCAGCTCCAGATTTTTCCCGGACTCCATCCCGGCTAGCCGTGGCACACTAACCCCCTGCAGGCTGTGTTCACACCGCCAACCCCAGTCCTCTCCCGGTGTTCCGACCGAAGCCCAAGCCTCAGCTCCCAGACCCCGCCCGCCCCGGCGGGTGAGCAGACAAGCCTCTCGGGCTGGTGAGTGCCAGTCGGCACCGATCCTCTGTGCGGGAATCTCCCCGCTTTGCCCTCCGCACCCCTGTTGCTGCGCTCTCTCCCGCGGCTCCAAAGTTTCCCCCCTCCGCCACCCACAATCTCCGCCCGCGAAGGGGCTTCCTAGTGTGTGGAAACGTTTCCTCCTTCATAGCTCCCTCCCACTGGTGCAGGTCCCATCCCTATTCTTTTGTCTGTGTTTTTTCTTTCTTCTTTTGCCCTACCCAGGTACGTGGGGGGGTTTCTTGCCTTTTGGGAGGTCTGAGGTCTTCTGCCAGCGTTCAGTAGATGTTCTGTAGGAGTTATGCCACATGTAGATGTATTTCTGATGTATTTGTGGGGAGGAAGGTGATCTCCGCGTTTTACTCCTCTGCCATCTTAAAGCTCCGCCTGATAAGCTTTTTTCAGAGAGTGAAAAGAGTGAAGGAAAGTTCGAATTTTGTAGGACTTTGGAAATGGCTCTTATTCAATTTGTCATGTTTGTCACAGTAGAAAAAGCAGTTTTTCATTTTAATCTCAGTTGAAGGCAGGGATTGTTCTTTTTCTTTCTGTTGCTTACCACAGTGTCAGGATACTGATTTGCAACACACTTAACAGCCAGCAATGTGATTTTTAGAATACATGGACCTTGGACTAGTAGGACTTCTTCAGGTGGAAGTGGTAGGGACTGGCTCCAGAGTATTTCAGGCAGGAAAAAGGAGGGCTGAATATATGGTGACAGGAAAGTAAGGGATGAAAATTTGAATGTTATCTTCTATTTTATGTGATATAAAAAAGACCCCTACCTATTATTCATATATTCTTATGCAGTGTTGTTACATAATTAACTAATTTTTAATAGTTATCTAAAATAAAACTAAGTTTTTAGAATCTTTGCTACATTGTTGGAGAATACTTTGTTCAAAAAAATAAAATGATTCTCATACTGATATAAAATGAACACGTTAAAATTTTAGTTAGTTCATTAATGGAGCAAACCTGTAAGATGTCACAACTATTTCAAAGAAGTCAAAGAAGCTCAAATTTATATGAAGTATAGGAATGTTGAAACGAATTCACAAAAGATGGAAACTTTTTTCTTCCCCTATGGGAAGGGAAGTAAATTGAACCTCTACCAGACAGTGAAAGGTTGCAATCACATAACTTGGGAGAGCATACTTTAGACAATGCAGTTTTCCCTTGAAGCACAGACAGTCCCTACAGTCTATTTGCTTTTGGTCAAAAATAATGTCAAAGAAAGATTGTTCTTAATCACACAATAAAGCTGGTCTCATTAGGCATGGCCTTATTTACATAGTAGCAAGAGTGTTGATTTATCACGTGGGCCTTCTAAGTTTGCTTTCCTTTTTTCTTTTTTTTTAAGATTTAATTTTATTTATTTTTGGCTGTGTTAGGTCTTCGTTTGCTGCGAGTGGGCTTTCGCTAGTTGTGAATGGGGGCTACTCTTCATTGCGGTGCGCCGTCTTCTCATTGCAGTGGTTTCTCTTGTTGCAAAGCACAGGCTCTAGGCACGCAGGCTTCAGTAGTTGTGGCACGCAGGCTCAGTAGTTGTGGCGCACAGGCTTAGTTGCTCTGTGGTATGCAGGATCTTCCCGGACCAGGGTTCGAACCCATGTTCCCTGCATTGGCAGGTGGATTCTTATCCACTGCGCCACCAGGGAAGTCCCTCTAAGTTTGCTTTCATAAGTTAAGTTTTCATAAATTATCTCAGATTAGACTTTTAAAACCCTCTGTTATTTGCTAAGCCAAGAGTAGGAAGCAGCACCCAGGGAACTCTCTCCATATGTTTTATTGTAATTAGTCTTTATTCTCAATCGCAATGGAAGTCTCATTATTTCTCATATTTTTTTTTATGGGAATGGAGGATTTTCTTCCATTACTATTTTGAGTTGGAGGCAAAAATTAAAATATCAGAAACTTAGTGAAAATACAAAGTTAGTGTGGTTTGATATATGTTTTATTTTCAGATTGAAAATATCAGAAGGAAGCATAATTATCTGCCGTTCATTATGGAATTGTTAAAGACTTTAGCAGAACACCAGCAGTTAATACCACTAGTAGAAAAGGTAAGTATTTTACTGGCCAATACTTAAATTAGATTTAGATTCTCCAAAAAATGTTTTTTGGCTTGAGAAGAGATAAAATTTGTTGAAGCTTTTTATTTTCCTTTTTTTGCTCTTACTTACTGTTTTTCATCTAGAGGAACATTAGTTCAATCTAATATTGCAAAATAAAAACAAGGAATTGCATTACTGCTTTAGCTTTCCAGAATCCTTAGTGTCAGGAATTCAGGTTGTGCTATATTAGAATGAAATGTAAAACATTTTTCTTTCCTTAGCTGAAAACAAATTATTAATTTTAGTTATTGAAATAATAGATTTTTCTTATTTAACTTAGCAAAAATTTGAATTATCATCAAATTTACTACTAGAATGAAGGGGGAAAAAACATAACCTAGCCTAAGAAATAGGTTTTCTTATTCCTAAGTTATTACTCTTTCCACTGAGGGAAAACTAGCATAGGTTAGTGAAAAATTTGGACCGTTAACTTAAAGACCAGAATACATGGTAGGTTTTTTTTTTCTTATTTTTAAGTTCATGAAGCAAAGATACATTTCAACCCAGCTGTTTGATATCATCATAAATTCTAAATAATACAAGATGTGAGTTAAGGTTTTTCATATATACATTATTATCTAGATCCTGAACATGTGCTTCAACTTTTAGCATTAAATGTAAAAATTTACATTTAAGAAAATTTAGAAGAGGACGGCTAAGTCTTCTCTTTTCCATATAGGTTTCTCTATTCATGTATCTCAGGGTGTTAAATCATAAAAGTCCAAGATGGGAAACTGATTTTTAAAGTTTTAGATTAACAGTTAGGGTCCTGTGATCCTCAGAATTGCCTGGTTAACAGAGTACCTCAATATTATATTCTTTGTATGAAACACTATGAAATATTTCTCTGTTGAAAATATTAAACAAAATGAAATATAGGCTGTTATGCTCAATTGTATGATGTATCAGGTATTAAGTATAGATAAATATTATTAGGGACCAGACAAATGTTATTAGAGAAATTTTAAATATATATGTTGTGCTTTAAAATTGGCCTGTGAGTAAACTTTTTTGGGCAAATTAAGAAAAGGACCATTCTTATTTGATTTTAATGACAGTATATTTCCATAATTTTTTAAAAAGCATAGAGTACAATAGCTTTTACATTATAACCATAATTCCTTAGTTCACATTATTTTGGACACAGGGTGGCAGTATATGAATGCCTAGTGTTAGTGGAATACCAACTCAGTCTCTTCTTGTGTTTGCATTTGTTTTATTGAATATAATACAAAGACATTATATGTCTGTTTTATTGAAAGGGTAGTTACTGACTTGCTTGTTCTTTGACTAATAATATTGTACAAGCAACATTGAGATATATTTCTTTCTGTATAGACACTATACAGAAAGATACTGTATATGCAGTATCTTTTATGTGCCTAGATTCTGAAGGGAATTCAGATTCATTATTTGATTAAAATTTTTGAAATGTTTTGATTATTTATCCAACATTTATCTAGCTGAAACTATATTTGAGGCAGTCTCTTAAAGTCAGTGGATATACACATAATTAAGACACATTTTTCTGTCTTAAGCAACTTAGTTGGGGAAAGGAATACATGATTATAGTACTGTGCTGCATAGTATTATTCTGATAAGTGCTAGAATAAAGTCATGCTAAAGATTCTGGGGGATCACAGGGTAGCTCCTAAATAGCTTTATGCCACTTAAAATTTCACGTCCACAAATTTTGAATCTGTGGTTAGAATTAAATGCTTAATTTCTGCCAATAATCACCTTCCTTAGCACAAATATATTTTTGTTCATCTTATTTTGAAAAAAGAAATCATATATCATATTGAAATATCACTTTCTGCTGGTAAATGGAAATGTTAAAAATTAAAAAAACAATAGATTAAGATTACAGTTATATCCAATATGAAGACTTTAGTAGTGAACATTACTTAATAAGTAATACTTCTAAGCAAAGAATTACATGTAGAATTCAGAAATGGATTATTATGTCAAAAATCCCCCCCTTCCCCCCAATGCCAAGTGAAAGTAGAAAAGATGTGGCTAGTCTAGGCAGTGTTGCTACTTGCTAAAGCCATCCAGGATCAGATTTCTGAGTAATTGGAGGCAGGTCCTGACTGCCTGTGATGGTGTGGAAGTATTTGACCTGTGGAAATCTTTTCATTTTACAAAATAACAAAGAGTGAGGACTTTGATTCTCCCAAGAGGATGCGGCTTTAATGAATTAGGTTAAGATATTGCCGTGTAAGTGTTCTTGTTCTATGAAGCTTCTGGTCTTATCTGATCAGTTCATTGAGTATACATTACATAAAGATTGCTCAGGAGGTAACCTAAAAATATAAAGTTATAAAACTTCTTGTGCCATATACCAAATCTGTTCCTTAAAATATAAAATAAAATCAGCTATATTAAGATTTCATTTGTAAAACTTTTATTCAGATACATTTACAATTCTTTTAAAATTTTATCTCAACATTTATTATGTATTTCTGAATCATTGTCTATCCCAGGTTTTTAATAACCACCAATAACCTACCATAATTTAGAATCACAGATTTTGTTGCTATGGGGGATTCAAAGCACAGTACTGAATTTTGTACAGATTTTACCAAGACATTATAATTCAGTTGGTAATAAATAACTAATCTGCAGAACTTACTTTTTCTATCTCTTAATAGAAATAACGTAGAAGAATAAAGTTATCTGTAATAATATGTACATTAATACCTATGATTACAGAATTATCTGACTTCAGTCAGCAATTTTTAGTATCTCACTAGCACACTAAATAGAAGGAAAGTATTTCTTAACAGTGAACATTTTTTCCATGCTATTTTGAAATACAGTATTTTTTATTTTTCAACAAAGGCAAAACAGAATACAGGCTTTCAGTTTAAATCTCAGATATGTTACTTAGCTGTTATGTTATTAGCTGTTGCTTTTAGGCAAGTTATTTACTTTATTATAGAATCTATTTGCTCATCTATAAATTGGTAATCACACTTCACATTCTTAAGGATTAAATGAGATAATATTGGTCAAGTTCATAATATGTGCTCAATAAATGGTGGTAATTATTTCTAACTTATTTAGCTTACCCTTAGTTTTATCTGAATTATATAGTTTAATACATGTATGGATACTCTGCATTATATGTCTTTGCTTTTTAAATTATGTTGTAAAATTTATGTCATTAAGCAGTAGATTGATTCCTGTTAATCCTAGTAAACTTCCTGTATATTCAGAGATCACTAAGAAAAGAGGTACATATTTTTATTTCCAAATTATATCTAAAATTGAATAGTATTTTTATTATTTGGAAACAGAAGACTTCTTTGAGAAATTGTACATATCAAATTACAAATTATGCTTGTTATTAAAAATGTTTATGCAAGTAATTTTAAAATTTTTATATGGTACGTATAACATATTTCCTCTTAATATATTCTAATGCATTGCACTTAATTTTATCATATGGTTGTACGATAATTCTATTATCATTATAATGCATTATAAAAAAAAGATTATAGTTCTCATTAAAGAAGTTTTTTTCTTAATAGCATAATAGCAGAAGTCTAATTTATTTGTTTCTTTCTGATTCAAGTGCCATAGTGGAAAGAACATTATATTCTAGTCTTCTAAAATCTTGCTTCTCAAAGTGTCACCTGAGGACCAGCAGAATTGGCATCACCTGAGAGTTTGCTAGAAATTTAGATCCTCAGGCATTTCACCAATTCAGTCTGCATTTTAACAGTCATTGGTCTCTACATTAGAAGCACTGCTATAGAATATGTGTCTGACCTCTATTGAGGTTTTGTTATATATTAGCTGTGTGACTTGGTCAAGTTTGATAACACCTGTAAACTCTGGCTTCCTCATCTGCTAAAAAGTGAAATAGAATTACTGTGTTCAAGCTCTATACTTGTTACGAGGTTGAAGTGAAACTTGTGAAAACATTTTTTTGGTCTTACATAAGCGAAAAAAACCTCACTTATATGTGAGGTTTATCAACACTATGGGTATATAATCCTTAGTTATGTTAAACTCATGTAAACTATTATGTTAAACTCATTCAAATATGCAGAGATTAATATAGGATTTTTCATATACTCAGTTTGTATGAGAAATGGGCACACATGTAAATATATTGTTTTGAAATAGTTATGAATGAGTATGACTTTATAGGATGAGTAATTTTGTATTTTTAAATTGTTACCATTATAATAATACATTTCAACTTCAGGTAAGAAAGAACTGCAAACCAAGTATAATCCTTTTTTATTGAGCGCAAAGCATAACTATATCGTTGTCCAGGAGTAGTCTGTTGTGAGTCTTATAAAAGATAATTCTCTAGAAATCTTGCAAACAACGCATCTCAAGCTTTTTAGCTTAAGAATGCCCTCTTAGACACATTTCATTTTAACATGAACTGGAACAGGCTTTTAAGATTTTATAGTATACTATCTTTAATTTCTAGGCAAAAGAAAAACAGAATGCAAAGAAAGCACAGGAAACCAAATGAAGAAGATGCTTTGGGATGTGTACCCATTTCTGCTTCTGCACTTATTTTCAAGGAAACCATTAAGTATAAAGAACTTTGAGCAACATCCTAATCGACTCAGCGCACGTTTGGCAATAGCCCCAGTCTGTCTCGTCTTCAGTGCATGGATTCATAACCTCTCCCTGCCTGCATCATGTGCATGTGGTGCATATTAAATAAAAGTGGTGTTCAGAGCGCTTGCCGAAATCCCATTATATGACATTGGATCTGAGAACTCCTGTTGGTTCTCTGGATAGGTAACTACCGTAATGAACCGTAATGAACTACCGTAATGAAAATGGACAAATGATATTCTCTACCTGTAATTGTTATAATTTTCCAATTTTCCAGCTTGGTTAAATGCTTAAAATTTATAAATGTCAGATCTATTAAATGGAGTCTCTTGTTTCTTCTCATCATTAATGAAAAAATTAGTAATTCTGTCTTTGATATCTAAATAATTTGAAGATTTAAAAACTGAATTTTATCTTCTATACCAATTATTTGTAAAAGCTTGATTTTAAAGGAGATCATTTGAAAAGAACAGAAGTATAGTTTCTGGGCTTCCCTGGTGGTCCAGTGGTTAAGAATCTGCCTGCCAATGCAGGGGACATGGGTTTGAGGCTTGGTCTGGGAAGATCCCACATGCTGCGGAGCAACTAAGCCCATGTGTGCCACAACTACTGAGCCTGCACTCTACAGCCTCCGAGCCACAACTACTGAAGCCCACGTGCCTAGAGCCTGTGCTCCGCAACAAGAGAAGCCACCGCAATGAGAAGCCCACACACCACAACGAAGAGTAGCCTGCACTCAGTGCAAGTAGAGAATGCCCACGCACAGCAACAAAGACCCAACACAGCCAAAAATAAATAAATAAATAAATGTTAAAAAAAAAAAAAGCATAGTTTCTAGTGATTTTCATTGCTACCAGTAGAAAAAGTAAAAAAATCCCAATTTTATTTTAGCAAACTTTTTTCAGTGTTTGGGATTATTTTTGTATTGTAGAATTATTTCAGGAAGGTGTATTATGCATCAAAGCAAAATTTTAGGTTAAGAACAGATTGTAAATCTTAAAGATTTTTGGTGCTACTCTCAGTTTGGCAACATTTTTTCAAGCTGTTAAACTGTATCTTTATAAAGAATTGGGGGTTTAGCAATTCAGGCTATCTGCTTTTTTTAAAAAAGGATGATGGTGGTGGTGGAGGATCCTTCTTTGCCAATTTGAACAAAATTAGTACAGCCCAGTAGTTTCGAAGAGCCATTTATCGTTTGCCCGCAATGGAATTGGGAGTTGCTTTGTTTTTTATTTTATAAAATAATATTGTATTCTTGCTGTTAATCTTCTTTTCCAAGTTAAACTTTAAAGGAAATTTTATAAAACTTATGTTTGTAAAGGAAATAATCTTTTTTCTTTACTAGGTACCTTTCTGAAATTGATACATGACTTTAATATTTTATTATAGAAAAGTTTAAACATGTAGAGAGACTGTGTACGCATCCTCTAGTTTCAAACACGTGAATTTTTTTTTTTCCTGTAAAAAGCTTTATTGTTTCCATTTGGTCCAAGGGTTGGGAGAGGGCTCCACCGTGGTTAAAAAGGTGCCTACTGGGCTTCCCTGGTGGCGCAGTGGTTGAGAGTCCGTCTGCCGATGCAGGGGACACGGGTTCGTGCCCCGGTCCGGGAAGATCCCACATGCCGCGGAGCGGCTCGGCCCGTGAGCCATGGCCGCTGAACCTGCGCGTCCGGAGCCTGTGCTCCGCAACGGGAGAGACCACAGCAGTGAGAGGCCCGTCTACCGCAAAAAAAAAAAAAAAAAAGTGCCTACTTGCTGCCGAGAGCTGCTTCAGGCAGAAGCCCTGACACCAGAGGGGCTCCTCAAAGGCCACTGGACTTTGGAGGCTTCTCGTCGTGCTTGAGGATGAGCCTTTCGAAGAGATACTGGCCCAGCCCAGCCTGGGGACCAGACAGCCTGCGGAGCTTAGTCAGGTGGTCGCCCATCTTCTTGATGAGTTTCACCTGCTCATCTAGGGCGTGGCCCTCCAAGAAGTCACAGAGGCGGGGCTGTGCGCGGGCAGAACCCAGGGCATGCAGGTCCACGAGGGCCTGATTCAGGTTCTTCTCCATGAACACAGCGGCTTCTGGAGCGTCCTGGGTTTTATGCCACTCCTCTTGGGACGGCTTCTGCAGGTCCTGGAAGACGGCCAGGTGGCTGCACTGGTTTTGCATTTTCAAGGGTCGCTCGTTGCCCTCGCGCTGCTCCTCCGCGGATTCGCAGAAGCAGTGGCCCACGCCCCCCAGAGGCACAACGCTTCGTTGGAAATGGAAGCCCAGAGAGAGGTAGGTGTAGGAGGCCTACAGACGCATGTTGGACAGGCCGTGGAGGACAGCCTCCACCTGGGTGGAATCATTCTGAGGAATCCTGGAGCTCCCAGTTGATGGGTTAATAAGGAGTTAAGCTGAAAAAATGGAGTTGTCCGGGCCTGGTGGCCGAGGATAGCTGTGTGGCTGATTCCAAAAGTTAAGACGGGAAAAAAGGTTGGAGGGTGGTCAGAGGCTGGAACAAGGGGCGTCCCTGGGTCTGTTCCGTCCAAACACGGTTGAAGCAAGAGACAGAGATCCTCGGGACCACCGAGCACACTGCCTAAGGATTGTTTTTAGGCTTACTACACTGTGGTATTTTTAACTAATGTGGGGAAGACCTGGTGGGAAGTTGAATAGTAAAATTAATGAAATATTTTTCATACGTAATTTCAGTTGAAGGTCATGAAGAATTTGTAGTTTTTCATTTGTGGGTAAATATATTTCACTTTGGAAACGATAGTGATTATGGAGTGTTTTCAAAGCCATGATACAGTATAACAGTGATTTCATAAGGATTATTTGAAGCTCATCTTGAGCCCATACATTTATTTCAACTTAATTTATATACCCTCTTTTGTAGAGTCTTAAATTTTGTAAAGCAATACAAGGAGTATTGTAGTAGGTAGTATCCAGTAATCAAGGACGGTGTGATACTGGCATTAAGGATCAACAAATACCTCAGTGGGATAGAAGAGAGAGCTGAAAAACAAATCTACATTTATATGGTCACTTGATTTTTGACACAGGTAGCAAAGCAATCCAACAGAGAAGGGAAATCTTTTCAACAAATGGAGCCGGAACAGCTAAATATCCCCATGGAAAAAAATGGACCATGATTCCCTACCTCACAAAAATGAATTTGAGATGGATGACAGACCTAAATGTGATAGCTAAAATACAAAGCTTTTTAGAGGAAACAGAGGTGAATATCTTAGGTGACAGAGAACAACGATAAAAGATCTAAAATTAGTGTTCATGAAAATTAAAAACTTGTCATTGAAAGATGCTTTTAATACAAGTAGCTAGTATCAAATGACATTTAAAAATTAGCTTTATTCTGGAAAAGGCAAGGCAAGGGGTTTTCCCCTAGAGCCTCTGGAAAGGAACATAGCCCTGCTGACATCTTAGTTTTGGCTCAGTGAGACTCATTTTGGACTGACCTCCAAAACTGTAAGAGAATAAATTTATGTTGTTTTAGGCCAAAAAGTAAATAAATAACTAAATAAAAATTAGCTTTATAAAATCACTGAGTTAATAGATATAAGGATATTTTCTTATTAATCTAATTCTAATACAATTCCTTGATAGGCATTTGCATAGTAAGAATGGTTTATTTTATCTGCTTCCTTGATGATTGCAAATGCATTGTGACCCTTCATGATAATTTCTGCCAGTGAATAAAGAAGTATGACATCCTTTTCTGCGTCCTGTGTCATGAAGCTAGTGGGTAGAGAAAATGGAGGAATAAAGAGCAATTCAGAAATACGTGTTAGTTACGTGGGAAAAAAATTTTTTTAAAGAAATGTTTAAAAGAAAGTCATTTGCTCATTTCACTTTTGCCCTTTCTTTTCTGAAATCTCATTTAATGATTGGGTAGGTGAAGGCACTTCCGTTCTGTTTTATGCCTTTTAAAATAGCCAATTCTAAGGGATATACTTCTGCTGTTTTAAACAAAGAAAGCTCACCAACAGCTGCGGTACTGGCTAGTCTCAATTTCATATGTTTAGTTCCCAAGATAGCTGCCCTTTTTCTAGCAGAGAGCAGTCAGCTTGACTGTGTCACTAGAATAGACAAATATTTGTTCTGAGATCATGAACCATGGGGACTTGCTCCCCTACTTAGACCATGATACATACTCCTGTGTGTGCTACAGTGTTACATGCAGATTAATACCTTTAGTTACTAATCCTAGTTGCCTAAAACATTTCAGGATACATTCAGAAGTTGCTCTTTTCCTGTAAGAGGATTCTGTTTTTGTTTCAAAAAAAAAAAAACCATGGCTTTTAAGGTTTTCCCTTAAAAAAAAAAAAAAGAAAAGAAAACTTAAAGATAAGCAAAATGAAATTTAAATTACCCATAGTTCTACCACCAGAGATGACTACATTAACATGTTAGTGTACTTAGTGATCCTTTTTCCCCACGTTTTTGTATGTTAGTCTCACATGCCCTCTCCACATTCTGAAATAGATTTGTGTAGTATACGTTATTTTTAAAGTTGATGATACACAATTTACCTTTTTTGTATCATTGATGACTTACTTGCAGGAAACAAACCACTCTAGCTATTTTAAGAGGAATGGGAATTAATATTGGGAATTTTGAAACTACTTAGTTCCTTACAAAATCATTGGAAGGTATGGAGAAATGGGCTCAAGTTTGGGTCCCCAGAAAAGACTCCAGCAAAACACACGTTAACTGGCCCACCAGGGCAACTGCTACTACTGCAGCGGCCAAGGGGTTCGCCAGTGGGGTTTCTGACGTTAGAACAGGCTGCAGAGGTTGTGTTCTGGGAGTGGGGACCTGCCACACTGTCTGCAGGCGCCCAGTGACCATACACGGGAAAGCAGAAAACTGCCACCTCTCCCTGGCTGCACATGCCATGGAGATGGCTTCTGCCTTATTTGTCACTTCCAAGTCTTACGTTAGGTTTTCTGCATAGGGAGTCTGGGAAGTTGTTTTTTTTCTTTTTTGGCATCTTTATTGGAGTATAATTGCTTTACGATGGTGTGTCAGTTTCTGCTTTATAACAAAGTGAATCAGTTATACATACACATGTCCCCATATCTCTTCCCACTTGCATCTCCTTCCCTCCCACCCTCCCTATCCCACCCCTCTAGGTGGTCACAAACCACTGAGCTGATCTCCCTGTGCTATGCGGCTGCTTCCCACTAGCTATCTATTTTACATTTGGTAGTGTATGGAAATTGGTTTTTAACTCTTCAGTCTGCAGAGTAGGAAGGCACTCCAAGGATGGAGGACGAGGTCGATGTGGGTGCTGTGTGCAAACCCACTTCACACACTACTACGGTCTTCCACCCCAAAACAATTTCTCCTTTTCACGTAAGTAATACGTGTTTATTTTAGAGAAATGAGAAAATACAGAGAATAAAAAATATATAAAATTCAAATCTAATCCCATTACCTAGAGATAATCAGTGTTGGTATTCTGATGTAGATCTCTCCAGAGAATGTGTTTACACTCACACATGTAATAGATATTTTCTTTTTCTGAAAATGGGATTATGTTGCATGCTATTTCACCCTAAACTTTCATATTAATAATTATGCTTATATCACATTTTTTTAATGGCTGCTTAGAATTCCATTATATAAATATCCTTTAATGTATTTAACAAGCCCCCGATCGGGGCTTGTAAGGAATAAAGTGTAGAAACAGGCAAACTGGATGGTTCAATTTTTAGGGAGGAATTTTATTTTTTAAGGTAAAGTGAATTCCTAGATCAGGCAAGCATACATGTTCTTTAATTTGTTATTTTCCTTAGCACATAGTTACTGGCACTAAATCCAGTGACTGACCCAACTAAAGAGTCACCACTTGAAGCATACCTAGTCCTTTTGTTTTTGACTTGATATGTTAACATCTTGACATACCTTTCAAGATCTGGTAATATCTTTGGTTAATTTATTCTTTGGTAATTTATTCAACATACCTGAGTTGTTCTAGATGCTAGAGGTATAGTGGTGAATGAGATAAAGCCCCACCCTCCTGGTGAGACAAGTAATAGACAAGCCTGTCTAATGTAATTTTTTCAAGTAGCAGTGAGAACTGTAAAAAGAAACCAGGACAAAAGGATGGAGGGAGCTGAGGTTTGATAGGATGGCCATGGAAAGTCCCTTTAAGGAGATGATATTTAAGCAGAGACCTGAATGAAGAGAATTTTATTTCTGAAGCACTGACTCAGCAATATGAAAGTGAATCACATACGGGCAGAACCAACATGTAATAATTCAGAATATTAATTTGCAGTAATGTTTGATGACAGTCGACTTGGGGTGTCGATATGAAAATAGGTTGAATAAAAGTTACATTTAGAAAATGTAGGTCCTAGAAAAGGCTAGGACCACTGGCCTATCCTTTTTAGGCTATCCAGATATTTTACATTGATAAGCTTCTCTAACCCTTTCTTGTAGCAATAATAATATAGTATTGACTAAACCATAATTCCAGTGGTAAAAGCCTCATGCAAGTGTATTTTTAAAAACAATTTGATATACATCATGATTAAAGATGTAAACATTAAAACTAAAACAAATGAAATTACTAGAAAAAAGTGGGAGAATATTTTATTATTTGGGGGAAGGGAAAAGCGTCTAAGCAAGAAATAAAACATTAAAAAAACATAGAAAAAAAGAATCCAGAGTGAAATGCTTGATTCTGTAAAAATTTCTGTACAATAACATACCCCATTAAAGACAGCAAGCCAACAAAATCTTAACCATAAAAAATGTAATATGTATATCAGAAGTATAATATCCAATATACAGAGAGCTCTTATAAAAAAAAAAGAAGGAAAAAGGAAAAGGTTACCCAGGAGAAAAATTGGCAAGTGATAAGAACAAGCAATTCATAGAAGAAATTGAAATGGCTAGTGACATTATAAAAGATAGTAAATCTCACTAGTGATTAAGAAAATGAAAGTTAAAATAATAAAGGGATGACCTTTTCCTGTCAGATTATGAAGAAGTTAAAGTGATTGCAAATGACCGTTTTACAGTGTGCACGGAAGCAGGGCAGGCTCCTGGAACAGTGGTAGAAGCCTTTTTGAAAAGCAATTTGGCAATTCTCAAAATTCAGTGGTCTGTATCCTTCACAACAATTTCACTCCAAAAACCACATTACAGATGCGTTCAGACACCTATACAAAGACGGGTGTAAGAAAATTATTTGTAGCATTATTTGTCATAGCAAGTAATTGGAGACATCCCAGAAGCACAGCAATAGGGAATGGGTAAATGAGTCATAGTATGTTGGAATACTGTGCAATCACTGAAAAGGAGGTGAATTTCTACATATTAACATGGAAAGATGTTTGATATATCTTTGAGGAAAAAAGTAAGTTGCATTATAGTGGTGTAGATTTTCTGAAAAACAATCTTATATGGATATATAAGAATAAAAAATATTTTAAAGTGTCACACCAAACTCTTAATAGTTACTAGCCTAGGAGCTTAGAATTTTTAAGGGTGAAGTGGGGAATTTTCCATTTTAAATGAATAGGCTTCTGAGATAATTGAATTTTTCCAATGAGACTATATTAATTTTGTATTCTAAATAATATGTAAATAAACTATCAGTAAATTAGCTAATGATTCTCATAACAAAAGTATTGGCAGGATTTTTTTTCAATAAGATGCTCCCTAAGTGCAGTTAAGCATGAACAAAACGTAAACAAATGCAGTTTATATACATATATACACACATATACACATGTATAACACATATTTGAAATAAATGTATTGTGCAATCTACGGCATGCCTAGAATGCCTTCTGAGCAACAATAATACAGCTGATTATGGAGTACTCCCCACTGGTGGCCATTCCCCTAGCATTTTAAATATATTATTCTATTTTACTTCCTTCCTCCTATTATTTTTTTCCCTTTGAATCAAACTGTCTACAGTCTGGCTACTCAAAGTGTGGCCCACAGACCAGCAGCACCGACATCACCTGGGAACTTGTAAGAAATGCAGACTCTCCTTGCCTCAGGCCAATGGAATCAGAATCTGCATTTTAACAAGATGCCCAGTTGATTCCTATGCACATTAAAATTTAACAAGCACAGCCTCACCTGTTATTTTTTATTTATTTATTTTTTTGCGGTACGCGGGCCTCTTCCTGTTGTGATCTCTCCCGTTGCGGAGCACAGGCTCCGGACGCGTAGGCTCAGCGGCCGTGGCTCACGGGCCCAGCCGCTCCGTGGCATGTGGGATTTTCCCGGACCGGGGCACGAACTCGTGTCCCCTGCATCGGCAGGCGGACTCTCAGCCACTGCGCCACCAGGGAAGCCCTGTTATTTTTATATTTACAGAAATAAGTATTGTTTTCCTAATCAGTGGGCATTGGGCTTTATTTGCTGCACTTGAGAAATTGGTTTTAGGATTTTTACAGTTTCTCAGTTTCTATAGCAAAATGCGAAAGTGCAGTCGATTAGAAAATTTATTAGGAATAAAATGTGAAACCGTTCACAATGTGTCAGGCACCGTCCTAAGTATTTTTACGTAGTAACTCTAATCCCCACATGATAGGAAGTAAATCCTATTATCTCCATTATTCAGATGAGGACACTAAATGACTAAGATAGTTCCTTGGTCAAGTTCACACAGCTAGTAAGGAGTAGACCTAGGATTCAAACTTGAGCTGAGGCTCCTGAACTCATACTCCTTTCCTTTCCTTCTTTCCTTCCCTCTCCCACTCCCTCTCCCCTTCCTGCCTCTCTCTCTTCCTTTTTACCTCTCTTCATTTCTCCCTTCCCTCTCTTTCCCCTTCTTCCTCCCAACCACCCTTCCCTTCTCCTCTCCCTCCTTCCCTCTTCCTTCCTCCCCGTCCCCCATTCTTAGAGGTGAAAGTTGGATGATCACAAAATCATACAGTGGAAGCACTCACATGAGAAAACTCTCTCTGGATTGATGAGAAGACTTGCAGGAGACACTGTTGACCTTGGCTGAGTTATTAAGAAATGCATACAGCAAGTGGTAAACATGAGCTCTGGGCCTGGTGATTATAACGATTCTGATTAGACACTAACAACCTATCCAGGCTGGGCCCCCTGGGCTGTGTCTCCTAGTGAGGTTACCACAGTTCAAGATCTGCCCTTTAAGCTTATGATTTGAGGCGTTGCGAGTATACTCACTGAAGGTGATAAGGACATTGGATATTTGAGACAATTTAATAAAACTTGCAGGACACTAAGGTGCGCCTAAAAGACAATTTATTAATTTACTTTATAGTTATAACTGCCAAATGGGCCAAATATTCCTAATGGCCTATCAATACATTTTCTCCCTGGTAGATGAACTTACCAGGGAGACTGAATTAAGGCCAGAAGGTTGGTTGTAGAAGTGATCGGAAAGGAAATTATTTGTTTTTTTAGAGATACTGGCTGTCATAACCTGGGAAATGTTTTGTCATACTTGACCTCAACCAAATCTACCTGGTTTACTACACACCTCCTTGGTCAAAATGTTACTATATCTTTTTCCTATACATCGCTAGGGACACAATGACAAAATTGTAAGCTCCATAATTATCACTGGTTGATTAATTCCTACTTCCCTTCTCATATCACACGTTTTCAAATATGTTGTAATTTAAGTTTATTTCATTTCAATTTTATTCTAATCTGGCTTCTTAATGACATCTGGAGGGGCTCCTTAATTTACTTTTTAAACTGTCTCCAAATAAAGGGACTATTTCCTAAAACATATGTAACACCTATGTACAAGGAATCAGTGTTTCTATTCTAATATTGCCAACATGACCTTTCATTTTGTGTGTCTGTTCACCCCTTTTTTATTGAATTAGAACATACATATAATGAAGTAATTAAAGTATCCAAATCTTAAGTGTACAGCTCAATGAGTTTTTTTTTAATATTTATTTTTTGGCTGTGTCGGGTCTTAGTTGTGGCATACGAGATCTTTCGTTGCAGCATGCAGGCTTCTCTCTATTTGTAACGTGTGGGCTCAGTAGTTGCGGCACGCGGGCTTAGTTGCCCCGCGGTACGTGGGATCTTAGTTCCCCTGGCCTGCATTACAAGACGGATTCTTAACCCTTGGAGCACCAGGGAAGTCCTCAACATGACCTTTCTTAATATCATATTCGTGAAATAGTCTATATCTAATTTGCACATTTGGAATGTTCTGCACACTTATTATGAGGTGGAAAGTTTTTCTCTCAGAGCACACAGGACTGTTATTGGAGAAGTTGTTTTGTTAATACCGTGAACATCTTGGGTGATGCAGCTACTTTTTCAGATTTTAGGGGAAAATTTACTTGAATTAGTATTTGCAGTCAAAAACACTGGTGTGTCCACTTAGTAACCTCTTTATATCTTCTTTTTTTTTTTTTTACATCTTTATTGGAGTATAATTGCTTTACAATGGTGTGTTAGTTTCTGCTTTATAACAAAGTGAATCAGTTATACATATGTTCCCATATCTCTTCCCTCTTGCATCTCCCTCCCTCCCACCCTCCCTATCCCACCCCTCCAGGCAGTCACAAAGCACCGAGCTGATCTCCCTGTGCTATGCGGCTGCTTCCCACTAGCTATCTACTTTACATTTGGTAGTGTATATATGTCCATGCCTCTCTCTTGCTTTCTCACAGCTTACGTTTCCCCCTCCCCATATCCTCAAGTCCATTCTCTAGTAGGTCTGTGTCTTTATTCCTGTCTTACCCCTAGGTTCTTCATGACATTTTATTTTCTTAAATTCCATATATATGTGTTATCATAAGGTATTTGTCTTTCTCTTTCTGAGTTACTTCACTCTGTATGACAGACTCTAGGTCTATCCACCTCATTACAAATACCTCAATTTCATTTCTTTTTATGGCTGAATAATATTACATCGTATATATATGTGCCACATCTTCTTTATCCATTCATCCAATGATGGACACTTAGGTTGTTTCCATCTCCGGGCTATTGTAAATAGAGCTGCAATGAACATTTGGGTACATGACCCTTTTTGAATTATGGTTTTCTGAGGGTATATGCCCAGTAGTGGGATTGCTGGGTCATATGGTAGTTCTATTTGTAGTTTTTTAAGGAACGTCCATACTGTTCTCCACAGTGGCTGTATCAATTTACATTCCCACCAGCAGTGCAGGAGGGTTCCCTTTTCTCCACACCCTCTCCAGCATTTATTGTTTCTAGATTTTTTGATGATGGCCTTTCTGACTGGTGTGAGATGATATCTCATTGTAGTTTTGATTTGCATTTCTCTAATGATTAATGATGTTGAGCTTTCTTTCATGTGTTTGTTGGCAGTCTGTATATCTTCTTTGGAGAAATGTCTATTTAGGTCTTCTGCCCATTTTTGGATTGGGTTGTTTGTTTTTATGTTATTGAGCTGCATGAGCTGCTTATAAATTTTGGAGATTAGTCCTTTGTCAGTTCCTTCATCTGCAAGTATTTTCTCCCATTCTGAGGGCTGTCTTTTGATTTGTTTATGGTTTACTTTGCTGTGCAAAAGCTTTGAAGTTTCATTAGCTCCCATTTGTTTATTTTTGTTTTTATTTCCATTTTCCTAGGAGGTGGGTCAGAAAGGATCTTGCTGTGATTTATGTCATAGAGTGTTCTGCCTATGTTTTTCTCTAAGAGATTGATACTGTCTGGCCTTACATTTAGGTCTTTAATCCATTTTGAGCTTATTTTTGTGTATGGTGTTAGGGTGTTATCTAATCTCATACTTTTACATGTACCTGTCCGGTTTTCCGAGCACCACTTATTGAAGAGGCTGTCCTTTCTCCACTGTACATTCCTGCCTCCTTTATCAAAGATAAGGTGACCATATGTGTGTGGGTTTATCTCTGGGCTTTCTATCCTGTTCCATTGATCTTTCTGTTTTTGTGCCAGTACCATACTGTCTTGATTACTGTAGCTTTGTAGTATAGTCTGAAGTCAGGGAGCCTGATTCCTCCAGCTCCGTTTTTCATTCTCAGGATTGCTTTGGCTATTCAGGGTCTTTTGTGTTTCCATACAAATTGTGAAATTTTTTGTTCTAGTTCTGTGAAAAATACCAGTGGTAGTTTGATAGGGATTGCATTGAATCTGTAGATTGCTTTGGGTAGTAGAGTCATTTTCACAATGTTGATTCTTCCAATCCAAGACCATGCTATATCTCTCCATCTATTTGTATCATCTTTAATTTCTTTCATCAGCGTCTTATAATTTTCTGCATACAGGTCTTTTGTCTCCTTAGGTAGGTTTATTCCTAGATATCTTATTCTTTTTGTTGCAATGGTAAATGGGAGTGTTCTCTTGATTTCACTTTCAGATTTTTCATCATTAGTGTATAGGAATGCCAGAGATTTCTGTGCATTAATTTTGTATCCTGCTACTTTACCAAAATCACTGATTAGCTCTAGTAGTTTTCTGGTAGCATCTTTAGGATTCTCTATAGTATCATGTCATCTGCAAACAGTGACAGCTTTACTTCTTCTTTTCCGATTTGGATTCCTTTTATTTCCTTTTCTTCTCTGATTGCTGTGGCTAAAACTTCCAAAATTATGTTGAATAAGAGTGGTGAGAGTGGGCAACCTTGTCTTGTTCCTGATCTTAGTGGAAATGCTTTCAGTTTTTCACCATTGAGGACGATGTTGGCTGTGGGCTTGTCATATATGGCCTTTATTATGTTTAGGAAAGTTCCCTCTATGTCTACTTTCTGCAGGGTTTTTATCATAAATGGGTGTTGGATTTTGTCGAAAGCTTTCTCTGCATCTATTGAGATAATCATATGGTTTTTCTCCTTCAATTTGTTAATATGGTGTATCATGTTGATTGGTTTGTGTATATTGAAGAATCCTTGCATTCCTGGAATAAACCCCACTTGATCATGGTGTATGATACGTTTAAATGTGCTGTTGGATTCTGTTTGTTAGTATTTTGTTGTGGATTTTTGTATCTATGTTCATCAGTGATATTGGCCTGTAGTTTTCTTTCTTTGTGACATCCTTGTCTGGTTTTGGTAGCAAGGTGATGGTGGCCTTGTAGAATGAGTTTTGGAGTGTTCCTCCCTCTGCTATATGTTGGAAGCGTTTGAGAAGGATAGGTGTTAGCTCTTCTCTAAATGTTTGATAGAATTCGCCTGTGAAGCCATCTGGTCCTGGGCTTTTGTTTGTTGGAAGATTTTTAATCACAGTTTCAATTTCAGTGCTTGTGATTGGTCTGTTCATATTTTCTGTTTCTTCCTGATTCAGTCTTGGCCAGTTGTGCATTTCTAAGAATTTGTGCATTTCTTCCAGGTTGTCCATTTTATTGGCATAGAGTTGCTTGTAGTAATCTCTCATGATCTTTTGTATTTCTGCAGTGTCAGTTGTTACTTCTCCTTTTTCATTTCTAATTATATTGATTGAAGTCTTCTCCCTTTCTTTCTTGATGAGTCTGGCTAATGGTTTATCAATTTTGTTTATCTTCTCAAAGAACCAGCTTTTAGTTTTACTGATCTTTGCTATCGTGTCCTTCATTTCTTTTTCATTTATTTCTGATCTGATTTTTATGATTTCTTTCCTTCTGCTAACTTTGGGGATTTTTTGTTCTTCTTTCTCTAATTGCTTTAGGTGCAAAGTTAGGTTGTTTATTCGAGATGTTTCCTGTTTCTTAAGGTAGGATTGTATTGCTATAAACTTCCCTCTTAGAACTGCTTTTGCTGCATCCCATAGGTTTTGGGTCGTCGTGTCTCCATTGTCCTTTGTTTCTAGGTATTTTTTGATTTCCTCTTTGATTTCTTCAGTGATCAGTTCATTATTAAGTAGTGTATTGTTTAGCCTCCTTGTGTTTGCATTTTTTACAGACCTTTTCCTGTAAATGATATCTAGTCTCATAGCGTTGTGGTCGGAAAAGATACTTGATACAATTTCAATTTTCTTAAATTTACCAAGACTTGATCTGTGACCCAAGATATGATCTATCCTGGAGAATGTTCCATGCGCACTTGAGAAAAATGTGTATTCTGTTGTTTTTGGATGGAATGTCCTATAAATATCAATTAAATCCATCTTGTTTAATATATTATTTAAAGCTTGTGTCTCCTTATTTATTTTCATTTTGGATGATCTGTCCATTGGTGAAAGTGGGGTGTTAAAGTCCCCTACTATGAATGTGTTACTGTCGATTTCCCCTTTTATGGCTGTTAGTATTTGCCTTATGTATTGAGGTGCTCCTATGTTGGGTGCATAAATATTTACCATTGTTATATCTTCTTCTTGGGTTGATCCCTTGATCATTATGTAGTGTCCTTCTTTGTCTCTTCTAATAGTCTTTATTTTAAAGTCTATTTTGTCTGATATGAGAAATGCTACTCCAGCTTTCTTTTGGTTTCCATTTGCATGGAATATATTTTCCATCTCCTCACTTTCAGTCTGTATGTGTCTCTAGGTCTGAAGTGGGTCTCTTGTAGACAGCAAATATATGGGTCTTGTTTTTGTATCCATTCAACCAATCTGTGTCTTTTGGTGGGAGCATTTAGTCCATTTACATTTAAGGTATTTATCGATATGTATGTTCCTATTCCCATTTTCTTGATTGTTTTGGGTTCGTTATTGTAGTTCTTTGCCTTCTCTTTTGTTTCTTGCCTAGAGAAGTTCCTTTAGCAGTTGTTGTAAAGCTGGTTTGGTGGTGCTGAACTCTCTCAGCTTTTGCTTGTCTGTAAAGGTTTTAATTTCTCCATCAAATCTGAATGAGATCCTTGCTGGGTAGAGTACTCTTGGTTGCAGGTTTTTCTCCTTCATCACTTTAAATATGTCCTGCCAGTACCTTTTGGCTTGCAGAGTTTCTGCTGAAAGATCAGCTGTTAACCTTATGTGCATTCCCTTGTGTGTTATTTGTTGTTTTTCCCTTGCTGCTTTTAATATGTTTTCTTTGTATTTAATTTTTGACAGTTAGATTAATGTGTGTCTTGGTGTGTTTCTCCTTGGATTTATCCTGTATGGGACTCTCTGTGCCTCCTGGACTTGATTACTATTTCCTTTCCCATATTTGGGAAGTTTTCAACTATAATCTCTTCAAATATTTTCTCAGTCCCTTTCTTTTTCTCTTCTTCTTCTGGAACCCCTATAATTCAAATGTTGGCACGTTTGATGTTGTCCCAGAGGTCTCTGAGACTGTCCTCAGTTCTTTTCATTCTTTTTTCTTTATTCTGCTCTGCAGTAGCTATTTCCACTATTTTATCTTCCAGGTCACTTATCCGTTCGTCTGCCTCAGTTATTCTGCTATTGATCCCATCTAGAGTATTTTTCATATCATTTATTGTGTTGTTCATCATTCTTTGTTTCATCTTTAGTTCTTCTAGGTCGTTGTTAAATGTTTCTTGCATTTTGTCTATTCTATTTCCATGATTTTGGATCATCTTTACTATCATTACTCTGAATTCTTTTTCAGGTAGACTGCCTATTTCCTCTTCATTTGTTAGGTCTGGTTGGTTTTTATCTTTCTTCTTCATCTGCTGTGTGTTTTTCTGTCTTCTCATTTTGCTTATCTTACTGTGTTTGGGGTCTCCTTTTTGCAGACTGCAGGTTTGTAGTTCCTGTTGTTTTTGGTGTCTGTCCCCAGTGGCTAAGGTTTGTTCAGTGGGTTGTGTAGGCTTCCTGGTGGAGGGGACTAGTGCCTGTGTTCTGGTGGATGAGGCTGGATCTTGTCTTTCTGGTGGGCAGGTCCACGTCTGGTGGTGTGTTTGGGTGTGTCTGTGGACTTATTATGATTTTAGGCAGCCTCTCTGCTAATGGGTAATGTTGTGTTCATGTCTTGCTAGTTGTTTGGTATAGGATGTCCAGCACTGTAGCTTGCTGGTCGTTGAGTGAAGCTGGGTGCTGGTGTTGAGATGGAGATCTCTGGGAGATTTTCACCGTTTGATATTATGTGGAGCTGGAGGTCTCTTGTGGACCAGTGTCCTGAAGTTGGCTCTCCCTCCTCAGAGGCACAGCACTGACTCCTAGCTGCAGCACCAAGAGCCTTTCATCCACACAGCTCAGAATAAAAGGGAGAAAAAGTAGAAAGAAAGAATTAGTAGAAGTAGAAAGAGAGAAAGACAGAAAGAAAGAAAGGAGGGAGGGAGGGATGGAGGGAGGAAGGAAGGAAGGAGGGAAGGAAGAAAAAAAAGGAGTTAAAGCAAAATAAAATAAGATAAAATATAATAAAGTCATTGAAATAAAAAATAATTATTAAGAGAAAAAAAGAAAAAAGTTAGAAACACAAAGAAAACGGACGGATAGAAGCCTAGGACAAATGGTGGAAGCAAAGCTATACAGACAAAATCTCACACAGAAGCATACACATACACACTCACAAAAAGAGGAAAAGCGGAAAAAAATCATAAATCTTGCTCTCAAAGTCCACCTCCTTAATTTGGGATGATTCGTTGTCTATTCAGGTATTCCACAGATGCAGGTACATCAGGTTGATTGTGGAGCTTTAATCCGCCGCTTCTGAGGCTGCTGGGAGAGATTTCCCTTTCTTTTCTTTGTTCTCGCAGCTCCCGGGGCTCAGCTTTGGATGTGGCCCCGCCTCTGCGTGTAGGTCGCTGGAGGGCGTTTGTTCTTCACTCAGACAGGACGGGGTTAAAGGAGCCGCTGATTCGGGGGCTCTGGCTCATCAGGCCGCGGAGAGGGAGGGGCACGGAGTGCGGGGCGGGCCTGCGGCAGCAGAGGCCGTCATGACGTTGCACCAGCCTGAGGCACGCCGTGCTTTCTCCCGGAGGAGTTGTTCCTGGATCCCGGGACCCTGGCAGTGGTGGGCTGCACAGGCTCCCCGGAAAGGGGGTGTGGATAGTGACCTGTGCTCGCACACAGGCTTCCTGGTGGCAGCAGCAGCAGCCTTAGTGTCTCATGCCCGTCTCTGGGGTGCGCGCTTTTAGCCGCGGCTCGCGCCCGTCTCTGGAGCTCCTTCAAACAGCGCTCTGAATCCCCTCTCCTCGCGCACCAGGAAACAAAGAGGTAAGAAAAAGTCTCCTGCCTCTTCGGCAGGTCCAGACTTTTCCCCGGACTCCCTGCCGGCTAGCCATGGCGCACTAACCCCCTGCAGGCTGTGTTCAGGCCGCCAACCCCAGTCCTCTCCCAGCGCTCCGACCGAAGCCCGAGCCTCAGCTCGCAGCCCCGCCCGCCCCAGCGGGTGAGCAGACAAGCCTCTCAGGCTGGTGAGTGCGGGTCGGCACCGATCCTCTGTGCGGGAATCTCTCCGCTTTGCCCTCCGCACTCCTGTTGCTGTGCTCTCCTCCGGGGCTCCAAAGCTTTCCCCCTCCGCCAGCCGCAGTCTCCGCCCGCGAAGGGGCTTCTGGTGTGTGGAAACATTTCCCCCTTCACAGCTCTCTCCCACTGGTGCAGGTCCCATTCGTATCCTTTTGTCTCTGTTTTTTCTTTTTTCTTTTGCCCTACCCAGGTACGTGGGGAGTTTCTTGCCTTTTGGGAGGTCTGAGGTCTTGTGCCAGGGTTCAGTAGGTGTTCTGTAGGAGTTGTTCCACGTAGATGTATTTCTAGTGTATCTGTGGGGAGGAAGGTGATCTCCGCGTCTTACTCTTCCGCTATCTTGCCGGAAGCCTCTGAAACAGAGTGTCTTTATATCTTCTGTGAGTCACTTGTTCACTCTAGCGTCTACTGCCATTCTAAGAACTATGCATACTTGCTACCTTTCTTAAAGGTGGTAAACACAACTTAACAGTTAAAACACTGACCTTTCTGCATACAATTTTTTTTTTTTTTTGAGGTACGCGGGCCTCTCACTGTTGCGGCGTCTCCCGTTGTGGAGCACAGGCTCCAGACGCGCAGGCTCAGCGGCCATGGCTCACGGGCCCAGCCGCTCCACGGCATGTGGGATTTTCCTGGACCGGAGCACGAACCCGTGTCCCCTGCATCGGCAGGTGGACTCTCAACCACTGCGCCACCAGGGAAGCCCTCTGCATACAATTTTATTCTCAGATTCTAACTCCCTGTTGCAAAATGTTACAGGCTACTGGATTTGGACTTGGACTTGGGACACCTAGGATTCTAGTGCTGCTATACTAACTATTGTGTGATCTTGACCTATATTCTGTTGTCTGCTGAAATGTACTTTGTCCTTTGTTATAAATTTTAAGTAGCACTTATGGGGCAAACAGATGGCTTTCATGTCTGTTTATACAACTAACCCTTAAAACAAATATTGCTCTATTCAAGCTTCACTGTATAAGACACACACACTTCTGGCCCTCTCTTGCTCTCTCTCGTGGTTGAGTCTAAACAGAAGAAATCAAGCCTGTGAGTACAAGCTATATAAACCATGTATTCTGGCACAGCGTCTCCAATTTGACATCTAGTCGTTTGTATATACCATCTTTATAGCTTCTTTCCAAATGTATTCACCTAAAGGAAAGTCAACTGCATTCTGGATATGTCTTTAAATGAAAGCAGACAATTCTGGGGCCTTGGATTGAAATACCATTAAAAATTTTTTGAAGTCTGTATTTCAGCATCAGTAAATGTCAGGACAGAAGCCCTATTATAAATACCACATGATGGTATTATAATAGAAGAAGCAAGACTGGAAACAGGCTTTACCATCTGCTTGTCCATTCATTGGCTCATTCAATCTGAGGTTCACTGCTTTATTGGGAAAACATGGATGAAGAGACATGGTCTTGCTTTGTAGGCTTGGGCTGGCTTTTCATATTGTGAGATTATAATTGTCACTGGTGATAACTTCCCCAAAGAGCAGGGACAACATTATGAAAAGTAACTATTACCCGTCCATTAGACAAAACAGTCTAAAATAAGTCTAGTTACCGCCTCACATGTCGTAATAATACTTATGTATTTTGAACAAATGTTTATGAGAATCAACTCCCACTTGAGATACCAGCTTACTATTATATATTGTGGTCACGGTGTAAACATTCCTGTCAACATTTTTCTTTTCTCAGATTCGGTAACAGCTTATTTTGGGGTGAGGGGGGAGGAAACAAGGGGAGAAAAGAGAACAGAGGTGTTAGCTGCTTTTCAGTCTAAGTTCAAGATAAATGATAAGTAACAATGGTGACTTGTAAGTACTATCAGCATTTGGGGGCTAGAGAGGTGCATCTCAGGAGCTAGGGAATTAGGGAAATAAGACTGCGTTCTGAAAGTTAAATTGTAAAGTCAACACATAACAGAATATAAAAGTAGACAGTCCCTAGAATGAGGCAGACTGTCTCCATGCCATTTGGACGTGACTATAACCCAAAGGTCGCAAACGTATGCCTGCAGATCCAGGCAGGTCCTATAAAGGAGTGAAGCTGACCAGGTTTAACATACTGAACACGAAGTGATAGGCTTCACTTTCACAAAAACATGTGCTTTCCTTTACTTTTCTTTGACACATAGGCCTCTCTTTGTCTAGTTTCCTTTTTTCTCTCATCGGCAAGACAGAACAACACATGTTTTATTTTTCTCTCAAGTTTACTCTAAGAGGGAGAAAAAAAGAACACATACAGATTAATGGCAAGTGACACGTGGCCAGACCGGCAGAGTTCTCAGTGAACAGGAGAATACATACCTTATCTAACAGGAGCAGCTATTCCTCAGCTGTAGCTGATAGTTTCCAGGTAAACCTAGGGGCCATTATTGCCAGATATTCCTGTTTTTTGAAAGAAGTCCCCAAACCAGGATTTATTGAAATTTCTCAATTTGTAAATGTTGGCTTCACTTTCTTTAAAACACCACAGGCCAAACAAAAACCAACTGTGGGCTGAATTTGACCCAAAGTCTCCACTTTACAACCTCTGCTATAACATAATTGAATATATTAATATTTTATGAACATAGCTAAAGCCAGAAGGAGTTAGTAGAAAAGGGATGGCCAACTGTAGACCTGCAAATGTAATAGAGTCATAGTATCTATTGAAGTGTGTCCAGAGGAAGAGTCTTACCCATTAAATGCCTGGGTATTTCTGATCTCAGTGCTCAGATATTTCCAATGTTAAACCCACCTTGCATTTCTTGGATAAACCTAATTTGATGCTGCTATAGTATGTGGTTTTATGTATTACTAGATTCGGTTTGCAACTATTTTGTTTGGGATTTTTGCCTCTATGTCTGAGTAATGTTGGCCTTCATTTTACCTTTCTCATACTACTTTGCTTGGATTTGGACGATAAGGTTTTGCTGCCGTATAATGAGTCTGATTATTGCAATTTCTGAAGTCTTAGTGGATCTGTTTTTCATTTTGTGGTTTCTGTTCTTGCTCATGTTGTGTGTGTGCATATGTGTGTGTGTGTGTGCATGCACACACGTGTGTGTTCCTTAGCTCATTGTTTTTGAAAAGTTAGTTCTGGACTATGAGACTGTGCAAGGGCTGACTTGAAGTATGTGTAATCCTTTGGAGTCCAAATGTTTTTTTGTGGGAAGCATTTCCAAATGAATTCTTATTTTCTGGAAGACAGGGCTTTGATTTCTATTCCTGTTGACCTGGGAGGCCGTAAAAATGAAAGTTAAAATTTTCAGAGCCTGACAGATGTCTAAAGAGCAAAAGCATCTTTCAGGGACTCTTTTCTCTCTTGAGTTGTTCTTTTCTCTTTTCTTCGGTGTAGTAATTCCTTCCTACCTTGTTGGTACTTCGATCATTTCATCCGTTGTTTTTTGTTTAAAGTTGTTGTAGGCAGGAGATTTAGTCACTACCGGGACGGCATTACTAGACAATGGAGTTCCTTCTCTGTTCATTTCTACATGTAAAAACTGTCAAGGATTACTTGTACAGTTCTTTTTTTAAAATTTAAATATAATTGACATACATTATATTAGTTTCGAGTGTACAACATAGTGATTCGACATTTACCTACATTACGAGATGATCAGCGTGCTAAGACTAGCTATCTGTCACCCTTTAATATTATTGACGATATTACCTGTTTTGTATATTATTGCATCTCTGTGACTTAATTATAATTGGAAGTTTGTGCCTCTTAATCCCCTTCACCTGTTTTGTCCACCCCCAACACCCTCCCCTATTGTGAACAACAGTTTGTTCTCTGTCTCCATGAGTCTTTTTCTGTTTGGTTTTGTTTGTTTGTTTTGTTTTTTAGATTCTGACTAGTAGTTCTTAATTACTAAAAGAAATTGAATGAATATATAAGAATATATGTAGTTCTTATCTTTCCTATGTTCTTTGATTACTAGTGGAGTTTATGCTTGTGTGTGTTTAATGACCGTTTGTATTTCTTAGCCAGTGAAGTATGCACCTGTCATGTATTTAGTCCATTTTTTCTATTGATGTGTTAATATTTTTAAAGTTAATGTTATTAATTTGTGGGACTTCCCTGGTGGTCCAGTGGTTGGGACTTAGTGCTTCCATTGCAGGGGGCACGGGTTCGACACCTGGTCAGGGAACTAAGATCCCGCATGCCGCGGGGCATGCCCCCCCCCAAAAAAGTTAATGTTATGAATTTGTAATAGCTTTTTAGATATTAAGAAATGTTAGTTTCTAAAGAAAGCTGAAATCTTATTTCTAGAGCTTTGCCACCATCAGGCTTTTCCATCAATAAAAAGGAGGAATATTGGTATGGATGGCGTAAGGCTAATGATATTTGTCTCATTATAGTGCTGGAGACGGTGTCTTTTGGATCAAGTCGTTTAATAAATGTTTACTGACCATACTAAGTGTGAGGTACTTAATGAGGCTCTAGCTATGTAATGGTAAAAACAACAGACATGACCTTTGTCTTCATGAAGTTTACTCTCCAGTGAGGTTGAGAAACATGAAACAGATAGCCACAAATATATGATTATGAACCAGTATAAGTGCTATGAAAGTGAAGATTCCTGTGAGAGCATAATAGATCATAGGAGACCTGACCTGTGGTGGGGGGGGAGGGGGAGTTTGAGTTGAAATCTGAAGAAGGAGTTAAGTAGACAAACCTGGGGGTTGTGTGCAGAGGGAAGTATCCCAGGCAGAAGGAAGTGTGAAGGCTGTGAGACAGGACAGAGTTGAGAAAGGTTTAGAAATGTTGAAGTATGCCTGGAACCACAGAGCAAATGCATGTGTTGAGTTTGGTGAGCTAGCAGTAGTAATTGTGCAGATTTTTGTGAGTTACACCAAGGAGTTTGGTCTTCAAACTAAGATGAAAAGAAGCCACGAAAGGGATTTAAGCAGGAGAATGATGTGGTCATTGTGTTGGGTTCTTCGCCAGCTGGAGGTGACTCTGGTCCACTTATGTCTCCATCTGTTTCTCTTTGGTGACACCTCCCTGCTACGGTTGAGTTACGACTAAGATGTCTTCCGACTCATGGCTTTCAGCTTCCCTGTTCTTCCCACAGTTATCACATTCTGCCCCCACAGAAGGGTGGGCACTCTTTGGAAACAGGTTACCCTATGTCCTGTGGAGTCTGGGAGCACACTTCCTATCAGCCATAGGAGCCCGTAATGGTATCCAGGAAAAATCCAGGTTCCTGCATGAGCCATTGGGCAAACGATGGATGCAGTGTTCTGGTACCCTTCCTCTGCCTCTCCACCTCCTACTCACACATCCTCACTGCATCAGCATCTACATCCAGTTCCCTCCCAGACACATAATAAGCAGGTAGCAAGGCTTTCACTCTGTTAGGATGAGATGGGAAAAGAAGATTCTATGACTCTTAAGGAAAATAACATTGCTTCTCCTCTCACACTCTTCTATTTTCTTTCTTGGACTCCTCCATTCTCACAGGGTCAGCGCAGAGATCTGTGTATAGATGACTCCCAAGGTCTAGGTTCTCTCCCAGGTGCCTGTTCAACCCCCTGCTGAACTTCTCCATCTAGACATTCTTCTGTAATCCTGAAGCCATCATGGCTGAAAATACACTTGCATCTTCCTTCCCGACTTACCTGTTCCCTTACTGGTAACTAGACACCCCAAATGAAATGTAGTAGTCATCTTTGAGTTCCCTTTACCTTCTCCTCCTACACGCTGTGGTGGTCTCGTGGAGCTAGCTCACCTTTGTAATGACTCATCAGCACCACTTTGCATTTCCATGCCACCACTCTGACACTGGGAGAGCCATCTTTAAAGCTTTAAGATTCCGTCCTTCCCTGGACCTTACTCAAATTTAAAGCTATGACAGACCCTAACACATGAGGCTTAACTTGCATGTCGAAATTTAAAAAATAATTTACTAGGGTGGATGAATGCAAAATTTGGTAAGTATTCACCGAGGGTGAACTTTTTCTTTTCTTGCTACCTCGCCTTTACTGTTGCCCTAAGTTTATTGTTGGTGAAAAGAGTTCAGCATACCCAGACTAACATAAATATTTTGTTAGTGGAAAGAGGTCCGCCTTACCCAGACAAGTACGAATATTTTGCTTTTTGATTCTATTACTGCATATATTTCCCTTTGATTTGCTTCTTCTCTTCTTTAAATTAATCTTCCCCAGTCATAACTCTTTTCTCCTCGGGAAAATTGAAATGCTCTTTCTCACGTACCAAAGAAATAAACTATCCAGACTGTTCGTGTGGTGTGTGGCATCTCAACGGTTTGGGCAGAGTCTACCTTTTAAACCATTTCCCCCTTTACTTCTTGTGCCTCATATTCCAGTCAAGTTGGACCTACTAGTTCCCAAATGCACCTCCTTTTATTCTTCCTTTAAGCTTTGCTTACGCTGATTCCCTCTGACTAGAATCCCTTCTCCTGCCGTATTTCTTATAGAAATTCTACTTATTTTTCAGAGTGCATGTCAAATATTTTCTTCTTCATCAATTCCTTCCCTTCAAAAATGAGCAAACAGACAGAATCAGAGAAGCTAACGCTCTCCTCAGATCCCATATAATACTTGAGGTCTCTCTTTTGGCAGTGGGTACATTTTACATTGTATCAGAGTTTATATATGACTTTTTTTCAAAAACGTAGGCCAGATTCTCAACACCTGCTATTGCTCTACTGATAGGCACACATAGTATTTTCTTAGATGCATCGCTGTTTATATAAAGACAGTCCCTAGCATTCCTCTGTATAGGCAGTCTTCCTAGTTATTTCTGGTCAGTCATTTGGAACTCCGAATGCAGCTTCTTTTTGAAGGAATCTTCTAAATAGAAGTTATGCTCTCAAAAGCCTATTTGATCCTTAAAATGATAAAGACATACAAAGCTAAACCAAGGTGCATGATAATGTTTCGATAGGGAAATGAATTCAGATTTCCAATATGAGACTTTTCTCATCCCCCAGCCTTGATACAGGAGAAGTGGAGACACCCCCTCTTCCAATAAACTAGTGTTGATACCTCTGCCCTGGGGCAAAACTCCAGAGTGAAGGGGCACAAAGGGTCCTAGGGTGGGAGGAACCCTGAGGTTATGGTAAGAATGGTATTTGAAGGGAAGGAGGAGGTGAAGCCACATGTAGGGCCCCTTCTTTTTCCTCCCCTCTCCCTCTTGTTCTCATTCCATGAACCCTGTAGATTCATGACTATTTATAACAAACTGGAAGAGATCCCAGCGGTCACCCACCAGTGATCACTCCACCCCCAACTTGAAAAGGGAACCCAAAATGAATGAGTTCAGTAGCCTTGGGAGTGACTGGTACAGACGTGGTAGCCCATATCTTTAATTCATCTTTGATGTCTACTCAGACTTTCCACTTTTGCTGGGGCTAGATAGTATTCTTTTTCCTTGGGCTCAAAAGGACCTGCTCCCTGACTGTGGGCAAATGACCAAGTCTTACCAATACTAGAGAACCCATTAGGCAACCTAAGTCTTGCCAAAAACGGCATCATAAAATGAGAAAAACATTAAGAAATAACGTTGTGTGGAAAATCAGAGCATTGTGGGATTTCTTTACATGTGTCTTATGATAGGGTATTGCTGGGGTGTGGGGAAGGCACCGTAAACTTGCCATTGTTCCAGGATCTAAAGATCTGGCCTGGTCCCTGTCGAGCCAGTGATCCACTGTGGGCTCCTGTGTACACTGGTGCAAATGAGTCTACGCCTGCTTTCTTATCCTGCAGTTCAATCAGAGAGGTTCATGTTCCTCATTTTCTCTAGAGCCGGCCGTTTCCTTTGTATGTCTGTTTGTAATCTATATTTGATTAGATGTCTGCCTCTCTATCTTTTAAAATTATAAACAAGACATGTCTTCTTTCCACCCTTTATTTTTTATGGTGATTATTAACAAAGTGAGTTCCCAGTTTACAGGATGCCAACTCCAATGTTGAATTACTGGGCTGGTCTCTGTCTGCATACAGGTGCTAATGAATGACAACCACAGATGTGGATAAGACCTTTTCCCGTCCAAGGTCTGCTCTCCCATCCAAGATTCTGTACGATGCAGGCCCCTCATACTACTTACAAACTGAGGTGGATGAGAACTGTAGTCTTTGGATCAAACAAGCAAAAGAAACTCTTAAAAAATTCCATGCCCTGCTAGCAACAAGTGGTAAATTGTTGGATGGTGATCAAAAGAACAAAGGAAGTTTATAAGTTTACCAAGACTCAAAACCAAAGGTGTCCCAGATATTTGTTGGAATGCAAATGAAGCTGGGTTCTAACTTTTTCTAAACTTGAACTCTGATTTAGGCTTTCCATTTCTTCCCACCTATTTTAAATTCTGCTAACCAGACTCTTCTCTTCCCACATGCTGTCCAATTTCAGATTAAGGGGCCGCTGCTTCTACATTTATAAAAATATTGAATTCTTTCCTTAGGAGAGGCTTGCCAGTACCCAGCAGATTAGGGGCTGTGAGTGAGATTAATTATTTCCATTTTATCAAGCAGCCCAGAATCGATCCTTGGGTTCCCCTTATCACTTTCCTTCTATTCCTTTTTTTTTTTTTAAACCAAAAATGGTAAGTGGAGAGTATTTTTTCATCTGTCCTATAATATATTTTTTTCTTCTTTTTCTCTCTGTTTCTGTTTAACACTCGAATCTCTTTGCCAACAGTTACAGAGCTGCCCCAACTCTCAAACTACCCCTCCTCCCACCACCCAGGGCTGGGTGAGAACCTGTGAACCTGGGACCTGTCCGGGGTGGAACAACTTCCAGAGCCCATCTATTTTAGGGAGAATGAGAGTCCCTCTCCATGCTGGAGAGAAGAAAGTGGATTTGGGGGAGAGTGGGAGTGTTTCTGTAGCAAACCAGCTGCTAAGTGTTAACTAAAGTCTCCTGGTAATCAGCAACATGGTTTATAGCATGTATATGTATAGATGTACTGTGCTCATCTCTGAGGAATTCAGTAGGTTTTCCAAAATCATCCCATTTTTATCATTTTAAATATTTTTGAAGTCTCTCTTTGACTTGTGAGATGGGAGAATAATCGTTTTTTCAACACACTTCATGAATGGAGAAAACAGAGAAAGGCACATTTACACCACTTTCTCAAGGTTATGCAAAGACGTGTAAAGCAGAGTCCATTCTATCTGTTTCTTAAACATTTTTGGATTTTAGGTTATTTCTGTGGAGTCAATAACTTCCACTTACTACTGCAGAAAATAAAAGTTAACACTTCCCCTCTCAACTCATCAGAATCAAAGAGGACTTTAATACTTTTTGTGTAACACCATTGTGGTCATTTTAAAAACTTAAGTTGCGTAAACAGATTATAACATCATAGCAAAAATAAAAGTATATTTTAGCTACTCCCATATTACAAATGTTAATACCACAATTGTCTGACCCTGAGAACGACTAAGGAAACTAGGAAGTAGTACTTTTGTCAGTCAGTCAACAAGTATTTACTGAACACAAACTACGTTACTGCCACAAGGCAGTGACCCAGCGTGGCAAACCTGTGGCATGTAGCACGCATACCTGCTGTTCCACACAGTCCAGGAAGATGGGGAAGTCTTGGCTGCAAATTCCTTGTTCGGCTTAAGCATCCTTTTCGACGGTGTTCCAGCAACCACTGCTGGAGAAGTAGTTGGGGAAGGTAACTGGGTTTTCCATCTCTCTGAATTAATCACTATTAATCACTGTTGAAAAGAAAACTGAATGGTGTAGTACTAAGATCATAGGCTTTGGAGAGAGATAAATCTGGATTTGAATCATGACTTTTTAATTGTTGTGTGTCCTTGAGCAAGTCACTTAATCTCTCTGAGCCTCAGTTTCCCCATCTATAGAACAGATAAAAGTAACCTTCCAGTACAGGCATTGTGAGGACCAGAGATAATGGCACGTAGAAAGTGCTCAGTGAACGTAGGCAATTGAAACTTGTTCTTTGGAAATATTTGAATGATCGAATGAGTTGATTAGTTTTTGTCTCCGTTTGGCCTCATATATAGGTATAACCCAAGCTAGCTTTTCTCGCTGTTTTCTGATAGGAAGTTAACTTTTCCTTATAAGAGTTATATAGGAGAGTTATGTAGGAGGAACTTATGTTTACTGAGTACTGATTTCATTCCTTCCAACAGTATATGAGGTCAGTATTATAATTTTCATTTTACACCTGAGGACATGAAGTGAATCTGGTTAAGTGGATAATTGTAACTCATATACCTAGAAAGTGGTAAAATTAGAATTTTACCTAGAATTTTACCAATCTAGCTCCAAAACTTCTATCATTTTTATTACTTGTGTAAGATCAATGAATTGTTTACATGTAAGACAATGAGTTTGTGAAACTCTACAATCATATGCATGAGTATTAGGGCAGTGAGGTGTTAACGGTCTATGTCCACTGAAGGCTTTTGTCCGTACAAAGAGGCTTTCAAATTTGACAAAGGATCCTAATGGTCAAATAAACCTCCGGTATATAAACTAAAAAATAAAATATCCAGACCAGCACCAAGTATTTTGGTTTTCTTACAGTTTTTCAAAAAGTGTAAATAAACTTGGAATCTTTGATACTTTGGAAAAATAATCAATAATGTTAAGGTGCATCCTTGGAGTGGGGGAGAATTTCTGACTTTAGAATCACTACTATGGGATGTAAATAAAGGCAGATTGCCCCTGTTATAACAGTAATATTTGCCTAGTAGAAGAAGTTTAGAAATGTAGAAAATATAAGAAAGTGTTTTGCCATTGTCTCAGCTCCTAAAGACTACTGTTAATATTTTGCTTATTCTGTTTATTTAAAAATTAAAGAGTTTTTTGAAATTAACTAGATAATTTCCAAGATTAGAAAGCTAAGGGTTGAGAAGGCTTATACACCTTACCTAGGGATACTAATTACTAAAACAGGTATTCATTTTGATCAAAAGTAAATAATCATGTGCTAATTTACATGACTTCACTGCAAAGACTGGGATGCACTTTATTACCATTAATAAATGTCTTGCCCTGTTTTAATACTCAGATGAGGTATGGAACTTACAGAGACCACTCCCAAGTCTTTTCCTTTCTTTAAGTAACAAAAGCAGATAACATTTAGGGCCTTCCAGGAACACTCAAAAATGATAAATTCCAAGTGAAATATGAAATCACAAAAACAATGACATTAGGGGCTAATTTAATGGCCCATGTGGTTGTTCTCCACTCCTACCCTCAACGTTTGAAAAGGCACTTTTGTTCCAGAATGAAAATAAGAAGCAATATGTTCGATGTAATAGGATCTTTCTGCACGTTGATTCAGGGAAACAAACTACTCTAAGAAACTCTTCTGGGAACTACAAAATTCTGTTCTAATAAATTTGTAAAATAATTTATTTCCTAAAAGTATGGTAACCTGAGGTTAAAAAAAGGCCCCATTGAATCTAGGGTGAGTCAGAACATTTTTTATTTTATTTTTTTGAATTTTATTTTTTAATACAGTAGGTTCTTATTAGTTATCTATTTTATACATATTAGTGTATACATGTCAATTGCAATCTCCCAATTCATCCCACCCCCCTACCCCCCGCTTTCCCCCCTTGGTGTCCATATGTTTGTTCTCTACAGCTTTGTCTCTATTTCTGCCTTGCAAAGCGGTTCATCTGTACCATTTTTCTAGATTCCACATATATGCGTTAATATATGATAATTGTTTTTCTCTTTCTCACTTACTTCACTCTGTATGACAGTCTCTAGGTCCATCCACGTCTCTACAAATGACCCAGTTTCATTCCTTTTTATGGCTGAGTACCATTCCATTGTATATACGTACCACATCTTATTTATCCATTCATCTGTCGATGGGCATTTAGGTTGCGTCCATGTCCTGGCTATTGTAAATAGTGCTGCAGTGAACAGTGGGGTGCATGTGTCTTTGTGAATTATGGTTTTCTCTGGGTATATGACCAGCAGTGGGATTGCTGGGTCAAATGGTAATTCTATTTTTAGTTTTTTAAGGAACCTCCATACTGCTCTCCATAGTGGCTGTATCAATTTACATTCCCACCAACAGTGCAAGAGGGTTCCCTTTTCTCCACACCCTCTCCAGCATTTGTTGTTTGTAGATTTTTTGACGATGGCCATTCTGACCTGTGTGAGGTGATACCTCATTATAGTTTTGATTTGCATTTCTCTAATAATTAGTGATCAGCAACTTTTCATGTGCCTCTTGTCCATCTGTATGTCTTCTTTGGAGAAATGTCTATTTAGGTCTTCTGCGCATTTTTTCACTGGGTTCTTTGTTTTTTTAATATTGAGCTGCATGGGCTGTTTATATATTTTGGAGATTAATCCTTTGACCGTTGATTCGTTTGCAAATATTTTCTCCCATTCTGAGGGTTGTCTTTTCATCCTGTTTATAGTTTCCTTTGCTGTGCAGAAGCTTTTAAGTTTCATTAGGTCCCATTTGTTTATTTTTGTTTTTGTTTCCATTACTCTAGGAGGTGGGTCAAAAAAGATTTTGCTGTGATTTATGTCAAAGAGTGTTCTTCCTGTGTTTTCCTCTAAGAGTTTTATAGTGTCCAGTCTTACATTTAGGTCTTTAATCCATTTTGTGTTTATTTTTGTATACAGTGTTAGGGAGTGTTCTCATTTCATTCTTTTACATGTAGCTGTTCAGTTTTCCCAGCACCACTTATAGAAGAGGCTGTCTTTTCTCCATTGTATATTCTTGCCTCCTTTGTCATTGATTAGTTGACCATAGGTGCATGGGTTTCTCTCTGGGCTTTCTATCCTGTTCCATTGATCTGTATTTCTGTTTTTGTGCCAGTACCATATTGTCTTGATTACTGTAGCTTTGTAGTATAGTCTGAAGTCAGGGAGTCCGATTCCTCCAACTCCTTTTTTTTCCCTCAAGATTCCTTTGTCTATTCGGGGTCTTTTTTATCTCCATAGAAATTTTAAGATTTTTTGTTCTAGTTCTGTAAAAATGCCATTGGTAATTTGACAGGAATTACATTGAATCTGTAGATTGCTTTGGGTAGTAGAGTCATTTTCACAATATTGATTCTTCTAATCCAAGAACATGGTATATCTCTCCATCTGTTTGTGTCATCTTTGATTTCTTTCATCAGTGTCTTATAGTTTTCTGAGTACAGGTCTTTTACCTCCTTAGGTAGGTTTAATCCTAGGTATTTTATTATTTTTGTTGCAATGGTGAATGGGATTGTTTCCTTAATTTCTCTTTCTGATCTTTCATTGTTAGTGTATAGCAGTGCAAGAAATTTCTGTGCATTGATTTTGTATCCTGCAACTTTACCAAATGCATTGATTAGCTCTAGTAGTTTTCTGGTGGCAACTCTAGGATTCTCTATGTATAGAGAATCATCTGCAAACAGTGACTGTTTTACTTCTTCTTTTCCAATATGTATTCCTTTTATTTCTTTTTCTTCTCTGACTGCCGTGGCTAGGACTTCCAAAACTATGTTGAATAATAGTGGTGAGAGTGGACATCCTTGTCTTTTTCCTGATCTTAGAGGAAGTGCTTTCAGTTTTTCACCATTGAGAATGATGTTTGCTGTGGGTTTGTTGTATATGGCCTTTATTATGTTGAGGTAGGTTCCCTCTATGCCTACTTTCTGGAGAGTTTTTATCATAAATGGGTGTTGAATTTTGTCAAAAGCTTTTTCTGCATCTATTGAGATTATCATATGGTTTTTAATCCTTTAGTTTGTTAATATGGTATATCACATTGATTGATTTGCATATCTTGAAGAATACTTGAATTCCTGGGATAAACCCCACTTGTTCATGGTTTATAAAAAAATAAGTAAAATAAAATTCATAAATTCAAAAAAAAAAAGAAAAAGGAGAATGGATACTGGGGTACAGTTGGCAGTCTCTACTCCACAGGTCAGTGGCCAGAACTTAGTCATCAGCCCCTCCTACCTGTAGTAAAGGCTGGGAAATGTAGTCTTTGGGTTGGGTGGCAAAATATGTAAAGAATGGAGTGCTTTCATTATAAAGGGAAGGGAGAAAGAATAGGGAGAAGATATTGGCAATCTCTATCACATTATGTGGTTAAACTGCTGGATTACTAACACTTGCATTACTAGTATCTCAAAAAATTAAGGGCTGGGTTTTTCAAACAGTGAATCAGTATTCTCAGCTATTTAGATGCAAGATAACACATGACTCATGATAAAACCCATGAGTCTTTAAGACATGTAAAGTTTATCTATGATTCCTGAAAATAAATTGATTTCCATGTTACGGTTTTGATAGAAACTAAAACTATTCTTAATAAGTTAATTGACTTTTGAATTGCCTTGTCCATGATTACTTGTCATTTCTTATCTTACTGCTGGTGAATTTGTTGGTGCTATTTCCTCATCAGGAAACATCCTACTCCTTTTGTTTCTGAATCATTAATTTCTCTTTGCTCTTCTGCAACCCCTGAGATTGCTCCTTCGTAGCAATTGCTCCTTTTAAAAGCTACCTACCTATTCTTTATATTTTAAATTTTTATTTATTTATTTTTGAGCTTTAACTTTTTATTTTATGTTGGAGTATAGCCGATTAACAATGTTGTGTTAGTTTCAGGTGCATGGCAAAACGACTCAGCCATACATATACATATATCCATTCTCCCCCAAACTCCCCTCCCATCCAGGCTTTTTGAGCAGAGTTCCCTGTGCTCTACAGTAGGTCCTTGTTGGTTATCCATTTTAAATATAGCAGTGTGTACACACCGATCCCAAACTTCCTAACTATCCCTTCCCCCCACCCTTCCCCGCTGGTAACCATAAATTTGTTCTCTAAATCTGTGAGTCTGTTTCTGTTTTGTAAATGTTTGTTTTCCCTAAGCCTCTGTCTGGAGAGCTCACTTCCACTCCATATGTTCTCTGTGAAATGTCACACTCATGGCTCTGCTGCTGCCTTCAGAAGACAACCCCTGTATTGGCTTCTCCAACCCAAGCTTCCCCTCTGAAGCTCTCATCTGTATATTAAATACCTATGGGACAATTCCAGGTCTTTAAAAAAATTTTTTTTAATTAAAGTATGTTAAATATAATATACCAGGGAAGTGCACAAATCATAAATGTACAGCATAGTGAACAATTTAAAAGCAGACACCTCTGGAAACACACCCTGTCAAAAGATAGAACTTTCCCAGCCCTGCTGAAGACTCCTGGATATTCCTTACTAACTATACTACCCTTCCTCTCTCCTGAAAGCAACCATTATCGTGGTGTTTGTGATAATGTCTTTCTTGCTTTGTTCAACATGGTTTTACAAACTATGTATGCATCTTTAAAGAATATAGTACAATGTTGCCCGTTTTAACTCTACGTAAATAGAATAATACTGTATATATTCTCTTGAAGCATGTTATTAAGCACATATAAATTTAGAATTGTTAATCTCCAGAGTATTAAATCTTTTTATCATAATGAGGAAACTCTCTTTATCTTCAGTAATATATTTCTCTTGCTTTTGGTATAATTATTACAACATTATTTTAGTTACTATTTGAATTTTTCCCACTTTTAAATTTTCAGTCCTCTGTACACTTATGTTTTGGAAGTCTCTTATTAGCAACACATAGCAAAAGTTAAATCTAGGGTCTCAGTATTTGACTTCTACTTGGAGCATTTAATACATTTACATTTAATATAATTCCTGATATGATGGATCTTAAATCTACCATTTTACTTTGTGTTTTCTACCTGTCCCATCTGTTTGATATATTTCTTTGTCTTTTTTTTCTTGCCTTCTTTTCATTTGTTGTTTTTTTAGTCATTTATTTTTTCAGTCATTTTTCTCTTTCTGTTGGTTTTTGAAGTTATAAACTCCCACCTTTATTTGCTTGGTATTGATAAATGCCTTCTCATCATTCAAAGCACAGCTCAAGTCTGTCTTCCAAGGACATCTTTCTTGAATCCTGTCCCTTCCCCACCATGAACTAAGAAGAGCTGATTCTAGTTCCATTGTTCCACACTGTGCATGCATCACATGTATAGCACTTATCACCCTGCGAGCCAACCATTGCTTACGTGTCTTTCTCTCTTAATAGATCATGACATATTTAATAAGAGAAAATACCTAATTTATCACTGCCAGTCTTTTAACACAGTCCTTTTAGGATCAGATATTCTATAAATAAATTTCAGTTGGGACCAGCAACTGAAGTACTTATATCAAAACTTCAGTCCTAACTAAAATGTCCTCTCTCTAGGTGTATGTATATATATGCAAAAAAAAAAATATATATATATATATTGCAAACCTCTGAAATTTTTAATATTTGGCCTTAGGGCAAAAATGAGCTCTTTCGTTTTAATGATCTTTTCCCATCGAATTAGATGTTGTAATTTATTACAGTGATATATTTGCCAAATATCTAAATGAATAGTTCTCAGATTTTAGTGTACACTAGATTTACTGGGGAACGTTTGTTAAAAAAGGTATGTTCCTGGGATCCATCTCCAATTCCCTTTCTTCCCTTCTTTACTTAACCAAAATTATCCTAATCCTCAGGGTCTCATCCACAGGCAGGTTCTCTGTAAATCCCATTTCACATGGAATCCTTTCTTCCTACCTGCACCCCGCACTGCACTGTTAAAGTCACACCCTGGATTCTCCAGGTTGGCAGGAATTCTATCCCACACTCTCCTCCCCTTCCCACCAGGCTACCTGGCCTGAGATGGCAAGTGCTTCACCTTTTGCTTGTTTCCCACAGGAGCTCTGCCAGGTGGGATTTCCAGTTAACACTTTATTCTCTGGGCCTAATTTATATTATTCTTTCTCTCAGTCTACAAAGCTGACTCTCTCTGTGTCTCTCTCATTCTTCCTTGAAGGTAAATGTGGTGTTGTAAAGAGTAACTGAACCTGGAAAAAGGAAAAACAGGTTTCAAATCTCAGCCCTACTATTCCTTTATTTTTATTATTCTTTTTTTTGAAACTGAGAAACCCTGCAGGACTCAGGGACTTCTCCATGGTGGAGTTTGTATGCCCTCATCCCTGTAGATGTCCTTGACTAACTTTCCTCTGAAGTTAGCTGAACTTCACCTGATCCTCTCTTGGTAAACCTTATAAAGCCTTCCATCCCCCTTCTCAGTTAGATTTTTCCTTGAAAGCCTTCTCATGTCCAGCATTTTAAAAATTTGCCTGTACTAATGAATGGTATTCTGGTTACTTTTCTTCCGCTAAATATACTATGTGTGTCTGTATATTGGTATATGCATGTGTGTGTGTATTTATAATAAAAGATTTGTCACCAAAAAAAAAAAATAATCTCAGCCCTACTGCTGCTACCTCTGTGCCTCTGCACAGCCATGTTCATCTCTCTGGGCTTCATTTTCCTTCCTCTGTCAAATATGTTGAAAGAATATTACGAAATTATATGGTAGTGCCTGAAAGGTATTCAGAAGGTTCTCAGTCAGTGTTATTTCATTTAAATAATATTTGACTTCCTGATTAAAACATGAGGGTGAAGCCCCTGTCTTATTCATATTTGTGACCCGTCAGGTTTCACACAATGTTTGTAAAAATGAATTAAATGCAACGAAGCCAATTGACTATAAGTAATTAGAAAGCATTTGGAAACCTGTATACAAATCTGAGAGGTTTTTAAGCCACGAACTTAATTTACTGTTGCTTCTCCAGTAACATGAGATAACTTAAAACATTTTGAAATGGAGGATTAATTATGGCACTTGCATTTAGAGAAGTCTTGAAAATAATGTTTTATCTCAAGTTGACATTTTCTTTATGATATTTAGAAAAAGAACTTCATTTTTCTGTTAATTTGATAAGTAGCCTTTTTTTATTTTTGGGCTAAGGCCAAATAATCTATCTTGTTTTTTTTCTCCCATTTATTTGATTAATGTAATATAAACAAGACTTAAGATATTTAAGTTACTGGGATTGAGCAGAGCAAATATAATATCACAGGCCAGGTTCAGATTTCTACCGACTCAGGAGTGTGTCTTTAACCTTTGGTTCAACTTTGCTACCCCTAGGGAGATGCAGTTTCATGATTACATAATTTAGAAACAAATTAGGGATAATTTGTAGTATAATCTGTAACAATAAGACTCACCATTATTTTATTCAATTATTCAATTAGATTCAGAAGAATCAGTAACTGTTATCATCAGAATTTAATAATTCAACTAGCTACTCAAGTACCAATTAACTAGTCTGAGGGTGATCCATGCCCTTGATTTAATTATATATATCCTTAGAATTGTTCTCTGATTATTTAAGGACTGTGAATTTATCTGGTCTGCCTACCAGACATGCTCCTTCAGGACAGGGATTATATTGTCCAATGCAGTTTGATGGAAAGAGCCATAAAGTGAAACTTACATACCTGAGTGTCTACTCTTGACTCTGCCACCAACAGCAGTGTGGAATTGGACAACTGCCTTAATTCTCTGGGACTTGAGTTCCCCACCTGTACAAAAAAATTGTTAACTAATGATCTCTAAATTCACTTATTTTTACTTTTTCCCTAGTTTAAAAAAACTGAGATATCATTGATATATAACATTGTATTGGTTTTAAGCATACTATTTAATTATTTGATATGTGTATGTATTGTGAAATGATTACCACAGTAAATGTAGTTAACATCCATCGCCACACATAATTACAAGTTTTATTTTCTTGTGATGAGAACTTTTAAGATCTACTCTTGTAACAACTTTCAAATATAAAATAGAGTATTTGGGGTTTTTTGTTTGTTTTAAAAATTTATTTAGTTTTGGCTGTGTTGGGTCTTCATTGCTGCACGCGGGCTTTCTCTAGTTGTGGTGAGTGGGGGCTACTCTTTGTTGTGGTGTGCGGACTTCTCATTGCGGTGGCTTCTCTTGCTGCAGAGCACGGGTTCTAGGTGCGTGGGCTTCAATAGTTGTGGCATGCGGGCTCAGTAGCTGTGGCTCGCGGGCTCTAGAGCACAGGCTCAGTAGTTGAGGTGCATGGGCTTAGTTGCTCTACGGCATGTGGGATCTTCCTGGACCAGGGCTCGAACCCGTGTCCTCTGCATTGGCAGGTGGATTCTTAACCACTGCACCAACAGGGAAGTCCCTAAAATTAAGCATTGTTAACTATGGTCACCGTGCTGTGCATTACAGCCTCATGATTAATTTATCTTATAATTGGAAGTTTGTACCTTTTGAACACCACCACCCATTTTGCTCATCCACCACTCCCTGCCTCTGATAACCACCAATTTATTCTCTGTGTCTGTAAATTCAGTTTTTTTAAGGTCCCACATCTAAGTGAAATCATATGGTACTCATCTTTCTCTGTTTGACTTTATTTCACTTAGCATAGTATTCTCTAGGCCCATGAATATGGCAATTGGCCACATTTCTTTCTTTTTTATAACTGAATAATATTCAATTGCACATATCCCACATTTTCTTTATCCATTCATTCATCTATGGACACTTAGATTGCTTCCATGTCTTCACTATGGTAAATAATGCTGCATTAAGCATGGAGGTGCAAGAGTCTTTTCAAGATAGTGACTTCATTTCCTTTGGATAAATAGCCAGAAGTGGAATTGCTGGATCAAACGGTAGTTCTATTTTTAGTTTTTTGAGGGATCTCCATACTGTTTGCCATAGTGGTCGCACCAATTTACAGTCCCACCAACAGTGGCAAGGGTTCTCTTTTCTCTACATTATCACCACAACTTGTTATTTCTTGTCTTTTTGATAATAGCCATTCTGACAGGTGTGAGATAAATTGTCACTGTGGTTTTGATTTGCATTCCCTTGATGATTAGTGGTGTTGAGTATCTTTTCACGTACCTGTTTGTCATCTGTATGTCTTTGGAAAAATGTCTCTTTAGTTCCTTGGCCCATTTTTAAATCAGATTTTTTTTTTTTTTTTTACTGTTGAGTTGTATGAGTTCTTGAATATTTTAGATATTAACCCTTATCAGACATATCATATGAAAATATTTTCTCCCATTGGGTAGGTGGCTTTTTCATTGTGTTGATGGTTTCCTTTTCTGTGGAGAAGATTTTTAGTTTAAGGTAGTCCCACTTGTTTATTTTTGTGTTTGTTGCCTTTGCTTTTGGGGTCAAATCCAAAAAATCATCACCAAGACTGTGGTCAAAGAGCTTACTGCTTATTTTTTCTTCTAGGAGTTTTATGGTTTCAGATCTTACATTCAAGTCTTTAATCCGTTTTGTGTTCATTTTTGTGTATGAACCCAAAAGTAGTGCTCTAGTTTCCTTCTTTTGTATGTGGGTATCCAGTTTTTCCCAACGACATTTATTGAAGAGACTGCCCTTGCACCATTGTATATTCTTGGTTCCTTTGTCATAAATTAATTGACTATATATATGTGGGTGTATTTCTGGGCTCTGTAATCTGTTCCGCTAATCTATGTGTCTGTTTTTATGCTAATAACATACTGTTTTGATTACTGTAGCTTTGTAAATATAGTTTGAAATCAGAGAGTTTGATGCCTCCAGCTTTGTTCTTCTTTCTCAAAATTGCTTTGGCTATTTGGGATCTTTTGTGTTCCCAAACAAATTTTAGGATTGTTTGTGGAAAATGGCATTGGAATTTTGATAGGGATTGTATTGAATCTGTAGATGGCTTTGGGTAATATGGACACTTTAACAATATTAATTCTTCTGATCCATAAGCATGGAATATCTTTCCATTTATTTGTGTCTTCTTCAGTTTCTTTCATGAATGTCTCATAGTATTCAGTGTACAGGTCTTTCATCTCCTTGGTTAACTTTACTCCTAGGTATTTTATTATTTCAGATGCAATTGTAAATGGGATTATTTTCTTAATTTCTCTCTATGGTAGTTCATTGTTAGTGTATATAAATGCAAGAGATTTCTGTATACTGATTTTGAATCCTGCAACTTTACTAAATTTTTTCATTAGTTCTAACAGTTTTGTCTTTTTTTTTTCTTTTGGTGGAGTCATTAGGGTTTTCTACATATAATATCACGTCATCTGCAAATAATGACAGTTTTACTTCTTCCTTTCCAATTTGGATGCCTTTTTTTTTCTTTTTCTTGCTTTAATGTGCTGCTAGGACTCCCAGTACTATGCTGAATAAAAATGATGAGAGTGGGCGTCTTTCTCTGGTTCCTGTTCTTAGAAGAAAAGCTCTTAGAGGAAAAGCTTTTCACTGTTAGTATGATGTTAGCTCTGGGCTTGTCATATATAGCCTATTATGTTGAGGTACATTCCCTCTATACCCACTTTGTTGAGTTTTTTCAAAATCATAAATCGTTGCTGATTTTATCGAATGCTTCTTCTGTATCTATTGAGATGATCATATGATTTTTATTCTTCACTTTTTTATAGTGGTGTATCACATTGATTGATTTGTGGATGTTGAACCATCCTTATTATCTCTGGAATAAATTCCACTTAATCATGGTGTATGATCCTTTTAATGTATTGTTGAATTCAGTTTGCTAATATATGATTGAGGATTTTTGCATCTATGTTCATCAGGAATATTGGCCTGTAATTTTCTTTTCTTGTAGCGTCCTTGTCTTGTTTTGGTAATGTTTGCCTCATAAAATGAGTTTGGAAGTGTTCCCTCCTCTTCTGTGTTTTGGAAGAGTTTGACAAGGATTGATATTAATTCCTCTTTGAATGTTTGATAGAATTCACCAGTGAAGTCATCTGGTTCTGGACTTTGGTTTGTTGGGAGGTTTTTGATTACTGATTCAATCTCCGTACTAATAATCTGTCTGTTCAGATTTTTTATTTCTTCATGGTTCAGTCTTCATGGAAAGTTTCTAGGAATTTATCCATTTCTTCCAGTTGCTCAATTTGTTGGCATATAATTGTTCATAGTATCCTATTACGATCCTTTGTATTTCTGGGGTAGCACACATTATGAGACTTATAATGATCTGCCCTATCTCCTTTGACAGCACTGTAGTCCCATAAGACCCTCTGTTATTTACATTCCAGCAATACTGAACCACTTATATTTCCCTATATAATGCCATGCTGATTGATGCCTATTTATTTTCCTTGGTATCAACTTTCCTGTTTTCTCTTACCTTTATTTTCTCTTCCTCAGTTTCTTTCACAGTGTCTTCTTTTTCTTGCGTGCGTGTATGTTCCTTTCTCCACAGTTCTGTCCTGGTCTTCACTATACCCACTTTTCATGAGTGATCTATCTCATTCACTCCTAAGGGTTTGATTGCCATCTATATATTCATCTCTTCAGACTCTTGATCTCCAAATGGATGTTGCACAGACATTCCAATCTCAGTGTGTCAGAGACTGCAGTTTGTCCATTTAACTCATTCCTGTTTCTTCTATATTGATTGTAAGAGATTTAAAACTCAGTTTTCAAGCCTTCTTTACAGTTAAGGGTGTGGCCATGTTAAAAGTTCCATAAATGTCGCATATTTGGGAGTGTCCTGGTTCCGCTTCTCCTCCTTACTTCTTTCCCCTGCCTAGAACTCTGAAGGCACAGAAGTCATTTGGGATCACAGGGAATGAAAACCATGCAGGAAGGGTGGAGAACAGGAAGACAGAAGGAAGTGGGTCCCTGATGGCATTGTTTAGACACAGAATCCAGCCTGTACTCTCTGCCCCCAGGTTTTTATTGTGTGAGTAAATAAGAATTAGCCACCACAGTAGAGCTTCTTGTACTTGGTTGAATGCAGTCCTAATTGTGACACTCAGTGTATCTTGAACTTACGTCATCTCATCTCTCTCATCCTTCACCTTACTGCTCACCTTTTCTCATATCAGAGTGGTACTATCATTTACCCAGGATCCCAAATCAGAATTAGGGAGTGAAATTCAATTCTTCCATTTCCGTTATGACCCTGTCTTTCTGAAAAATATGTCTTTTTTAACATCACGTCAGTCCATCTACTTCTCTTTATTGCCACTACCATAGGTTCTGGGGGGACGTGAGTTTTGCGGGGACGTTATTCAACCCACCACAGAAGGAGTTTCTAGTCAAAGCCCTATAGAATACAGCGTATATTTTTGCAGTGTATGCATTCAGCAAATGTCTCCCACAAATTTACTGTGTCAGGAACTGCTGGGTCTAGAACTCGGAAGTTCTTTTCTTTCTTGCTACCCTTACGGTAATGAATACATCTAACTTTAATGATCACTCTTTACATTTCTTAGGTGCAGCCTAATTTATTTAACATATCTAGTGTGCCATTTAAATATTTTCAACTGACCAAAGTGAATGATTACCTAGCAAAATACCATCCAAACAAAAGATTGGAGCAGGCTTATTGGCATCTCATTAAATATCGGTGCTGATAAGTATTGCATCAAGAGAATCAGCCAGATAAGGAAAGAGGAGGCCTAGTGCTTTATTCTGAAAGCTCAAAACTCACATTTCTCCTCTTTGGCATGTAAATACTTCATTACCCCAACCCAAACTCTTTTTTTCTTTAGACCATCATCAAAGAAATATCAGACACCTGGAGGGTTTTCAAGTAGTGATTTAAAAGCTCAGGAAATCAGAATTTCTGGTTTTGTGATAGGATTTCTTGAAGGGAGCTGGATAAGTACAGTGTTGTAACCAGAGTTCTCGCAGGAGGCATAACTGTAAGCTGCATCACAGGTGTCGTCTGCAGTGATTTGAAACCATAGAAACAAATCAGAGCTATTGCTGGTGTTTGCATTGAGCTGAGATTGGATGCACATGACTGTTCAGTCCGCCAAAAATGGTGAGTGTTCACCAGCCAAAAATAGATTCAGGTACATTTGCCCTGTCTCCATGCATTTATGGACGCTGAATTATTATTTTTTTTTTTTGTGGTACGCGGGCCTCTCACTGTTGTGGCCTCTCCCGTTGCGGAGCACAGGCTCCGGACGCGCAGGCTCAGCGGCTATGGCTCACGGGCCCAGCCGCTCCGCGGCATGTGGGATCCTCCCGGACCGGGGCATGAACCCGTGTCCCCTGCATCAGCAGGCAGACTGTCAACCACTGTGCCACCAGGGAAGCCCCTAGGAAACTTTTTATGTTTGATATTATATGTGGAATGATCCATACAAATGAAATAGAACCAAATAGAATTCATTTTAAATATATGGAAAATTTTATTATATTTTCTTTTTTAAAGTAAAAAATATTTAGAAAAAAATGATTAAACTTTATATTTAAAAAATTTTTTATTGAAGTATAGTTGCTTTGCAGTGTTGTGTTAGTTTCAGGTGTACAGCAAAGTGAATCAGCTATACGTATACATATATTCCCTCTTTTTTGGATTTCCTTCCCATTTAGGTCACCACAGAGCAGTGAGTAGAGTTCCATGTGCTTTACAGTAGGTTCTCATTAGTTATCTATTTTATACTTAGTATCAATAGTGTATATCTGTCAATCCCCATCTCCCAATTCATCCTACCCCCCTTTCCCCCTTGGTATCCATACGTTTGTTCTCTATGCTGTGTCTCTATTTCTGTTTTGCAGATAAGATCATCTATACCATTTTTCTAGATTCCACATATATGTGTTAATATATGATAATTGTTTTTATCTTTCTCACTTACTTCACTCCGTATGACAGTCTCTAGGTCCATCCACGTCTCTACAAATGACCCAATGTTGTTCCTTTTTATGGCTAAGTAATATTCCATTGTATATATGTGCCACATCTTCTTTATCCATTCATCTGTCGATGGACATTTAGGTTGTTTCCATGTCCTGGCTACAGTAAATAGTGCTGCAGTGAAGGTTAAACTTCTTCAAATGTCTCTCCATTTGACTCCATTTGACTAGACATTAGATAGCCTCCAGTGACTCTCCTCAGCTACTCTGTTAATAGTCACAGATTGCAGCCCAAGGGCCAAATCTGGCTCTCAAGTGTGTTTCTTTAAACTTGTTTTGAACGTGAATGTATTTCATTCTCTAGTTGGACTGTCCTGCCAACCTTGCCCATTTTTTGCTTGACTTTCCTCCTGTGTTCAGCCCTGTTTCCTATGTCCTTTGGGGTCCATCTGATAACCAGTTTCTCTCTCTCTCAGGTAATTATTCTCCTCAGTCTTCCAAACCGATGCTTCTTTTCTTTCTAGATTCCTGAAATCGGTTTTCTCCATTCAGTTTGTCCTAACTATGTATAACTTGCCCTTCTGTTTCCCAGCTTGGCTTCTCATTGGAATAGCACAACAGAAGGTAACAAAGAAACAGAATGCTGACAGAACTCCAGCAGCTTTAATTTGTAGGTACTCCCCACTGCTCTAGAACTGACAAGCTGGAGACTGAACTGGTATCGATAAACAGCTTCCTCTCTACCTCCCCCAGGGCCATTACCTCTATTGATTGCTGCTCCTGGGAGGCAAGACGAGTGACAAAGACACAGAACAGTGAGAAAGCTATGGCATCAGAATCCTCTGAGTCTCTCCTTAATTTTCCTCAAGCTTTCAGCCCTCCACGATAAAACCTAAGCATTAGAAAAGTCTGGCTCCATCCCCAACTCAGGCAAATGTATCCTGATTATCTTAAACCATTCTCAGTAGTTCCGTGGTATCCATTTCAGGCCAGAGAGGTATGAGGAGAGGGCTGCTGGGATCTTCTGGCAAGATTTCTTCAGTTTTAAGTAGGAGACGCTGAAGATGCAGAGGTTCTTAACCTCTGAACTTTACGCTGTGGGGCTGTGATGCCAGGAAAGGCTGCAGCTCTACTGGCTAAAGAAGCCAATGTATGGAGAAGGGTGAAACCAAGGGAACTGCAGAGAAGCTTAGCTGGGACTCATACAAACCACAGCTGGGGCTGCCCGAGTTCCATTGTTTCTCTGAGTCAGGCCTTCCTGGTCCTCAAGGTTCAAGGCATCTTAAATGACACACTCTCCCAAATTTACCACATCTTTGTTTAATAGGCAAAATACTCTGACTTAACGACGTAACCTCCAGAAATCATCTGTTTGTTCTTTTGTTGTCCTTTGGAATGTCAACCACTTCGAGATATGTATTCTCTCTCTAGGAGGAAACCCTGGAGAAAAATGAGCTCAGTGCTCTGCTGAGAAAGGTACTGAATAGTTACCGATGATCCCTATTATCTGTGTTTTTCTTTTAACCACTATTACCATGTGGTTATAATCATTATACTTTGCATCTGCAAACTGATTTATAATTTTCCAAGTGCTTTACGTGTCACTTATTTAGTTCTAATAACAGCCCCATGAGATAGACGAAAAGATGAAGATGCAAAAGATGGAGCCCAGCAAAGTTAACGTGATTTGACCAAGGTCACAAATGTTGAAAGTGTCAAGGCCAGGACCTAAATCTGGGTCCTGTAACCCTAAATCTAGTGCTTTTGCCACCAAGCCACAGCTAGAGGTTGGAGCAAACCTATGGGTTATGGGGAGGGAACAGTTTACAGGAGGGAAGTAAGGAGGTGGCTCCAGACTGATTGCAAGGAAACTGGATTCAGTTCCCGGCTGTGTCAACCACTAGCTGTGAAATCTTAGGTGAATCGTTTTATCTCCTGGGAGCCTCAATTTCAAGGAATTACACTATATGATCTATTATGTGCTTCCTGATTCTAACATCCTGTGTTTCTGAGACCGAGAATTGCTTATGCAAATAGGGTACAAATCATGCTTTATATAAGCTGTAAAGCTTCCCTAGTGACCAAGGAGGCACCGACTGTGTTCAGCTTGGGGTTCTATTTTAGCCTCTATGTTCACGCCTCTTGAGCACCTGTGTAAATGTCAGCAATTAACAAATGGGTTGAACATCAAATTAAACTCGTAACCCAAGTCATGGGCTTTTCGTGTACAGAACAGTTTTACTCTAGAGCTGCAGAAATCATTTGTTGAGGAGCTAATCTTGTCCCTGTGATTCTTGGAACGTATTTAAGGTGGCATAAAAAGCCAGCCCTGTGGAGTCTTTGGGATGCTTCTTTATTAGGCATTTGAGTGGCAGGTTTCCACAGTTAATTGTCCCATGACTGGCTTCACTGTTTTAACGAAGCATGTGATATCTGCTGCCTCAACAGATTTAGGTTTGCAAATTTAGCACTACAGGGGCTATTTTCTCCTAAGCAATATGTCAGCAGTTTGAGAAAATTGCCATCAGGGAAACCGTGGTGCTTTGGTTGCAGCTTCAGGATCCTCAGACTCATCTTCACACAGACAAATTAGTGTCAAAGAAAACGTAGCACACCAGGACTTCGGTCCCTTAAATAGAAACTGTTCTATTTCAGAAAGTGGGAAATATTTGCTGCAGAATTAGAAGGTAGCGCTTTATGAATAACTTTAAGCACTGGCTGACTAAAAATATCAGATGCTATGGCCACATAAGGAAAACAGCTAGAGGAGGGTGGGAAAATGATTGCATAAAGTCTAATTGCGTATGGAATACAGTAGCCTTTGAAAAAAGATGTTGGAAATTGAGTCTCTAGAGGGAAGATTTAATTTTTAATTAGAAAAAAATCTTCTCTTCCAGCTTTATTGAGATGCAGTTGACATAGAGCACTGGATAAATTTAAGGTACGCAGCATAATGATTTGATTTGCACACATCATGAAATGATTATCGTAAGTTCAGTGAACATCCATTATCATCTCGTACGTATACATGCAAAATTAAAGAAATAGAAAAAAAATTTTTCCGCGTAATGAGAACTCTTAGACTTTACTTTCCTAGCAACTTTAATGTATAACATACAGCTGTGTTCATTACATTTATATGCTGTACATTACATCCCTAGTACTTAACTTATCTTGTAACTGGACGTTTGTACCTTTTGACCACCTTCATCCAATTCCCCTCTCCTCCCCTCCCTCCTCTGGTGACCACAGATCTGATCTCTTTTTTTGTTGTTGTTGTTTTTTTTTTTTTTTCCGCGGTACGCGGGCCTCTCACTGTTGTGGCCTCTCCCGTTGCAGAGCACAGGCTCCGGATGCGCAGGGTCAGCGGCCATGGCTCACGGGCACAGCCGCTCCGTGGCACGTGGGATCTTCCCGGACTGGGGCACGAACCCGTGTCCCCTGCATCGGCAGGCGGACTCTCAACCACTGCACCACCAGGGAAGCCCTGATCTCTTTTTTTAATGAGTTTGTTTTGTTTGGTTTTGAAGTAAAATTGACCCACAGCTAACTGTTAGTTCCTGGTACACAACATAGTGATTCGATATTTTTATACATTTCAAACTGATCACCACGATAAGTCTAGTTATCATCTGTCACAAAGATATTACATAATTATTGACTATATTCCCCACACCGTACATTTCATACCAGTGACTCCTTTATTTTGCATCTGGAAGTTTTGTACCTCAGTCTCCTCAGAGGGATGATTTTGGGTGTAAGATGGTGACATAAAACTTTGTGTTAGGTGTCTTTTTGAGTGACAGAAACCCGACTCACGCTAGTCATGTAAATTAGAATGTATTGGTTTATATATGTGGGAAGTCCAGAAGGCAGGCTGGACCCCCTGACTGCAACCAGAGACTCAGCTTAAATCATTTTTCAGCTTTGCTTCCTTCTTAGTGTTGGCTTCATTCTGTTCATAAGATCTTAGCACACAGAAGAAAAATGGCTAGAGGAAGCTCCAAGAAGCTCCAAGGCTATATCCTTTTTTTCCCCCAGCACATGTATATAAATCCCAGGGAAGAATCTTGTTATCCTTATTTGGGCCATAACCTTACCTCTGGCCCAGTCACTGTGCCAAGGAGATGGAGTACTCTTTTTTTAAAATTTATTTTATTCAAGTATAATTGATTTACAATGTTGTGTTAGTTTCTGGTGTACAGCACAGTGATATATATATATATAAATATATATATATTCTTTTCCATTATGATTTATCACAGGATATTGAATATAGTTCCCTGTGCTATACAGTAGGACCTTGTTGTTTGTCCATCCTATATATAATAGTTTGCATCTGCTAACCCCAACCTCCAAATCCATCCCTCTCCCACCCACCCTCCCCCTTGACAACCACAAGTCTATTCTTTTTTTAAAAAATTTATTTACTTTATTTATTTATTTTTGGCTGCATTGGGTCTTTGTTGCGGTGCACAGGCTTCTCATCGCGGTGGCTTCTCTTGTTACAGAACATGATGGGCTCTAGGCGCATGGGCTTCAGTAGTTGTGGCATGTAGGCTCAGTAGTTGTGGCTCATGGGCTCTAGAGTGCAGGCTCAGTAGTTGTGGCACATGGGCTTAGTTGCTCCACAGCATGTGGGGTCTTCCCGGACCAGGGCTCGAACCCGTGTCCCCTGCATTGGCAGGCAGATTCTTAACCACTGCGCCACAAGGGAAGCCCCGACAAGTCTGTTCTTTCTGTCTGTGAGTCTGTTTCATAGATAAGTTCATTTGTGTCATATTTTAGATTCCACATATAAGTGATGTTATATGGCATTTGTCTTTCTCTTTCTGACTTAATTTCACTTAGTATGATAATCTCTAGGTTCATCCATGTTGCTGCAAATGGCATTATTTCATTCTTTTTTATGGCTGAGTGGTATTCCATTGTGTATGTGTACCACATCTGCTTTATCCATTCATCTCTCAGTGGAGATTTAGGTGTTTCCATGTCTTGGCTATTGTGAATAGTGCTGCTATGAACATAGGGGTGCATGTATCTTTTTGATTATAGTTTTGTCTGGGGCTATGGAGTATGCTTATTACCCAGTCTGGATCACTGCTCATGTCTGGGGATAGGGCAGCATCATGACTGACAGCCCACTGAGACCACAAGCTATAGGAATGGGGAGTATCCCCAAAGGAAGGAATGCTGGATAGACAAAACCATAGGTGCACTTGAAGCTTTTCTTGAGATTTTTTTAAAAAGCCTTCATATTTAACACTGGACCTAAAGTTTTGAAACTAAAAACAAACATGAGTTACAGACAGTGTTTTTCAAATTATCTAGGAATGCTTTGTCCTAAAATTAGAACAAATGAAATAATCAGAACTGAATAAAACTTGAATCAGGTAGTGTACTTTTTTTCATCTAACTCCTAGTTTCCCTATAAACTCATTATTAAAAGAGCTATGCGTCAGTAAATACAAATTACTAAATGTAAAATGGCCAGTACTTTGGAGGAAGATTTAAATAATTGTGAATTAGACAATTGTCTCTTCATGGCAGAATCAATGATTAATTTCTATTTCCACATTTGAATAGATCTAATATAACCCATAAGTTACTGGAAATTAAGTGATTATTAAACCTTAATGATGTTAGTCATTAGTTTGGGTTCCCTGGAACAGACTCAGATGGATGGCTACTTGCAGAAGGTTTGTAAGAAAGGGAGGAAGGAAGGCAGCTTTAGGCAGAGGGAGAAGCTGATCCGTCACGTGACTGCCACTGACATCTCAGCCCGTCCTACAGGGGTTCTGGAGCTGGGGTGGCCTTCAAAGTCTCCCAAATGAAGGCAAGGGGGTCACACCTGTGCATGCCTATGTTGACAGTCATTGGATGCAGGCTGATTGGGTGGGGACGGGGGCAAGAACTTCGTCAAGACAGCTTCCTCAGCCGAGGGTGGGTCCTGGGAAGGCTCTCAGCTGTGAAGCATGAGCAGACCTCACTGCCTGGAGCCATGGAAAACAGTGCCTTGGTTCTGCGGGACCCCAGCACCTAAGTGATGCTCTACAGCACCCATGACTGGAGGACATTTAATAGCACCACACAAGGGTCAGATATATTTGCATTTTGGACGCCAGGCAGAAACAGTCTTTTCTGGCCAGAGAAGCTTTAAGACATTTCCCGTAGTCATAACAAACAGGAGAACACAGTGGTCAGACCGAAGAATGCTAATTGTGCCTCAAGAAGGCAGTTACTCAAGAGAGCACAGGTCATGAACACAAGATCATTCCAGTTACACTAGGCATGACACGGTCATGTTGAGAAGCAAGGACCCACCTGGGTAGGGCCTGGAAGAAAGATTACAGTAAGTCACACAAAACCTTGACAGAACAGCTTAATGCAAACAAAGGAAGATCTCAGAGCCCAGAATCAGTTCCCTCATCCAGACTTCTTCATGGTAATCACTGGTACCTTGGTAAGTAACAGCAGGGACAACGTTACTTTGTACATATTTCAGTGCAACTGCATCTTTTTAAAAGTCCTCCTAGGGGGCTTCCCTTGTGGCGCAGTGGTTGAGAGTCCTCCTGCCGATGCAGGGGACACGGGTTCGTGCCCCGGTCCGGGAAGATCCCACATGCCGCGGAGCGGCTGGGCCCGTGAGCCATGGCCGCTGAGCCTGCGCATCCGGAGCCTGTGCTCCACAACGGGAGGGGCCGCAGCAGTGAGAGGCCCGCGTACCGCAAAAAAAAAAAAAAAAAAAAAAGTCCTCCTATGCTGGTACATTAGGGTCAGAAAGGAGGGTGTTTTATATCCATTCTTAGGTTTCCATCCAGCAACCATTCTTCAAATCCCCTTCCCCTTCCATCTCCAGCTCCATTTATATTCAAATATATTCAAATATAAGCCGTAAGGGATCGCTGCATATCCGAGGTAACACTCCAACACCAGTGGAACATTAAATGTCCCCGAAGGAATGAATATAGTGCAAGGAACAAAAGAGAAACAAAAATACCTTCTAATAGGTATCCTCACAGGAGGGATTAAGGATGCTATGGGAAGGGGAATTCATAGAACAAAAGAGAGCTTTTGAAAATTAAAAATGTTTATTAAGATTTTAGAAAATGCTATAAAAGAAATGGAAGATACAGTTGAGGAATCTCCCAGAGAGTAGAACAAATGGCCAAGCATAGGGTAGAGATTTCACGCAGAGTAATAACGATCTAAAATTGCTGACGTACAGAGGGGCAGAAAGAGCTGCCTAGAGAGAGCCAGGATTGGTGGGCAGTGTGGAGGTTCTGGAAGAGGTAGAGGAACGGGCAATATTAGAGACAGCCTGTGGTTACATAGCTGTGTGAATTTGCACAAGTAATCAAAACTCTGTAATTTCTCATCAGCCATATGAAGACAGTAAGATCATTAAAAAGGCTAAAATTATGTCAAACCAGAAGCAGCACCTGCCTTACAGTAAGTGTTCTCCCAGTGTTAACAATTAATATGACCTGAGTCCTTTTCTCTTTGGAAAACCAAGCTCTTGGAATGAAAAATACTAAAAAACATAGAATTGTATGTCAAAAAGCCCACACTTGTAGATGAGCCCGCACTTAGCCTTCAAACCATTGCTTATGCAATGAGTTAAAAAAAAAAATCTATTTAGAAGCTCATTTAAGTTCTTTGTTCTCTGTATTATTTTGCCCTCTTCTCCTAAGGCACTGAGGAACTCTGTGGAAAAAATAAAATACAGACCTTGGTGTCTAACTCCCAAGCTAATTCCATCATACAAACAGATGTGAAATTTCAACTGTTACAAGGTGATTTTAGGCTTATCTGTTCTCAAAGTTTAAAACAGTGATAACCCAGACTCAGGTTGAAACAAAGAGCAGCCCCTGTAGTCACACTTCTCGCGAGGAAGCCAGGCCTGATCGGATGGAATTCTCTTTATCACAGGTGGTGTTTCCCCAGGAGCCTCACCTGTAACACCAGGGCAGGGGGACAGAAGCTGCTTTGGACAGGGTAAGTTTCCTCCTTTCTGCTTCCTTCCTCAGGGATGGTTCGCTTTCCCCGCCTTTGGTTGGCCTGGTATGATTTTATGATTAGGGTAAGATTTTCTGTTTTTATATACTGTGTGTAAGCTCACTGTAAGCCTGAGACAAACCAATCCCCTTTGATTTATCTGTAGGTCTTGAAACGGGTCTCTTCAAGGACTTGTGCTTTCACGTACTAGACATGTTAGCTGGTTGGGAAGATGGGTGAATCAGGGGACATGGCTGCAAGTAACAGAAAGCTCTTCTCAAGTCAACTTTATCAAAAAGAAGTATTTGCTCACGTACCTGGGAACTCTGAGATACAGCTGACTTTGGGTAGAGTTGGGTACAAGGGCTTACATGATACTAGAGGTTTCTCTCGGTTTCTTGTCTCTGTTTGTTTCTGTTCATGTTAGCACATTGGCCTCTTTCTGTTGTCCTGTAGAGAGGTTTCCTCCATGTGACTTGGAGAGATGGCCGGTAATCAGCCTTAAATTTAAATTTTCCCAAAACTGTGACTCCAAAGGCAAAGAAGAATTGCACCTTATTTGAACTAACATAGCAGTCACGTGGAGGACTCTGGCCCACTGGGGTCTTGGGCTCATCTATTGCTGAATAAATCACGGCTGCTAGAAGTGTTGAGACCCTGACTGGCCTGACATGGTCCTTTGCTCACACTGTGCCAGCGCCCTGTGATGGGGGGAGACCTTTCTCAAAGAAGAGAGGGTATGCTTTTACCACAAGTTTGGCTGATGAAACTGTAATGACCATATTTCACATAGTGAGGAAGAAAAGAGGAGGTAGATCTGCCTTTGTTTTCATTAGATCCTTGACTCGACTGTATTTTTTACTGAGTCCGAGCTCATACTGCTCGCTGCACCACAGTCCAGTAAATCAAGAGACGAGTCGTTAGGGCCAGGAATAGCGACTTTATTCAGAAAGCCGGCAGATCGAGAAGATGGTGGACTAGTGTCCCAAAGAACCATCTTGCCTGGGTTTGCATGCTAGTTTCTTTTCTAGAGCAAAAGGGAGAGGGGATGAGGAGGTAAAGTTGCTGCAAATATTTCCTGGTTCTGGCCAGATTCCTGAGGGGATGTGTTAAGTTCTTCTTTCCTGCAGCCATTCACAGGTGGGCCTGGTCAGGCTGTTTCCCGTGAGCTAAACAAAGGCATGGGGTTGGCCAACATCTTGGGTTGTAACATCTTATGGAAAAACCCGAATGAACTTTCTGGCCAACCAATATTTTATCTTAATGCTCAGGCATGGAGGCAGGGTCCCAGGGAATGGGCCATTATGTACACTTTCAGCCATAGGCAACACCCCTTTAGTGATTAACTGGTAACAAAAGCAATGGACTACAAAGTTTAAAGTAAAAGAAACAGCCAGTACGGAGTCAGGTTTGTTCTTCCCTATTACATATTCCATCTTAGCTCCTCAAAACTATGGTGGATGTTCTTTCAATGTGTATTGGCTTTTAAGTTAGTGCTTGGATGATACATTTGGCAATTTTCAATCATTCACATGCACATACAGTATTATGAGCATTCATTATGAATAATGCTTTTGATGAGTTGTTCATTCATTCATTGAGTTGAGTTCATTGAGTTCATTCATTCATTCATTCTTACGTTCAGCAACCTTTATCTAGGACCTAGTATAGACCATGTGTAGGAAAAAAAGAGTCATGGTCTCTGCTCTCCTGAAATTTATAGGGTAATGAAAGAGAAAGACAATCAGATCTACACACACTGGCAAGCACAATTGGAAATTGTTTTAAATGTTATTGGATTTTATAACAAGCGTAGACATCTGGGTTGTATTGGCATATCAGAGAAGCTGTTTCACAAGAAGCTGTATTTAGGTAGAGTCTTAAATGACGAATAGGAATTAACCAGTTAAGAGTACAGGGATGACCTTCCAGGGAGAAGAAACAGCATGTGTGAAGGGCCTAAATTGGAAAAAAACAAAAAAAAGCCACCAAACCAAATCCGTTGTCTCAGACTACAGAGAGGGAGAAGCATAAAATATGAGGCGAAAGATGAACTCAGAGATCCTGCCAGACCTTACAGGCGGGGCTGAGAAGTTAACATGTGTATCCTACATACAGTGGGGAATCCCTAAGCGTTTAAATCAAAGCAGTGACACAACTTGATTTATGTCGATAAAAATCATTCTGGTTCATTCATTCATCTGTTTATTTAAACTACAGATTATGGAACTGTGGAACACGAATGCCTGGGCTTGAAGTCTATTTCTGCCTCTTACTACTTGTGTGACCCAGGACAGTTTTCCTAACCTCTTTGGTGCCTCAGTTTCCTCATTTGTAAACTGGGGATAGCCATAGTAACTACCTGAGAGATTTGTTGTGTGAATTAAAGGAGTTAAATATATATAAAGGTTAGAAAAGTAATTGGCGCATGGTATCTAAGTACTCACTATTATTATTGTTGTTGTTATTAAACATATATTTATTGAGTGGCTCCTAGGTGCCAGGCCTTGAGGAGGTATGCAATGGACTTTATAAAGAGTGCGAGTGGTTTCTCACTAGAGCATTTGTAGTAAGGTTGTCAGACAGTGTTGGGTGTCGTTTGGAGCTGAATGATCATGATTTATAGGGCCACCCGTCTGCTTACATGTTTTACAATTATCTAGGATATTTTCAATGGATTTCAGAGTTAGACCTTGATTTTGTCTCTGGCTTTGCCTCTTACTAACCAAGTGTCTCCATTCAATAAGTCTCAGTTTCCTTATCTGTAAAATGGGGACATTAAAGGCACCTACCTCATAGAATAAACAAAATTACGTGTCTGTTTTTATGTATGTATGTATATGTATGTATGTGTGTGAACTTTTCAGCTACCTACTAAGTACTCTTTAAATGATACTTATTATTAATCCTAACTTAAGAAGTGGTGATAGTGGTATATTTTTTTCAATGCAAGCCACTGTGCTTAATCTATATATCTTTCTGATACATGCTCTGAGTTACTGAGAAATTGGATTTGTTGTTAGCTGCGTAAAATATACCCCAAAGAGGAAGAATACACACAACTCTTTTTTTTTCCTATTTAATAATTACAATTATTTATTTCAAACAAATATCATAGAAAGGGAAACTCTTCGTAAGGGACAAATACTAAGACAGTCAAAAATGCCATTTTCTGTTGAAGGCATATCAGTGTGGTTAAATTTGATTCTATTCAATAAGCACATATTGAGGAACTAAATCGGGAGCTTTAAGGGTATAAATATGGACACATAACTCATCTTTTTTTGAGTTTTATTTTATTTGTTTTTATACAGCAGGTTCTTATTAGTTATCTGTTTTATACATATTAGTGTATATTCGTCAATCCCAATCTCCCAAATTCTTATTTTAGTTATTTTTAGGTAGGAGAGTAGAAAAAGCAGAATAGGATTAAGGAGAGATTTATATATTTTACTAAAAACACTTACGAAAAATTTAAACCATTGATGGTAAAAACATGTTTATAAGTTATTTGTATGTTAGAAATAATTATGGAGAAGAAGAAAATAAAATAGTGACATACACTCAGAATATTTTCTTACCTGGCAAAAAATTAACATTTCTAAAACTTGTATGTATGACTTTAAATTTTACCTTCCTCTTTTGTTACTTATAAGGAAACATACATTTGGTGGATTTTACAAAACACAAATGTTTGCAAAGGCAAACTCTGATTTGAATATCTGTATCTGTCATTTTCAAACCTGTCTTAAAATCTGCTCTTCTAATTTCTGTTCTTCTTGTCTCTAACTAAACATACTATGCATTTGCTAGAGACAGATGGATTTAATTTTTGTTATGATCTAACACAAATGGAAAGTGAAATGTGAAAAGGATATTTCCATAGCAATAAGTTAACATTAAATCTAGTTTTACGATGTTTAACTTTGAGATATCCTGCCAAAACACAGTTGACTGATAGGATTGAATTTAAAACCACTAATGGGATGTCTCAGTCTATAAATCAGCGTTGAGGATTATGGAGCTAAGTTCATTTTCTTTATTGCTCTTTGTAGGAAGGAAAAGTAGGTAAACAAACTTAAGTGAGTCTGTGGGCCCGGGTGCCCTGCAGGGATACAGACAGAAGACAGGGTAACAGCTCAAGGAGTCTGCAAGCCTGGAAGTGGTAGCTAGAATACAACCACTCAAGAAGACAGACTAGGAACAAGTGTCTGCAAGTGAACTAACTATAGGACAGAGAAAAGAACAACACTGGAAAAAGAAGGTCATGCAAAGGAAAAGGGAATTATAAGGTGAAACTTCCAGCAAACATCCTGCAATTTCTCTGCATTCCACAAGCCAGAACATGATCTTAATTCCTTCCTTGCTAAAATTGTCAACATGATCTTCTGAGGGGTTTTTTTCCACAGTGTTAAAAAAAATGGGAGAATAAAGATTCACTTGGTAAAAAATTTCCTGATAGCCAGCTCTGCGAAAACATGTCTCTCGCTTGCATTTCAGCCTCCAAATGATTCTCCTAAAAAGACAAACGTGTAAACTAGATATTTGGCATGAAACGTTTAAAAGAAGGATATAACTGTGTCTCTCCTAAAATAAAAGATTGATTCCAATCTGTCAGAGAGCAAATGCTTTGTTATTAAATTTAGTTCCTTTTTCACCTCCACACTGGCTCCTAGACCATTGGAATTTCCTCTGATTCTCTGATTTCTCTTCCATTTTTTCTGTGTTTTTGCTTTGCTTATTTTCCTTTTTCTGTCTTTCAGTGCCTTGTGAAACTAGATGACTATAATCTAGTGGTTCCCTGAACTTAAACTTTGTTTCATGAATGAGAAACTAAAAAACAAACAAACAAACTTAGGGGCCACCAACATAAGATCATTTTTTGTTTTGCTAATGACAGACATCAAAAACAAATTAAAAATTTTAATTAGATGTAGTTTTATACAAAATTCACTACATCGTACTTATTTATCTTATTGCTTCTTAGACCAGTGAAAAATTTATTACTGACTGACCCCAATCTGGGGACTGACTTTGGAGATACTGCTCTGATCTGAAGGAGTTAGTCCAAAGGACTTAAAGCTTCAGTGTTTATAAACAGACTTAGTTCTCTATTTCTTTTGTTCTCCAATTACAAACAATTAACATTAAAAAAACTCTTAAGGTTGTGTTTACTTTTTTGTTAAAGGCAAATGTAGTCTTCAATGACTCTTCATCTCGTCATTATGGATGACGTTTCCATTTTTGAAGATGACTTGTATTTTTATTATCTGGTTCCCATCTTCTGTTACAACCTCTTCTTCCTACCACTTAATGCTCCCCTCTCTGTGTGGGTCTCCATGTACATCATCCAAGATCCAGTCCTACTGGATTGTCAGGCTCCTTCATGCATTAATGTATGGTATTCTCTCTGAGAGACTTTGGTTTAAAAGGCCCAATTCAAAGCCCAAATCCTAGGGGAAGCCTTTCTAGGTACCTCCAGGTAGAGCTGGTGGCTTCTTCCTCTTTCCTCTCATGAATATATACCATATATATGTGTGTATATATATACACACTCTTATAATATCCCCTATAATATTGTATGGCAATGTTTTATTTTTATGTTCTCTTCTACAAGAGCTCCTTGAAGATAGGAACTATATCCTTTTAACTTTTTATTATGCAAATAATATACATTGCAGGAAAGATAAAATATATAAGGCAAAAGTAATCTCCTCTAGGTTCTAAAATCATATTCTTTCTTTTAACATGATTAAAATCTTAGGGAAGACCAGTTTGCCCTGGTTTGTGTAGGCAGAAGGAAGTAGCATAGAGATTTATTCTCTCACTGGCATGAATTCTGCTCTTCTGATCACCAACTACACCATTCCCACCCCTACCAGCCCTTAAAAGACAAATGGCTACAATCAAGTGTTTTTGTTTGTTTAAAATAGCACTCTCCACCCCAAAATGTAGCTATTTAGATGTTTGAATAACAAATAAAAAAATATCTGGATACATACATGCACACCAAGCTAAACAATGCTTATAGATATATATTTTCACTTATTGTGGACATCTTTCCACGTCAATTTATTGACTTTTATTTTATAATTTTTAATAGATGCCTCATTAGACCACATGGCTGTATCTTATTTGGATTTTTTAATTCTCTGGCACAGTGTCTGGAATACATATTTGTTGAATGAAGGACAGAACATCTCCTCAGCACTTTGATCTAAGCCTGATTCGAGAATCTAATGAGCCCAGCAGTGACCTTATGAGAAGGTCACTGCAGCCTCCAATGAGAAAACAGGAAGGAAAACGAAAGGGAAGTGGTGGTGAGGGAGTGGTGACTCATTCTGTTTCTGTGTCTAATTCCCTCTTATCATAAAGTAAAAAACAGTGGCTGAAAAAAAAAAAAAAGATGTGTTTTCACAAAACATCATCACCTTACTGAAATGACAGCGTAGCAACATATGATTATGGAAATCGATTTGGGTCCTAGATGATAGGGCTTTGACGCAGGATGCAACAGTTACCTTCACCAAAACATTACCTCCCCTGAGGCAGTGGGAATTCTGACATCATGTTATGAAACAAAGTAATTGAGAAAATAATAAATTGATTCAAGACATTCTCTAAATATATGTATTGAGCATTATGTGGCCAGCAAGAGGCATGCAATTGGGAAAAGACCTACCCTCCTAGAGCCGAAGATTGGTTAATGAGGTGATGGGGCTCCTGCCAACACAAGGAAGGCAGAGAAAAACCCACTTTATCTCCAGTCATCTTCTCTAAAGGATTCTCAGCCTCTGCCTGCACCTTGAACTGCCTCCTCTGTCTGCCCCTCTCCCCAGCATGCGCCTGATGGCCTGCTGGTTTGAGTAGATGTGAAGGGACCAAGGTCCCAGTCCCAAAGCTTTGTCTACCAAACCAGGCCTGGTGCTGCCTAGAGGGGCCCCAGTCTTCCTCCTCTGCAGCCTTTGTGGATGAGCCATTGTTCCAAAGAGGGAGAAGGGGCCTTGGCTTTACCATCTCCTAGAACATGATGTTGGGAACAGCTCTGATCACTTAGCAGTAGGCGTTGGCTTCCCAGAAGCCAGTTTCCTTTTTTCCTTGCTTGAAAGCCCCAACTTTGTTTGCATGTTCACTTCTCCATCCGTGACTCAACGGTAAAATCCTGCTTAGTTTTGTTAATCCTACTGCCTTGTCAGAGATTGATTTGGGGATGAGGGTATAAATTAGTTCTAGCTAACGTGAAGTGAGCTGGAGAGCGTCTGGGAAGGATCGCTTCCTTCTTAAGAGGAAACCCAGGGAATAAACAGTCTCTCTTCTTACTTGGATCCTGTGGTACATGGAGTCACACCAAGAACGGCAGAAGCTACGTTGTGACGTGAAGGGAAATTCAACCCAATGCGGTGAGGACAACAGAATAGAGAAAAATGGGAAAAAAGCTTCCCTGATGAATTTGATAAGCCACTGAATTAACATATCCTGGAAGTACCTATCTCTGGGTGTCTTTTCTTGCATGAGCTAGTAAGTTGACATACCTGTTGAAGTTGAGGTTGTCTACTTGCATTTAGGGGCATCCTTACTGTGAACTCTCAATATTAGGAGGCCCTCATCCTGAATCAGTTTTGGACTCGATGCTTTCATATACGTAATCTCTATTCTCTTTGCTTTTTCCAATCAAAAATTCCACTTAATACAAAATGCCATAAAAAACAGTAAAAATAATAATAATGAGATTTCTCTACCTGGTCTGATTCTATGCCTTTCCAACCTCAGACACTTCTTCCATTGCTTCTAAGAAATCAAGCTTTGGAGCTCCTGAAGCACACTTATTTGTTTATTCTTTATGAACCTTTACCAACACTATTCCATCTATGGAAAATAACTTATATCCAGTGAAAATACATCCGTGCTTCAAATCTACTCCAAATCCTTGCAACATGCCACCGGTTAAAATAACTTCCTTCATCTGTGCATTTGCCCTTGGTTTGAATCAGTCCTTTTACAGTTATCCTTCCCTGCTTTATTCTTATGTATCTGTTATCAGTCTCCTCAAATAAATGTAAAACTTCTTTAAGGCAGAAATGAAATTATTTTTGTTAGATGACTCATGGAATCACATAGTTTTTGTGTTAGAATTTCTCCTCCAGCCCTGGTCCATTGCCTCTTAGGTAGCAGATACTCCATATAAGTTGCCAAATTGGTTACGTGTGAAATGAAGGGGTTGGGTGAAATGATTCTTCAGATCCTTCCTGACTCTAGGGGACAGTGCTGACCACTAAAGTGAAGTGACACCACGGTTCTTAGAGGTATACAGACCTTTGAGCATTGAAAAGGAAAGAAAGGGAAGCCATAAGTGTGGGTGGTAATGAAATACGACTATCCTGAACTTTTTGTTTTTTAGATTAGCATTTTTAAAACTATACTTATATTTTTGTATATCTTTATTCATGATATTTACTTTTTGATGACTATCCAGGGTAGCTCTTTGCAAATGCAGAAAGTCCCCTTGTTTGGGAAAAATGTGCTGAAAATAGAATCTCCTAATACGTGGCCAACCATAAATCTTCACAGGCTGCCAGTGTTTGGGGTTTTATTGTAGCGTTATACGCCCTTGTGTTAAACTTCGCACGCTCCTGACGTGTTGGGCTTGTAGGGGGATTTGCTTTGCCTGAGGGAAACACTCCAGTAGGCTATTTTTGAACTTGATTTGACATTTAGACTTGGAAATCCTGTCTTTCCAAGATACTTATACCTGGAGAAGCTTGAAACACAGATGTAAAAGTACATCAAATCAACATTTTAATCATCCGCTCACACGATCTTTCCTAGAGGATTTCCCTGCTGGGGACTTCTCTTTGTGGAGATTAAGTGATGGGTACAATCTAAATACAAGATGGGGGGAAAGTATACAGGGTTCAAGGACTCAAACTTATCCCTTAATTATTTACCTCATATTCTTATCTCTAAGATGTATGAACATGGGAAAGACACACATACAAAACTCCCAGAGACTCAGTTTTGTTTTAGCTCAATGATGCGTCAAATCTCTGCTTGTTTTTCCACCCGGACCTCAATTAGTTCTATTGGATCACATGAAAGATGGCACCTAGGTACACATTAGCTACTTGGAGGCTTCCACCAAAGAGATGACACGGAGGTGGGATGAGAGTGAGACAGTTGGAGGGAGATAATGGAGGCTGCTGTGGAGGGTGACAAGGTAGGAGTGGGGAAGCTTCGTCTGTTGCTTGATGAGCAGAGAGCTTGGTGACCCGGCCCAGGTGCGGTGCTGGAGATGCTGAAACAGAGATCCTGCCGAGAGCTTGTCCAGAAACAGGCACAACCCTGGGAGTCTGCGGAGGGTCCTGTAGCTGAGGCCATGCCAGTGCCCACGGCGGAGGAGGGAGGCACCGATCCACGCTCTTCGTGTTCAGTTGAATAACGCTTTTTAAAATGTTACTGCCTTTGTTTCAGGTTTTATAGGCAGTAGCTGTTTCTTTCTTTCTTTTTTTTTTTTTGCGGTACTTGGGCCTCTCACCGCTGCGGCCCCTCCCGTTGCGGAGCACAGCTCCGGACGCGAAGTCTCGGCGGCCATGGCTCACGGGCCCAGCCGCTCCGCGGCACGTGGGATCTTCCCGGACCGGGGCACGAACCCGTGTCCCCTGCATCGGCAGGCGGACTCTCAACCACTGTGCCACCAGGGAAGCCCCAGTCGAATAACGTTTTTGACGGATGGCCACTTCTTCACGGTGAAAAGTAGCCACTGAACCAACCTGTTTTAACTTGTCGTAAACCACAGTGGTTCAGTAGCTCTGCACGTCTGCTCGTGTTATTCCTTCTATCTGGAAACATCCCTCTTTGTTCACCTGCCTTCTACCCTCTCCTCCAAAATTGGGAGCACCTACCCGGTCCTGAAAAGCTTCCTTTTCCTGAAGCCTCTCCTGGCCCCGCTTCTCCTCTCATTCAGTAGAATTTACGGTTCTGTTTTTGAGCTGTTCCTCACTGTACATGGCAAATGTGCGCAGTTCCTATCATAGTTTAGCGCGCTTATTTCATATATCTTTCTCCCGTTACTGTTTCTGTCCCCTTGAGGGCAGGGACTGATTCCTAATCATCTTTATATCCCTAGAATTCGGAACACAGCTTGCCTCTTTGTAGGGATCCGTGTATGTTAGCTGGATGCGTACGTGAATGGACAAAGTGTGGTCGGGGAGAGGCTCAGAGAATCATTGGGTAAGGGTTAAAGATTTGAAAGCTTTACCTGGTAGATATGTGCACTGGTGGTCGCTGCCCTACAACTAATTCTTTAAAAACTGTCACCCCCGTCGGGGCATGGAGCCCTGCAATGACGAGCATCCCTTCCCTGCTTCGCTGAGGAATCCTGCTATTAGTACACTACCTGGGGTTATCTGCTCTTCCCCAACTAAATCCTGTGTGATCTCATAGAAGAAATGAGCCATATCTCATCCTCTGCAAAGGTTGCCAATTTGCAAAATCTGCACAAGCCACTGTCTTGCCTTTGAGGCTGCCCAAGAAAAAATTCCAGGAGGCAATTGACTAGTGCACTACATTTCAGTTTTTTCGCCTCGAGTTAATGGTCGTGAGTAGAGTTCAGCAGGAAATCTCTCCTTTGCTCTGGAAGGTATTTGGGTTAATAGGGGAGAGTATGGGTTTTGGAGGCCGGCAGATCAGTCTTTGCATCCTTTTCCTTCACTTACAGCTCTATGGTGATTCACTCAATATGCATAAACGTCCATTTCCTTAACAACAAAAATGATAATACCCATTATTTGTTGTCGTAGTAAGAATTAAGTGAGATAATGAACATGTGAATGTATCTAGGGAATAAGCGCCTTCGGAAAGTGGTAGGTATTCTCCGTATTATTATCCTTTCACATAGTTTAGAGTCCTAATTCCCTTCATTAACCTTGTGATATCTTTATTGGTGAGTAGCACTTGTACGTCCAGAGCAGACTCTACGTATTAAACTCTTCTGGAGAGATAGGGATTGCTTGTAACATATTGTAAAAATACCTTGATGGAGAACATCTGATAAGAGAACACCACGGCTGCCATCATTGGGACAATACTAGGATTTCTTCCTTGGAGTCTTGGGACGACTTCAGGCCCAGAATCCTCCTATGTGGCTTTGCGAAGACTGGGTAACTGGGGTTGTGTGTTGGCTTAAAGGGCAGCACAAACCATAGAATTTTCACCATGGAGTCAACAAGTTTATTTTTATTTATTTATTTGAATTTTATTGGGCTATAGTTGCTTTACAATGTTGTGTTAGTTTCTACTGTACAGCAAAATGAATCAGCTATACGTGTACCTATATCCCCTCTTTTTTTGGATTTCCTTCCCATTTAGGTCACCAGAGAGCACTGAGTAGAGTTCCCTGAGCTATACAGTAGGTTCTCATTAGTTGTCTATTTTATACATAGTATCAATGGTGTATGTATGTCAGTCCCCCAGTTTAAACCCCATCTTTGCCACTTACTCGCTAATTGATCTCGAGAAAATGAAGCATGCTGTGGTGGACAGAATAAACCTCCCCTATGCCAACGTCCTAGTCCCTGGAATGTGTATTACAGATGTGATTAAGTTAAGGACCCTGAGACAGACAATATTCTAAACTATCCAGGTGGGCTCAATGTCATCACCAAGGTCCTATAAGAGGGACATAGGAGGAGTAAGTCAGAAAAAGGAGATGTGTCAATAGAACCAGACTGGGGAGTGATGTGCTTTGAAAATGGAGGAAGGGGCCACTAGCCAAAGAAGGCAGGCAGCTCTGGAAAGTGGAAAAGTCCAGGCAGTGGGTTCTCCCTAAGGCATCCCTCCAGAAAGAACACAGCCCTGCCAACAAACATTGCTGTGTTAAGCCACTAAATTCAGGATAATTTGAAACAGCAGCAGCAGCAAACTAGTACCATCTCAAGCTTTAGTTTCTTATCTCTAATCATGCTATACAGTAAGTGCCCTACATACGAATGAGTTCCGTTCCGAGAGCACGTGCATAAGTCCAATTTGTTCGTAAGTCCAACAGACTTAGCCTGGGTACCCAACTAACACAATCGGCTATATAGTACTGTACTGTAATAGATTTATAATACTTTTCACAGAAATAATACATAAAAAACCAACACAAAAAATAAAGAAAACATTTTAAATCTTACAGTGCAGTACCCTGAAAAGTACAGTAGTACAGCACAACAGCTGGCATACGGGGGCTGGCATCGAGTGAACAGGCTAGAAGAGTTCTTGACTGGAGGAGGGAGAGGAGGTGGGAGATGGTAGAGCTGAAGGATCTTCAGCAATAGGAGACAGAGTGCAAGCTGCAATTTCACTCATGCCTGACGTTGATGGAACGCATGTTCGCATCTTTGAAAGCTCGCAAGTTGAAGGTTCGTAAGTAGGGGACTTACTGTACAACAGACGTTTATAGTGTCAGGTCATATTTTAGGCCTGGAAGGTGTAGCCCTGAATAAGATGGTCCCTGGAAGTAGCCACATAGCACAGGGAGATCAGCTCGGTGCTTTGTGACCACTTAGAGGGGTGGGATAGGGAAGGTGGGAGGGAGTCGCAAGAGGGAGGGGATATATGTATACATATAGGTGATTCACTTTGTTATACAGCAGAAACTAACACACCAGTGTAAAGCAATTATACTCCAATAAAGATGTTAAAAAAAAAAAAGGCTGTCCCTGCCATCCAGGAGCTTCCGTGATAATGGAGAGACAGAAAACAAGGACAAAAAGTAGTAAGTAATTTGTAAGTAGTGCAAAGTCCTGTGAAGAAATAAAGTAGATCCACAGGGTAGAGCGTGAGTGGCTGTGACAGGGAGGGACTTTTCTAGAAGGAATGCTCAGGGCCTTTTTGCAGAAGTGAGATCTGAGCAGAGACTAGAATGATGAGAAGGACCTGGCCCAGGGAAGACCTGCAGGAGACACTTCCCAGGGGAGGAAAGGACACAGGTGTGGTGCTTCCTCAGACAGCACAGGAAGTGGCCAGAAAGGTCACAGAGTGTAGGCGGAAAGCCTGGGGTACGGGAGAGAAGGAGGGGCTGGCAGAGGAGACTGAGAAGGAACGGCCAGGGGGCTGGGGGAAAACCTCAGAGGGGGTGTCCTGGAACCCAAGTGAAGAAGTGCTTCAAGGACGAGGCTGGCATGAAAAAGAAGGAAATGTTGTCACTTGCAGCCCCACGGATGGACTTGGAGGGCGTTATGCTAAGTTAGGTAAGTCAGACAGAGAAAGAGGAATACTGTATGGTCTCACTTATATGCGGAATCTAAAACATACAACACACTAGTGAATAAAACGAAGCAGACTCGCAGATACAGAGATCAAACGAGTGCTTACCAGCGGGGAGAGGGGAGGAGGGAGAGGCAACATAGGGGGAGGGGAGAAAAAGAGGTTATTATGGGATTGTATGAAATCATGTGTGTGAAACATGTGAAGATCGTAAAGCACTGTAGAATTTAAAGACTCTTTCGTTCAATTAAAAAAAAAAAACAACACTGAGGCTGGGATCACCTTTGACAAAAAGTCTTCCCTCTAAGTCTGGTTTTGCTGTTCAGAGGTAACATCCAGACACAAAGGGTAGAGCACATAGAAAACCCTCCAAAAAGATAGTTGTACTTAACATCAGTATTGATGAATTAATTCAGAGCTCTCTTGATGGCTCAGAAACAATAGCTTAGAGCAGACCAATCTTGCAGCCGCCTAGTTACTTGTTTTCTTACTTCGGATATCTTTCCTGTGTTGTTCTTGCTGGTTCCCTTGAAATCACAGGTTCACTAGATAGTGAAGATGAGTCACAGGCAGACAAGAATGGACTCTTTTCTGTACCTGTGTGAGGGCTAGCTCTGGAAAGAAAAAGCAAGAGTTTAACAAAAGATAACACTCCACTACAGCTAAGGAAAGTGCTGTTTACTAAAGGACCCTGCTGGCTTTGGGTCATTTCCATTCTAAGAAATGCCGATAAAATCCCACATAACAGCACACGAACAACTGCACGTTGGGGAGATAGGAAACTTCAGTATGCATTTATTAACTAAAGATTTGTGCAAATGATTTCCAACCTTTTTGATGTTAGGACAGCCTCTGATTTTTTTTTTTTTTTTGGTCTGTTCCTCTCTACTCTGTCTCCTGAGGGCTGTTATGAGATAGTTTTACTATTTGGATTAAATATAATTTTGTTTTGAAAATTCTGCCACCCGTTTTAAGATGGTGGAAGACGGTTTCAGGATTGTCAAACTGCACGTGGGAAGCTGGGCTCAAAGAAAAAACAAGTGCACAATGGAGCTGGTGATTCATTTCAACCTGAGAGCATTCCTTAGGATTTAGTGTCATGTAAAATCACTTTGACACCTACGCCTCATCTCTTTTTATTTATTTATTTATTACATCTTTATTGGAGTATAATTGCTTTACAATGGTGTGTTAGTTTCTGCTTTATAACAAAGTGAATCAGTTATACATATACATATGTTCCCATATCTCTTCCCTCTTGTGTCTCCCTCCCTCCCACCCTCCCTATCCCACCCCTCTAGGTGGTCACAGAGCACCGAGCTGATCTCCCTGTGCTATGCGGCTGCTTCCCACTAGCTATCTATTTTACGTTTGGTAGTGTATATATGCCCATGCCACTCTCTCACTTTGTCACAGCTTACCCTTCCCCCTCCCCGTGTCCTCAAGTCCATTCTCTAGTAGGTCTGTGTCTTTATTCCCGTCTTACCCTTAGGTTCTTCATGACATTTTTTTTTTCTTAGATTCCATATATATGTGTTAGCATATGGTATTTGTCTTTCTCTTTCAGACTTACTTCACTCTGTATGACAGACTCTAGGTCCATCCACCTCACTACAAATAACTCAGCTTCGTTTCTTTTTATGGCTGAGTAATATTCCATTGTATATATGTGCCACATCTTCTTTATCCATTCATCTGATGATGGACACTTAGGTTGCTTCCATCTCCTGGCTATTGTAAATAGAGCTGCAATGAACATTTTGGTACATGACTCTTTTTGAATTACGGTTTTCTCAGGGTATATGCCCAGTAGTGGGGTTGCTGGGTCATATGGTAGTTCTATTTGTAGTTTTTTAAGGAACCTCCATACTGTTCTCCATAGTGTCTGTACCAATTCACATTCCCACCAGCAGTGCAAGAGGGTTCCCTTTTCTCCACACCCTCTCCAAACAAAGGATTAATCTCCAAAATTTACAAGCAGCTCATGCAGCTCAATAACAAAAAAACAAACAACCCAATCCAAAAATGGGCAGAAGACCTAAATAGACATTTCTCCAAAGAAGATATACAGACTGCCAACAAACATATGAAAGAATGCTCAACATCATTAATCATTAGAGAAATGCAAATCAAAACTACAATGAGACGCCTCATCTCTTAATTAAGGGTTTCAGGCACTCTTCTCACCCTGTCATAGCCCACGATGTAGGGAAGCCTGCTGTGCCCTCTCCAAATCTATAGATTCTCTTTCTAGCTGTGTCTGATGCTTCTCTTTCCCTGGGTCTCTGCATCCCAGCTCTCCGCTCTCCTTCCTCGGGGCCTTTGAAGGGATGCTTCTTTCCCCTGGAGCTTATCCAAACCCGTGCTCAGGTAGGGGCATCAACTCAAGTAGTTGTGCTCTCCTGTGGCTCTGGGACCTGAGTGGAGGGCCCTTCAGGTGGCCCAGCAAACCTGCTAACATCCTGGCCGGTTCCAGCACCTGAACCCTGTCTTCTGCAGCTTCAAACCACGCTGGGTTGCAACACACCTCCACAGCCACATGGGGCCCGCCAGTCAAGACACTAAGAGCTGCCACCACAGCCCATCTAACTAGCTCTTCGTCTTGCCCGTAGAGCCCACTGCTTCCCTGGAGCCCCCTCCTGGAGTGGTACTCAGCACACCTTAGACCCCAAGTGATATTCAGAGGTAAATGCGTGGGTACACCACTCTCTCACTGCGGCTTACCCACCTCACCTTCTCACCTCCCTCCTCAGCTCAGTTCCCCTCATCCTTCATTACAGTAAGTCCCCTACGTACGAACCTTCAAGCTGAGAACTTTTGAAGATGCGAACGTGCGTTCGCGTGTCCAGTCACGTGAGTTAGTTCACGGGTCTGGTGTACCTTGTCACCTGCGTGCATCCTCTACAAGTGGTTGTACTTTTGTGTACTTTACAGTAGAGAGTACAGCAGTCCAGTATCTTTATTGCAAGCCCAGGATGTCCGGAAGAAAGAGGGAAGAGAGAATTGAATCGAGCAAGGAACCAGAGCCTGTGCCATCAACATCTGGGGAGAGTGAAATTGCAGCTTGTCCTCTGTCTCTCTTTTTTTTTTTTTAATTTTATTGGAAATACAATTCTGTTTTTTTAAAATTAATTTATTTTTGGCTGTGTTGGGTCTTCATTGCTGTGCGTGGGCTTTCTTTTTAGTTGCTGTGAGCGGGGGCTACTCTTCATTGCGGTGCGCGGGCCTCTCATTGCGGTGTCCTCTCTCGTTTTGGAGCACCAGCTCTAGATGTGCGGGCTCTAGAGCGCAGGCTCAGTAGTTGTGGCGCACGGGCCTAGCTGCTCTGCAGCATGTGGGATCTTCCTGAACCAGGGCTCAAACCCGTGTCCCCTGCCTTGGCAGGTGAATTCCTAACCACGGCGCCACCAGGGAAGCCCGCCCTCCATCTCCTATTGCTGAGGATCCTTCAGCTCTACCATCTCCCACCTCCTCTCCCTCCTCCAGTCAGTAACTCTTCCTGCCTGTTCACTCGATGCCAGCCCCTGTATGCCAGCTGTTGTACGGTACTTCTGTACTTTTCAATGTACTGTACTGTAAGATTAAAAATGTTTTCTTTATTTTTTGTTTGTTTTTATGTATTATTTGTGTGAAAAGTATTATAAACCTATTACAGTACAGTACTACATAGCCGATTGTGTTAGCTGGGTACCTAGGCTAACTTTGCCCGACTTATGAACAATTTGGACTTACGAATATGCTCTCTGAATGGAACTCGCTCGTACGTAGGGGACTTACTGTATAACCAGTCTCTGTCTACACCTCTTGCGCCGTGACCTCTTTCCGCCTCTGTATTAGTTTTCTTTTCCTTTTTTTAAAATTTTTATTGGAGTATAGTTGACTTACAATGTTGTGTTAGTTTTAGGTGTATAGCAAAGTGAATCAGTTATACATATAAATATATAGTTTTCTATGCTGCCATAACAAATTCTCACAGACTTAGGGGCTCAGAACAGCACCTATTTGGTATCACACAGTTTCCAAGGGTCGGGAGTCCAATTACCCCTCTGCCAAGTCCTTTCTTGGGGTCTCACAACCCTGCAACCAGCCAAGAATTGGCCAGGGGCTGCCTTCTGAATCCTCTTCCAAACCCACACAGAGTTCGCCTCTGGCGGCTGCAGGACTCATGGTGCTTCGCTTCCCAAAAGCCAGCGGGAGAGCCCTTCTGAGTTCACCAAAGGCCTAACCCGCCTCGGGAGGCTTGCTGGAGGAGCTTGGCTCACCTGGGATAATCTCCTTTGACGAACTCTAAGTATCTGATTAGGGACCTGCAAAATCTCTCCATCTTTGCTGCATAACATAACGTAACCATCACATCGTCACACCCACTGGCCCTGCCCACGCCAGGGACCGGGAATCTCAGCGGCTGTCTTATTCTGTCCATCACACTGTCTGTTGTACACATCCTCCAAAACACCAAGCCCAGTTACAACTAACACTTCACCTGAATGTATATATTGACGTGGGTGAGAAAAACACACAAACATCCTGACTGACCTCACTTTACATTCTTTTTTTTTTTTTTGGAAGTATAATTGATGTACAGCGTTGTGTTGTTGTGTTAATTTCTGCTGTACAGCAAAGTGATTCAGTTATACATATATATACATTCCTTTTCATATTCTTTTCCATTATGGTTTATCACAGGATATTGAATATACTTCCCTGTGCTATACAGTAGGACCTTGTTGTTTATCCATCCTATATACAATAGTTTGCATCTGCTAATCCCAAACTCCCAGTCTACCACTTTACGTTCTCAGCCACAAACTTAAGACTCAGTTCACTTGGGCCCTTTGGGGTTTCCAGCTGGCCCATCTGTTTGTTCTCTTCCTCCTCTGGATGAAGACTCTCCTCTAAGACGCTCCTACCCTCCTGACTGCTTTTGAAAGTGAACGTTTGGAAGCTAGTGCCAGATGACGTTCCCACAGTCCCATCACCCATCTCCCACCTCCCCTGCGTCTGCGCCCACACCCCTGCTTTCCTGTCCATTGTATTGGGTGAGCCATATACACGCGATCACAAGCCAACCCTCCCTGACGTGCCCTAGACCCCCTCCCCTCTCCTGCTTAGGGACAGAGTTCCTGTAATTGTCTCCTCCTTACTCTCCATCGTTCACTCTTCCTACTGTAAGGGTCATTCCTCATTTCTTCCATCTTAAAAACATCCCTTTCATGACCCCAGCTACAGCCTTGATTCTCTTCCCCTTCTCAGCAACACTCCTTAAGACTTGTCTATGGTGGATCTGTCTCACAGAGCTGTCTACACCTGCTTTTCTCCGTTCTCTCTGGAATCCACTTCAATCAGGTATTGCCTCCACCATTCCGTAGTCACAGCTCTTGCCAAAGCCATAAATGGCCTCCTTTTTGCCAAACCCAGTGGTCAGTTCTCACTCCTTATCTCACTGAAGCATTTCACACTGCTGAGCACACGCTCCTTCTTGAAACTCTTTACCTGATTTCTGGGATTCCACCCTCCATTGCTTTTCCTGTTTCATGATGTAGTATGATATCCAATAGTTATATGTAGGGAGGCAAGGTGCAAGGGAGTGTGTACACAGTGCTAGTATTTGTGTAAAAATGATGTATGTGCTTGTACAGGCAGAAAATGTACCTGTGAGGAAACACAAGAACATTGGTTGCTTCTAAGACAGGGAATCTCAGTGGCTGGGGACGAGATTTAGGTCCTTTTGTATCTTTTGTCTTTTTTGTTGTGTGAAGATAGTACCTATTCAAAATAAATGAAATTAAAAGCACACAAACTGAATCATAGGAATTGGTCAGTTGGGTTATGGCAGAAGGGGTGGCCAACTTGCAGATGCCAAGTGTCTGAGGCCCTCAGCCTCTTTGCTGGAGTCACTAGGTGGCTATGGCTCTCTGGTCTCTGAACAATGGCACTAAGATTTCTGGTGTGGAACGCACTTCTGGCAACAGGGCCAACTAGACAATTAAATTTTTCAGTAAAACTATGTCAAAGGGAAATAGTTCATGAATTCCGTTTTGGCCTGTGGGAAAAAGACACAGAAAAGGCAGAATTGCATGAAGCAAGAGGTGGTCATGAACTTGATGTGTTCCTCAAATCGTTGTAATACCAGAGAAATGGGAAGAGGAGGAAAAAAGAATCCACCTTAGAAGGGAAAAGAAGATAGAACAGCTTGATTAATATACAATTGAAAGGAACCTTGAGGGTATATTAATTTTTTTAAAAATTTAAAAAAATTTATTATTATTTTTTAAGTCTTTATTGAGTTTGTCACAATATGGCTTCTGTTTTATGTTTCGTTTTTTTGGCCTGAGGCATGTGGGATCTTAGCTCCCCAACCAGGGATCGAACCCTCACCCCCTGCATTGAAAGGCGAAGTCTTAACCATTGGACTGCCAGGGAAGTCCCACTTTTAATTAAAATTAATTTAAAATTTAATTTAAAAATTTTCAAGGAGACGGAATACATATCGCCTAAAGTTTTATTTCAGAGCTTTATAAAAGCACAATATCGTTACTATTTGTCATCCGTAAACTGTGTCGATCTCTTGTTCCTTATTTGTTCCTTATATTTAAAACATTCTGTTTTGACTCACAAAGAGGGATACATTTAAGCTCCTCAGTATTGTGTTCTGTGATGTGGAGGTGTTAAGTTGAGTGCATGTGTGTGTGAGGGGGTGGGGACGTGGGTACTGGTCAAGACTCCTTTTTCAAAATTACGAGATGTCTAGATGAGTCATGGAAAGTTTCTTCTTACATGGTCCTTTGAGAATCCCCACTTCCCCTTTTTCCAACCTGAATCCACACTACCACAACCAGACCCTCCACGATACCCATGTGTCTGTTCCATGTTTTGACTTGAGGGCTGTGAGATTAAAATAGCCATTTCCTTAGTTATCTAGAACCCTCTTTGCTGACCCTAGATCCTCAAGCTCTTTTAATTTGTGTTCCTTCATTCATTCATTTATCGAGGTAGCTAGGTAGGGAGGAGTTTGGGGAAATGTCAGGTGTTAACACGTAGAATGCCAGAATGCCAGGTTCAAAGCCACAGAGTTGTTAAAGCACATTCAGCTTTAGGCGGTGTTAATACAGACCTGGGGCCGAGAATGAGGACGATGACAGGCCCCTATAGTCGCGTAGACTTGGTAATACACAGGGTATGCTGTACTCTTACAAGGCTCTCTTTTGAGAAAGTTGGAGGAATTGGGAAAGAAGAGAGGAGAGCATGATACCTGCCTTCAGATATTTTAAGGGTGAGAAGAGTTTAACCTTGTAAATGCCAAGTGGTGAAATTCGGACCAAGTGTTGTAGGTACTGGAATTCGGACCAAGGGTGGCTCGAAGTTGGGAAGAAAATGATTTCTTTCCAAATATTTGAATCCCCCAGAGACAAAATTGGAGGCCTGGGGGAGGGGCACACACTGTCTCTGAAGGTTCCAGCACAGGCCGGGCAGGTTTAATTTTCAGTTGGATAATTGGAGAAGATGACATTTCATGTTTCTTTCTTTTCTATTTATGTTCTAGGAGAGTGGCTCTTGACTTTTTCTGAGTCTTGAATTCTTCTACGAATCTAATAAAAACTAGCACCTCTCTCCCCAGAAACCAAAGCACATATGATACTATTTCCTCCTATACTAGATAGAAAAAATAGATTTAAAGAGAACAGCTCTGCAGGAAGAACCCCTAGGTCCCCAAAGATAAGATATTGAAAACTACTGCTCTGGATTATTTCTTGTTCCCAGAGGGTTTGATTAATTAAAGGTTTCATCAGAAACTAAAGATGCTTTTTAATCATGCTTCAAGAAATAGCACTTTCCTCCAAATTCATTTAAACAAAGCACATAGATCTTTGAAATTAATTTGTTTTTGTGGACTTTGTAACAAATAGGTCGGAAACAATAGCAGATTAAATATCTAGTAATTGGGAACCCTTTTGAAAAGTAGAATTCTAAAATTAGTTGAATTTAAGTGCTAACTATTTATAGATTTGTTTATAATGAACAACTTCACCTATTTTCTTACATGGTCCTTATGAGGCAGGCAGAGTATTTACAATCCCTTCACTTTACAAATGACCAAACTGAGCTTTAGAGAACTTCATTGGGTGGCCTGAGGTCAAAATTAGAGGGAACCTGTATCTGATGAAGAGTCATTCATAATTGGATTCAATTCCTGGTGCTGATGTGTGACCTTAGGGAAATCAACACCTCTTTACCTCAGTGCCCTCATTTGTGGAGTCAGGGTAATGGTAATGCTAACCTTCCAGAGGTGCTGTCAACCTTTAAATGAGATTTATGGCCTTCGTACATATCAGTGAGGTGTGTCTAAGACATGTGTCCTGAGTTGGTATATGTAAACTGCTTAGCACAAAGGCTAGTTCAGAGCAAGGCAGTGATTATTAAAACGTTAGTTAATGGGGCTTCTCTGGTGGCACAGTGGTTGGGAGTCCGCCTGCCGATGCAGGGGATGCAGGTTCGTACCCCAGTCTGGGAGGATCCCACGTGCCGCGGAGCGGCTGGGCCCGTGAGCCATGGCCGCTGGGCCTGCGCGTCCGGAGCCTGTGCTCCGCAACGGGAGAGGCCACAGCAGTGAGAGGCCCGCATACCAAAAAAAAAAAAAAAAAAAGATAGTTAATGATAAAATTAAAACAGAAGCTAATTCTTTAGGCCTTGTATTCTGCAATGCCTTCTAGTAAAAGGAATAGTTAGTATCAGTTTTAACAAAAAAATTCAATTTTGTGTATTACCCGTAAAGATGGTCAGATGCAATGGTAAGAACAGAAAACCCACATTTGATTATTAAAATGGTTATTTATTACCAGTGTCATTTAAATGTCTGTTTTGCTTATCTAATTCTGTGTAACAAAATTCCCCCAAGTTAGTAGCATAAAGCAACCCTGTATTATACTCCTCATTTCTGTAGGTAAGGGTTTCAGGCCAGGCACCCAGGAGAAGGTCACCTTTAGCTGCTGTATGTGTAAATGTAACCATTATATGTCAAATAATTATCTGCAGGGACTGACACCTTGTGGGTACTGGACATGTGCTGTCTTCGAGGCAGCAGACTTGGTTCTAGTTGCTCCTATTGTCGCCCAGTTTGGGCAAGTTACTTATCCTCACTCACCCTTAATAGCCACAACCATCAAGTCACAACCTTGAACAAATTTACAAGTCTCCTTCAAACTGCTAAAAAAGCATTGATTTACTGACTTTTGTTTTTCTGTTATACCCCTCTGTAACTCCAAATACACGTGTTAAAACGCACATTTATCGAGTGTCCGTAGTGTAAATGCTTGGATAGATGAAGAATGTCCGTAAAGGAAAAACTTCTGTTGAATACTCTAGGAAGCAAAAAGAGAAAACCCCTCTTCTAAGCACAACTCTGTACGGCACTCAGACTTTTTAATATTGCAACGTGCATCGTACATCTATCTACAGAATCATAGTGCCTTATCTCCTGTGTCTCTGGGACATCATTAAAGTGCTTCATTGGTTACAATTCTGATTTTATCTATGTCCTGGGCTTCTCCATTCTTGCCCTTTTAAGGTCCTCCTCTGGCCAGTTACAGCACCTCTGGGCCCCAGCCCAAAGTCTCCTTAATGCGTAAACATTATGTTCCCATATACGAGGGATGAGACTGAATCTTTGTAGGCAGCCCTGCTGGGGAAACCATCTGTTAGGTGCGGGCGTTCTGCGCTTCAGGAAAGTCCCCGAACGATACTAAATTCTATCCTTGCAGAGAGGAGTCTGCCTGCTTAGATATGTGAAGAGGTTTATAGGCATCACCTTATTGAATCCTCAAACAACCTTGTCAGATGAGGAACATGAGACATGGAAGGGCTAAGTAAGCGGCCTGAGGTGAAGAATCTAGCAAGGGGCGAGGCAGGAGCTGCCTTAACTGCTGGGGCACAGATCTGGGCAGTGGAGTGCGGGCTTGCACGGGGATGATTTGGGTACCTGGTGGCCTCTTCAAGGCTGGTCTCGTGCAGCGTGCGCACTTGGGGCACGTGTTTGGGGTGGGGAGGCATGAAGAACCACAGAGTGTTTAAAAGAAAACATAGCAGAGCTTGGCAGCAAATGGAAAAGGAGAGGAAGAAAGGGGAGAATAAAGTTACTACGCGTTGAAACCTGCTGTGGGGAAATACACATGTTACTGATTTGACTGAGGAGTCTCACTTCCTTGAGGTATAAATAGGATTCTTTCCCCCGCAAACTACTACCAACGGTGCCCTCTTCAACCAGCCTTCCCTGCTGGTGACAGGTTCCTTTACCAACGTCTCAGGCCGAGTCCGTGCCTTTTCTGTCAGTGTTGGGATTAACAGTCTTATTTCAGTTGCTCTCCAGGCCAGCTTCCTGGGCTGTGGGCAGGGCTGGTGCGGCCACCGGGGACCCTGATCTCGGAAGGGCCCTGGGCTTGCAGTTGAATGCTCTGCACTTGCCATCTTGACATGCTTAGTAATGTCGTCTCTGGATACGTACTTGTAAGTCTGATGGGACAAGGTACCCGGGGGCTTTGGAGCCTCAGCCCCATGTGGAAGACCTTCTGCCACCACCCTCACCCCCTCCAGCCTCAGAGCCCTACAGAAATACTCCCCTTCCTGCCACTAGCCAGCGATGGCTGCTGCCTGTCCCCAGGGGGCCCGGGAGGAGTCGCACAGCCCAGGGCCTCCATGTGGGGCACAGGTGCCAGGCCCCGTGGTGGGCAGCACAGGCTGGGTGAGCCTCTGACCCACTCCCAACCCAGATACCAGCACTGAGGGTGCAGCACCGCTCAGGACACATGTCCCCTGCGAAGGGGAGCCTGGGGACTGTTAGGCCCGAGTGCAACCTTGTAGCCCGTTTGGGCTCCTGGAGCTCATGAGGGTCCTCACTTGGCCTGTGACGGTCCCTGTGCTTGAGGAAGAGTGACATTAAAGAGGAATAAAAAAACTCCATGACAGGTTGAGAGGCCATGGATGAAAGGCAAAAGCTTTGACTTTTAGTAGTTTTAAGGGTGATGTTTCTTGCTTTTAAAGCAAGGAGCCTCACATGTTCGTTTTGCATTGGACCCTGAAAATTATGTAGTCAGTTTGGGTTATTTATGTATTTATTTATTTATTTTTTTTTATTTTTTTTTTCGCGGTACGTGGGCCTCTCACTGTTGTGGCCTCTTCCGTCGCGGAGCACAGGCTCCGGACGCGCAGGCTCAGTGGCCATGGCTCACAGGCCTAGCCGCTCCGCGGCATGTGGGATCTTCCTGGACTGGGGCACGAACCCATGTCCCCTGCATCGGCAGGCAGACTCTCAACCACTGCGCCACCTGGGAAGCCCCTATGTATTTATTTTTTTATTGGACTCCAGTTGATTTATAGTGTTGTGTTCGTTTCAGGTGTACAGCAGAGTGAATCCGTTGTACATATACACATATCCATTCTTTTTCAGGTTCTTTTCCCATATAGGTCATTACAGAATATTGAGTAGAGTTCCCTGTGCTGTACAGTAAGTTTATTACGTTTTAATCATCTTATCCTTTTACAAACTCTAATCTCATATTCAACTGAGCATATGCTCCTACTGCCTCTCCCCTGCTCTCCGCCCCCCCCCCCCCCGCCCCCTGCTTGTTCCTTCAGGGTGGTGAAGGTGCAGGATGGCTCTGGGGACTTGGGGACGTGACAGCCCCATGGCAGGGATGGGAGGATGCTGCTTGTTTTCTGTCGTTCATCATAATTGCTGTAGCAACTTGTCTCCAGAGGCTCTCCCGATCTGCTGCTAAGGGACTCAAACCCAAGGAGCTTTTCTAAGTAACGGTGGTATCTCCTGGGACCTGGCTACCACTGCTGCTGACTTCTAGTTGATAGCTGCACTCAGTGTTCGTGTGAGGAGGGTGGGACCCTGCGGACCCACCCTGACCCCAACCTATCCTCTGTGGTCCTGACTCTGGAGCCTCGGGGCTCAGGTAGGTACCATGCCGTGTATCTGGGTAGTTCTTGGCCCTTCTCTGCTCGTTTTCCCCTGAGCTCTGTTGGCACTGGGACCAGTTGGCCATTCTGGTGACTCAGAGGACCTGGGGAACAAAGTACCACTGTCACCATCTCTCAGTTACACAAAAACTTCAAGACACATCTCTCTTCTTGAACTTAGACCTTCGTTTCTGAGACACAAATCAGTCCACAAAAGGGATGTTAAATGGAAGAGAGTGGCCTCTCCTTACAAACACGGCGTTTCTCCCCTAATCTCCAGACAGCCCAGATCATCCTCTCTTGCCCAAGGGGGCAGAGTGAGCAGGGGGCTCCTTGTAGGAACTGAGCCCACTTTGGACTCAAATTTATTATCTCTGCTTCCAACAGAATGCTGACTTCGCTCCAATCCCTGCGGTCATTTGGTAACCCCTTAGGGCAGGAAAAGATCTTAATTACCAGAACTCACAAAGTCCTGTCATCCACATGAACACACATCATTTCGCAAGCTCGGCAATGAGTATATGTGTCAACATCATTAATCGATATTTACTTGGTAGTATCTGTCATGTGCCTACCGTTTAGGGAGTGTCCATATAAGGCATTGTCCGTAGCCTCGAGGGCTTTTCAAATAAGTTGGAGAAGAAGAGACATCCACACAAAGCTATCAGGGACAGCACATGATGATATACGTGAGATGCTGAAAGAATGGTCTAGGCAACAAGAATTGTGTTAAGTGCGAGAGGAGGGATTCCAGTGGCCAGGAGGGTCTGGGAGGATGTAGAGCAAGGAGGACTTAGGACACAGTAGGGCTTTGAAGGGTGTGTAGGATTTAGAGAAGCCAAGGAAGGAGGGAGTAGATAAGCAAAAGCGTGGAGTTCGGATTGTCTGTGGTATTTGAGGAATATTCCACCATACACAGAACCTTTGTCCATCTTTCCCTGAAGAACTCCCAGCCCCTTCCCAGGGGTAGTCTTGCCCTGGGAGCCATTCATGCTGTAGGTGACCATCGGGGACGCAGTGATGGGTGTTGCTCATTTTATTTTAATTAATTAATTAACTTATATAAATTTATTTATTATTTTTGGCTGCGTTGGGTCTTCATTGGTGCCCGCGGGCTTTCTCTAATTGTGGCGAGCGGGGGCTACTCTTCGTTGTGGTGCGCGGGCTTCTCATTGTAGTGGCTTCTCTTGTTGCAGAGCATGGGCTCTAGGTGCTGGTGCTTCAGTAGTTGTGGTGCGTGGGCTCAGTAGTTGTGGCTCACGGGCTCTAGAGCACAGGCTCAGTAGTTGTGGCGCACAGGCTCAGCCGCTCCGCAGCACGTGGGATCTTCCCGGACCAGGGCTCGAACCCGTGTGCCTTGCATTGGCAGGCGGATTCTTAACCACTCTGCCACCAGGGAAGCCCGGGTGTTGCTCATTTTAGACTGCTACCCTGATGGGGTTTCTGCCAAACCCTGCAGCCCGGCCTTTGGCATTCAACGCCAGGGCCTCCAAGTGAGCAAGACAGAAGGACGATCTGTCTTCACCAGCAGCAGGTAGATAGGGGGCCAGCCACAGCCCTCCACAGGCATGGAGACATTCAGATGCACAGATGCAAAGATAAACACCGGTTCTCAGATACAGTGAGATCCGGATACAGTGCCAGCCAGCCTGGAGAGTCCTATGGAAGCCCCACCATGAGAGCCCTGGGTCCCTGCTGATCATCTACTACAGGAGGCCAGGAACTTGTTCAGGAAATAAAATCATTTTTCCTCAAGCCAGATTATCTGTCTTAGGACAGGCTCCCTAGAGGCAGAGCTTGAGGCAGGGATGGGGTTCCCGTGATCTGTGGAGGGTCAGCCCTTCGGGAGAAAGCTGTCAGAGACCGAGGGAAGGAGGGTCGAGGAGGGATGGAACCGGGAAGAATGTGATCGAAGGTAAAGTCTGGCGCCGGCCCCATGGTGGAGGGGGGGAGTGGGGGTGTGCCGTGGGGCTGGTGGGACTGGGCTCTGAAAAGTGGTCCTTCCTTGAGATCAGGGGCTATGTTTCTGTAGCCTGGATCAGACGGGGGCTGCGGGCTCTGGTGGGAGGAGAGAAGAGACTTAACTCCTAGGTTGGCTCTGGCCAGGAGGGAGCTTGGAGAAGCGGAGTAGCATGAACTGTTAGCAGCCAACATTCCTAGCAGCCGGGTAATGGGTGTAGACGCCCAGGAAAGTCCATCTGGGCAGAACTAGGCAAGTGCCCCACAGTGTTTACCACAATATCAGGACAGGGACTTATTATTGTTAAGTAGTTCAGTGTCCCTCTTCACCCTACCTGCCTCCCTGGACACAGATAGGGCCCCAAACCCACCTGCACAAGAAATCAGGGCCCATCACAAAGCTTTTTCTTGGTAGCAGCACAGAGAAGTGGCAAAAGCTTTGACACTGTGTTTTTCTTCCTTTCCATCAGATGATGGCTGTCCTAGGTAGGGCAGGAGGTCCCAGGTGTCATTCTCTGTAAACCAAGCAAGGTAATTGCGGTCAGTACAAAACAGCCCTGGGTGCAGGAATTGAGAAAGGTGTGTGTAGGTTTTCTCTTTTCCAGTTACACAAGGAAGTAACTTTGGCTTTGAAGTTGCAATATCTATGATTTACTGGCATTTGGAGAATAGATTCAGGCTGAATCACTTTTATAGCACCAGAACAGCATGCTTCCTCATTAAGTGGAAAAACAAACTGGAGAGAAGAGACTTAACTCCTAGGCCTGGCTCTAGATTTTAGTCTCCCAGATTTTCTTACTGTAATTGAACCATGAAGCTTTTAAGTGTAAAAAGAAATGGAATGATACAGTTTTAAATTCTTATCAGTTCTGATGGGAAATGGTGGCTTTTGTAGAGTGGGTGGAAGTGAAATGGGGAAGGAGTATGACAGGAATGAATTTGTCCAGATAAAGAAAAAAGAATAACAGTCTCATGTTAAAACAATTTTTCAACAAAACATTTGGCTTAAAATTTACTTAAATTTCTGATGTAGTTCACTTTTAGGATTTTACATACACAGACTTACGAAATGGGGATCATAGTGTACAGTTTGTAACCTGTATTTTAATTAATAATGAATATTATTATTCCATTTTATGAATGTGTCATAATGTGTTTAATTGATCTTCTGTTGAACATTTAATTTATTTCTGGGGCAGTGACATTTTGATTTTAATTACGCACAGTGCCAAAACAGTATCACAGATAAATAGGCTGGATTCCTATTGTTTGGTCACAGGATTTCCTTTGTCATTGAATAAAATTTGTAAAAGTACTTTTGCATTTCAGAACAAGTTTACTAAGTGGTTATCTTCTTGATGAAATGCCTCATGTGATGGAGATCAGTGCTATTTAGAAGCACAAGTTTATTTAAAAATTATCCAACAAATACGTACTTCCACAAGCAGAATTTTCCATTCCAAGACTTCTGAGGTAAAGGGGAAATTGGTATAATCCTTACTGCCACAGTAAAATTAAAATCATGCCGCAATAAAGTCCTTATACTGAGCAGTTAGTGGCTCCTGGGAAATGATTTTTAATTAGAAAAAAACCAACAAATGACATTGAATCACTAGCTTTTTTTGGCATGTCATTCATTACTAAGGAAATATGAGAAAGACCACTCGGTTTGAAAGTCAAAACAAACCACACCATTGTTCAAGTCCTCTGGTTTTCGAGGGCCTAAGATGTGTCCCAGCTCTGGTGTTCCAGTTGCGGTGTCTTGTAAGTAAGTTCTTGCCTATTAATTGAGTAGGGGGCCACTGCACAATCTCTATGGTCCCTTTTGTTCTAAGAACAGAAATTCTAAGAATAGAAAGATGCAGAAATTCACACAGAGTTAGGCCCAGAGCCAGGGATATTGCATTCTTACACACACACACACACACACACACACACGTCCTTTAAAACAAAACATAAGAGACTTTGATTCCAAAGTCACCTACACCATTAACTAGCTGTCTTAGAGTTCACCTTTGTGTGTCAGTTTTTGCATCTATAAAGTAAGGGGTTAAACTAGAACAGATGGAGAGCCACAGACTTTTAGTGCTGGAAGGTACTGTCAACCTTTAAAACAGAAAGGTAAGCAGTTTAGCCAGCAACATGGAGGCTATTTGGGTAGTAGAGGAATTGCAGTTTGGGACATGCAAACTATGGCAAACCATGGGCAAGTTCAGAGAACAAAGGTGAGCAGCATTTTTTGTTTTTATCAGCACAATCACCCTTTTGTTTTTGTTAATTTTTCTCACACCTCATTTATAGAGGAAAGGAGGAAGCTGGGGGTGGTGTTTAGAAGAGAGGAGAGTTCGGGGTTGTGGTGGCTTCTCATTGGCTGAGTTGCAGCGAATTCTCATTGGCTGGGTTGTCACTGGGTGAGGAGAAAATCTTCCTTTTTTCTGCTGGAGTAGTACCTGCCTGAGCACCTCCCTCTTTAGGGTTTCCTGACTCCATTTTGAATGAGGTTTCCTTTTATTCATGTTCCTAGTCCTTCGTGGAATCAATGCAATCCTTTCTTTTTCCAAATAGGAAATCGGATGCTAGACGGGGTCGGGGGATACAGAGAGTAGGGGTTACAGCTCAAGTTTATACCCAGATCGTTTAATAAGCACATCCAGTGTGCTCTCACATGATTACCAATCTCACAGCTATTTTGCTCTAAAATTTATGAATTCGTGATCATCCAAACGAGAGTTTATACTAAGAGTGAACATGATGACTAGGATCCTATAAATTTGTCATGTTTTGGGCAGGGGGACTGTTGCTCAAAATTGGCAGTCAGCTAACAAGCTTTGAGTGCCCTTTGAACGGAGGTTGTTTTGCTCTTCATCCAGAGAGAATAAATTTAAACCATCATCTATCTTTCTTGAGTCCCTATCTGCCCGTTCTCAGACTCAGCCCTGTGGCTAAAAGCATGGCCAAAAATAGCAACACAGAAAAAACAGATACAAACAAGTAGTAACTTGGAGGGGGAGTGGGTAAAGCAAACGATCACAGAGCAGACTGTGCTATTTATTCGAGTCAACTCTTAAAATAGGGACAGGCATAATCTTGTGGACACAATCTTATTTTGAAATAAAGTACTTTCTATTCAAATATCAGTTGGCCTTGGGGCTAATGTTAATGCAGCTTTGCAACCAGCTACTTTGTAGATGACACAGTGTATCAGCAGATTTGCATGCAACTGTGACCCTGGTGAGGCTAACACTTGCTCCTTCGCTGGGAGGTAAGGCTTCAAGGGAGTCAACTTGCAGACAGTGGTACAGCCTTCCTCAGAGGCTGCCAGGTGGGAGGTGGAGAGGGTTCTCTGATCCCAATCATTTTCCCTGACATAGATGTTGTTGGGCGCATTAGGTGTTATTAGCAACTAGAGTCAACAGGACAACATAGGGGTGGGAATGTAAGAAATACGTAGCAAGCAGAGAACCAGAAGTCACCGGGTCATGTAGAAATGCACTCTGGGTTCAGCCCCTGGCCAGGGGGTGGAGCTTCCTTTTCTGCTCGTTTCTTCATCACTGACATAGGCATTGCTAACTGTTCTTGAACATGTTTATTCAAGGAGTGAGAAAGTCGAATTACCCTACGCCCCGAGTACTGATTACGGTTGAGCGTGAATTTTCCTCCAACCCACTTAAGGATGGGAAAGGTTAGTTGAGCAGACGATCACACTAGCTACCAAAACCTTCCTAGAGGAAATGGACCACCCCTTAGTTCTCTATATCATGATGCTATGGCAACATGCCAGAGAGGAGGAATCAGTAAACTTTTTCTGTGAAGAGCTAGTTAGGAAGTATTTTCAGCTTTGTAAGCCACACAGTCTTTGTTGAAACTGTACAACTCTGCTTTGTAGGCTGAGTGCAGCCATAGACAACGAATAAATGAGTGAGTGTGTCTGTGTTTCAACAATATTTAATTTACAAAAAGAGGGGCAGGATGAATTTATAGTTTGCCAACCTCTGCCAGAGAACGTAGACCTATCTTATATCTGTTATAGATGTGGGTGGTGCTATTTTCTGCTACTTATTCATTTAGAAATCTTTGTGTTATCTTTGATTTCTTTTTCTCCTTTATTTTCCACATTTACTCATTAATCAGTGTAATTGATTCTCCCTTCTCAATAGCTTTTCTGTCGTCTCCTCCAAGGCCTTTTTTGACCAACTTATCTAAAGCAGGTTCAACCCATCTGTTTCCCATCTCAGCGCACTGTGTATTATTTCCTTCATAGCTCTGGCTACAGCATGAAATTATCTCATTTATTTGCTTACTTGTTTATTATTTGTCTCCCACACTGGAATATTCTTGAGGGCAGGTTCTTTGTCTCCCTTCTTTACTGCCTGGCACAAGGCAGGTGCTTAGTGAATATTTGTTAAAGAGAAAGGACCCAGGGACTTCACTGGGGCCGAGTGGTTAAGACTTTACCTTCCAATGCTGGGGGTGCAGGTTTGACCCCTGGTTGGGGAGCTAAGATCCCGACATGCCTTGGTGCCAAAAAACTGAAACATAAAACAGAAGCAATATTGTAACAAATTCAATAAAGACATTAAAAAAATGGTCTACATCTAAAAAAAAAAAAATCTTAAAAAAAAATAAAGAGAAAGGACCCAGAAAAAGTCCCCTAGCATCTAATTTCTCACATTCTGCATTTCATCTTTCATGCGAAATCTAGAGCTATGACATCAGTCAAGGCGCAACAGGAAAAAGCTAACATGCTTAAAATAGAATAAATGAAGAGGGGATTAATACAGGGGCTGTGAAGCCACTATGGAGAACAGTATGGATGTTTCTTAAAAAACTAAAAATAGAGCTACCGTATGATCCCACAATCCCACTCCTGGGCATATATCTGGAGAAAACCATAATTCAAAAAGATATATGTACCCCAATGTTCATCGCAGCACTATTTACAACAGCCAAGACATGGAAGCAACCTAAATGTCCATCGATAGAGGAATGGATAAAGAAGATGTGGTACATATATACAATGGAATATTACTCAGCCATTAAAAAGAATGAAATAATGCCATTTGCAGCAACATGGATGGACCTAGAGATTGTCATACTCAGTGAAGTAAGTCAGACAGAGAGAGACAAATACCATATGATACAGCTTATATGTGGATTCTTAAAAAAGGGTGCAAATGAACTTATCTACAAAACGGAAATAGAGTCACAGATGTAGAAAACAAACTTATGGTTACTGGGGTGTGGGGGGGTAAATTGGGAGATTGGGATTGACATACACACACTACTCTATATAAAATAGATAACTAATAAGGACCTACTGTATATCACAGTGAACTCTACTCAATACTCTGTAATGGCCTATATGGGAAAATAATCTAAAAAAAGAGTGGATGTATGTATATGTATAACTGATTCACTTTGCTGTACACCTGATATTAACACAACATTGTACATCAACTATGCTCCAATAAAAATTAAAGGGGCTGTGAATAGAAGTGTGTGCACATGACAGAAACACAAAGGAATAGTGGGGCTGTTAACCATCCATAGGTCTGAGATCGCAAGTCAAGGAGTTGTAATAAAAGCCTGAAATGAGAGGGTTCTAGGGAGAGACCCACCGTCTCAGTCAGCTTGGGCTGCCATAACAGAATACCAATGACTGACTCAAACAAGAGAAGTTTTTTTCTCACAGTTTGGAGGCTGGGAAGTCTAAGATCAAGGTGCCAGGCACTCAGGTCTCTGGTAAAAACTCTCTCCTGGTTTGCAGATGGCCGCCTTCTTGCTGTGTCCTCATGCAGTGGAGACAGAGTAAGCCTTCCCGTATCTCTTCTACAAGAATGCAAATCCCACCCTCCTTTAACCTTAATTTCTTCCTTATTCCAAATACAGTTGCATTGGGGGTTAGAGCTTCAACACACGAATTTGTGGGAACACGATTCAGGCCATAACACCCCCCCGATGACCGGACCTGTCCCCTTTGGTCATGCAAGGCAGCCAGCCAGAGACAATGCCCAGGATGGGAGCAGAGGAAGAAACACCCTCACCTCATTCTCATCCCTTCATCAGCTCTGCTCGGACTATGAGAACCCAACCACGGCCCAGAAGGTGAGGGAGACAAGGAGACAACTCATAAAATTTATAGTTAAAAGCCTCCTGGATTTGGAGTCGTACACAAGACCTCTGGTGCTCTCATCCCTTTGGCCTCTTGGCATCCACTCGTGTTTGTGAAAAAAGTTAGTGTCCCCGTTGCAGAGGACACATGAATTCCCATCAGTTACTGAATCGTCAAGGGGTGATTTGGCTGAATTGTCAATCAGTCATGCCCGTGTCTGGAACTACAACATGAGTGATCACTGGGGTTTTTCATGCAAGGCAGCATAGGAAAAAAGGAAAAAAAAATCAAATGACACAAACTGTAGCTGATCCAGTCCCCACATCTGTAACTGGACTTAGCAGAGTTTGGTAATTAGTGCTTCTTTCCTCTCCCACACATTCATCTTATTTGAGGGTCTGTCTCTTGGAGTCATTTTTGTACTACAGGTTTCCCCTGCTATCTGAAAGTAGAGCATTCCTGTGAAATCTTTCGTAAACCAAAATGGCATAAAGCGAAGAAGAAGCAATTACCTTAAGACATATCTTGCTAATGGATGCACAAAATAAATGGAGTTGAAGCACAGATGCTCAGAGACACAGTTCAGAGCTGTGGCCGCTTGACGCTGAGAAACAGCGTGGTTCCCAGGGAAGGACTTGGTGGTGCCGCTGTTGCTACCTGCAAAACAAATACTGAATGCTGAAAAAAAATCTCCTTTTTTTGTAAAGGTGAAAATCCTCTCTGGATTTCTTTCGGTTAGCAAAAGCAGACACTAATGTAGGTCTTTTGAAAAAACGAAGTGGCATAAAGCAAACTTTCAAAAAACAGGGCATACCTGTACTGTATTCATATATGCAGCAGGAACCATATGGCAACTCAGATTGATACGGAACAAGGTTCTCTGCCTTCCCCAATCAACAGACATTGACTAGAGGTCAGACCAGAAATTCAGGCAAGGCTTTACTGGGGCTCCTGCTGCAGCAATGGGGAGCTAAAACAAGTAACAGATTCCCTTGCTCACTCGCTCCCTGAAGGGGGGGGCAGCTGGTTCCTTTTGTGGGGTGAGGGTAGGTGGGGGTGTGTCCAGGGGTCGGGCCGGAGGGGTGACTTGGGTGTTTTGCCCACCCCTTTGGTGGTGTTGAGTGCAGGGGGCATGCACAGTACCCTGCTTTTGCTCCCAGCTCTTCAGAAGTGGCAGTTGGGGTGTTTTTGGGTCTTTTTGTGTCTTTTGTCCAGAATTTGCCCCAACTGCACATGCATGCCATTATTTTTAGTCCCTTATAGTTTCTTTGTACTTCGTTGCTTGAGAAGATGTTTGTCCAGGTGCCAGCATTGCAGCACTGTGGCAAAGGGTCCCAGGTCCCAGCCTGTCTCATAACTGCTCAGGCTCCCAACTGGTCCAAACCACACAGAAGCCAGAAACCAAGAAAGTGTGTTGATGTGGTCCAGCCAGAGTGGCCTCTGGGGGCAGAGAACTAGGTTGAGAAAGGTGAGAGAGGGTCTTGAAGGGCAAACAAAAGATCTGGTGTATCATTATACTCTTGAAACACAAGTCAGATGATTCTTAAAACAAAATCTCACCTGTGATGGCTCTTTATTGCCACAGAATAAAAGCCAAAGGACTTAACATGATACTGAAATCCTCCCACAATCTCTCTTCATCACAGCTTTCCTGCTTTGACTTTCCTCTCTTTCACACTCCATGTTGCTATTTGTACCACGCACTTTGTATTTTTGTTCTCCTTTGTCACTCACACCAGGAGGCAATTCTTCCTTGTCTGATCTTAAAACTCAGTTTAAACTTCTGTCCTTCTGAAGCTGTATATTATAGTTCCTTCTTCTCTTCTCCCTCTGTAGTTATTCCAGTTGTATTATCCTTCTCCTTAATGGAGCCCCTACTGTATTTATGGATTGTGTTAGGGTGTGTGAATTGACTATATCATTAATTCTTATAGGAATCCAGCAACATGGCTATTCGGATTCCTTATTACAAATAAAGAATCTGAGTGCCGGAGTGATCTAGCTGTCACCATCTTACCCACTGAGGATAGCATAACCAGTGATGGAACAACCAGATGTAGGGAGCCTCCTGATGGGACGCATTGTGAGATACAGATCACCTCCCAGGAGGGATTCTTGCCAAAATGTTTAGCTTAAATCTAATCATGTCTTTAGATCTAACACCTGGTTTGTAGGGAATATGGGGAGTAGAGGACCATGGTAAAATAGTACCTGAAGAAACAGTCAGACAAAAGCATGAAATGGGACCTTCTGTAAGACAACTGGTCTACTTCCAGTCAATGGTCAATTTTATGGAAAAAAAGGAAGATGGAGAACTCTTTTAGATGGAGATAACAGATATAGAACAACCAAATACAGTGTGTCATCTTTGATGGGGTCCTTATTTGCCCAAAGTCATAAAGCATGTAGCAGCAGAGTTGTAATTCAGGCTTATCGTTGTTGGAGCTGGTAGAGCAGCTGTCTGTGCCCTGCCTGGATCCTCATGGCACTCAGTGTTCCCATCTCTACCAGCCCTTCTGTGTCAGAGGCTCTCTGCCTGGGGGCTTTCTCGTTGGGGGGGAGGGGGCACTCCTGGGGCGGTCCAGAAGGGGTTGGGGAGTTAATGGCCCTGGGAGTAACCCTCAGCCAATAAAGGAGAAAGTTTGGAAACTAAACAACTCAGCTTCCTCTTTGGGGTGAAAAACTCTGAAGCACGTTTTCCACCATTTCCCAAGCGCGGTTTCCACCATTTCCCAAGCGCGGTTTCCACCATTTCCCACTGGTCCTGGTGGAATTTATTCCCACTTACTCACAGAATCCATCTCCTCATTAGCACACCCTGCGTGGACTTCCTTCCCACCCTGACCCACTTCCCCACTGCACAGGCGGTGCTTCCTGATATCACTTTCCAAATAAACCACAAACACTCAGCATCCTTTCCTCCAGGTCTGCTTCTGGGGTAGCCCAGTTTAAAACAGGTGTCCAAACTCCTGCTCTTTCCCCCAGACAACAGTGCTACCCTCACCCACCCAGTCCTGTGACACAGTTGGTGGGCAGCTGCATGGCATAGTTCACAAAAGGGGACTAGGTTTTGCAGGCACCTAAACCCAGAGCCCACCCCCGGCTTCTCCTCTAGCTTATTGCCTGACCTCAGGCAACTGAAACTCTCTGAGTCTCCATATTCTCATGGGCAACATAGGTTAACGATAGGGAAGTTCCTCTATTTACGGGCTTTCAACCTATGAGCTCTCAGGTGCAACGGATCTTGTGCCACTTGGTGACTTTTCTGGCACTAGGTTTATTGATGAGCTACGAACGTTTACAAAACTAGGTAATAATTGAAGTAACTCACCGTAAGACGCTAATGATGCTTGAACAAGTTCATTTTGTACACATGGACTTAGCACAGCCTCCAGGAACGTGATGCACTGGTGAGTCAATGCGTTTCTGAGCCAGTCAGGGAACGACTGTCAAGATGACGTATCCAAGTAGAGGACACAGCCTCACGTCCGACAAAAGAGCTGCCCAGTAATAAGAGCCTTTGTGGTCACATGTCTTTCTCTAGAGGGGGTGGAAGCAGTGTTTTCTTCATTTCAGAAATTTCCTTATAGTATTGTGCAAAAATGAATAAGACAAATTTTACATCCTGCAGCTTCTTTTTCAAAATATGTTTGCAAAATTCACAGTGTATCACCAGCAGCACGCTGTACTGGATGCCCACTTACCAAATGCAACCTCGTTCATTTTCACAGCTTCCTCGTAGCAAATTTTCTTCTTTCATTTCTCTGTCTCTTTATCACATCATTGGGATTGTGTCAACCGATCTAGTGCTTTCATACCGTCACTTATGAGAGTTTTCGTCTCCAGGTTCTCAGCCTGTGGCTCTCACTGTTTAACAATCAACTTGATCTACCTTGCCTCCTCAACACACTGGCGTATTTTTTGCAGTTTGAAAAATTGTTTTCCTGTTCATATTACTGATTTCATTTAGTTTTCAATTTTAGTAAGCCTAATAGGTATAGCGACTAATAATATATTCACAACTACAAATTAGCTTTCTCTTGATAGCAATTTAATAATATTACTTAGTGACCTTGTCTGTTTAGCATTTCTGGTTCTTCAACAAATATAGATTATTAAGTTGCTCTTTTTAGTCTTAAACTGCCTTCTTTTATTATTTCTCTCCTTTCATTAGGTTATTACCTGTATGAACATAATGGTCTCTTACTCTGTGGGTTTACATCTATACCAATGCTGTCCAGTAGAAATTTCTAAGGTGATGGGAATGCTCTATATCCGGGCTCTCCAGTAGGGTAACCACCAGTCACATATGGCTGGAGAGCACTAGAAATGTGGCTAATGTGACTGAGGAACTGAAATTTTCATTTGATTTACATTTTTTTTTTTTTTGAGGTACGCGGGCTTCTCACTGTTGTGCCCTCTCCCATTGTGGAGCACAGGCTCGGGACGCGCAGGCTCAGCGTCCATGGCTCATGGGCCCAGCCGCTCCGCGGCATGTGGGATCCTCCCGGACCGGGGCACAAACCCGTGTCCCCTGCATCGGCAGGCGGACTCTCAACGACTGCGCCACCAGGGAAGCCCCAGGTTAAATATTTTTGAGTCATCTCTTATCTGCTTTCTCCCCTCCTCTCAGAGCCTCATTTCCCTAAGAGGCCCAGAGTCATCCTGTTTCTCCAGCCGACCATTTGCCGTGTCCCCTCCACCCCCTCACTCTGGACATCACCGCGTGCCCCTCGAATCACTCACTTCCATGAAATGCTCAGAATGGACAGGCTTCGTTGTCTCCTCCTGAAAGTGTGTATCCACCGGGGCCACCCGGCGCTGCGGTGGGGAGGACAGGCCTGCAGCAGAAATGGTGCTGTGCTTCTCACCCACGTGCTGTGACCTGGGTCTGGGCGAGTCACATCACCCCGTGTCCTCAGCTATAATGTGGGGATAATAACAGCCTCTAGTTCATGGAGTTAATGTGAATATTAAATAAAACACCATACACAGAAGTGTTTAGTCTAGTGCTGGGTACACAGTAATTATCAAATAAGTGGGTTGTTGGTGGTGGGTTTTGTTTTTTGATTTTTTAGGGGAAAGTGGCTTATATGCTTCATATGAATTTCTAAGGATAATATTGCAACAATGGTAGAGAGTTTGCGGAGAGATTCCTAATGCTCTTCACAGGGTCCTCTATACGTATATATTTGTTGACTGCATGAATAAAGGTTGAATTACTTGCTTCCTCTGACAAACAGATGACCTGTTCTTGACATGTTCAAGGTTACCTGCTGAGTCAGTAGAGGCAGCAGTCAGAAGGCCAGCTTTAACTATTTGACTCTGTGCTCTCAAAAATGTTTTTTTTTAATTTTAAAAATTTATTTAATTTTGGCTGCATTGGGTCTTCATTGCTGTGCGCAGGTTTTCTCTAGTTGCGGCGAGCGGGGGCTACTCTTCGTTGCGGTGCGCGGGCTTCTCATTGTCGTGACTTCTCTTGTTGCGGAGCACGGGCTCTAGGCGTGTGGGCTTCAGTAGTTGTGGCATGTGGGCTCAGTAGTTGTGGCTTGTGGGCTCTAGAGCGCAGGCTCAGTATCTGTGGCGCACGGGCTTAGTCGCTCCGCAGCATGTGGGATCTTCCCAGAACAGGGCTCTAACCCGTGTCCCCTGCATTGGCAGGCAGATTCTCAACCACTGCGCCACCAGGGAAGCCCTTCAAAAAGATTTACTATTCAAAATGAGCATAATATTGTCAATGGCAAGTGTAATTTGGCAGAGTGGGACTTTATGTTTCCAGTTTACATTATGCCTTGTTTGAATGTTTTATAAGCATAGATTATTTTTATAATAAGAAAAAGTAATTACATATAATTATATTAATCAAGTACCTTGAATTACTACCACAGTACCTGTGTGGAGCCTCATGATTAACATTTCTGACTGAAGAAAATTTGTAATACTTGGCAGTTTACCTAAAAATTCTGATAGGTTTTTCAGTATTAGTATTTTCTTTATGGTCAGTAAAAAAAAAAGTAAGATTCATGTGAAATTGACCTAATAAGTCCTCAGCAAACACACACGCAGTTTTATAAAAATTCAATACACAGGAAATTCTAATCAGAACAGGGTAATACACTTACCAATCTTCGTAGTGATCAAATCTTTGATGTCATTGTTTACTCTTTGTAGGGCTATATTTTTCTCAGAGAAAAAGAAGAAAGGAAAATAAAAAAAGAGACTGTCTTCAAAGCCAGTAGCTATTGCATATTTTTTTCCTAATCCATGTGGAGTATAGTGGTAAAGAATTCATAATTTCCTTTAAGAATTGACCTTTGTGGTTAGAAATGCCTTGCAATTAGCGGATACAGATAGGTGAATCAGATTAATAAACGTGCTAAGTTTCATTATTTTTCCACTGGTAGCTCCCAGATTAATACAACAACAAAAATTAAGGAAGTTGAATTTTTTTTTATTCTATGCTTAAATTAAGAGAGTCATACATTATTGATCTGGATACATTTGCAAAACCTACGTGATGTACCCCTGGTGAAGCCCTGTGAAATGTGACCTCTGCACATTGCTAAATTGTACAAAACTTCTAAATAAAACATTAGTATCTCTAATATGTTTGCCAAAATAATGAATCATAGTAGGCTGCTGTCGGTAAGTTAACAGCCAGTGACGTGTGTTCCTTTTGCTTTCCTTTAACGTTAGAGCAAGCGGTTGGAATCTTTATCACCAAAACCAAACTACTGGGAGCATTCTTATCCCTGGGACAGTTCGTGACTCACACGCTGATCTCAGAAGGGCTGTGATGGGCATTTACCACTGACTCAGTTACAGCGTGTCAGAATCATGAATAAAATATATGTTCTCCCCCACTTCTCTTCTTCCTTCAATCTTTTTTATAACCCCACTTCCTTTCTCTAGCATGTCAGGGTGGAGCTGGCAGAAGGATTCATTGCAAAGTTGGCAAGTATAAAGGATATTCAGACTTTGGGGCAAGTTGCTACCTGTACCACTTAGACAATTTTTTGTTTGTACCATGAGGATGTTCATGCTTACAGGATGTGTGAGCCCTTACGGAAATATGTTAAGGCATTTAAAAATAGTTTTTTAAATTGTGAAATAGTACATGTTCACTGCAGAATTTTTTTTAACTAAAACAGTAAGCAGTATAAAGAACAAAAGAAAAGCAATGCGTCATTCTACTACCTAGAGATTACCACTAACATTTTTTAAGAAAAAATACATAGACCATTTTGTATCCTGTTTTTTCCACTTCATCTTATAGTTAGTCACTTATCCTAAGTCACTAACGAAGTTTTATTTATGTTAAACTGCAAAACACCACATAATGCCATGCAAGTTTCATACACCTTTGCTATATTCTTCAATCTTCAGTTCTGAGACTGAGAGAAAACTGATGCATTACTAAGGGAACTTGAGGAAGCTATTTCCTTGGCAATTTTCAGGACAGTGTGAATCCTCCATACCTGAACTGACCATCTAGTTTGTTGAACTTAGTTGGACTTTCTGTTTTCAAGTTCATATCAGACAGAGAAGCATCTTCAAATTTTACTTTAAATTTCCTAAGCATTTCACCAAGCAGTGTGGGCAGTGGGTTTTCTGAACAGCAGCTCCATTAGAGAAGGGCTATTTTGTGGAAGTTTTACAATCCGATGAAAGAACTTTCTTTTGTGAGCTATTAGCAAGATGAGGAAATTAAAAAATTAGTTTAAAAGGCCATATATAATTTATGGATGTTGAAATAAGATATTGGGGGTATCTAAAGTCAATAGGGGCAGAGGAATAGAATAGTTCTATACAATTTACATGGAATGCCTAGAAATTTCTTTACCTTCTACTGTTATAAAAGCAGCAGAAGTGATGGTCTGAGAAAGAGAAACCCTTTGGGTTATGCCTTGGTGGTAATAAGCATAGATGTCACTGAAGAGGCACTTGGTCAGTGTCCTTTGGGGTCCAATGTTCACAGTTTTCTGGGATCCCACATCACACCAGCAAGAGAGCATGCCCTTGTAGCTTATATTTAAACTTGGCACCTGCCGGGGAACACCCCTGGCATGGCCTTGGAATCAGTGGTGCAGCTGTTAATTTCCACAACTTGCTTTAGTCACTAGCAGGCTGCTGCCAGATTGAGAGACCGAATGCCATAGGATAAAAGAAATATCAGAGCACAGAGACCTGGAATGACAGGCTAGTCGGACCAAGTTGCGTCATAATTTAGTTCTTCGGTTTGGGCCTATAAGCGTGACCATAGGGAAACAGCAGGCACTGAAACAGTCATCCTTTATCAAAGTCTAGCAGCTGAGTTCCCACTGTGTGACAGAGACTTTCCATTTTCTGGGGATGCTGTGGTGAGCGACATAGAAGATGTCCTTGCTCTCTTAAGTATATAACCAACCATATAATCAACCTCTTAATTTTTTTATTGCTGTATTCAATCTAGAAGCCATACATGGAAAAATATGACCCTTGAATGTTCATAGAGTGTATTCTAGCAGAGGAGACAGTAAATATACCAGTAAATAAATGATAAAAACATTGGGGCATGATAAGTACAATACAGAAAAATTAAAACAGGAACATAGATAATAGCAGTCATTGGGTGGTCAGGGAAGGCCTTTCTCAGGAGGTGGCATTTAAACTGAGATCCAAATGACCAGAAGGACAGAGCCATGCAAAGTCAACAGAAGGGAACGTGGTCTATTACAAGCAGTAGAAGCACTTAATAACAAGGCCCTAAACTTGCTGTGGTTGAGGATGTGAAATCAGATAAAGAGTTAAGGGGAATGGTGTGAAATGGGCCCTAGGGGTTGGTGGGTACAGATCACCAAGGGCTGGACCGGACAACGTAAGGTGTATTCAGTGTTTTGTTTTATTTTTTAAATTGAAGTGTAATTTACATAAGTAAACTTTAGCCTTTTTCGTGTGCATTTCTATGAGTTTTGACAAATACTCTTTTGCATTCTCATCAGCAATGTGTGCATATTCCAGTTTCTCCACATCCTTGCCAGCACTTGCTACTGTTATTTTATTTATTTATTTTTATTTTAACTATTTTTATAGGTGTGTAGTGAGATCTCAATGTGGTTTTAATTTGCTTTTATCTAATAACTAATAGTGCAACTTTTCATGTGCTTATTTGCCATTTGTATATCTTCCTTTGTGAACGTCTGTTCAAACATTTTTCCCATTTAGAAAAATTGGATTGTTCATATTTTTTGACACTTCTTTATGTATTTTATTTTATTTGTTTTCTTTATGTATTTTAGATACAAGTCCTTGATCAGATACATGTTTTACCAATATTGTCTCCCAGTCTGTGGCTCATGTTTTCATTCTCTTAATAGTGTCTTTCAAAGAGCAGAAGGTTTTGATTTTTGATGGAGTCCAATTTATCAGTTTACTTTTATGGATTGTGCTTTTGGTGTCATATCGAAGAAAAGTTTGCCTAACACAGGATCACAAATATCTTCTCCTACCTTTGCTTTTAGAAGTTTCAGTTTGGGGTTTTGCATTTAGGTCTATAATTCATTATGAGTTAATTTTTGCAAACACACAAGTATGGATTGAAATTTATTTTTATTTTTGTGTATGGATGTCCAATTGGTCACAATACAATTTGTTGAAAAGACTATATCTTTTCCATTAAGTTGCCTTTGCACCTTGGTTGAAAATCTGTTGATCACATTTGTGTTGGTCCACTTTTGTTCCAATAATCTATGTCTTGGATAAACTTTCACCAATACCACACTCTCTTGATTATTGTAATTTTTATAGTAAGTCTTAACATCAGGTAGTGTGTGTTCTCTAACTTTGTCCTCTTTTCAAAAAGTATTTTGGTTATTCTAAATCTTTTGTCCTTACACATAAATTTTAGAATCAGCTTGTTGCTTTCTATAAAAAAAATCCTGCTGGGATTTTGGTTGGGATTGTACTGGATGTACAGATCAGTTTGGAGAGATCAGATTTTTAATCTTAAAAGTATAGAATTTTCCAGATCATGAACACGATACATCTCTCCATTTATTTAGGTGTTTGTCTCTAAGAGAAGAGAGGGGAAGGAGGAACATTTGCTTTGAACTGTGTCTTTCCCCAACTTGGGTACTGTTATATTAATAATATATCAAGAAGCAGGAACTCTTGGCCATTTTGGGAGGAGTAAGCATTTTGTGTGATATCCAGTTCTCCTACACTTAGTTTTCTTTGCATTCTTTTAAACACTTTTGGATGAAAAAAGTAGAATCGTAAAAAAATACGTTAACGTTGAATCATCCTATACAGTATTTGACAATTTGAAAAATGACCACCTCCACCCAATATCCCAGGTAATCTCAAGTTGATGGTATTGCTGATAGTGGCCCTGGGCTTGTGAATGATTTACTTTCCAAAGAAAGTCGAGGTTGCTCAACTTCATTCATAGTAAGAGAAATGTCAATTAAAACTATCCAGAGGTTAGGTTTCTCGCCTATCAGGTTGGCAAAGATCCAAACGCTGGAGAGCAATGTAATAACCTTCCTTCAGCTGTTCTCCTCTCTGGGGTGTGAGGATTCATTGGTTGAAGGGTTGTGCCCACCCAGATCCTCCCTCCTGTTCTAGAATCCTGGAATTCTCTCCTCAAAGGGCCCTTAGCTCACTTCCATGGTGTGCATGGTGTGCATGGTGTGCATGGGCCTCTCACCAGGGTCCATCCACTTATAGGGCCAAGACATGGCTGCTTGTACGTAAAGTACGGGCTGTCACCAGACCTTGGACTTAAAGCCGATTGTTCACACGTGTGCACGAGAGGCCCCTTGCAATGTGGGCCGGAGCTGGGGGTGGGAAGTGAAAGGAGGTAGGCTGTGGCCAAGGTCCTTCTATTTATATTCTTGACCTAGGTCTTGCCAGTGTTATAGAGGCAATATATCAATAAGTCGATCACATGCATATGAAAACCCTGAACAAGTTACTGTTTCTGGTGTACGTTTAATGGTTTACTTTCCCTCAAACACTTCATCCTTCAAATGCCTTTGAATCTTTCATACTGTATCTTTTAAAGCATGGACAAAAGATTGTCAACTAAGGCTCTAAAACGTATGTTGCAAATTCAGATGTCCTAGGGACCAGGCAAGTAACAGAAATGAGAGGAGCCAGCTGGAACTGGCCACAGTGAGAAGGGATGGGAACTCTGGTAAGGCAGAGAACTCCTGTGTCAAGGCAGAGCAGCTGCTCAGCTTTGATGATTGTTGCCATGTGGAAATATGGTACCAGTGTGGACACACTATGATTCTTCTTTAATGGGAAAATTTTCTGATTATTGGTTTAAATTTCTTAAATTAAAACTGTTAATTAAAAATAATATTACTGTTTGCCAAACAAATACATCCAGGGCTGAATCCAGCCCATGGATGTCAATTTTCAACCTCTGCTCTAAAACCTTCAGTGATAGAAGAAAAGAATTCTGTTGGGTTATGCCTGATATTTAATGTGTGATTTTGTTGTAGAATAATGCGCTGTTATGAGAAACCTTTACAAATAAATGCATGCTTGTAATACTGTGCCTTAGATGGGGTATCCAGTTGATGAGCTGGTTTGAATTTCACTTTAGCAATCAATGATATCTGGGGATGTTCCCTGAGTTCAATACTGAAGGGGTTCCCTGGAGATTGGTCAGGAGATTGGAGGTTTGCCTTTTTCTCGCTGTCCTTGTGATCATAGACAACCTGCATTACCACTCTGAGTCATAGTTTTTTGTCTGTTAGATGAGAAGATAAGACTCTAAGTTGTTTTTTTTTAAAGATCCCACTGATTTTTTTTTTTTTTTTTTTAGCGGTAGGCGGGCCTCTCACTGTTGTGGCCTCTCCCGTTGCGGAGCACAGGCTCCGGACGCGCAGGCTCAGCTGCCATGGCTCACGGGCCCAGCTGCTCCGCGGCATGTGGGATCTTCCCGGACCGGGGCACGAACCCGTGTCCCCTGCATCGGCAGGCGGACTCTCAGCCACTGCGCCACCAGGGAAGCCCTATCTATTTTTGATACTATAACATGTGGCCAATTTTTAATGTACATTTGGTATCCAAAGCAAATTTGGTATATAGTTTTGCCTTTGTTTTGCAATTAATTTAAAATCAACATGCATCACTTTTTAAATGGGGGAGAGAGTTTTAAAAATCATCAATATATTTAAATATATTAAAATTGCCTTAAATTAACAATATACTGTTATATATTTTTTTTCTTAAAATAACTTCTTTGAGACCGTTTGTAGAGTGACGTCTTGGGGACAGGTCAGTATAGGAGTTGAGAGATCAGGAAAAGGCTGAAAGACTGTAGTTTCTACTGGTTTGACCAGGTGGAGAAGATGTTGTTAAACAAAGGGAACACGGGGGACAGGGAAGGAGGAAGACAACTTGTTTTTTTTAATTTTCATTTTATTTTTTTAATTGAAGTATAGTTGTTTTACAACATTCCACTTGCTTTTTTAAATTTAATTTTTATTTTATCCATATATTGGAGTATAGCTGATTTACAATGTTGTGTTAGTTTCAGGTGTACAGCAAAGTGATTCAGTTATACACATATCCATTTTTTTTTCAGATTCTTTTCCCTTATAAGTTATTATAGAATATTGAGTAGAGTTCCCTGCGTTATAAAGTAGGTCTTGTTGATTATCTATTTTATATATAGTAGTGTGTGTATGTTAATCCCTTACTCCTAATTAATCCCTTCTCCCCATCCACTTGCTGTTTTAACATGTTGATTGTGAGGTGCCTGTGTGGCATCCAAGGGAAAAGGTGAAAACACTGGAAACACTGTTTTAACTTGAGCAGAGAGATCGAAACTAGAGCAATTATTTTAAATGCTACCAGAGCATTTAACACACTTTATTGTAATATTCTTTTTTTTTTCTTTTTTTCTTTTTTGGCTTTGTTGGGTCTTCGTTGCTGCGCACTGGCTTTCTCTAGTTGCAGCGAGCGGGGGCTACTCTTCATTGCGGTGAGTGGGCTTTTCATTGTGGTAGCTTCTCTTGCTGTGGAGCACAAGCCCTAGGCTTGTGTGGGGCTTCAGTAGTTGTGGCTCGTGGGCTCTAGAGCACAGGCTCAGTAGTTATGGTGCATGGGCTTAGTTGCACCACGGCATGTGCAGTCTTCCTGGACCAGTGCTGGAACCCGTGTCCCCTGCATTGGCAGACGGATTCTTAACCACTGCGCCACCAGGGAAGCCCTATTGTAATATTTGTGATTAAATTGTCTGACTCCATAGCCAGATGACAGATTCCTTGCACAGGGTCCATGTACGACTTGCTCTCTTCTGTCTTCCTAGCATCTAGCACAGTGCATAGCATTTAGGAAGACCCTAATGAATGTTTTTTAAATGAATATATATATATATATGTTTAAGTTACTCCTTTATTATATGCCAGGCAGAAATGATGAGAGTTTTAAATTACTAAGGGAGTTCTCAAGATAGCATATTAGTGCAAAAGGGGTTTGAGCATCAAAGAAAGTTGGGAAGCCTTGCCTGAGTAATCTCTAAGATCTCTGTAGGCTCTGTGACTAAATCAAGGATTAATGGACCACTTGCTCTGTAGGAGGGTCCCACTGACTTTTGAAATAAATTAGTTCTATGAATCTCTCAGGAAATGTGGGCCTAAAAATGAACATTACTCTTTCCAGAGTCAAACACAGCTGTCTAAGGAACATGTAGAAATGTTAGACCCATCTTGGTCCAAACCCGTCTGTTGTGGAGAAGCTTGGTGCTTGAAGAGGTACCAAATGGCATTGTCCCCATCCTTGGAGGGTACTTAATGATCACGCTTGTCCTGGAGGAGGCTGATGGAGAAGACGCTGGGGCAGCTCCTCACATGCTTTTAAGGTAACGGACTCTTGGCAAATCATTTTAAAATGGTGCCTGGAAATCAATAGACACTTTTAATAGTTTTTGATGGACTCTTGATTGAATTGAGCGATAGTCGGGAATTTTAAGTTATATACTGTAATAGAGTGAAGATATATGAAAACTGCATAGGTGCTATTTCAAATGACTGCATCCTTAATTTGATAACCAGTAAACAGTATTTCATTATCTACTGATGGCTCTCTGATGAGTGTGATGTGATGAATGCACATGTGTATCGTCAAGCGTTGCATGCATGAAAATGACCATATTTACAAAATATTTCATTTTGGTAAGGTGACCTATGGAGAACATTTAAGGGACTATAACTAGATTTTTCTTTTTCTTTTCGACTCTCATTATCTGGAGGACTTAATGGAAATGATTTGTTCTACATGAACACGTTCTACATCAATAAGCTATGTCTTTAGAAAAACCTAATTCTCCTCATTAAGAAAACAGAAAAAATCAGAGTAATATCAGTTTGTCCTTTTTCATTCTATAAACTATCAGCTGATGGATAGATACGTACAGAGACCCCTCTCCCAGTCTATTATTTTGCTCAGAACTTTGTAGAGGAATGAAATAGCTACCTGAATTTGCACCATTTTTCACAGAGCTTATAAAACAAATTGAAAATATATCTAGAGGAAAGAGTCATATTTTATGATAATAGTAACTTCAAAACTTCGTGTGACCTATCCACGAGCTCATTCACGCTCGAAAACAATTAAAGAGCAAAAAGAGGTAATCTCTATTTACAGGATGAGTCAGATTGTCCTCATGGCAGTGAGGACTCAATTAAAATTACTTGTGAAGAGATATTACTTATTATTGTTCCACTGACTCCTCTTTCATGGGATGCCTCCAGTTTTTCAAATTTTAAATCACCTAGGCTTATCAAGCAGAACGGTCTTGGGCAATTAAACAAAATACAATTGTTGAAAATTTACTAGGTACTATGAACTATACAAAGAAGTAACAGACAGTCTCTGCCTTCAGTGAACTTATACTCTAGTTTGTGAGATAAAGCATTTGGTTCCCCTTCTCAGAATGCCCATCCTTCAGTTGTGAGCACCTCCAGAACACCAAACTCGGGAGATAATCCCTCTCTCTGCCAATACCTTTATCGTTGAGATGAATCCTCAGTTTTGTTGAGTTACATGTCAGTTTCCACTACAGGAGTGTAAGGTCTTTGAGAGCAGTTTTTTTGTTTTAATTCATCTAATTCCTCATATACAGTAGGTGCCCCAAAAATGTTAGGTTTTAGATTGAAGAATTAAACCCTGTGGGAATGGTCCACAGGATTGCTTTAAAAATAGATCATGTTACTTGAGAGAAATTGAGAGATTTACATTTAGAATTTTTGTTCTTGCCTTCTTTGGCTAGTCTAGACACAGCCCCTTTAAATAGACCCTTAAATAACAAGTGTAGCACAAGGGAAAGAGGAGCAGAACATTTGAGGGTGCTGTTCTGTACATTAATCACCCATGAATGTTTGAGTACTGAGAAGTCAGTTAATTAACTGGGCACACTTTTGGGTTGTTGTTTTCTTTTTTACAGGCAGTCATCTGCTGTATACTGTTAGGTGTTGGAGATAGAAAGCAGAACGAAACAATCCCTGCTCTCAAGGACTAACAGTCCAGTGGAAAAAGCAGACAAGTGAATCAATGACCACTTTATGGTGCAGTATATCCTACGATGACATTTGATGACATTTCAATTCAGCTTATGGGATATGTCCCAGCAAAGTTTTATGAAAAGATGATGCCTGAACTGAACCTTGAAAGAGGGGTACCATTAAGAAAATGAAGCCTAGGATATGAAAAGAGCATTCTAGACAGGGAACAGCATAAGTAAGGATAGGGAACCTTAAAACATTGTGACCTATCCATGAATTATACGTATCTCAATATTATTGAATGACGAGAGTGAAATGAAGTGATAATAAGTGATATTGAAGAAAGAGGCAGGAACCAGGTCAGGGATACCTTGGGGGTCAGGGTGAGGATGTTTGGGCTGAGTGCAATGCCAGGTTTTAGAATTATGGTAAATGGTGCTAGTTGTTACCGAACTGGAGAGCTTACTTCCTCTCTTCCTCTGCCTTGTGAGGACACAGCAAGAAGACAGCTATTGGCAGGCCAGAAAGAGAGCCCTCCCAGGAACTGAACTGGCTGGCACCTAAATCTTGGACTTCCCAGCCTCCAGAACTGTGAGAAATAAATGCTGTTTATGGTGTTTTATTATAGCAGCCTGAGCAGACTAAGACATTTCCTCATTTCTTTCAATGACACCACATTCCCAGGCAGACAGGCTAGACATTTGGAAATTGTCTTCAGTTCCTCCTGTTTCTGCTCCCACAATCCATTACTTAATTCTGTTGGTTCTCTTTTCTGGTATTTCTTTCATTCTTCAGTACCATGGTTCTTTGTTGTCTGGACTATTTCAATAATCTTTTCATTGGTTCAGTTTTTGTCTGTAAGCTTCCGAAGGACTTAGAGAAGAGTAATTTGAGGCACAGTGAAGCATCTTCTTCAACAACCTTCAGTGGCTCTCCATTGCCCGAAGAATAACATTCAAACTCATCAGCTCAAAATTTAAAGCGCCCCCCCCCCCAATACGGCCTCAACCACCTTTTCAGCCACGTGCATTTTGTTGCAGCCACCTGGGTTCACTAAACAGGGTTTTAAGCTTCTGGGTCTCTGTGCCCCTTCACTCAGCTGGGAAAGTTCTTGCCTTTCCGTCTTGTACTGAAATCCCACTCATTCTTCAAGACCCTTTGGAAGTGCTGCCTCCTCCTAGCCACCTCCAAGATTTCTCTCAAAAATGCTCATGCTTCAAACACTCCCAAAGTCCTTTGTTTTTACCTTTGTCATGCTGCTTAATGGTTAACATAATTGTCACCTCCTTTAGACTGACAGGTTTGTGAGGACAGGGACCTAGTTATGACAGTCTTTGTACATTGGGGGTGCCGAATAAATGTTTATTGAAGTTAACACTTTGGAAGAAATATTCAACAGAGAACTACAAGCGAGCCTGACACTTAGGGAAATGGAGAGCATTGAAATAAAAAGTGAGTGTGTTGAAAAGAACCCGATTTTGCCTTTGTTTTTTGCTCAAGCCAACCCTCCTGTGGGATAGGATTGATGTTTTCTTACTCTGATATATGTTCAAGTCACAAAAACTTTGTGTGATTTATACCAGACTTGTCATTCTCATCCTTCAGATGTATACTGTAAACGAGAACCACAGAATTTTCTATTTGTCCTGCAAATGTCTGTTGTTTTTGTGTCAGTTTTCAGTTCTTGGTTTAATATGTCTGTTGCTTAAAAAGAGTTTGTCTTGTCTTTGTCTCCAGTCCCTGACAGGAAGCTTCTAGAACCCTTGGGGTTTCCTAAGTGATAGAAGTGCTTTTGGTCTTCATGAGCCCCCCGGATCACACCTGAGTTTATGCTAATGAGGTAACCCTTGGCCATTCCCTAGATGCCTTCAGGATGGGGATGGTCTCCAGAAAGAGCAACCACAAGATTATAGAGAACTGGGACTTTGAGCCAGCCTGACTGCCATGGAGGGAAGGGGGACTGGAGATTGAGTTCAGTCGCGTGGCCAGTGCTTTCATTAATCAGGCCTATATAACGGAAGCTCTGGGCACCAAAGCTCAGTGGAGCTTCTGGGTTGGTGAACACATTGATGTGCCAGGAAGGTGATGCACCTCGATTCGATGGGGAGAAGGCACAGAAGCTCTGCTTTGAGGGTCCTCCTAGACCTTGCTCTATGAGTCGCTTCATTTGGCTGGTCCTGATCTATATCCTTTATAGTAAAATGATAATACTAAGTATTGCATTTCCCTGAGTTCTGTGAGCCATCCCAGTGGATTATCAAACCTGAGAAGGTCATGGGAATCCCCCCATTTGTAACCAGTCAGTCGGAAATATGGGTGGCCTGGGAACCCCAAAAGTGTGGCTGGCATCTGAAGTGGAGTCGCTCTTGTGGAGGACTAAGCACTTAACTTGTGGGGTGGTTAGTACCAGAAGAGGATTGCAGTATAGCAGTTGGGTGGAAACAAAATAATGTCACAGAATGAAAACCATTTTGGTAAGAGCAACAGTTAGGCATTTTCAGTGGAAATTCTCTGGTGTGACCTAAAACAAAAGAAGGTCAGCTTTGTTTCAAGAAAGACCTCACCAAATAAGAGGGTTTGCTAAAAATCCAATGTTTAAAGAATCAATTTCTATACATTTTGTTCTTTATCACAGTGTTCAGGAAATTGCTCTGTTAGCAAGCAAGATTGCTTGATCATTAGAATTACATTTCTGTTTTCCAAATTAATAACATGTTTGTTTTTGCTCCTTATTTTTCTTCCCCCTCCTGCATGTAAACAACCTGCCTTATTGTTGCAAAAAAGGAAATCAAGTCAAAATTGGAGACAACCTTCCATCATTTTTTGCCAAGCAGAGGGGGGAAGAACTCAGAGATCACGCAATCCTGCTTAAGCTAAGTGAATCTGGGAACCATCCAGATATTCACATGAGGACATGTGACTTCGATCTTCCCCATTTCTCTTCGGATAGTACAGTTTGTCTTTTGTTATCAGCGTTGGACTTTTCTTTTATCTCCTCGTGGTAAAGTTTGGTGGCATCTGACTACACTGCCTCTTGGACGGTTGTGCTTCTTTCTAACTCTCCTTTCACTTCATCATCCTGCGTTTTGTTGCAACTCTTGCTTTTATAGCCCCTGTGTACTGTCCTGACTTTCAGATACTCCTCTTACTTTCAACACTGCAAGGACATCACACCATAGCCATGCACATAACGAATCACTTTCTTAGCTCACTGCCTTAGCATGCCTTTTTTTTTTTTGAGAGGTCAAAAGCAAACTTCTGTCAACCAGTCAACCAACTTGATTTGCTTTGCCCCTAAGGTTTCTTAACCCCATGTCCTTTCCTTTATTCTTATTCTATTACCCAAGGAAAGAAAATGTACTTAGCTCTATTTCTTTAACCTTTAATATTTTGCTCATCAATTAGTATCATTGAGTTTCTTCCCACTGGAGGAACAGTTCTTTTCTTTGGAAACAATAAGTCATCAAATCTCTTTGCCCAAAGACACCCCCTTTCCCCAGATACCTGAGTAAAATACATCTTACCAGATATGCTTGGAAGATCACATTTCTTTTTAGAAGCCAATTTAGTTTTTCAACTAATGTATTTTTCTCTGGTAAATGAGATTAGCTAACAGCAAAGGGTCAAATTTCTAGGACAGAATTGCTCATCCAATTGATTTGAATGAGCTTTGGTTTGAGGGCATCATAGTTCCCTTTATTTATAGTTGACTAGATTTCCCCCGTTCCCGAAGAGCATTCGTATACTATTAAGTGTGGCGAGACAAAGCACAGACCCTATTCATCACATCAGTTGACAGTACAATCCTGTTGTATTGTGTGTAATGGACCTGTATATATCAAAATAATTTTAGAAGTTCAAACTCAAAGCACTTGTTGGTTTATTAATATAAATTTACAAAGTTAATATTGTTGGGTGCTTCTGTCCATGGTTCTGTTCTTGTCCCCCGACTGTGTTACTTCATCCACACTTCATATTATTTCCCTTTCTTCATACTCCTGTGAAAGGGGATAAACATCCATAGAGACTGGAGCCACTCCAAAGACTTGCTGAGTTAAAAATGGTATAGATGATCTTATCTGCAAAGCGGAAATAGAGACACAGGCGTAGAGAACAAACATATGGATACCAAGGGGGAAAAGGGGGGTGGGAGGAATTGGGAGATTGGGATTGACACATACACTATTGATACTATGTATAAAACAGCTAACTAATGAGAACCTACTGTGTAGCACAGGGAATTCTACTTAATGCACTACGGTGACCTAAATGGGAAGGAAATCCAAAAAAGAGGGGATATATATATGTATATATATATATATATATCTGATTGACTTTGCTATACAGCAGAAACTAACACAACATTGTAAAGCAACTATACTCCAATAAAAATTAATTTAAGAAAAGATTTGCTAAGTTAAGACCCATAAACAACTCTGTTTGTCAAGTCAAAGGAATGCTGCACAATATGCTTTCTAATAAACATCTTTTTTCTTGATTATAAAAGTAGTAAATGTCATCACAGAAAACTTGGAAATACAGCAAAACACACGCAGCTAAATTATTCCATGAGAATATATGGTCACTTCCTAGTACATTTCCTTCCAGCCCTTCCTTTCCTCACTACGCACGTAGCTACGTAATTGTTTTCCCAATAGAATTGAGATCATATCTAGAGCTACTTTTTGATTGGTTTTTGCCTTAAGTTCACTTTGTTCTCAGCAGACGTCGAGCAGATCAAGACACATTTACCTAAGCATTTACCTCTATCCCTCTTTACATAAAAAAACTGCATTGAAAGAGAGGAAACTGTATGTAGTTTATTGTTTACTTTGCTGTTTCTCTGCGGCCTTCTTATGTTTGCTTTCTGCTTTCAATATTCTCATCCACGATCAGATATTACCCAAAGTATTATCTAATCAGAATAAAATCTTCAAACATAAAGTTCATTTCTGCTTTCCCCATGACTATGAGTCAAAACTGATCAAATTGCTAGAAGTGCTAAATAAAATAGAATAAAAAAATCTGGTACAGTTATCTTCTGTAGCTACATCAACCTGAATAATCCATTTGGGATTTTACTGGTGTCTGAGGACATTTGCTACAAACATTACTTTCTGTATATCTAAGTAATATTTAAACATTTATTAAAATTGCTGGCGAGTCAGTATCAAATGCTTGGTGTGTACAGTGTGGAAGATGCCTTTGCTAGTTACTAAATAAACGTAGAAGGAGGACGAGAATTTTTGTTTCTGACCTATGTCAGCTTCTCATCAGGGACAAGAAGAGAGAATATTATAAAATTAGTGTTTGTTGCCAGCGTCTATTTTGGAGAGTGTTAGGTACTCTCCATACTAAATCCTTACAGCTCTACAAAGTGAGTATCCTCCTATGTCTACTAAATTCTGTCAGTTCTGTCTCCTGATAGATGCACTGTATTGAATGCATACTGATCAGAAACAGACTTATTTTTGTCACCCGACAAACAACATGCAGGGAAACAGTCCAGGACTGGTACAGCTGTTCTGGGAAATTGACAAGGCTGCACAGCGGAATCCGGGGAGGTGTTTTACTGGGCATAACGTCACCCTAAACAAAGGAGGGTAATGTTAAGAATGAGGAAGGGGAGAATGGATGCTGCTAGAATCTCCCCATTCCCATTCCCACTCCTTCCATGTCTAGGCAAATATCCCGTCTTGCCTGGATTCCTGCGATTATCTTGTAATGGGTCACTTAACCTCTGGTCTTGCACAACTCCTTCCACTCAGCAGACTTCAGCTGAGCGACCTTCCTGGAACACAGACACGAGCTGTCACTCACTCACTTAAAGCGATTCAGTGGCTCTTTGTTTTTCTTGCATTAAAGTTCAAACTGCTTAAAATGGCATTCAGAGGCCTTCAAGACACGATCGTATCTCCACTCTCCGGGTTACACATTACGTTTTAGCCACAGCACATCTTCAACGCTTTAAATGCACCACGTCTCCTTCAGCTGTCAGAGTCTTTACAGGCTTCCTTCGTGCCTTTAAAGAGAAACTGTAATTGCGGGTATTTAAAGTAAATTCTAATTTCTAAACATGAGCCAACTCTCTGGCTGAATGAAACATCTCTGCTGATGGAATCCACTCATTCGCTGCCAGTTTGCCATCTTTGAACCATTCCTTTGGCCTGAAATATTCTTTTTTTCTTTTTACTGAATTCATTTCATCCCAACCCTTGTTTTTTGCTTTTTGTTTGTCTAACTTCTCATTTTTCCGGGTCACACTTGATACACCATTTCCTCCCAGATCTGGTGTCCTAGATCTGGGGTAACTTCCTGACCTGCGTCCCCCAGCCCTGGCTTGCTCTCTGGCATCACATGTGACTGAGTTCCCACTAGAATGGGGAGCTCGGAGGACTGGGGTCATTTCTGTCTCAATCATTTCTTCATAGAGTCAACACATATTTCACGGGCCCCTCCTATGTGCCGATGCTCTCTTGGGCATCGTTTTGGGGCACGTCAAGGCTTTCAGGAATCTGAGCACCAATCTGGCCTCATTCTGGGTTTGGACGATGAGAAGACAGACTGTTTCACAGCAGCTGTGCAGAGAAAACCCCAGAGCGCTTGCCTGCAGGACACTGTGCCCTTCTTCCCACTTCCTTTCTCTCTCTGCGAGGCTTTGCTGGGTTCCCTGACTCAGCCTCTGAAAGGAAAGAGCGTGCTAAGTGTCCCCTCTGCCTACTTGCCAAGTTCCCTTGCCCTCAGGTTCCCTCTCTCCTTTCTTCTTCTCAAAAGAGAAGTGGGTTGTTGTTTCTGGAGGAGGATCCAGGTCTGAGTTTTTCCAAACTTGGCAAGAGCTCCTGGTAGCTTCGTCCTGGGCCCGTCTGGTTCAGTCCCACGAGCTGCTAGGGAACGTCATAGCTGGAAAGCAACCCATCCCTCTCGAGGGCTGGGAAATGCCATGTGAGGCCTCCCTGCCTCGTGGCCCATTGTGGGTTTCGTCAGCAAAAGTATCCGGGCCCTGAGGAGTCATGGTACCCAGATGACTTGCCTTCGGCCCTGCACATGTGCTGTGGGGGTTCTGTGGCCTCCTTACATGCCTGCTGTGTTTTTCCCCCTACTTGTCAAGGCTGGTCCATATGGATTCCACCCGTCCGCCCAGCACAGTCTGCGGCATTTCATAAATACCTGCTGAACGGGATTGTACCGAACTGCGCTGCAGATGGGACCGTGAAAGCCCAGAGAGTTCAAGTACCCTGCTCAGAGTACACAGTGAGTCCAACGTGCTTGAGTTCAGAATCTGAATCCAGTCTGTCTGACTTCACTGCGTCGCATGAACCCCACATCCCAAGTTGGATTTAAAAATTGAAGTTAATGGCTTCCCTGGTGGCACAGTGGTTGAGAGTCCGCCTGCCGATGCAGGGGACACGGGTTTGTGCCCCGGTCCAGGAAGATCCCACATGCCGCGGAGCGGCTGCGCCCGTGAGCCATGGCTGCTGAGCCTGCGCGTCCTGAGCCTGTGCTCCGCAGCGGGAGAGGCCACAACAGTGAGAGGCCCGCGTACTGCAAAAAAAAAATTAAAAAAAAAAAAGTTAACACAAGGAGTGTTTTGCATAGTTATACTATAGATGGTTGAACAAGGGAGAGGGCCGGTTGTGGACAGGGTGATCAGCAAAGCTCCTGCCTCATCCATGCTCTGAGACTGTTTAGAATATGAAAGAAGTCAATGGGTTTGCCTGTCTGCTGCTGTTGTAGCCTGAGTTTTTTCCTAAGGTAGTGAGAAGTTTTGTCCTAAGGTAGTGAGAAGGGCCAGATATAGGAAAAACAGGGGTCAGTCACCTCTGAAGACTCTGCCTAGTAACCTTGCATTATGGTAATTTACCCAAGCTGCTTTGTGGTCAACCACGAGTGCCCTTTTCTCATACTTGCACAATTTTTAGGTGCACAGAATGTATCTAATCTGAGGAACTAAGCATGTTAGCAAAGAGGACCTAATTCAGCTTCTTTCAGCCCAAAGCTTAACCAATACTGAACTCAGAAGAGGTTCCCCAAGCACTAGTTTAAACAAGAACTAAAATAGCAAAAATCCTTCAAACCCCAAAAGCAAACAAAGAATGTACACTTGTCTAATTTTTGTGTTCATCAGAGATTTGGGGGAAGATAAAGTGGAAATATTGCTATGACCTTCTTGTATAGGATTTACAGCCCAATTACATTCATTGAATGTGCTGCTCCTTGCAGACCTGCAGTGGACATTTATAGGCTACTCTCTGTAAGTCTACACACAATTTCTGAAAACCTGTTTCTGAAAACCTAAGAAGATCCCTACAGCTGTGGATGACTTCAGTTACAGCTTGGAAGCCTGACATGCTTTATTCCAGACACATTTTTCCTGACCCCAAAGGCCTATAAAAACCCACTTTCTCTCGTGTGGTGCATTGAGAAAATGAAGGCATTCATAAGAAGACATTTTTAAAAAATGGGACTAAAATTGTCAACCTTTTTTCATTTGCTTATGAAAGGATTAACTCAGTATTTCTATGAAGCCACATTTTGCTTTTTCCTCACTTCAAGTACAAGTTCCCTTAGAAAAGGAGATAGGGATATTAATATTCTGCCTGGTAGTGACTGGAAAAGGAGAAATTCACACAAGATAAGACACACTTGTGGCCCTTGCTTCTCTTTTAGGCTCTTTTCTCCTGTCACAGATGGTATACAACAGATATTAGCTTCTTCTGTGTTTAAAGGGGTACACTTAAATGTGTACATTACCCGGTATCAACAAGACTTGGACAAGGGTGTTCTTTTTACTGTGACCACTTAATCATAATGAAATTATGGAATAATGAAATTATGGAATGCATAGCAGTGAAATGACCAGTCGTTGTGTCCAAAGAAGATTTAGGCAGAAAAAGGATGAAAAATGGCAACTCCCAAATTTATAGCATCTGAGGTCTGTGGAAACCAGTGGTACACCCAGCAGTCTGGGATGTACGAGTCCCTACGTCAGAAAGGACGACAACCGGAGAGAGAGTTCTTACAGAGATTCTAGGAGCCAAAGACACAAGGAGCAACAAATCCGTCTCTCAGTTTGGATTTTTGGTTGGAATGCAGTTTCTTAGTGTTGAAAGAGATCGTGATTACTGAGACTGCCACACCAGCCACATCTGACAGCTGAATCCACTGAATCACATCTCAGAACAGTTCAATAAACACTGCAATAAAGGATTCACAGAGATGATTTTTTTTTTTTTACTTTTCATATACTTTTTTTTTTTAAACCTAAAGGGATTTCAGTAGGAGTTCTAATTCAGTCGGAATCCCATGATAGTCTGGTTCTGTAGAGCTAACACTTTGAACTAGAGGGCCCACAAGATAAAACTCCCACCCCTTTTGGTCAATGAATAGGAGCAAATTTTCTATCTTAGTCTTTTCCTTACTCCTTTGTTTAGAAAGCTGGTTCCCTGCTGCTGTTTCTCTCTCTTCTTTGTCCCTAAGATTAAGATCAAAGGCACAGTTCAGGTCACTTATCCTCACTCAACCGAGCTACTATTCTGATTAGAGTGTGAATATTCTTTAGTTGCTACCAATAAGCTATGGCTCATTAACTGTATTACCCTGAGGACTCATGTCACCTTGTATACTTCATATTAATTCAGCCTTTTAAATTTTGTTCATTTCATCTCTTCAGATAAACAGGGTCTCTCCAATCTAACTCTTCATCTCGGTCATAAAATGCAGTTGACATTCAGCGTTAAATTGAATGAGAAGGAACAGAGAGCCTGTGTCATGCATGCTGAATTCCCTGTAGTGCTTTGTACAATTTGTGTGCTGTGGATACTCTGTAAGTGTCCATTAAGGGAATGGATGAGAGAATGAGTGAAAGGGGACCTAGCTTTGAGTCTTCTTAACCACTTGCTGTGTGGCCTTGGACAAGCCACTTGACCTCTCCAAACTCCATCTCTTCACCTGTAAATAAGTGAGGACCAGATGTTCTCTTTGTTTCCAGTAGCTAGATTAGATCTTCTCATCCACTTACTTTCGACATATGCCCAACATAGCAGTGACTTCATTGACACAGGGCTTGCAAATCTTTCCTAAATCAGCAGCAACATCCCTAAGGAAGCTTCATATATTGTCTTTAAACTAGGACAAATAAGGTTTAGTGAGAAAAAGTAAGAAGACTTTCCAGTTCCAGTAAGAGGGGAAACTTGTCTTTTCTGAGAGGTGTTTAACAAAGCTTCACATTTTGGGGAAAAAGGAAAAATCCTGAATGTCAGTTAGCTTTCCATTTCCTCCCTGCAGAGTATGTGTCTAATATCAATGTACTGAAATGATCTTTTTTTCACTTTTCTGTTTCATTCACCACTGGCAAACTACCCCAGCACATTGACCAGGTTTTTCTCAGTTATTTTTGTATCCCCAGTCCCTGGCACAGAATAGTGGCACATAATAGGTGCTCAATAATGTGAACTACACTGTTAAATGGAAGCTCAGATAACTCAGCAAGTGGTAGAGGAAGATTATGAGAGCATCTTTAGATTTCAAATGCATTGCTCTTTCCAATGTGGCATTTGATTACATCAAGCCACTTGATTAAACAAGGCTTTAACATCTTATTAAGGATTAGTTATCAGATGATGGTACCAATTATTAGGATGCCAAATTGTGCCATTTTGATGGGTTTGAGACGTATAGGATACAGACTGCTGCCAGGGTGGGTGTGGGTAGCCAGGAGTGAGTATGAAGATTCTGTCTCAAGGGGTTTGTTTAAATAAAATAAGGGGGAGAGAGAGAGATTTAGAAGTTAGCACCTCCAACTCCCTCTTAAGAATAACTCTGCTTGAGTGAGGACCAGATGGCCCAAAAGATAATTTGAATTTCATCCCTAGATAGAAGCTACACTAGGTAAATCTATAGGAGAGGTTTTCTATGTTATATTTTTCTTACTCTACTTTGAAAAGAAATGATTGTTTTCAAAAATCAAAGGAGTGAGAGACATTTCATAATTTCATTTAGGAAATGGTCTGAAGCAATTTCATCTGAAGCAATAACAAATGCAAGTATGCAACTAATCAAGAAAAATTGAAAACAGGAAAATGAACAACACTACTGACTGTAAAAGCCAGGAATTGTGTGAATCGGGATTATTTACTTTTTTATGTCTGGGATATGACTAAGTCAAGTATTGTCTTGAATTCTGTGAGTGAAATAAGTAAATATAGTATTTCTCCCCCTGTATTGGACTTAGTTAAAACTTCCTAAGAGGTTTACACTAAGATTTTGGTGAATATGGATTCAAATACTTGTTCCTCTCTATATATGGACAAAAATTTTGTACCTGACGTGCTGTATAATTTTAAAAAGTAATTACCCCAAACTACTAGTTTTTATGTAAAAACTACTGATAAAGGACTTAGGAGACTTTTTTCTTTCTCTTGTAAATCACCTTTCTTTTAATTTGAAGATTTGATGAGTAGAAAGAAAACCTTGTCATTCATTTCATCAAAATATTGGTTAAATGCTTTAGAAATAGAAAATATAAATAATTGAAATAGTCTTCAAAGTTATTAATTTATTTTTTTGAATAACAGGCAGCAATGTGCCTTCTAGTTGCTAGATCAATTCAGTTAATACGGGGATTCTTCTATCTTGAAAGAGGAGCAGTTTTTTTTTTTTTTTAGCATTCTGTCATATTGGCATTCTGCAATTTATTTTTATTTATTATTATTATTATCTTTAACATCTTTATTGGAGTATAATTGCTTTACAGTGGTGTGTTAGTTTCTGCTTTATAACAAAGTGAATCATTTATACATATACATATATCCCAATATCTCTTCCCTCTTGCGTCTCCCTCCCTCCCACCCTCCCTATCCCACCCCTCTAGGTGGTCACAAAGCACCAAGCTGATCTCCCTGTGCTATGTGGCTGCTTCCCACTAGCTATCTATTTTACGTTTCGTAGTGTATATATGCCCATGCCACTCTCTCACTTTGTCCCAGCTTACCATTCCCCCTCCCCGTGTCCTCAAGTCCATTCTTTAGTAGGTCTGCGTCTTTATTCCCGTCTTGCCCCTAGGTTCTTCATGATCATGTTTTTTTTAATATCCCATATATATGTGTTAGCATATGGTATATGTTTTTCTCTTTCTGACTTACTTCACTCTGTATGACAGACTCTAGGTCCATCCACCTCACTACAAATAACTCAATATCGTTTCTTTTTATGGCTGATTTCATTCTTTTACATGTAACTGTTCTTTTACATGTAACTGTAAAAGATTTCATTCTTTTACATGTAACTGTTCTTTTACATGTAACTGTAAAAGATTTCATTCTTTTACATGTAACTGTTCAGTTTTTCCAGCACCACTTATTGAAGAGGCTGTCTTTTCTCCATTGTATATTCTTGCCTCCTTTATCAAAGATACGGTAGCCATATGTGCGTGGGTTTATCTCTGGGCTTTCTATCCTGTTCCATTGATCTATATTTCTGTTTTTGTGCCAGTACCATACTGTCTTGATTACTGTAGCTTTGTAGTATAGTCTGAAGGCTGGGAGCCTGATTCCTCCAGCTCTGTTTTTCTTTCTCAAGATTGCTTTGGCTATTCGTGGTCTTTCGTGTTTCCATACAAATGGTGAAATTTTTTGTTCTAGTTCTGTGAAAAATGTTAGTCGTAGTTTGTTACGGATTGCATTGAGTCTGTAGATTGCTTTGGGTAGTAGAGTCCTTTTCACAATGTTGATGTGCCAGTCCAAGAACAAGGTATATCTCTCCATCTATATGTATCATCTTTAATTTCTTTAATCAGTGTCTTATAATTTTCTGCATACAGGTCTTTTGTCTCCGTAGGTAGGTTTATTCCTAGGTATTTTATTCTTTTTGTTGCAATCGTAAATGGGAGTGTTTTCTTCATTTCACTTTCAGATTTTTCATCATTAGTGTATAGGAATGCCAGAGATTTCTGTGCATTAATTTTGTATCCTGCTACTTTACCAAATTCATTGATTAGCTCTAGTAGTTTTCTGGTAGCATCTTTAGGATTCTCTATGTAGAGTATCATGTCATCTGCAAACAGTGACAGCTTTACTTCTTTTCTGATTTGGATTCCTTTTATTTCTTTTCTTCTCTGATTGCTGTGGCTAAAACTTCGAAAACTATGTTCAGTAACCGTGGTGAGAGTGGGCAACCTTGTCTTGTTCCTGATCTTAGTGGAAATGGTTTCCGTTTTTCACCATTGAGGATGATGTTGGCTGTGGGCTTGTCATATATGGCCTTTATTATGTTGAGGAAAGTTCCCTCTATGCCTACTTTCTGCAGGGTTTTTATCATAAATGGGTGCTGAATTCTGTCAAAAGCTTTCTCTGCATCTATTGAGATGATCATATGGTTTTTCTCCTCCAATTTGTTAATATGGTGTATCACGTTGATTGATTTGTGTATATTGAAGAATCCTTGCATTCCTGGGATAAACCCCACTTGATCATGGTGTATGATCCTTTTAATGTGCTGTTGGATTCTAGTATTTTGTTGAGGATTTTCACATCTATGTTCATCAGTGATATTGGCTTGTAGTTTTCCTTCTTTGTGACATCTTTGTCTGGTATTGGTATCAGGGTGATGGTGGCCTTGTAGAATGTTTGGAAGTGTTCCTCCCTCTGCTATATTTTGGAAGAGTTTGAGAAGGATAGGTGTTAGCTCTTCTCTAAATGTTTGATAGAATTTGCCTGAGAAGCCATCTGGTCCTGGGCTTTTGTTAGTTGGAAGATTTTTAATCACAGTTTCAATTTCAGTGCTTGTGATTGGCGTGTTCATATTTTCTATTTCTTTCTGATTCAGTCTTGGCAGGTTGTGCATTTCTAAGAATTTGTCCATTTCTTCCAGGTTGTCCATTTTATTGGCATATAGTTGCTTGTAGAAATCTCTCATGATCCTTTGTATTTCTGCAGTGACACTTGTTCCTTCTCCTTTTTCATTTCTAATTCTATTGTTTTGAGTCTTCTCCCTCTTTTCCTTGATGAGTCTGGCTAATCGGTTATCAATTTTGTTTATCTTCTCAAAGAACCAGCTTTTAGTTTTATTGATCTTTACTACCACTTCCTTCATTTCTTTTTCATTTATTTCTGATCTGATCTTTCTGCTTTCTTTCCTTCTGTAACTTGGGGATTTTTTTGTTCTTCTTTCTCTAATTGCTTTAGGTGTAAGTTTTGGTTGTTTAATTGAGATTTTTCCTCTTTCTTGAGGTAGTATTGTATTGCTATAAACTTCCCTCTTAGAACTGCTTTTGCTGCATCCCATAGGTTTTTGATCGTTGAGTTTTCATTGTCATTTGCCTCCAGGTATTTTTTTATTTCCTCTTTGATTTCTTCAGTGATCTCTTGGTTATTAAGTCGTGTATTGTTTAGCCTCCATGTGTTAGTATTTTTTACAGATCATTTCCTGTAATTGATATCTAGTCATATAACATTGTGGTTAGAAAAGATACTTGATACGATTTCAGTTTTCTTAAATTTACCAAGGCTTGATTTGTGACCCAAGATATGATCTATCCTAGAGAATGTTCCATGAGCACTTGACAAGAAAGTGTATTCTGTTGTTTTTGGATGGAGTGTCCTATAAATATCAATTAAGTCCATCTGTTTAATGTATCATTTAAAGCTTGTGTTTCCTTATTTATTTTCATTTTGGATGATCTGTTCATTGGTGAAAGTGGGGTGTTAAAGTCCCATACTATGAGTGTGTTGCTGTTGATTTCCCCTTTTATGGCTGTTAGCATTTGCCTTATGTATTGAGGTGCTCCTATGTTGGGTGCATAAATATTTACAATTGTTATATCTTCTTCTTGGATCGATCCCTTGATCATTATGTAGTGTCCTTCTTTGTCTTTTGTAATAGTCTTTATTTTAAAGTCTATTTTGTCTGATACGAGAATTGCTACTCCAGCTTTCTTTTGATTTCCATTTGCATGGAATATCTTTTTCCATCCCCTCACTTTCAGTCTGTATGTGTCCCTAGGTCTGAAGTGGGTCTCTTGTAGACAGCATATATATGTGTCTTGTTTTTGTATCCATTCAGCTAGTCTGTGTCTTTTAGTTGGAGCGTTTAATCCATTTACATTTAAGGTAATTATCGATATGTATGTTCCTATGACCATTTTCTTAATTGTTTTGGGTTCGTTATTGTAGGTCCTTTCTTTCTCTTGTGTTTCCTGCCTAGAGACGTTCCTTTAGCCTTTGTTTTAAAGCTGGTTTGATGGTGCTGAATTCTCTTAGTTTTTTCTTGTCTGTAAAGGTTTTAATTTCTCCATCAAATCTGAATGAGATCCTTGCTGGGTAGAGTACTCTTGGTTGTAGGTTTTTCCCGTTTTTCACTTTAAATATGTCCTGCCACTCCCTTCTGGCTTGCAGAGTTTGTGCTGAAAGATCAGCTGTTATCCTTATGGGGATTCCCTTTTATATTATTTTTTGTCTTTCTCTTGCTGCCTGTAATATTTTTTCCTTGTATTTAATTTTTGATAGTTTGATTGATATGTGTCTTGACGTGTTTCTCCTTGGATTTATCCTGTATGGGACTCTCTGTGCTTCCTGGACTTGCTTAACTATTTCCTTTCCCATATTAGGGAAGTTTTCAACTATTATCTCTTCAAATATTTTCTCAGTCCCTTTCTTTTTCTCTTCTTCTTCTGGAACCCCTATAATTCGAATGTTGGTGCGTTTAGTGTTGTCCCAGAGGTCTCTGAGACTGTCCTCAATTATTTTCATTTTTTTTTCTTCTGCTCTGCAGTAATTTCTACTATTTTATCTTCCACGTCACTTATCCATTCTTCTGTCTCAGTTATTCTGCTATTGATCCCTTTTAGAGAATTTTAAATTTCATTTATTGTGTTGTTCATTGTTGTTTGTTTGCTCTTTAGTTCTTCTAGGTCCTTTTTAAACGTTTCTTGTCTTTTCCCCATTCTATATCCAAGATTTTGGATCATCTTTACTATCATTATTCTGAATTCTTTTTCAGGTAGACTGCCTATTTCCTCTTCATTTGTTAGGTCTGGTGGGTTTTTATCTTGCTCCTTCATCTGCTGTGTGTTTGTCTTCTCATTTTTCTTAACTTACTGTGTTTGGGGTCTCCTTTTAGCAGCCTGCAGGTTCGTAGTTCCCGTTGTTTTTGGTGTCTGTCCCCACGTGGCTAAGGTTGATTCAGTGGGGTGTGTAGGCTTCCTGCTGGAGGGTAGTAGTGCCTGTGTTCTAGTGAATGAGGCTGGATCTTGTCTTTCTGGTGGGCAGGTCCACGTCTTGTGGTGTGTTTTGGGGTGTCTGTGGACTTATTATGATTTTAGGCAGCCTCTCTGCTAATGGGTGGGGTTGTGTTCCTGTCTTGCTAGTTGTTTGGCATAGGGTGTCCAGCACTGTAGCTTGCTGGTCGTTGAGTGTAGCTGGGTTTTGGCATTGAGATGGAGATCTCTGGGAGATTTTTGCCATTTGATATTACGTGGAGCTGGGAGGTATCTGGTGAACCAATGACCTGAACTTGGCTCTCTCACATCAGGGGCACAGCCCCGACCCCTGGATGGAGCACCAAGAGCCTGTCATCCACACGGCTCAGAATAAAAGGGAGAAAAAAAGAAGGAAAGAATGAAAAAAATAAAATAAAATAAAATAATTAAAATAAAAAATAAATATTAAAAAAAATTTAAAAAGTAATAAGAAAGAAAGAGCAACCAAAGCAAAAACCAAGTGCTAAAAACTATACTAAAAAAGAAGAAAATAAACCAAAGGATAGACAGAAGCCTAAGACAAATGGTAAAAGCAAATGTATACAGACAAAATCACAAACAGAAGCATACACATACACACTCACAAAAAGAGAAAAAGGGGAAAAAATATACATATTTTTTCTCCCAAAGTCCACCTCCTCAATTTGGGATGATTCATTGTCTATTCAGGTATTCCGCAGATGCAGGGTACATCATCAAGTTGATTTTGGAGATTTAATCCGCTGCTCCTGAGGCTGCTGGGAGAGATTTCCCTTTCTCTTTGTTCTCACAGCTCCCAGGGCTGAGCTTTGGATTTGGCCCCGCCTCTGCGTGTAGGTCGCCAGAGGGCGTCTGTTCTTCGCTCAGACAGCACGGGGTTAAAGGATCAGCTGCTTCGGGAACTCTGGCTCACTCAGGCCGGGGGGAGGGAGGGGAACGGAGTGGGGACGAGCCTGCGGGAGGCCAGCGTGAAGTTGCACCAGCCTGAGGCGCGCTGTGCGTTCTCCTGGGGGAGTTGTCCCTGGATCCCAGGACCCTGGCAGTGGCGGGCTGCACAGGCCCCCCGGAAGGGGGGTGTGGATAGTGCCCTGTGCTCGCACACAGGCTTCTTGGTGGCGGCAGCAGCAGCCTTAGCATCTCATGCCCGTCGCTGGGGTCCGCGCTTTTAGCCGCAGCTCGCGCCCGTCTCTGGAGCTCCTTTAAGCAGCGCTCTGAATCCTCTCTCCTCGCGCAGCAGGAAACAAAGAGGCAAGAAAAAGTCTCCTGCCTCTTTGGCAGGTCCAGACTTTTCCCGGACTCCCTGCCGGCTAGCCGTGGCGCACTAACCCCCTGCAGGCTGTGTTCACGCTGCCAACTCCAGTCCTCTCCCTGCGATCCGACCGAAGCCCGAGCCTCAGCTCGCAGCCCCGCCCGCCCCGGCGGGTGAGCAGACAAGCCTCTCAGGCTGGTGAGTGCTGGTCGGCACCGATCCTCTGTGCGGGAATCTCTCCGCTTTGCCCTCCGCACCCCTATTGCTGTGCTCTCCTCCACGGCCCCGAAGCTTCCCCCCTCCTCCAGCCGCAGTCTCCGCCTGCGAAGGGGCTTCTGGTGTGTGGAAACATTTCCTCCTTCACAGCTGCCTCCCACTGGTGCAGGTCCCATCCCTATCCTTTTGTCTCTGTTTATTCTTGTTTCTTTTGCCCTACCCAGGTACGTGGGGAGTTTCTTGCCTTTTGGGAGGTCTGAGGTCTTCTGCCAGCGTTCAGTAGGTGTTCTGTAGGAGTTGTTCCACGTGTAGATGCATTTCTGGTGTATCTGTGGGGAGTAAGGTGATCTCCGCGTCTTACTGTTCCGACATCTTGAAGCTCCTCGAGGAACAATTTTTAAACAGATGTAGAGAACAAACCTATGGATACCAAGGGGGAAGGGGAGGTGGTTGGATGAATTGGGAGATTGGGATTGACATATATACACTATTGATAGTATGTATAAAATAGATAACTATTAAGAACCTACTATATAGCACAGGGAACTCTACTCAATGCTCTGTGGTGACCTAAATGGGAAGGAAATGCAAAAAAGAGTAGATATATGTTAAAAGAAAAAGAAACCCCAAAACAAAAAAAACCAGTTCTATTATAATACAAGATGATTTATAGTCTGAACTCTAGAGTTCCACTCTGTTTACCATGTTTAGCCTGAGTAGAGTCTCCAAGCACGTGGCCCCAAAGCTGGGCCACCCTGTAGAAACTTGCAAGGAAAACGCCCAAAGCTGAACAGAAGAGACAGAAAGGAAGAAAAATGCAGGCTCTGTCTAGTCACTTTAGGTCACTGGAGAGTTTCGCTGGAAATGCCATTATCCACACTGCAGAGTTAAGACATAGCTCCCAATTTAAAAAAGACTTTCCTTTGGCCAGGTATTTCCAGTTTCAGAAGTTCACATTTAAAAAATAATCTAAGGGAGATAAAAAGTTGGAAGCATAGCAGTGTCAATTGCAATATGATCTGTAACAACAAAGAGAGGAAAACAATGAAAATATCCAACAAGAGGAGAATTGTGAAATGGATTCTTTATGCTCTTTATTTGCACACACTCTGACAATAGTCAACACTCACACCTCAGTCCTTTACACACCCTCACTGTTTGTGCTTCAAAATCTAAATACAACATCCCCCAGTTTGGAACCTCCTTTGAGGGCCCTCAGCTAATCACCCTCTTCCCAGTTATCTCTTTCAGTTGAACATATTTCTAGCATTGAACTTAGTACACATCGAGCTCATTCTTCAAAACCTTCACGTTCATTTGCATCTCAATCCTCAGCCCCTGGGCACAGTGCCTGGCTCCCAGCGGGTGCTCAGTGAGTATAAGAAGAGATGAATAGTAAATACATCTGTAGGAAAGAATATTATGTAATCTTTCAAGGGAAATTTATTAACATGTAGACATATGAAAATAGATGATAAATTATGTGACAACCAGTAGAATGTAATCTAATATACACGTTTTGACTTCAGTTCTGTAATAGAGCTAGAGAAGTTTATATGCAAAGCGTTGTGTAGGTGAAGCCAGAAGGAGGAGAAAAAATAATTATTTCTTTCAAAATGTTTTCGGGCTTCCCTGGTGGCGCAGTGGTTGAGAGTCCGCCTGCTGATGCAGGGTACACGGGTTCGTGGCCTGGTCCGGGAAGATCCCACATGCCACGGAGCGGCTGGGCCCGTGAGCCATGGCCGCTGAGCCTGTGCATCCGGAGCCTGTGCTCCGCAACGGGAGAGGCCACAACAGTGAGAGGCCCGCGTACCGCAAAAAAAAACAAAAACAAAATGTTTTCAAATGATTCTTCTCTGGAGCAAGTACTGCTAAGGCTGCCATCTGTCTCCCTGTGAATCTCCTTTAGGGAGGCCCAACCTCCAACTGTCACCCCCTGCATTTCTTGTCTGAGGGTTTTCTCTGGCCGCCTTAGTCAACTTTGTGAAGCGGCTGAAAGTGCCAAAGAATTAAGGCCCCTTTGGAGCAGCCCTGAGGTGGTAGTTGGAATATAAATACCCCAGCTCCTACTCTACTTGGAGGTGTGTCCGTCGGGGCCCAGGGTTCCCCAGAGAGATTACGTTCTATTTACCCACCATGGTAAATTGCCTGATAGTTCACCCTTTATTTGCTCCAACTTTCCACTCACCGCCCAACCCCCCCCCCCTGCACTTCTTCATTCCTCCACCATTTCCTGGAAAATCTTCCAAAATAACTATTTGCACTACTTGAATCCTGATTCAGGATCAGTTTCTGAGAGAACCCAAATTAAGACACTCTTTAATAACATAACTTAATGAGGTAGAAAAGTGCTACTAAAATATAAATATTATCGAGAAGGTATAACACCTTAATTTACTAAAAGTATGATCATATTAATTAAAATTAATGATTAAAAATGCTAGTTCCCCAAGGACTGGAACACAAAGCGAGTAATTGTTGTGATAGTGTATGAGTGTAAAGGAAGTTCTGAAGTTGGTGAACTGCCAAAACGGGGTGCTGTCACAGGGACCCAGAGTGGCAAAGGTAGCTCCTAGTGTACTGGTATAGCCTTGACGATCATTGAGATTGTACATTAGTCATTGAATTCTACTCTCCTCTCCCCCGTCTGTCTATGTTTTTCCATGAGTCATTTGGAAGAAATGACATTCTCCTTGTATGTTTTCTTAGTTTATGGTAGCTACCTATATCTGTACTGTCTTTGAGCTCCACTGAGAATGCAAACCACTTAAAAACAGGAATTGTAAAACAAAACAAAACAGGAATTGTATCTATCTCTTCCTCTCTCTTATGTCATATATATCATTGAGAAAGTGCTCACCAGCTGTTTATGAAATAATGATTGCATAATTCAATAAAGGGAAAGAATGCTATCCTGTTTCTCATTTTTTTGCAAACTCTTAAATGTGTGATTGTTTTATTTTATTTTCAAAGCATATTGTGGATCACTTTAGGTTTAACATTGTTAAATGAGAAGAAAATTTTGCTATTGCAAAGTGTTATCTGAAGAATCATTAGGATATGTTACGTTCAAAAAGATTCTTTCTCTAGATCGGTTTCAAGACAGAATTTTTCTGGGGAGAAAATCAGCATCAATACAATTCAATTCCCTTTTAGGTAGTACTTTCTCAAATTGTTTAATAATGGATTAGTTTTACTTATAATAGCAGACTTAGAGAAAAGCTATTTAATTGTATTATTATCTGCACAGCTCAGCTCAGATATAGTGTTCACAAGGTAGAAGATTCTTCTAGAAATAATTTTTGATAGTAAGAGGGCTTAAAAACATGATAAAGAAAAGTGGATATTTTAAAGCAAAAATCCAGGCATTTTGACTATTTGTGTAATATCAAACATATCCAGATATCTAGAAATATATAAATACATTTGTATTGTTACATGCAGATATTTGGTGGTCTTTTGATAGAAATTGGATAAAATACAGGCATTTCTCTTTCCTTGTTCATCCCAAGAATTTTGGACTCAACATAATGAAATAATTTGCAGTATGGTTTCGTTATGTTGATCATGACTGGTTGTCATAAGAGTGTTAGGAATAAGAGTTCCCAAGGATGAAAAAGAAGGCTAAGGTACGTAAACCATGAGAACTAGATCCATTTTATCTAGTAACTGGTGCCTTGTTAGTTTATTAATTTTCTGTTTGCTGATAGTTGTAAACTGCTACAACAGCGTGGCCAAAGACTCACCATAACTATTTGACTCAAAGGACAAATGACCAATCATATTAGTTTGTTTTTGTCAGCATTGAGCATATAATTTGTTAAATACACATACACATACAACGTAGATTTATTTCCCACCCCCTGTTACAGAAATTCCTATAGGAATCTTTGCTTGAGTTTGGAAGATCTTTAGATCAGTGCATTAGAATCATCTGGGGCAGTTGATAAAAACCAGAATTCCCAGGTTCCACATAGGGTTTGTGATTCTGCAGGTATGGAATAGGGTTCAGGAATCTGCCTGTTTACTGAGTTCCTCAAATAATTCTTATGCAGGTGGACCTCAAGCCACACATTGAAAAACACTGCTCTGATCACCCTTTCCCCATTAAAAAAAAAAAAAAAGTGGCTTTTTTAAACACTTGTTTACGATTACAGATATCATATGCTGTCCGAGCAGACTGTATTGTGCTGCAGACCAGTCACACCAGTGCTAATAAGATTTTTGAGAAGCATGATCCAAACAGAGAAGGTATAACAAAAAAACCCTAAAAAAACAAGCAAACAAAAACTCAGTGATCACGCTTATTTTGCAGTGACTTTAATTGCCTCTCAAAATAAATATTTTAATTCATTACTCTCTGGATATCTGGTTTCTTAAAGGCCTGAAAGAAGAAAGTGGGGAGTCTTCACTGTCCTGTCTTGGAAACCTAATGTCTGACTTTAACTGTGTGTCGTAGAGATTAATGGTGCCACACTTGCTCCTTGGAAGTGTTTTATGATAGAGTGGGTGGTAAATCTTAGCCCCAAAATGGGAGGGGCCTAGAGAGAAGAGGGGATGATAATAACCCAGCATGTTGCAAGGGCCTCTGGTGTGAAAAGATTCTGCAGCTACGTGCAAGCCTGCTTTCTTCCTTTTGGCCCTGATCACAGCACTGCTTTTACTCAACCCCTCCTCTCGCAATCCTAAACTATTATCATGAAGTTTTTAGTGCAGTCATGAATGTTTCTCATATATGCATAGATAAACCCTAAAACCATAAAATTTTAAAGCTGAAATAAATTTTAGTGATCACTTAATTCAATCTCCTTGTTTTACAGAATAAGAATCTGAGACCTAAATTAATTGAATTGCCCAAGTTCATAAACCTCACACAGCTAGTCATTCTTTTAATCTAAATAAATAAATTAAAGGAGAAAAGAAAAGATTATTTTTTCTCCAAAAGATTATTTCCACTTCATGGCTCCTCTGATCCCCATCTCAGTATCAGTGAAGGGTCAGCATTATTGCAGCCCATGCTTTTAATTTGATGTCATAATTTTGGTATTTCCAATTTAAAAAAGTATTTGTGTTCTATATTTGTGGTTTTGTAAGATAGGGATAAAAGTATGAAGAGCTGGAAGCAACAAAAAACCTCCTTTCCTGCCTCCCTCTCTCCCTCCCTCTGTTCCTTCCTCCATCAGACATGCTGGGAGTACAAAAACGAGTGTGGCAGTCCTCCTGTTAAAAAGCTTACTATTTAACCAGGGTTGGAAAGAACAAGCACTGGTAAGAATCGCAGGTGCACAATGAGATGTAATTAAAGGAGTGTCTTTGTCGCCAGGAGAGTTGAAGTTCTTCAGACTGTGAACAGCCGAGGGCTCAGTCTGTTGGAGGGATGTGGTCTGTGTAAAAGCACGTGGTACGTATGAGTTGGGCGTATTACAGAATGGCTGAAGCAGAGGGCATACGGAGGAGATGGGGTTGAAAGCACAGGCTAAAGGCAGATTAAAAATAGCCTGTTATGCCATTCTAGAGGAATTTGAACTTTACCTTATATAATCCTGCACAGTCCAATACCGGAGCCACTAACTGCATGTGGCTATGAACCACTTGAAATGTGGCTACTCCAAGGTGAGATGTGCTTGTATGTGTGAAACACACATTGGATTTTGAAGATTAGCATAAAAAAAAAAGAATGTTACCCAATCTCACTAATAACATATTATACTGCTTATATGTTAAAATGATAATATTTCGGATATATTAAATTAAATATGTTATTAAAATTTGTCACCTGTTTATTTTTACCTTTTTAATGTAGCTATTAGAAAATTTTAAGGTATGTATGTGGCTTGCATTACATTTCTATTTTAGTAGCACTGTTTTATAGACAACGGTAATGTACTCAAGATTATGGATTTTTAAAAAATTTATTGGTTTTAATACTGAAGCACTTTAAACTGCCAACATCATGATTCAACCCCAAATGATTTAGTCGCATCTCTAAAAAATAACATTTTCCTATATAAAAATAACACTATAGAAACCTTTAAAATTAATAATAATTTCTTAACATTATCTATTATTCAGTCTGTAGTAAACATTTCCAATAGTCCCCACATGTCTTTATAGCTGGTTTGTCAACACGAGGATCCAACCCAGGACCACCATTATATCGGTAGGTCCTTGACATCTTTTAATGTAGAGTAGTCCCTTCTCTCGCCACTCCAGTTACCTGTGTTCCATCTTCTGGGTTTGTCTGATTTGTTGGTGCTGTTTAGCTTCTATTCTCTGTATTTCTTATCAAGTACAAATCACACCTACAGGCTTGAGTGGATTCCGGTGAAACATTTTTTTGCTCTGATACAACACATGTAATGTTGGGTACTTCATATTTTATCTCATCAAGAGATACTACTTGTGAGATTCCATCGCTGTTTGTGGTGCCAAGGTTGACCACTGGATTGCAGTGATGGCAGCTTCATTCCTTCAATACAAAGTTTGGTTTTCCTTGGCAAAACAGGAAGCTGTAATTAGGTCTTCATTGTGGAAAAGCAAAGATTGTGGAGGAAGGACTAAGAAGAAGACAGAAAGCAGAGAGACGGCCAAGTAGTCTAGCATCATAGCCTAGGAAACACAGAGAAGATGATGATCTTACTCTGAGCTGGGGACTACGCTAATTCCTGAGCATGTGTTACCTTTGTAAATCCTCACACAGCCCTATAGGATTGGTTTGCTTATGCCCATTGTCTGGTTAAAACTATTCAGAGAGACTGAATAATTTGCCTACTGTCATACCAGCAGTGGCAGAGTGGTGATTAAAACTCAGCTCTGTCTTATGTCAAAATTCACATACTGGACCACTGTCCTATGCTGACTGCAATAACACTTTTAGTTTGAGAGGCTTTTGGTTTGAAAATTATGAATGTTCTTTTTAATTTGATGACCAAGGAAAGGAATTAACTCTAATGTATCTCCCTCAGTTGATTAGGGGAGGGTGGTATGATTTTGTTGAATTTGAAATGTGAGTTGGATATGTCAACTGAACATGTATAGGTCTGAGGTTCAAAAGACAGGTCAAAGAAAAAGGACAGACTACTAGAATTATCGATTCAAGTCATCTTTATAGAGATGGTAGCTTAGACCCAGGGAGTGTATAAAGCCCTAGTATATGTATACAGTAGAAAGATACCTACCTCCACTTCACATTTGTAAGCTGTTTGAGGCTAGCAAGCCAACATCAAAAAAGAGACAACTGCGTGAATTAAAAATACCATTTCTCATTTTCATATTCCTAAGAGAGTTGAAGGTATCATTAATTTAATTAATTAATGTTAAATTATTATATATAATATAGTATACTAATTTATATAACATTAGTATTATATACTAATTATGTACAAATTAATAATATTCATAAATTATTTCTGTATAAATTCTTTGTGTTACTGTGCAAAGAGGTTAGAGTATTTCTAAGGGAAGACATTTTCCCTGTGGTCAGTGCATATCATGATATTATATCCAATTCATAGTCTGACAGGCAGAAGTTTACTTATTTATAGGGTGGGATGGAGTCTTTCAAATTAGGATGGTCACAGAAAACCTAGATCATATACTTGCTATATTATGGAATAACTCATAATTTTTTAATAAATTTATTTATTTATTGTTGGCTGTGTTGGGTCTTCGTTGCTGCGCACAGGCTTTCTCTAGTTGTGTTGAGCGTGGGATACTTTGTTGCGGTGCACGGGCTTCTCATTGCAGTGGCTTCTCTTGTTGCAGAGCACGGGGTCTAGGCACGTGGGCTTCAGTAGCTGTGGCATGTGGGCTCAGTAATTGTGGCTCACGGGCCCTAGAACGCAGGCTCAGTAGTGACGCATGGGCTTAGTTGCTCTGCGGTATGTGGGTTCTTCCCGGACCAGGGTTCGGACCCATGTCCCCTGCGTTGGCAGGCGGATTCTTAACCACTGTGCCACCAGGGAAGTCTGGAATAACCCATATTTTAAACAATTTTGAAGGAAAGACACCAGAGTTGTGTCTAGAACCCTTCTTAGAATTCTGAAAATTTGTTCTGCTATTTTGAGGTTATATACAAAATGGTATACTGTGGTACAATAATGAATTTTTTTCAAATTTTTAAGGAAAGATAAAAGGTTATTTTTCAGACATCTGAAATCATCTCTCTTTCTCTAGGGCAGCATTAAGGATGTATTATTCATTGATGGTCTCTCAAGGAACTTCTGAGGAATATGAGAATTCATTTTTCTCAAGATGAGTAAAGTGTTACAAGGGACATTCATCAAAATTCAAGATAAACAGATATATTTGCTTCATATTTATAAAGCTAGAGAAAGTTGACATTTTTTTCCTAAGGAATTTTTGATTACTTTAAATGGCAATTATGCTAAGAAAAAACAAATTTCTGGGACAGGGCTCAGGTAAAACCAGGTTTGAATAAATTTCAGGGAAGTCTTTAGGAGGGAAGAAAATCATAAAAAATACATTTTGCGGACTGTGTGCATGGAAAGTGAGGCAAGGCAGTCCCCTGTCTCCTAGAGAAGCACCTTCTGAAGTGGGTGGTCAGGTTGGCTGGCTTTTCCTGGACAAACAAGCTCTTTTCAAGGCCTGGGGTGACCTTAGGGAGGCTGCTTTTCCTCGCTGCCCAGCACCCAAAGGTGACTGGGCACAAAAAAGAAAACCTGATATTCTTAAAATTAGAAAATTGAAGTGACAGGGACATTTCAGTAAGCCCCGTGAACGGAGGCCATAATCGTTCATTCTGACACTGATAAGGCTCTGAGGCACTTGTTGGTGCAACCATATATTTTATTACAGCTTATCCATGAGAATAATTCACGTCTTTTATTGTACAGAACACTACTGTAAACTTTATTAGTCTCTAATCTTCATCTTATCAGTGTTCATGCTAAAGTGCTGAGCGCCTCCATGGAGTTGGTGCTGATTTGTAAATATGATCATTTCAACGTCCTGCAGCTACATTCATTCCAACTCCCTTGTTATATAGTTGATAACACTGCAACCCTAGAGGGAGAAGGAATTTATCTAAAGTCACACAGCTAATTAGAGCCAGAATTAGCCTGGAACACAGACTTCTACCTGAAGCTCCTCCCGTTGCCTGCACACTTAGCTGGGGTCAGTTTTCTGACAGATTAGTTCTTCTTTTTTTTTTTTTAATTTATTTAATTTATTTATTTTTGGCTGCATTGGGTCTTCATTGCTGCACGTGGGCTTTTCTCTAGTTGTGACAAGCAGGGGCTACTCTTTGTTGCGGTGCGCGGGCTTCTCATTGCGGTGGCTTCTGTTGTTGCAGAGCATGGGCTCTAGGCACACGGGCTTCAGTAGGTGTGGTGTGCGAGCTCTGGAGTGCAGTCTTAGGAGTTGTGGCACATGGGCTCAGTAGTTGTGGCTTTCAGGCTCTAGAGCGCAGGCTCAGTAGCTGTGGCGCACGGGCTTAGTTGCTCCGCGGCATGTGGGATCTTCCCGGACCAGGGCTCAAACCCGTGTCCCCCGCATTGGCAGGCGGATTCTTAACCACTGAGCCACCAGGGAAGTCCCAGATTAGTTCTTATCTTCAGTGATTATGGAAGTTTCTCTTCTGAGATACCAAGTTATTTTCCTCTTATATGTTACTAATAGCAAGATCAGATTAACTCCCCAAAATAATTAGTATTATACCTGTCTGGTTGTATTGTTTACGGTCATTAAAAAAAAAACGGGTGAATTGCTTAGAAGCATTTTATTTTCCTGGAGCACTGGAGGTATGTGGAAATAGCAAAATGCAGTGGAAGGAAGGTAGACCCAGAAATCTGGACTCTAGTTCTGCTTTAATCACCGACCCTGAGGAAGTCATGGCATCTCAGTTTTTCAATCAGTAACGTGGATATCATAACACCTACTGAAACCTCTCATATGGGGGCAGTATGAGAATTGACTAAGCTAAGAATGATGAAAACATGTTAGGTGAGTGTAATATACTTCATATAGATCACACAGCTAGGGAACTTTCAAAAAGATCATCCAAGCTTGTGGTCCCATGTTCAACCTGACTGAATGATAAGCCTGTAAAGAGTTATTCATATTATTTGCTTTGGGAGTTTCTCAGTGACAGACTGACTTCTAAACCCTTGGCGACTTTCAAGGTGTGGTGATAAAAATAAACATCCTATTTCTGTTGTAATGCAATTCTGATGAGACACACCAGTGTGAGTCTTAAAGAGCCCTGACTCCTGCTAATTACCATTCTGCTGATTTTTGTAACATCTAAGGAAGGCTGGGCAGAACTGACTCATGTTCATTGATCATGGTGTCCTCATTTAGTAAACAAGAACACAGTGGACTCCTGAAAGTTGAGATGTGCACATATTCTATTAATTCCAAGGAACTTGTATATTGTTTGCACAGCTGTTCTGTGCTCTTCCTTTTACAGGAGGCAGAAATGACTTTAAAGTCCCTCAGCAATAATAGTGATAAAAATCATGGCTATAATTTATTGGTCTCCTATTTTACATCAATCACTGCAAGGGTTTTACATGCAGTATTTCCAATTCTCAAAGTAACCCTGTGAAAGGTGGGTATTATTATTATTTAAAATTTTTTTTTATTGAAGTATAGTTGATTTACAATGTTGTGGCCGTCTCTGCTGTGCAGCAAAGTTATACACATATATGCATTCACTTTTTATATTCTTTTCCATTATGGTTTATCACAGGATACTGAGTATGTTCCCTGTGCTATATATTAGGACCTTGTTGTTTATCTATTCTAAATGTAATAGTTGGCATCTACCAACCCCAAACTTCCAATCCATCCCTCTCCCTCCTCCTCTCCCCCTTGGTAACTAAACTACAAGTCTGTTCTCTTTGTTTATGAGTCTGTTTCTGTTTTGTAGATAGACTCATTTGTGCCATATTTTAGATTCTACATATAAGTGGTATCATATGGTATTTGTCTTTCTCTTTCTGACTTAACTTCACTTAGTATGATAATCTCTAGTTGCATCTATGTTGCTGCAAATGGCATTATTTCGTTCTTTTTTATGGCTGAGTAATATTCCATTGTATATATGTACCACATCTTTTTTATCCATTCATCTGTCGATGGACATGTAGGTTGATTCCATATCTTGGCTATTGTGAACAGTGCTGCTATGAACATAGGCAAGCATATATCTTTTTTTTTTTTAACATCTTTATTGGGGTATAATTGCTTTACAATGGTGTGTTAGTTTCTTCTTTATAACAAAGTGAATCAGTTATACATATACATATGTTCCCGTATCTCTTCCCGCATATATCTTTTTGAATTATAGTTTTGTCTGGGTATATTCCCAGGAGTGGGATTGCTGGATCATATGGTAATTCTATTTTTAGTTTTCTGAGGAACCTCCATACTGTTTTCCATAGTGGCTGTACAAACTTATTGACATTTGAAAAGTGGGTATTATTATACCTATTTTGCTTAATAATATCCTTACAGAAAGAAAATAAAACATTATCTTTTGAATGTCTTAGTTTCCATTTGTCCTATGGCAGGTCTGCCCATTTCTCATTTTTCTCATGACTCTTGGCTAAGCAGAGGCAAGCATTAGTCCTTCCAACTAGCAGGTAAACTAGGACAAGCAGGAATTAAATGACTTACTCAAATATCAGAGTCAGACCTATGACTGGGGCCTTAGACTTTTTCATTAGAGCAATGGTTTTCAAATTAACAGATTCAATAGTTATATGCTTGCCTTGTGCTGGGAGACAGGAGGGAAAACAGACATAGCCCCTCCTTATTTGAGTGGGGATGGATCGAAATTAGAAGTCTTTGAACTGGCCTAGCTTTGGGGGGTTAGGTGGTATCATACTTTCCTCTTCCCCTCAATAAGTTTATGCCACTTAACACAGGTTTAAATAGTCAAAATCACTCATCAGCATCCCCCTTGATTGGGCACTGTTTAAAACTGAAGTGCTCTACCTTTAGGACTTATTGAATCCCTTGAGCACCTTGGGAGCAAGGGTGATACTATTTTCTTGGTTTTTGTTTTTTCTTTTTTTCTTTTGTTTTTTGTTTTTGGCCAGGGAATAAGAGAAACAGAGAGAGGATAAGATGCAGAACAAACAAGAGGTTCAGAGTCAAAGGCTGATGTGGATGTTCTAAAGCCACCCTCCTGTCTCCCACCCCAGATGGCGGCTTGGTTAATGGGCCTCGGTCGTTTTTAATTAGCTGTAGGTGACTCTACCTTCTGTCTTGCTCTATGCCTCTTTGGACCGCAAGGGCAGAGAAAAGTGAGGGACACTGGGATTTACAGAAGGGGGAAACCCAGGCCCTTCGCCTACTCTGGGATTATTGCAGGAAAGTTCTACAAAGGCTTGGTAGCAGCAGGCTGGAATTGCGGGCTCTAGGTGGGGAGATTTGACCTTTAAACCCTCTGCATGAAGTAGCTGAGTTGTGATACAGGCTTCCTCCACTCTCTGAAAATACAATGTTCCTATGAAACCTTCCCTTATCCGAAACGGCATAAAGTGAAGAAGTGATTATCTCAGGGTACATCTTGCTAACGATGCACAAAATAAATGGAGATAAAGTACAGATGCTCACAGACACAGTTTACAGCTATGACAGCTTGATGCTGGGATGCTGAGTGTGGTTCTCGGGGAAGGAGCTGGGCAGTGCCGCTCTCATTCTATAAGGGCTCCTGCAAACCAAAACGCTGAACGCTATATTTTTCTCTCTTTCATCTCTTTAGCAACAAAAGACTGTTTGGTTATAATGTTCAAAATTCTCCAACATTTTCCATGATTTTGGAAAATCATGTTTATTTGGCATATATGTGTTAAGTTGTAGGTTTTAATTGTAATTGTGTTTAAACACTGTATTTATTTACACGACTCTAAAGACAATTTGAATAGATTATTAAATGACATCAGATTTACCAACAACCGTTATGTCAAAACACTTCCAGATGGAGATCCCCATTAAGCTCAGTTCAGGGCCTCTTTACCCTAAACTGAACTGTTAAAAAAAGCAACATTGGACGATAAACCATTTAGATACAACTTATATCACAAGAAGAAACCTGGGTGGGCCGTTTGACTTGCTTGGTTTGCTTGGCATTTATCTTAATCTCTCCTTAGGTGTTTTTCCCTTCATTTTTCAATCACAACTTTCTCATCGCCTCACTGCTTCTGGTCTTTCAGGATTTTCTTTTCTTTTTTCCACCTTTTGCTTGCTTGAGTAAGTCATCAACTTCCATTTATGTCATTATTTCTCCCCATATTAGTCCTTCACGAACATTTCTCTTTGTATATTTACTCTTGCTTTGTATCTGCTCTTTATAAACTACCCTTGCTTACTTGGGGGTGGACTTGGTGCCCGTGTGGTCTAGTGAAAGTCTGATTGGGGCAGAGAAGGCCAGTAGTGCCTTGACTTGCTACTGTGGAACCTGTCCTCTATTTCAGAGGTCAAAGACACACGCCTGTTAGTGTCCAGGTCTAAGTAGATCCCGAGAGACTGAGTAGCAATAACTCAAATCCAAACAAGACTTAGGTAGGCACCAAAATGCCAATTTAATAATTTACTATAAGAAATAACTGTTATGAGAAACGAAAACCCTGTGTGTTCAGCTCATGTTTTTCCTGGAGTCAATCTACAAGGGAATCATCATCAGCGAGTTTCTCTGGAGAGGTTAAAATCAAAAAGAATTTGTATCTGTGCATGAGGAGTCCTTCTATAATAGAGTCAGATGCATACGTGCTAAGTTAGGTATGAGTCAGGTCAACTGCTGGTGGGGGGAGGGAGGTAAAATCCGGAAATTGGAGAAGGCAAGACTGCTTACATTTTTCTCAGCTACTCTGATCCGTGGAACTATTGCCCCATTTTCTCCAGAACACTGATTTTTCAATAAAAGCCAGAAATCTGAATTTTTTTAAAAAAATCAGTTTGTGGCTAAACCTGAGCATCAATTTGAGAATCAAAATAAATGATAGCCACGCACACTACTGTATATAAGAAAGATAACCAACAAGGACCCACTAGGTAGCACAGGAAACTCTACCTAATATTCTGTGATAACCTATATGAGAAAAGAATCTAAAAAAGAATGAATATATGTATATGTATAACTGGATCACATTGCTGTACACCTGAAGCTAACACAACATTGTAAATCAACTATACTCCAATAAAATTAAAATATTAAAAAAATCCAAAAAAAATGATAGCAAAAAATATAATCCGTTACCTTATGTGTGTGTTATGATCTACCATGTGAGTTTATATTGAGATGTCAATAAAGGAAATCACAGGGATGGAGGGAAAGGTCTTCCTTATAGTCAAAGCTAACTAATAAATGATGCAAGGGTGATGGAATTTGAAAGTGACCATTCGGCAACCATGATAATAATAATGAACTGAGGCAGATGTCACCATTAAATTCTAATGCTCATGCGTGAAAGTTTGAGTAGTGACAGGATATTTACATAATAGCTCCCCACTAAGTACTCATTAGCTCTAAAGGGAAAAAGAATCAGTTGACAGTTGAGAAACCTGGCAGAAAACACCTTAACCCAATGATTAAAGTTAACATCCCTGTAATAGGGCAAGCTGACATCAGTGCCTCCTGATACAAATCACTAAGCACTAAGAAGAGAAGAACATCGCCCTGTGACATTCCTGCCAAAAATGCGTAAAGTAAACCTAATGCTAAGGAAGCATCAGAGAAACTCAAATTGAGGGCCATTCTATCAGATAAGTGACGTACATTTTTCAAATGTCACTGTCATGAAGGACTGAGGAAGAGTTCCAGGTAAGAGGCTGACATGACAACTGAATCAATGCTTGATCCTTGATTTTTGTTGTTGTTAGAAAGGACATTACTGGGATAATTGGTGAAATCCAAAGAGGATCCATAGAACAGGTGAAAGTATTGAGCCAAAATTAATTTCCTGGTTTTGATCATCATACCATGGCTAGATAAGAAATACACACTGAAGTATTTAGGCGTAAAGGGCTGTTAAGAAACAAAATCCAACTGAGAAGATCTGTTTGGCTTTGTTAAGGGATTCATGAATCAGACAACATCCCATCTAGCAACTAGAAGGGGGCTCCAAAGAGTGGTACACGATGGAAGGCAGAAGGAGGGTGCAGCCCAGAAGTTATTGGCAAGGGGAAAGAAAGAATTATTTGGGGACAGGCAATCTTCTTTTGTGGGGCAGGGAACAGCAGGGATCCTGTTATATAGATTACCTCACTAGTGCTGGTTAGGAAATTTCAGACAGTCTGTTTAAAGGTCACATTCCTGGAAGAGGTTGAAACTGCAATTGTCTTGATTTGCCGTCATGGGGGCAAATGACTCCATTTTGGGGTTTTTAATAGGGCATTACATCTGTAACTTAGAAGCAAATAATGCAGGAAAAAAAACACAGAGAGACAGAGGAAATACTAACATAAATTATATCAAAATGTAAATTTAAAAGCAATCACCATTTTGAATCAATGCTCTATACAGAGAGCTTCCTACTGGAAAACCCACTTTTGGGGTCGCTTGGATGGACCTCTGGAGTCACAGCGTGACAGGATGCAGGATGTCTCGGGACCTATACCCTCCCTTTTCTTCGTATTCTCTTCTTAGGTATATAAATACCGGTATCAATGCCACAGATTTCTTTTTTTTTTTTAACGTCTTTTTTTTTCTCTGCTTTATAACAAAGTGAATCAGTTATACATCTCTTCCCTCTTGCGTCTCCCTCCCTCCCACCCTCCCTATCCCACCCCTCCTGGCGGTCACAGAGCACCGAGCTGATCTCCCTGTGCTATGCGGCTGCTTCCCACTAGCTATCTACCTTACGTTTGGTAGTGTACATATGTCCATGCCTCTCTCTCGCTTTGTCACAGCTTACCCTTTCCCCTTACCATATCCTCAAGTCCATTCTCTAGTAGGTCTGTGTCTTTATTCCTGTCTTACCCCTAGGTTCATCATGACATTTTTTCCCCTTAAATTCCATATATATGTGTTAGCATACAGTATTTGTCTTTCTCTTTCTGACTTACTTCACTCTGTATGACAGACTCTAGGTCTATCCACCTCATTACAAATATCTCAATTTCGTTTCTTCTTATGGCTGAGTAATATTCCATTGTATATATGTGCCACATCTTCTTAATCCATTCATCCGATGATGGACACTTAGGTTGTTTCCATCTCTGGGCTATTGTAAATAGAGCTGCAATGAACATTTTGGTACATGACTCTTTTTGAATTATGGTTTTCTCAGGATATATGCCCAGTAGTGGGATTGCTGGGTCATATGGTAGTTCTATTTGTAGTTTTTTAAGGAACCTCCATACTGTTCTCCACAGTGGCTGTATCATTTACATTCCCACCAACAGAGCAAGAGGGTTCCCTTTTCTCTACATCCTCTCCAGCATTTATGGTTTGTAGATTTTTTGATGATGGCCATTCTGACTGGTGTGAGTTGATATCTCATTGTAGTTTTTATTTGTATTTCTCTAATGATTAATGAAGTTGAGCATTCTTTCATGTGTTTGTTGGCAGTCTGTATATCTTCTTTGAGGAAATGTCTATTTAGGTCTTCTGCCCATTTTTGGATTGGGTTGTTTGTTTTTTTTGTTATTGAGCTGCATGAGCTGCTTATAAATTTTGGAGATTAATCCTTTGTCAGTTGCTTCACTTGCAAATATTTCCTCCCATTCTGAGGGTTGTCTTTTGGTCTTGTTTATGGTTTCCTTTGCTGTGCAAAAGCTTTGAAGTTTCATTAGGTCCCATTTGTTTATTTTTGTTTTTATTTCCATTTCTCTAGGAGGTGGGTCAAAAAGGATCTTGCTGTGATTTATGTCATAGAGTGTTCTGCCTATGTTTTCCTCTAAGAGTTTGATAGTTTCTGGCTTTACATTTAGGTCTTTAATCCATTTTGAGTTTATTTTTGTGTATGGTGTTAGGGAGTGATCTAATCTCATACTTTTACATGTACCTGTCCAGTTTTCCCAGCACCACTTATTGAAGAGGCTGTCCTTTCTCCACTGTACATTCCTGCCTCCTTTATCAAAGATAAGGTGTCCATATGTGTGTGGGTTTATCTCTGGGCTTTCTATCCTGTTCCATTGATCTATCTTTGTTTTTGTGCCAGTACTATACTGTCTTGATTACTGTAGCTTTGTAGTATAGTCTGAAGTCAGGGAGCCTGATTCCTCCAGCTCCGTTTTCCGTTCTCAAGATTGCTTTGGCTATTCGGGGTCTTTTGTGTTTCCATACAAATTGTGAAATTTTTTGTTCTAATTCTGTGAAAAATACCAGTGGTAGTTTGATAGGGGTTGCATTGAATCTGTAGATTGCTTTGGGTAGTAGAGTCATTTTCACAATGTTGATTCTTCCAATCCAAGAACATGGTATATCTCTCCATCTATTTGTATCATCTTTAATTTCTTTCATCAGCGTCTTATAATTTTCTGCATACAGGTCTTTTGTCTCCTTAGGTAGGTTTATTCCTAGATATTTTATTCTTTTATTGCAGTGGTAAATGGGAGTGTTTTCTTGATTTCACTTTCAGATTTTTCATCATTAGTGTATAGGAATGCCAGAGATTTCTGTGCATTAATTCTGTATCCTGCTACTTTACCCGAATCACTGATTAGCTCTAGTAGTTTTCTGGTAGCATCTTTGGGATTCTCTATGTATGGTATCACGTTATCTGCAAACAGTGAAAGTTTTACTTCTTCTTCTCTGATTTGGATTCCTTTTATTTCTTTTTCTTCTCTGATTGCTGTGGCTAAAACTTCCAAAACTATGTTGAATAAGAGTGGTGAGAGTAGGCAACCTTGTCTTGTTCCTGATCTTAGTGGAAATGCTTTCAGTTTTTCACCATTGAGGATGATGTTGGCTGTGGGTTTGTCATATATGGCCTTTATTATGTTGAGGAAAGTTCCCTCTATGCCTACTTTATGAAGGGTTTTTCATTCATAAATGGGTGTTGAATTTTGTCGAAAGCTTTCTCTGCATCTATTGAGATGATCATATGGTTTTTCTCCTTCAATTTATTAATATGGTGTATCACATTGATTGATTTGTGTATATTGAAGAATTCTTGTATTCCTGGAATAAACCCCACTTGATCATGGTGTATGATCCTTTCAATGTGCTGTTGGATTCTAGTATTTTGTTGAGGATTTTCACATCTATGTTCATCAGTGATATTGTCTTGTAGTTTTCTTTCTTTGTGACATCTTTGTCTGGTATTGGTATCAGGGTGATGGTGGCCTTGTAGAATGTTTGGAAGTGTTCCTCCCTCTGCTATATTTTGGAAGAGTTTGAGAAGGATAGGTGTTAGCTCTTCTCTAAATGTTTGATAGAATTTGCCTGAGAAGCCATCTGGTCCTGGGCTTTTGTTAGTTGGAAGATTTTTAATCACAGTTTCAATTTCAGTGCTTGTGATTGGTCTGTTCATATTTTCTATTTCTTCCTGATTCAGTCTTGGCAGGTTGTGCATTTCTAAGAATTTGTCCATTTCTTCCAGGTTGTCCATTTTATTGGCATATAGTTGCTTGTAGAAATCTCTCATGATCTTTTGTATTTCTGCAGTGTCAGTTGTTACTTCTCCTTTTTCATTTCTAATTCTATTGATTTGAGTTTTCTCCCTTTTTTTCTTGATGAGTCTGGCTAATGGTTTATCAATTTTGTTTATCTTCTCAATGCCACAGTTTTCAATACTGAGAATCCCAATTACATCTATACCTTATTCACGTAGAGGAGAATCTTCAGCCTCCTACTTACAAGTCATTATTTAGGGTTACAGCCGCTACCTTGAAGGAAACCTTCCACCTCTATGTGCTGACTTCCCAGTTTAAAACTTTTCAGAGGAAAATCCCTAATTCTAAGTGTTGGGGTATAATTTCCAAATACTGACAATTTCTTTACCTTCCCTTCCGTTAGGTGGACTAAATGCATGGCAGACCCAGCCCTAATTAGGCTGCTTTGGCATCTAAGATCCAGATTCCCTACAGGTCTGAAATCTTTTTTTAATTTCCTGGTCCCTTTGTTTCTGGTCTAGTTCTGGGCAAATGCAAGGCTTCTCCCACAGTAGCATTTATTATCGTCACATTACCCTAAAAGTAAGTGCTTTCAGTGAACAAGTAATGTACAGTTCAGCAAGCACTCTCTAATTATAATGAATATTTCCATTTTAATGAGGTTTAAGTGCACGGTCTCTGTGAGTTATCTAAAATGACACAGTACCTGTGTTGGAAACCCAGTCATGCTATGTTCGGGACGAGCAGAGGAGAGCTTACTTCTACCCTCATTTCTCTTCCATAAAAGGGAAGAATTGCTGGGTAAGCCACTTTATTTAATAGCAGAGGAAGGAGAAAATTGAGTTCTTGACAGGATTACTGAGGAGAATGATGATGAGTGGGTGGAATTGCTAGCAAAATGAGAGATGAAAGATAATAGGCAGGGAGCAGCCAGGGGCGCCAAGAGTAAGGGTTGGGTGGAAAATCCAATAACAAAAATGCCAGTCTTGAAATGGCTTGGAGGGAGGGGAACCATATTGATGTGGATTTTCAAACAGAATTAGTTTGAGCAGTTTAATTCTTCAATTCAAGGCTTTTCTGTGACTTTGATAGAAACCATTCTGGAAAACAAAGTCTGGCCTCTGTCAAATGCCATCTTGAAGGACACAGGACGCTATCCTGAGAATTGTGATGGGAAGAACATTATTGCCTGGTTGGAAAATGATTAGAAAATGTAGGTGGCAAAGACAAGGAAAGAGAACAAGAGGGAGAGAAAAGCTTTGATGTTGCCTTGGCAGAAACGGGGAGGACCAGTCAAGATAATGGTACAAAAAGGAGGGGAGAAGAGGGTGGAGGAGGGCTGGGGATGGAAAAGAGTGCTTTAATAAGCAGTAATTTGGAAAAGTTGTTCTCTGAAACAGTTTTCAAGTTTGATATGAGTAACAGTAGCTGATATGGAGTTGAAAACCTAGAAATGCTCAATATTTAGATTTCAAATTTATCACATGAAATGGCCAAGAAAAAGAGACTGAGTGGAATGGTGTGGGGCAGGCATCAGCCTGCTTGGTTCCCCAGAATCAGGAAAGCTCTCTTCTTTCTCTCCTGGGCTAGAGTCTCCAAGCCATGATCCCATTAGGAGGCAGGTACAGGCAGGACATCTCTCGCAAGGCGGGGGCAAAGTTACAGCCATTTTTGCTCTGGGAAAATAGTGATTCACCAGGCTGGGCAGAGACCCTGCTCAGTAACTGGAAACCGTTTTCAAAAGGCTGTGTGCTTTGCAAATAAGATCATCTATACCATTTTTTTAGATTCCACATATATACATTAATATATGATATTTGTTTTTCTCTTTCTGCATAGCTGACTCACTTTGCTGTACAGTAGAAACTAATACAACATTGTAAAACAACCATACTCCAATAAAAATTTTTAAAGAAGAGGCTGTGTGTCCATGGCCAGGCTGTTTCGATGTGGACAGACCTGAGTTCAGACTTTGACTTTGTGTTTCATAAGCAAATTTCTTTATCTTCCTTCCCATTGTCAAATTTGCAAACCAACCTACATTGGCACCTGTTTTCTGCTTCTTCCCCTAGTAAGGAAGAGGTCGTGTCTCTCTTACATTAATGTCTATTGTCTCCACCTGTGTTATGGGCCCCTTTTTTCTCTCACTTTCTTTAGGAATTCACACAGGATTCTCTTTTCAGTGTTATCTACAGTACATGATACTCCTCTCTACCAGGTCATTTCTATCAGCATACTAACAGGCTTTCGTGTCTCCTGTTAAACAAATTAAACAAAGAGGTTGTTAGACTGAGGTGTCTTTAATACCTCAGCAGCCTAAGGAGACAAACCAAAACCACAGCCTGAAGGGTAAGAAATCAAAACCTGAGGACAAGCAATCACAAACAGCCAACCACGCAGAACTTTCCAAATAAGGCAAAGGCTTAAGTTACAGCCAATGAAATAATGTCCTTGCTTTGCTTCCACCTCTTCCCTATAGAGGTCTTTCCCTCCGCTCCTGTCTGTGGAATGCTTCTAGCCACTTCTGGTTTGGTGCTACCTGATTTGAATTGATTGTTTGCTCAAATAAACTCTTAAAGTTCTTTAATATCCCTCAGCTTATCTTTTGACATTCCTGTGTTGAAAAAGCCCTTGTTGCACACATATCTCCCCATTTCTCAGCTCCCTGTCATGATCACACACTTCCTTACTTCTCGTCCCCTCCTCTCATGTACTCTTCAATGCCCCCATACCCTGTCCGTATTCTACCATCCCTCCTAAAACACTTTTGCCACGTTTGCTAGTAAATTCCACGTAGCCAAATGCATCCAATGCTTCTCTATCCTTGTTTTTCTTTCCTTTAAGCTTTTGTTTGTTTGTTTTAATTGAAGTGTAGTTGATTTACATACCCACTGTTTTATTTATTTATTTTTTGGGGCCATGCTGTGAGGCATGTGGGAGCTTAGTTCCCCAACCAGGGATCGAACCCACGCCCCCTGTGTCTTAACCGCTGGACAAGCAGGGAAGTCCCTATCCTTGTTTTTCTCAGTTCTCACCAGCATTTGGTATACCTGACCAGTCCCTTTCTCTAAATGAACCCCTCTCCTGGCTTCCTGGCACCACATTCCTCTGAACACACTGGACACATTTCTCAGCCCTCACATTTTTTGCCAGCTTCTCATTCCTTATCCACATGTTAAAGTTTGAAGTTCTTGAGGGCTTTTCTTGGATCCTGTTCTCTTCCCTTCCCTTCCTTCCTCACCTCACTATTGTCCTCCTAGGTAACCGCATCCATATCCGTTACTTTAAATACTGTCTTTACACCATTGACTCCCCAGTTTATGTCTGTAGCCCAGAGTTCTCCCAACATTCAGTTCTCTAATATTTCTAACAAAAATTTTCCAAAAGGAGAATTCTTGATTCTTCCCAAACCTGTCTGCTGCCCCAGCCCTTAAGTTTCCCCATCTCAGTAAATGGATTCACCACCTACTCAGTGGCTCAAGTTAAAAACACGGAGTCATCCCCCTTTCCTCTTATCCCTTGCATGCATTTCATCACCAAATCCTGTATATGCCACCTGCAAAATATTTCTCAGATCCTACTACTTCTCTCCATGTCTATTCATCACCACTATCTGTCTTCTGGGCCCCTGCTGCATAGCCTGCCAACTGGTCTACCTCTTTCCACTATTGCATCCTGCCCCTCCCCACCAATATTTCTAGTCCATCTGCTACACTGCTCAAGAGTTAACCTCATGCCCCGGACCGGGAAGATCCCACATGCCGCGGAGCGGCTGGGCCCGTGAGCCATGGCCGCTGAGCCTGCGCGTCCAGAGCCTGTGCTCCGCAACGGGAGAGGCCACAACCGTGAGAGGCCCGCGTACCGCAAAAAAAAAAAAAAAAAAAAAAGAGTTAACCTCAAATATCAATCTGGTGTGTCCTCTCCTGCTTAAAATTTTCACTGATTTCTCACTAAACTTAGAATGCAATTTAAACTCCTCTTTTCTGGGTCTTCAAGACTCTGCAGAATCAGAGCTCTCCCTAGTCCAGCCAAACTGATTCTAGTCTGTTCCCTTGAGCATGCACAGATTTTTTTCTACCTCAGGGCCTTTGCACTTACTACTCTTCCCTTGACCTGTAAGTTTCTTCCCACCCTCATTCAATATTTCTTATCTCTTAGGTCTTGGCTGAAATGTTGCTTCCTTAGAAAGTAGCTTTCCCTGACGATTCTTTTTTACAGATTTTCCCAATCCTATCCCTCCATCATTCTCTGGTTCAGCACCCAGTCATTTTCTTGTGCTTGGCACATTGCAATTCTTTTTTCTTATTTAAAAATTTTTTGTTTGCATGGGTTTTCTTTATCTCAGTAATGCAGTTGTAAAGGATAGAGGGCAGGGAACATATAAGTAACACAATGGAATCATACAGTCTGAGTTTGAATCGTTGACATGTTCTCCTAGATATTATTTAAACTCCCTAATCCTCAGTTTTCTAATCTATGAACTGTGAACAGTAATACCAACCTTACAGGGTTGGTATGAGAAGTAAATGAGGTTATAAATATGGAGTTATAAGCAAAAAGCCTGGTCCATCATGAACATTACACAATTCTTACCAGATAATTTATCGTTCACTTTTTATTCCCCGACAGCTGGTATAGTGTTTGGAACACAGTGGGATCTTATTCACTCTTTGTTCAATGATTCAATACATGAATGAACTGTGGGCTCAGTTTGATTCATAGAGTTGTTTTGAGGATGAGACAGAGAATATGTCAAGTGACTAAAACAGTGCCTGGTACACTGTAAGTGCTCAATAAAACTTTATCATCAGTCCTCAAACAGGATGCTAATTTGATCAATTGATACACTAAGAACCACCCTCAGGGCTCTTATCTAAAGCGATCACCATCTTTCATTGTTGGGTTCCACCTCTCCCGTGTTATAAAGGACATGCTCCTATAATTGTCTCCCTTTATCTTTCCCCCATGTTTATTGGCTCCCCACCAAGAAACAAACATGCTGAAGCAATTTTCATTTTAGTAACTCCTTCCTTGAATTCCCATGTCTCTCTCTAGTTACCGTTTCTCTGCTTTTTACAAGTAAGCTCTTAAAGGAGTTGTCTACACTGTCTCTGATTCTCCCTCTCTGATTCTTCTTCACCCATTCCAGTTAGTATTTATTTTCCACCTCTCCACAGAAACTTCCTTTGTCAAGGTTATTAATGACTTACACATTGGCAAATCGAAAGTCAAATTCTTGGTTCAGAGCTCCCTGGGCCAGTCAGCAGCACTGAAGGTTGCTCCTTCCTTTTTTGAAACACTTTCTTCACTTGACTTTCAGGATCCCGTTCATTCTTGTTTAGTCCTCTGCTTGACTACCCCACTTTTCTTCAGTCTTCCTTTGCTCGTTCCTACTCTTGTTCCCAAACTCTAGATTTTGCTTCAGTATCAGAACCTCACCTTCTTTCTCTGTATTCACACCCCATGTAACCTCATCCGATCCCATACCTTTAAATATCATCCAAAAGCTGATGATTCCCAAGTTTATATTTTCACCTTCGATCTCTGACTAGAACTCCATACATATTTATAATTGGCTCCTTGATTTTTCCATTCAGGTGTCCAATAGGCATCTCACATGTAACACATTCAAAACTGTACTCTTTTTTTTTTTTAGTAATTTATCGAAGTATGGTTGACTTATATTAGTTTCAGGTGTACAGCATAGTGATTTTATATTTTGTAGACTATGCACCATACAGAGATGGTATAAAATACTGACTATATTTCCTGTACTGTACGTTACATCCCTGTGACTTGTTTATTTTATAACTGCTAGTTTGTACCTCTTAATTCCCTTTACCTATCAAAACTGTACTATTAATTCCACCATCCTCTCAGCCTCTCAGTGGTACGTCCTCCCGAGTTCTCCAGGGTATGGCAACTCCATCCTTTCAGTTGTTCAGTCCAAAAACATTGTGTTCATCTTTGATTTTTCTACACTCCCTAGGCAGGCCATAAACAAAATTTTATGGGTCTATTGGAAAATATATCATGTACAGTACTACTTCTTACCACTCAACTGCTTTCTCCTTACTCCAAGTGGGGATCACCTCTCACTTCGATGATTATAATGCTGCCTCTTCGGTCTCCCTTTCTCCATCCACCCCATCTCCTTGTCATACAGCTGCCACAGTGATCCTTCCAAAATGGCAAATCATTCCTCTGCTCAATATCATCAAACAGCTTTCCATTGAAAGGAAATGCTAAAATACTTGCTGTGGCCTGAAAGGTTCTATATAATCTTTCTGACCTCCTTCTGGAATCCCCCCACCCAGCACCTTTGTCATCCACTGTGTCCCCCTTACCCCCATCCCCACTCCAGGCACACCAGGCGACTTGCTGTGTATAAAACTCTCCTGCGTTGGGCGCTTGGCATTTGCTGTTCCTCTGTCGGGGTCACTCTTTTCCCAGATATAATTAGATGGCTCATTCCCTCACCTCCTTCCCATCTCCCGTGTCCCCTTTTCTGAGACCTTTCTTAAGCCTGCAATAGAAAATTGTACCCCCATCCCTCCATCACCATCATGATCACCTTTACCCTGTTTTTTTTTTTTTTATTGATACCAATCCCTCCTGGCATTTGATATATATGATTATTGTCTCTCTCCTCACTAGTATGTAAATTCCTTGAGAGGAGGGACTTTATCCTCCTCTTTACTCCCTGGACCTAGAATGGTAGGCATTAAAAATATTTGACAAATCAATAAATGGTTTAATAAATGTTTGAGGGGTCTAATGACCTCTATGTTGTTCTAAGTGAAACTTTTGCTTCTTAATAGTAACCTGATGAAATTACAAAGTCTCAGTTTACTGGAGTGATTTATGTGGGCTTATTTCTGGACCCTCTATTCTGTTCCATTGATATATGTGTATGTTTTTGTGCCAGTACCATACTGTTTTGAGTACTGTAGCTTTGTAGTATAGTGTGAAATCAGGGTGCATGAGTCCTCCAGCTCTGTTTTTCTTTCCCAAGATTGTTTTGGTTATTCGAGGTCTTTTGTGTTTTCATACAAATTTTAAAATTATTTGTTCTATTTCTAGTGAAAAAAATGCCACTGGTATTTTGATAGGGATTGCACTGAATCCAACTTTATTTCTGAAAGGTTTTTGTTCAAACTTAAATCATTCTGCACATTGCAGTGGATACGAATCCCTGTGGGATGACTCTATCTGATGCCTATCTTTCCCAGGCCCTCCTTTCTTACCTCCTCCCAACCACCTACTAACTGACTATTTAAAATGGTCCTGAAGAGGAAAATCTTGTTTTGAAATAGGCCTCGCTGTGATTCAGAGGTGATAGATGTGCCTTTGACTTCTTGTCCTCCCAGGTGCACAGTGTATGTTGTTTAATCTCCTACTGGGTAGGGGTCTAAGTGCAATTTGGTTTCCATGTGAAGATCAGTTGTGCTGATGTGATGATTAGGACACCTGTTGAAGGACCACAGTATTCTTCCTAGAAACAGAAAACTGTAAAATATAAAACCTCACAAGTGATTTTATTCTAAAGCCAAGCCTATATATGAAACTTATTTGTACAGTTGGTGATTTAAAAAAACAGCAACAATCAAATATTTCTTCCTTTTTCTTTACTTACTCCTTTTCATGCATCAGATGTCTGGAACCAAATCACATATTTGCCTCAGTTTTCCAAATACCTTACATGTTAAATTAAGCCTGAATTCCCATCAAAACACTGTTTAAGATAGCTTCAGCATTTTATGATGTATCAATTGTAATAACTGAAATTTTCAGATACTTTCCACAGGAAACGTCAAAGTATTTTTGCTTTTCTTCTACCAGGAAAATCGTATCAGGGAGAGTCAGTAGATGTATGCCCGAACACTTTCTAAATCTGGTGGAAATGTTTGGCTGCAACTTAGATGCTGCAGCTGATAATAATTACAAACATCATAATTATAACATTTGTTTTGTACAACTTGCATTCCCATAGTCATGTGGTGGGTTAATTAACATGTGAGCATCTTTTAAGTGCCAACTTTAACTATCATCTTGTCTATAAACCCGCAAGAGGTGCTTAAATTCTACTAAAACAAACATAAAGTAGGTTTGACTTTCGTAATTCATAAGTGGTCTCCCTCCCCTTGGTGTTTCCCCATCTAGAGCATCTAGCTTAGCTACATAAATCATTTTATGAAATTGTTTTTCATGTCATGTCACTATTAAAAGACTTTAACTGTTTTACATTTCCAAGAGAAGCCAACTCAATTACACACACACACACACACACACACACACACACACACACACAGTACCTACTTTGTAAAAGGCAGTAGGTTAGGCTAATAGGAAACTACCAAAATAAATAAGACATAGTTCCTGTCCTCAAATGCAGTCTTAAAGGTTGATAAATCTTTACATTCGATGGCTTTTAAAATCTGATCCTACTCTATTTTCCTAAATGTATCTCCCACTCAATCATAAACTCTCTACTGAAGTCCCACATGTGGACATCTTCTCCCTGATTGTGCTTTGTGCATTCTTTATACCTACCTAGGTAAATATCTTTTCTTACCTATTTTCCCATTCCTTTCCTTTAAGGCCTGTTCCAATCATACCTTCTTCTTAGGGTTCATTCATCCCTAACCTACACAGATTTCTCCTTCACCTTGGTGTCATGCCTGACTTTGTTAGTGAACTTTTTATTTATTCATGGATCTTATCTTTCCAAATTGACTGTGACTGCTCTGAAGACAGGAGCTATGTCTTATTTATTTTTATATGCCTCACACACAGAAAGTGATCAGTGTTTTATTTATTCTGGTCTGAGTTCATAATTTTACATGCTTTTACATAAGTGGAAATTTTAAAGTTTTAAGTTCTTTCAACTTTCTATGTAGCTGGGCCTTTAATGTTAAAAATAAAAAGTCTTCAGGTCCACTTATATGGGTATCACATCACAGTCTTAGAGATTCTGCTTATGTAAACTTGATTTGTGATGTTTATAAATGTTTATAAATGGTCCATATTTAGCAATGAACTGGCAACAGCAGGGTAGAAGGGGGATTGGCAGTCTGGCTTAAGTATAACAAATTGGTATGTTTTTGTTCCCAGTCTGGATTTTAGGGCTCAGAAGGTTTTCATTGATTTGTGCTTCACAAGTTCACAGATTTATTAATTTATAAGAGCAAATTCTGCCCAAGGTATTCTCTTCCTGGAAATTTCCATTCAGGAAGAAAAATATTATTTAGGAATTTGGTGAATAGGGAATAAGCAAAGGAAACTGAATATTTTAAAGACATCTTTTATCAAGTTGTGATACCCTGAAGAGTTTTTCTCCTCTGATTAGTCTGAAATCATCATCTGGGATCTTAAACCAGGACGGATTCATTTATATTTTTCAACTCTAATTTTCCTGAAACTCTTTTGTGATCAGTACTTTGGATTTGCACTGACTACAATTTCACTCTCTCATCTTAATATATTGTTATAGTCTATTACAATGTCTATGTTTTAGATTATATAATTTCTTACTGATTATTTTCCAAGTGGTTTGCTCATGACTAACCATATCGTAGAGTGAATTCCTTCTGGGCTGGTTTTCAGGAGACAGCTAATCCACTTTACAGGTTGAGGATTTTATTACCCTTACCCTTCTCTAATTTCTGGTATATACTTGACTTTTACACCAAGCTGTTGACTAGACAGAACATACTCTAAAAATGATTTGTACGTATTTAATGGTAAGAAATATCACCTTTTACAAGAAGTGAACTTAAGGCTTTCAAAAGAGAATAACCTGGTTTGTGTCCTTGCTTCTTAACTGCTATTAAGGCATTTGAATTACAGCATGTTTTGTAAAACAATGAGCCAAGACTTGTAATCTCTATTAATGGGTGATAATCAGAAGACAAGTTCAAACGAGCAACTCTAACAATAAGTGAAAATAGTTGAGAAGCTGAGGCACGGGAAAAACTCTTGTCAGTATTCAGCTATGTTGGTCATTTTATTGATACTCAGAAATCTCTCAATTTCTTTCTCTAGGCACTGTACTTATCACATTAAAAAGAAATCCCTACACAGGAGGAAAAAATTTTTGAAAATCGTTCAGATGTCAAGATTTGCTATAGAAATATTAATTGCTTTGTTTTGATTGGACGTTGTCTAACAAGAGAAGTCATCCCTGTTTTAGAATAACTGACCCTCCTCTAAACAATGCGTCATTGGCAAATGAAACAAAATAAATAAAATTAATCTTCGAGGAGATGCAGGAAAAGAAAAATCTCCCTAAATATAAATAAGACTAGAACAGAATGTGCCCATTACAAAAAAAAACAACTGACCATAGTTGCTTAAAGCCAACTGAATTTTTTCTCATGTTGCAGCAGGATTCTTACTCAATTGTAAGGTGTTTAACAGTTATAAGCAATGAAATCTTACTGAAACTGGTACTGGTCATAAATCAAGAGGTGCTTCCTATAAATGATGTACCAGTATTAACTGGTCAAACATAGAGATCTACAGTTTACATGTTGTCTTCTTTGAGTCCATTTGACCTCAAGGAGGAGTTAGTGATATGAGGAGATCTGAAAAAAAATACAAGACGATTGTGTCAAAATAACTTTGATATTAGTTATCATTACTCATTTAGCTGTCATTGTAAAATTTTTGTAGTGCTTTTAATTATATCTTCACAAATATCTTATTTCATTGGACGGCTCATAAGCTCGTTGAAAACTTTCCACAAATTTCACTTTTTGTATTTCTCTTAGGTATGGAAAAGAAATGTGGGTTCTGTGCTAAGTAAATGTGTTTCTGACCTTTGATTGACGAAGATGTGTGGTTAAAAATATGATTTATATACTACTTGTATTAGTAATTTACAGAGAATAAGAACGTTATTAGATATACTTTAAATCTAATTTGAATGTATTTCAGTGAATACCGAAGGGCCTAATCTAGATGCTTCAGAGTGATATCACTTTATTTCTAAATGCAGAATTAGTAGCTAGAAAGAGGCTCTAATTAACAGCATAGTAAATAATAGGATTGATTTTATCATGTACATAAACTGATGACTAATACAAAGGCATTTGTTATATAGTTAAATTGTTCACAGTTCAAGATGTGATAAATCACATAAACATTAAATTAGACGAGCATGTAGAAAACAAGTTAGAAAGACTATATGAATAAAGTGGTTCTTTTCAGAAAAATGTCAGGTGATTTAAGTTAAAATTTAATGATTTTTATGAAATTTCTGATTTTTTGAAAACACAATATAATACAAAGCAGAGATTAAGAAAAGTGTTTTATTCCAAAAAAAGCTAAAAAAAAAAAAAAGTCCAGTTGCATGGCTGTTTCTTCCTTAAAGCACATATAAATTATGAGAAACAAGAATCTTTGAATGATGAATGTTTGATATTGCATTAGTGCAGATTTAATAATTTAATATTGATAAATTATCTAGGAAGTGACAACTGTATTTACAAGAGCCATAAAAGAAATAAAAGGTAACTAAAAATCCACATCTCTGTAAATTATTTTATTAATTTACAAATAATGAAAATGGTGATTCATAAATTACTATCAATATATATTATGGCCATCATTCACCATATTTGTAGAATAGAAAAGTCATATGGTTCTCTATTGGTGAATTGAAAAGGAAGAAATATAATACAATATATTGGAACTAACTGAGCTATAATAAAGTCTCTCTTCTCTTCAATGGCATAATTTATGTCCTCCTTATGTTCTGAATTTGCTGAAAGTTTATAATAACCATTATGTGTATAAAATTATGTGTGGATATAAAATTATAAGCTCAATATTTGTAGAGGTCTCAAGACCCTCTATGCAAACCAGCAATCAGTTCAAACATGTTAGCCCCCAGCTGTTGCTTATACACCTGGAACCTCAAGCTTAGTGTTTTCCAGATGGCTCTTTTTTTTTTTTTAACATCTTTATTGGAGTATAATTGCTTTACAATGTTGTGTTAGTTTCTGCTTTATAATAAAGTGAACCAACTATATGTATACATATATCCCCATATCCCCTCCCTCTTGGGTCTCCCTCCCACCCTTCCTATCTCACCCCTCTAGGTGGTCACAAAGCACCGAGCAGATCTCCCTGTGCAATGCAGCCGCTTCACACTAGCTATGTATTTTACATTTGGTAGTGTATATATGTCAATGCTACTCTCTCACTTCATCCCAGCTTAGCCTTCCCCCTCCCAGTGTCCTCAAGTCCATTCTCTACGTCTGTGTCTTTATTCCTGTCCTGCCCTTAGGTTCTTCAGACCAGGTGTTGTTTTTTTATTTTTGGATTCCATATATATATGTGTTAGCATATGGTATTTGTTTTTCTCTTTCTTTTTTTTTTTAACATCTTTATTGGAGTATAATTGCTTTACAATGGTGTGTTAGTTTCTGCTTTATAACAAAGTGAATCAGTTATACATATACATGTGTCCCCATATCTCTTTCCTCTTGCATCTCCCTCCCTCCCACCCTCCCTACCCCACCCCTCCAGGCGGTCACAAAGCACCGAGCTGATCTCCCTGTGCTATGTGGCTGCTTCCCACTAGCTATCTATATTACGTTTGGTAGTGTATATATGTCCATGCCACTGTCTCACTTTGTCCCAGATTACCTTTCCCCCTCCGCGTATCCTCAAGTCCATTCTCTAGTAGGTCTGCATTTTTATTCCCGTATTGCCCTAGGTTCTTCTGATTTTTTTTTTAAGATTCCATATATATGTGTTAGCATACGGTATTTGTTTTTCTCTTTCTAACTTACTTCATTCTGTATGACATTCTCTAGGTCCATCCACCTCACTACAAATAACTCAGTTTCATTTCTTTTTATGGCTGAGTAATATTCCATTGCATATATGTGCCACATCTTCTTTATCCATTCATCTGTCGATGGACACTTAGGTTTCTTCCAGGTCCTGACTATTGTAAATAGTGCTGCAATGAACATTGCGGTACATGACTATATTTGAATTATGGTTTTCTCAGGGTATATGCCCAGTAGTGGGATTGCTGGGTTGTATGGTAGTTCTATTTTTAGTTTTTTTAAGGAACCTCCATACTGTCCTCCATAGTGGCTGTATCAATTTACACTCCCACCAACAGTGCAAGAGGGTTCCCTTTTCTCCACACCCTCTCCAGCATTTATTGTTTGTAGTTTTTTTTTTTTTTTCGGTACGCGGGCAACTCACTGTTGTGGCCTCTCCCGTTGCGGAGCACAGGCTCTGGACGTGCAGGCTCAGCGGCCATGGCTCACGGGCCTAGCCACTCTGCAGCATGTGGGATCTTCCCGGACTGGGGCAGAAACCCGTGTCCCCTGCATCGGCAGGCGGACTCTCAACCCTGCGCCACCAGAGAAGCCCTGTTTGTAGATATTTTAATGGTGGCCATTCTGACTGGTATGAGATGATATCTCATTGTAGTTTTGATTTGCATTTCTCTAATGATTAGTGATGTTGAGCATCTTTTCATGTGTTTGTTGGCAATCTGTATATCTTCTTTGGAGAAACGCCTGTTTAGGCCTTCTGCCCAGTTTTGGATTGGGCTGTTTGTTTTTTCTGATACTGAGCTGCATGAGCTGCTTGTATATTTTGTATATTAATCCCTTGTCAGTTGCTTCATTTGCAAATATTTTCTCCCATTCTGAGGGTTGTCTTTTGGTCTTGTTTATGGTTTCCTTTGCTGTGCAAAAGCTTTTAAGTTTCATTAGGTCCCATTTGTTTATTTTTGTTTTTATTTCCATTTTTCTAGGAGGTGGGTCATAAAGTATCTCACTGTGATTTATGTCATAGAGTGTTCTGCTTATGTTTTCCTCTAAGAGTTTGATAGTGTCTGGCCTTACATTTAAGTCTTTAATCCATTTTGAGTTTATTTTTGTGTATGGTGTTAGAGAGTGTTCTAATTTCATTCTTTTACATGTAACTATCCAGTTTTCCCAGCACCACTTGTTGAAGAGGCTGTCTTTTCTCCAATGTATACTCTTGCCTCCTTTATCAAAGATAAGGTGACCATATGTGCGTGGGTTTATCTCTGGGCTTTCTATCCTCCATTGATCTGTATTTCTGTTTTTGTGCCAGTACCATACTATCTTGATTACTGTAGCTTTGCAGTATAGTCTGAAGTCAGGGAGCCTGATTCCTCCAGCTCCGTTTTTCTTTCTCAAGACAGCATTGGCTACTCGGGGTCTTTTGTATCTCCATATAAATTTAAAATTTTTTTGTTCTAGTTCTGTAAAAAATGCCATTGGTAATTTGATAGGGATTGAATTGAATCTGTAGATTGCTTTGGGTAGTATAGTCATTTTCACAATATTGATTCTTGCAATCCAAGAGGTATATGTCTCCATCTGTTTGTATCATCTTCAATTTCTTTCATCAGTGTCTTATAGTTTTCTGCATACAGACCTTTTGATTCCTTAGGTAGGTTTTTTCCTAGGTATTTTATGCTTTCTGTTGCAATGGTAAATGTTGCAAAATTGTTTCCTTAATTTCTCTTTCAGATTTTTCATCATTGATGTATAGGACTGCAAGAGACTTCTGTGCATTAATTTTGTATCCTGCTACTTAACAAATTCATTGATTAGCTCTAGCAGTTTTCTGGTAGCATCTTTAGGATTCTCTATGTATAGTATCATAACATCTGCATACAGTGACAGTTTTATTTCTTCTTTTCTGATTTGAATTCCTTTTATTTCTTTTTCTTCTCTGATTGCTGTGGCTAAAACTTCCAAAACTATGTTGAATAATAGTGGGTGAGAGTGGGCACTCACCTGATTGTCTTGTCTTGTTCCTGATCTTACAGGAAGTGGTTTCAGTTTTTCACCATTGAGAACGATGTTGGCTGTGGGTTTGTCATATATGGCCTTTATTATGTTGAGGTAGGTTCCCTCTATGCCTACTTTCTGGAGAGCTTTTCTCATAAATGGTTGTTGAATTTTGTCAAAAGCTTTTTCTGCATCTATTGAGATTATCATGGTTTTTCTCCTTCAATTTGTTAATATGGTATATCACATTGATTGATTTGTGTATATTGAAGAATCCTTGCATTCCTGGGATAAACCCCACTTGATCACGGTGTATTCTCCTTTTATTGTGCTGTTGGATTCTGTTAGCTAGTATTTTGTTGAGGATTTTTACATCTATGTTCATCAGTGATATTGGCCTGTAGTTTTCTGTTTTTGTGACATTTTTGGTTTTGGTATCAGGGTGATGATGGCCTTGTAGAATGAGTTTGGAAGTATTCCTCCCTCTGTTATATTTTGGAAGAGTTTGAAAATGATAGGTGTTAGCTCTTCTCTAAATGTTTGATAGAATTCTGTGAAGCCATCTGGTCCTGGGCTTTTGTTTGTTGGAAGATTTTTAATCACAGTTTCAATTTCAGTGCTTGTGATTGGTCTGTTTATGTTTTTTATTTCTTCCCAGTTCAGTCTCGGAAGGTGGGGCTTTTTTAAGAATTTGTCCATTTCTTCCAGATTGTCCATTTTATTGGCATATTGTTGCTTGTAGTAATCTCTCATGATCCTTTGTATTTCTGCAGTGTCTGTTGTTATTTCTCCTTTTTCATTTCTAATTCTGTTGATCTGAGTCTTCTCCCTTTTTTTCTTGATGAGGCTGTCTGATGGTTTATCAATTTTGTTTATCTTCTCAAATAACCTGCTTTTAGTTTTATTGATCTTTGCTATTGTTTCCTTCATTTATTTCTGATCTGATCTTTATGATATCTTTCCTTTTACTAACTTTGGGGTTTTTTCTTTTGTTCTTCTTTCTCTAATTGCTCTAGGTGTAAGGTTAGGTTGTTTATTTGAGATGTTTCCTGTTTCTTGAGGTAGGATTGTATTGCTATAAACTTCCCTCTTAGAACTGCTTTTGCTGCATCCCATAGGTTTTGGTTATCGTGTTTTCATTGTCCTTTGTTTCTAGGTATTTTTTGATTTCCTCTTTGATTTCTTCAGTGATCTCTTGGTTATTAAGTAGTGTATTGTTTAGCCTCCATGTCTTTGTATTTTTTACAGATTTTTTCCTGTAATTGATATCTAGTCTTATAGCATTGTGGTTAGAAAAGATACTTAATATGATTTCAATTTTCTTAAATTTACCAAGGTTTGATTTGTGACCCAAGATATGATCTATCCTGGAGAATTTCTGTGAGCACTTGAGAAGAACGTGTATTCTGTTGTTTTTGGATGGAATGTCCTATAAATATCAATTAAGTCCATCTTGTTTAATGTATCATTTAAAGCTTGTGTTCCCTTATTTATTTTCATTTTGGATGATCTGTCCATTGGTGAAAGTGGGATGTTAAAGTCCCGTACTATGAGTGTGTTGCTGTTGATTTCCCCTTTTATGGCTGTTAGCATTTGCCTTATGTATTGAGGTGCTCCTATGTTGGGTGTATAAATATTTACCATTGTTATATCTTTTTCCTGGATCGATCCCTTGATCATTATGTAGTGTCCTTCTTTGTCTCTCTTAATAGTCTTTATTTTAAAGTCTATTTTGTCTGATATGAGAATTGCTACTCCAGCTTTCTTTTGATTTGCATGGAATATCTTTTTCCATCCCCTCACTTTCAGTCTGTATGTGTCCCTAGGTCTGAAGTGTGTCTCTTGTATACAGCATATATCTGAGCCTTTTTTTTGTATCCATTCAGCCAGTCTATGTCTTTTGCTTGGATCATTTAATCCACTTACATTTTAGGTAATTATCAACATGTATGTTCCTATTACCATTTTCTTAATTGTTTTGGGTTTGTTATTGTAGGTCTTTTCCTTCTTTTGTGTTTCCTGCTGAGAGAATTTCCTTTAGCATTTTTGTGAAGCTGGTTTGGTGGTGCTGAGTTCTTTTAACTTTTGCTTGTCTGTAAAGATTTTGATTTCTCCGTCGAAGCTGAATGAGATCCTTGCTGGGTAGAGTAATCTTGGTTGTAGGTTTTTTCCCTTTTGTCACTTTCAATATGTCCTGCCGGTCCCTTCTGGCTTGCATAGTTTCTGCTGAAAGGTTAGCTGTTAACCTTATGGGGATTCCATTGTATGTTATTTGTTGCTTTTCCCTTGCTGGTTTTAATATGTTTTCTTTGTATTTAATTTTTGGCAGTTTGATTAACATGTGTCTTGGTGTGTTTCTCCTTGGATTTATCATGTATGGGACTGTCTGGGCTTCCTAAACTTCACTGACTATTTCCTTTCCCATGTTAGGGAAGTGTTCAACTATAATCTCTTCAAATATTTTCTCAGACTCGTACTTTTTCTCTTCTTCTGGGACCCCTTATAATTCGAATGTTGGTGCATTTAATGTTGTCCCAGAGGTCTCTGAGACTGTCCTCAATTCTTTTCATTCTTCTTTCTTTATTCTGCTCCTTGGCAGTTATTTCCACCTTTTCATCTTCTAGGTCACTTATCCTTTCTTCTGCCTCAGTTATTCTGCTATTGATTCCTTCTAGAATCTTTTTAAATTCAGTTATTGTGTTGTTCATCACTGTTTGTTTGCTCTTTAGTTTTTCTAGATCCTTGTTAAATGTTTCTTCTATTTTCTCCATTCTATTTCTGAGATTTTGGATCATCTTTACTACCATTACTCTGAATTCTTTTTCAGGTATGTTGCCTATTTTGTCTTCTTTTATTTGGTCTTTTAGTTTTTTACCTTGCTCCTTTGTCTGTAACATATTTTTTTGTCATTTCAGTTTCTTTTTTTTTTTGATTGGGTGGTGCTGTATTCCAGTCTTACTGTTTGTTTGGCCTGAGGCGTCCAGCACTGGAGTTTGCAAGCAGTTGGATAGAGCCAGGTGTTGGTGCTGAGATTAGGATGTCTGGGAGGTCTCACTGGGGTCTGTGGTTCTCTGTTATTCCAGTGGTTTGGATTCGGAGCTCCCACCACAGGAGCTTGGGCTGACTTCCAGCCTGTGATGCATGATCCCACAAGCTGTGTGGCACAGCAAAAAACAAAACAAAACAAAACAGAAAAAGAAAAAAAGGAGCAGTAAAATATCGAAGAATAAAAACAAAATAAAATTACAAAGGTAAAAAATATATTAGGAAAAGTAAAAATATAATTGAAACAACTGCAACAAGTAAAATAAAACCACAACAGAAAAAGGAAGAAAAGGGGGGGACTGGGGGGGAATGAGCCAAAAGGAGAGAACAATAACAGTGTAATGAATAAAATAAAATTAGAGAAATAAAATATTTATTAGAGAAATAAAAATATAAATGAATCAACAACAGTGAATCAACAAAGTAAAGCAGAACCCCAATTTAAAAGAGAATAGAAGAAGAAGAAAAAAAAACCTTGACTATGGGGGTGGAGCTTAGGCGGGGGTGGAACTTAGGCAGGGGTGGGGCTTAGGGTCAGGTGGAACCTAGGCAGGTGTGAGGGTGATCTTTGTGGGGCAGGGCCTAGACTCAGGACCCATGCTGTTGGAAAAGGTGTTGGGGGCGGGGCCTAGGTGGGGTGACTTCAAGCGTGGGTGGGGCCTCTGCTTAGGACCTGCACTGAAGGAGAGAGGCAGCAAGTGGAAAGGAGGGCCTCTGGAGTGTGGAGTTCCCGAGTTTGGAGGTGTGGCCCTGATGAGGGTGTGTGGGAGGGGTTTAGGCCCAGCACACTGGAGGGGGTCTCAGAGGGGGTCTCCGAGTGGAGAGGTAGGGCCCTGGGTGGGGGTGTAGGGATGGGGATTTGGTTCTGCACAGCAGGAGGGAGGCTCCGAGGGCAGAGGATTAGGCCTGGGAGCCCACCAGGCTCCCTGGTGCCTAAATGGACAGGGAAAGCACTGGCCCCATTCCCTTCCATTCCTCCACGCCCGCCCCCCACTGTCTCCCCCAGGGTCGCCCCTGTCCCTGTTGGACCCCTAACCGTGGGTGGGTCTCTCTGGGTGTAGGAACTCCTCTCCTCCCCCAGCCACCTCTCTGGTGCCAGTCCTGGAGGTCCAGCCTTTACTTTTGCTCCCCCTTCCCTCGCTCCCATTCCCTCAGGACCCGTGCGGCTAGAGGGGGCCTAGGTGGGCAGAGGATCAGGCCTGGGATCTCAGCAGGTTCCTGGGGGCCCAAGTGGGCAGGGGAAACCTGGCCATACTCCCTTGTCATCCTCTGCCCTCCCAATGGTTCCCCAATTTCCCCCTTCGGGTATGGGATCCCTTCCCCTCCTCCAGCAGCCCCTCAGGGTAACCAGTCCCGTCCCACCTCCACTTCTCCTCCCCCTTCACTCCCCCTATGCCCCACATCCTACCTGGTTGCTGGGGGTTCCTCTGGTCCCCTTAGGTGTCCATGGTCCCCCACCGATGCCTGGTAGGTGCCCTATTTGTGAGGAGACGCGAATTCTGCATCCTCCTTATCTGCCGTCTTGACTCCACACCCGATGTCTATACCATTTTTTAAGATTCCACATATAAGTGATGTCACATGATACTTGTCTTTCTCTGTTGACTTACTTCACTCAGTGTGACAGTCTCTAGGTCCATCCATGTTTCTGCAGATGGCATTACTTTGTTCTTTTTTATGGCTGAGTAATATTCCATTGTATATATGTATCCCATCTTCTTTATCCTTTTCTCTGTTGATGGATATTTACATTGCTTCCATGTCCTGGCTATTGTAAATAGTGTTGTAATGAACATTGGGGTGCATGTATCTTTTCGAATTATGGTTTCCTCTGGATATATGCCCAGGAGTGGGATTGCTGGATCCTACTCGAGCAATTTTAGTAGCTCTATTTTTAGTTGCTTAAGGAACCTCCGTACTGTTCTCCATAGTTGTTGTACCAATTTACATTCCCACCAACAGTGTAGGAGGGTTCTCTTTTCTCCACACCCTCTCCAGCATTTATTGTCTGTAGATTTTTTTCTTGATGGCCATTCTGACTTGTGTGAAGTGATACCTTGTTGTAGTTTTGATTTGCATTTCTCTAATAATTAGTGATGTTGTGCATCTTTTCATGTGCTTTTTGGCCATCTGTATGTCTTCTTTGCAGAAATGTCTATTTAGATCTTCTGCCCATTTTTTGATTGGGTTGTTTGTTTTTTTGATATTGAGCTGCATGAGCTCTTTGTATATTTTGGAGATTAATTTCTTGTCATTTGCTTCATTTGAAAATATTTTCTCCCATTATATAGGTTGTCTTTTTGTTTTGTTTATGATTTACTTTGCTATGCAAAAGCTTTAAGTTTAATTAGGTCCCATTTGTTTATTCTTATTTTTATTTTCATTACTCTAGGAGGTGGATCAAAAAAGATCCTGCTGCAATTTATGTCAGAGAGTATTCTGCCTATGTTTTCCCCTAAGAGTTTTATAGTATCTGGCCTTACATTTAGGTCTTTAATCCATTTTGGGTTTATTTTTGTGTATGGTGTTAGGGAGTGTTCTAATTTCATTCTTTTACATATAGCTGTCCAGTTTTCCTAGAACCACTTACTGAAGAGACTGTCTTTTCTCCATTGTATATTCTTGCCTCCTTTGTCATAGATTAGGTGACCATAGGTGTGTGGGTTTATTTCTGGGCTTTCTATCTTGTTCCATTGATCTATATCTCTGTTTTTGTGCCAGTACTATACTGTTTTGATGTCTGTAGCTTTGTCATATAGTCTGAAGTCAGGGCACCTGAATTCTCCAGCTCTGGTTTTCTTTCTCAGGATTGCTTTGGCTATGTGGGGCCTTCTGTGTTTTCCTATATTTTGAAAGCTCACTGTAGCTAGAGTAGTGGGAATTGAGTCAAGGTGGTGGGAATGAAGGCAGGGGAATTTTGAAAAGACTCCAGGAAGAAAAGATGAGGGTGGAGGGAAAACAATTTGAGGCAGCTTATCTGGTAAAATGCTAAGACTAAGTAAGTGGCTGTTTTGCTAAAGGAGGCAAGGGGATGGGAGGGAGAGACTCATGGCAACTATGAGACTCGGGCCTGGGTGACTGTAGGTGGAGACACAGGAATAGGCAAGAGAAGGAGGAGAATAGGGGGCCCTGGAGAGGAGAGAGCAAATGTCTGTAAGAGGAGGGGCTGGGAATGAGCTAAGTTTGGGAGTGTCTGTGAATCATCCTGGAAGACAAGTTTTATAGGCAAAAGAATATACGGTTCTGGTGTTTGAAAATGTCATTAAGTGGTTTTGTGTATTGTCTCTGCCCACTGGGAAATCTAATTCAACATTCCCAGATTTTGCAGCTAGGCTAACTCCTGAAAATAGAGGAGGAAAAGAGATGGAGAGAAGAAAAGCACATATTATTTCATCAGCTAGAAATCCAAACCTCTAATAGTTGGTGCTTTGGGAGCTGAGATACTAGGAAGCATCACTCCAGATCAATTTTCCCCACAGTTCTGCTGGGAATCCCAATCCCTCATTGTAAAGAAATACTGATGTAGACAGTAATGCTAAAAATGACTTACCTAAAAGATGATTTTAAAACAGAAAGCTCTCTGCAAGTGTCACTCAGCCTAAAAGGTGTTGAGTCATCTAGGATGAAAAATTCAGACCATGCTTCATTTACTCTTCCTGTTGGCTGTCATATGAAGAAGTGCTAAGATATTGATCACTGCAGTTCTTGCCTGGGGTTGTTAAAACCATACATCCCTAATTACCTTGGACCTGGAGTGGCCTCATAGAGCCTACCTAATGGTCTTGACCAAAGAACCATAATTTTTTAGATATGCCATGATGTGAAAAATGTTGGGAAGCATTTTGTAAGGTAAGATTAGTGTCAACATTCATTCACTATCAAGTATTTATCAAGTCCTATTCTATTCCAAGTACATGGTATTAAGCTCCTTTTTATAGAGTTTCATAACAAAAGACAACCTTAAATTAACAATAGTCAACTAAATACTTTGAGACAGAATAAGAAAACGCTTATTAAGGGAGCATAGGTTGCTTTTTCATTTAAGTACATTTTGAACTTCTTTTCATGTATGTACAGGTCATGGTGGGAGAAGCAAGGTATACAATGTTTAACTTTTTCTGTAATTCCTCAAATAGTTCTTCAAAGAAAGCATGTATTCAAATGCTTAATGAATGAAGGAATGAGATAATCTCAGACTTATCATCATTAACCCATCTGTTGCATGAATAGGAATGAGTTTTAGCTCTGAGATAGGTACTACAATGGTTGTTGGATACAGTGAATTGAAAACTCTCTCCAACTCTAAAAGGATGCTGTGTTCTCAGGGAAACACCCATGGAAATAACTGTGATAATGGAGTCAGGTGTGCTCATGGGTACCAGTATCAAGTGTTTCTGGAGCACAGAGATGCTCAGGAGGATTTCAGCCAAATGATGGGGAGGAATAAGAGCTTTCTCTTGCTTCTTTCTTTGAAGTCCCAGGTTTGATAGTTTGCTTCTTTTTATATACATTTTCACTTTTAGGACAAAGTTTATACTCTAAATCAGGGGTCCCCAACCCCCGGGCCATGAACTAGTACCAGTCCATGGCCTGTTAGGAACCAGGCTGCACAGCAGGAGGTGCGCCGTGGGTGAGTGAGCGAAGTTTCATCTGTATTTATAGCTGCTCCCCATCGCTCACATTACTAACTGTGCTCTGCCTCCTGTCTGCATTATGGTGAGTTGTATAATTATTTCATTATATATCACAATGTAATAATAATAGAAATAAAGTGCACAATAAACGTAATGCGCTTGAATCATCCCTAAACCATTCCCCCAGCCCCGGTCCGTGGAAAAATTGTCTTCCACAAAACTGGTTCCTGGTGCCAAAAAGCTTGGGGACCACTGCTCTAAATGTTTCAGGTGGCCAATATCATGCAAAACATATTGTCGTAGGTACACACTGAATACTTACTGGAGGGTTTTCTCAGCCATCCCCTCCCTGGGAACTGCCACTATGGTCCTGCCATTCATAAAGTCACCAAAGTGGATCTTTGGGAGTCCTTTCATAAAATGGAACTCCATCTCATGACCAGGGAGTCACCTGATACAAACTATTAGAATCTCTTTCCTAGAATACTAAAACTGAGACCCAGAGCATTTTCTCTGGGAACTGGGCCTCATGTCTAGTCAGGAGCCAGTGGAAATCTTACCCACCATGTGGACATTAGAACAAAGGAAACCAGTCCACACCCAGAGAAGAAACCATACATACACGGAGGACAAATCAAAGATGGAGAGAAAATTCCAGTGATTTTGTACCCTCCATTCCTGACCCTTCCAGAAGTCCAGTAGCATTTGTGCCTTTAAACCTAAGAGATTTGGGGGGATTTTTATAATACAGTTAGTTCCATTTTCTACTTAGGTTAGTTAGAATTGGTTTCTGTAGTTTAAAAAAGAAGAATCCTAAATAATTATAGTAAACATCTATTGTTTACCTCCTCAAAATTCTTTCATGACTCCACCCACCTTCCCCTTTTCTACCAGCATCTACATATTTCTTCGGGGGAGTTTTTATTTTAACATTCTTAATGATTATGGTGGGTGAAGTAGGTAGGGCTGGCCTTACCCTCAGGCCCAGGGAAGAGCCCTCACTGCCAATCGGCTAAGCCCTTGGTTTTGTCACAGTGGTCAGTTTCAGAGGGGGCCTGTGAACACCCCCCTTCCCCCCAGCACACATAAGTGGATGGGTGAGGAGATTCTAGGACAAACACCCCCACTCACACGTGGGAGAGTGATAGAGATGTTGCCACTTCCTCTAGACATTGTGGCAGGAGAACATGAAGTCTGGAATTCCTGCAGATCTTCCCATGATGAAGGAAGTCAGGCAGAGGACAAGGTGGCACAGAGAAGCAGATCCAGGGTGGCCTCTTGATCAGATCACGACCGAACACAACACTGAGTCTGCACATTTCCTTTTTTCCCTCTTTCTTCAGTTTGGTTGAATCATTTGAGTCAGATTTGCTACTTCTAAACCAAAGCATCATAACCAGCAGTAAGGCACTGAGAACATTTCCCCCAGGTCTTCACTTCTTTTGCTAACATCTTGGAGCCTGAAAAACCTCCTAATCTGTAGACTCTGGATCTATAAACTGAGTCGCCTCTGGGCTGTTCTTTGGGAAATGTTGATCTGATAGCATTGCTCTCGCTTGGCTGTCACAGTGAGACTCCGTTTGGATGGGCCACAGTAACCGCTGAGGAACAGAATGTGACAGATGAGCAAGAGAACAGGAGATGTGCTCTTTGGATTGGGCATCTCCTAAGATAGTGTTATGTACTTATTTAGAGAAACCGCAGAAGCTTTAGTTTCGAGAACACTATTTTTTGTGAATACTGTCAACTCACAGTTTTAGGTTTTTAGGCTTTGAGTGAGGATTCGGAAACCTTCTGGCAAGGCATGTTGTAGATAAAATTGCACCCCCTGAAGCAGACCACTTGCTCCACAAACTGTTCAATGGTGGTCTTTGACTTAGAGAGTCATTTGTTGTAGAAAGGGATGATACACATTTTTGATAACTTAAAATCAGACTGTCCCTCTAGAAAGTGATCAGATACTCTGTGACTGAGCTCGTCTTCCTATCCAGTGAGGCAACCTCTGAGAGAGTGAATTGTGCATTCTTTTGTCAGCACCAAGCACTGGACGCTCATTCCTCTCTGGAGGTTCCCAGAACTCTCATTTCCTGTAAACATAGACAAGTTAAAATTCCTTTCCCTTTTCTTCCTCCTTTAACTTCTCCTTCTCCCTCCCTCTCCCTTTGTTTTTAATTCTAGCAAACCTAGGGAATATTTTTCACTGGAAATATCCATCTATCTTTAAGCTTCTCATGATAAAACCAATATATTGACTGTGAACCCATCCAGCCAAATCTTTATTCATCCTTAACTTCAACTACCAGAAATCTTGTAGATAAACAAGCCTAAATGATCCATTTACCAACTTCTCTATTTCATGTTTTGGAGATCTGACGTTTCCTGTAAAAGCTATTTTTTAGATTTCCAAGATACATGATGACAAGTGTTATCTTTACTTGGAAGATGAGTAAATTTGGACAAAGATGTTTTATGTGTTTTCTAGACTGTTTGTTCCTTTGTCACAGGATTGTTCTGGTATATTGGAAACTCAAATGCTTGACAAGACGTGCTGTTAGTATGACTGGTTAAAAGAGCTGGTTTAAAACCTCTTTGTCAGACACCATGACGGAATTTAGAGAAAAATAATCACTTTCCTTTTTCATAGAGGGACATTTAGAAGTCACATTCTAGACAATAGCTTCTTAGAGTGCTGTGATCTATAAGACTTGAGGCTGTTTCAAGTTTAGAAAAGAATTTTATGATGCAGTGTTCTTTCCTGTAATACATGAAATGCTGGATGCAGCTGTCAAAGAATGAAAACAAGGCAACTGCACAGAGAGGTTTAGCGGCTTGCCCAAGGTCACACAGTAAGTGGTAGAGCAGGAGTTCAAGCTCAAGTCCTCCTGACCCCATTATCTAGGCCCTTAGGCACAAGAGTAAGGATTGCAGAGACTCACTGAGCACTTCTTGTGAGCCAGGCACAGCTTCACATGTGGCAACTTGGCAGTAACTTCTCCTGCTTTACAGTGAGATGCTTGAGAGTGGGAATTGTATCTTTATTTCTGCTTGTCTTGTGCCTATACGGTGTGGGATCTCAATAACTTGTAGTTTAAATAGACCCCCAGTGGGCCTAAGAGATTGGGTGGGATTTGCATGGAAGTGAAGCTGGGAGTGGGGGCTTGGGAGAGGACCTGCTCTTGTGATAAAGAGGAGAATTTTTTAAAATTGGGGTAAGAACACTTAATATGAGATCTACTCTCTTAAATTTTTAAGTGTGTGTTATATAGCAGATTTCTAGAGCTTATGTAACTGAAACTTTAGACCCATTGGAGAGCAACTCCCCATGTCCCTTCTCCAGCCGCTGGCAGGCACCCTTCTACCTCTACTTCTATGAGTCTGACTGTTTTCTTTCTTTCTTTCTTTCTTTTGCGGTACGCGGGCCTCTCACTGCTGTGGCCTCTCCCGTTGCGGAGCACAGGCTCCGGAGTCTGACTGTTTTTGATTTCTCATGTAAGTGGAATCATGCGGTATTTGTCCTTCTGTGTCTGGCTCACTTCGCCTAGCAGGATGTGCTCCAGGTTCATCCATGTTGTTTCATAGGGCAGGACTTCGAGCAGCAGAGATTTCTAATAAGAATAACTGCCATGCACTGATGCTGCTGTTCTTACCTCACAGGTTGTGGCAGAGGATGTTGGATGCTTTCTCCCCATTTCCCATAGCAAACCCCTTGATTTTTAGCTCAGCCCACATGCAGAAGTGGTGTGTGCTGCTTCCAGGAAATGTCCTAAAGAGTAGGAGCCTCACACCTGTCAGAATGGCCATCATCAAACAGACTGCAGATAACAAATGCTGGACAGGGTGTGGAGAAAAGGGAACCCTCCTGCACTGTTGGTGGGAACGTAAATTGGTGCAGTCACTATGGAGAACAGTATGGAGGTTCCTCAAAAAACTAAAAATAGAACTAACAATGACCCAGCGATTCCTCTTCTGAGAATATATATCCGAAGAAAACAAAAACCCTAGTTTGAAAAGATACATGCCCCCCAATGTTCACAGCAGCATAATTTACAATTGCCAGGGTATGGAAGCAACCTAGGTGTCCATCAACAGATGAATGGATAAGCAAGAGGTGGTACATGTATACAATGGAATATTACTCAGCCATAAAAAATGAAATTTTGCCATTTGCAACAATATGAATGGACTTGGAGAGTATCATGCTTAGTGAAATGTCAGATGAAGACAAATACTGTATGATATCACTTATCTGTGGAATCTAAAAAATACAGCAAACTAGTGAATAAAACAAAAAAGAAGCAGACTAGTTTGATATAGAGAACAAACTAGTGGTTACCAGTGGAAAGAGAGAAGGAGGGAGGGGCACCATAGGGGAAGGGGATTAAGAGGTACAAACTACTATGTATAAAGTAAATAAGCTACAAGGATATATTGTACAACACAGGGAATATAGCCAATATTTTATAATAACTATAAATGGAGTAAAACCTTTAAAAAAGAGTAAGTACATCCCCTTCTTTTCTGCCTGTGTCCTGCGTGGAAGGGGGACTGAACTGTGTACCATGAGGGAAGCTTGAGGCAGAGGCAACCAAGTAGATTTAGTCTGAGTCTCTGATACGAAGGCCATGCCTGTCCTGAGATGCATACACTTGAACGTGAGAGCGCAGGAAACTTCTTTCTTGTTTAAGCCAGTTATTTTTTAAATGCTATTCATACCTGAAACAATCCTAACTAATACGCATGTATCATTTCATTTGGTCCTGACAATAACCCTCTGAGATAGGTACGGTGATTATCTCCATTTGTGGGGGAAGAAATTGAGTCCCAGAGAATCTAAGTAACTTGCTCAGCGTCACACAGCTACTGGGTGCTCAAGCTGGGATTCTAACGTCCCCTGTGAGGCACCGAAGTATATTCATCATAAGAGATCGCTACTGGTCTTCTAGCTCTAGTTTTTTAATAAGACTAAATGATAGGTCTGCCCCTTTAGGGGCCCATTCAGTAAATGTGTAGCGTTCAGTGCAAAGCCCTTGCCCCAATCAATCAAATACCCAGTATTGATACGTAATGTTTTGGTGAGGATGTTTTTGACTTTGTTACTGAAAATCCAATTAAAACTGGATTGAACAGTTAAGACTCTTGTTATCTGACATAAAAGGAGTTCAGACGTAGAGTGGTCTTCTGGGTTGGTTGATTCAGCAGCTAAGTGATGTTACCAAGATCAGTGGTCTTTTCACCTCTACATTGTGGTCCATAGCATCAACTTCACCCAGATTTTTTTTTTTTTTTGCCGGCACTGCGTGGCTTACGGTATCTTAGTTCCACGATCAGGGATTTGAACCTGTGCCCCCTACAGTGGAAGCGTGGAGTCCTAACCACTGTACCGCCAGGGAAGTCCCACATCAGCTTCATCTAGATGTTGGTCCTTCTTGTGGTAATGAGAAGGCTGCTTGTTGCAATCAGGATTACCCACTTTTTTATTCACATCTAGCAGAAAGGGAGAAGGCGTTTTTTCATATTTCTTTCAAAATTGAGTACAACTTTCTCAGAAGCTTCCCACCAACATTCTCCTGTCCAATAGCAGCTGGGTGTAGATCTGTCTGGGCTGAAGGCAGATAGCAATATAGAAATGATAATCGGAGCCGTGAGAGTGCATGAAATGCAGGGCTGCCTGCTGGCAAACACATCTTTCGTGGTGTTTAGAAAAGAACACTCCCTCTGGGCCAAATCATTAGAAAGCTGTGCTGCATCCCTTCCTCCCACAAGGTCAACTCTGCTCCTACACTAACCAGGACTCCAGCTATGACTAAATTCCCTCCTCCTTGATCAGGTGCCTTTGTATCAGACACTCCCTTCATAACCAACCAGATGCCAACAGAGAGGAGATGGTCCAGGAAAGTGGGAGACTGAGGAAAGAGAGACCCTTGGTTGGAAGCACAAGGAGGACATATTCTTTGCGTAGCACAGGGTCCAGGACTATAGTGATGCTTGTGCTATGACAGGTCCACAGCAGAGTTGGTCTGTCACCTCCCTCATCCTATATCCTCCACCTCTATTAACATAGCCCAACCCTGCATTCAATTTTGGGGAACCACCATCAACTGTTGATTTATGTCAACTTGAACTCTTGGTCTTTTTCAGAAGGGTTTCTTCTCAGATGCATTCCTATCAGGCAAAGAGGTTTAGAAGAAGAGCCTGAAAGTTAGCAAAAGAGACCACAAAGGTGAGGTCAGAGAGTCAGGAGAGTAGCCAAGAACACCCAGTGCTTCAATCTTGGAGTTCATTAACGGTGTGTGGATATTTGGGCGTGAGAATCTTATTTCTTGGGTGACATACTGAGGGTATATTGATGCATTTAAACTCATGGCCCCGTTTCTAGCATCTTGAAGGTATTCTGCACATAAGACTTTGATATATGGAGGCGGATGGTCCATCCCTATTACCTGGTCCTCTGTCTCTCGGAAGCAGGGAAATGCACAGATGCTGCAACTCGCCCCTGGGCACTGCTTCCAGGACTGGTCCCTCTCTCCTCCACCACCTCTTTCGTCCACCACCTCCTCTACGTGCTGCACTTGTTGGCACTCTCCTCCCAGGACTCCATGCTCCTCTACCAGCCCCTCAATCTTTTCCTTGGTTTCTTTTTTTTGCAAAGCCGAAAAGGAGTGGGTGGAGGGAGTTGCAGTCTCTACCTGTGTATGTGAGGGCAGGTAACCCTAACCCTAACGCAGTTCCCTTGGGTCCCCTGGTTTTTGTGCCTAAAGGCAGGCACTGGGGGAAAATCTCTCTCCTTAGCCTCAGGCAGACAGTTCTATTCTTTTTCAGGTTGTAAACCATGTGTTCTCAAAAGATTGTGATGCTTAAATCAGCTCCATCGGATGTTGGGGTAACAGAATTTCCTCTTAGAATCTGAATACAGTGCCTGTCAATCACAGACTTTGGTGTTTCGCATTTTTCTCTTGATGTCTTCACAGGCACTTCAGGAGACATGGCAAAATAGTATTTAGAGAACGTTGGCAAACGGTCGTTTAAAACTGGACTCTTAGCCACAGTATTTAGAGAACTACATCTATAAAGCCACCCAAAATAATTTTTCTCTTTAGAAATGGAAAGAAGTCATCATTACTGGTTTGATCAGGTGCCTGTTTAAATGACTAAATCCACCTCGACTTAATGACTGATCTCCTTATTAGAAGTTAATACACAGTTTTAAGCCATCATTTTCTCTTCAGCTCTAAAAAACTGTTGCCTGGCTTCTATATGAATTAAATGTATCTTGAGCGACCTGCTTGTACCCATACTTCTTTATCAATCCTTCCCTGATATCAGCACTTACTGTATCAGAGAATTGCCTCTTAGTAAGTAAATATGGACTTGTAACATCGACCAATATTTTCATTGCGTAAGAATTTATTTTCTCCTCAACTAAATTCCTCAAAAGCTAGAATTGTAATGTATATATATTTGCTTTAACTTTTTCCAAATATTGATTGCATCTCCTTTCGAATTTCTGTCCCTACTGATATCATCCTGGTTTCAATTTTCACTTTTTCATACCTGCATAATTGTAAGCTGTCTTTCTTGCAATTTCTCCTCATCTCAATCTACCCTACATGAACTGGCCAAGTCAGACTTGTTGAGGACAATTCTCGTCTTATTACTCTCTTGCACAAAAATGGTCTAAAAAGATTCTCTGTATTTTTTTTTTAACAATAAAGTACAAAATCTTTAACCAGGTGGGTTTTATCAGGGGGTCGATAATGGCTTTTTAAAAAACTGAGGTATAGTTGATTTGCAATATTGTGTTAGTTTTAGGTGTACAGCTAAGTGATTCAGTTGTGCATATGTATGTATAATTTTTCAGATTCTTTTCCATTATAGGTTATTACAAGATATTGAATATAATTCCCTGTGCTATACAGTAAATCCTTGTTGCTTATCTATTTTATATATAGTAGTGTGTATCTGTTAATCCTACACTCCTAATTTATCCCTCTCCCTCTTTCCCCTTGGGTAACCATAAATTTGTTTTCTATGTCTGTGAGTCTGTTTCTACTTCATAAAGAAAATTATTTGTATTATTTTTTAGATTCCACATATAGGTGATATCATACAATATTTGTCTTTCTCTGTTTGGCTTCATTCAGTATGATATTCTCTAGTTCCATCCATGTTGCTGCAAATGGCATTATTTCATTCTTTTTATGACTAATATTCCATTGTATATATGAACCACATCTTCTTTATCCATTCCTCTGTTGATGGACACAGGTTGCTTCCATGTGTTGGCTATTGGAAATGGTGCTGCAGTGAACACCAGGCTGCATGTATCTTTTCTAATTACATATTTCTAATTGTGTATCTTTTCTGTTTGTCTTTTCTGGATATATGCCGAGGAGTGGGATTGCTGGATCATATGGTAGCTCTAGTTTTAGTTTTTTAAGGAAATCTATACTGTTTTCTGTAGTGGCTGCACCAATTTGCATTCCCACTAACAGTGTAGGAGTGTCCATCTGGTTTTAAATAACACTGGTCCAGTGGCCTCTTTTTTGACATTCCCCTAGCATTTTTTTTTGCATTTAATTTTTTTAATGTGATTTTACTTATTTATTTATTTTTTCCTTTTTTTTTTTTACATCTTTATTGGAGTATAATTGCTTTACAATGGTGTGTTAGTTTCTGCTTTATAACGAAGTGAATCAGTTATACATATACATATGTTCCCATATCTCTTCCCTCTTGTGTCTCCCTCCCTCCCACCCTCCCTATCCCACCCCTCTAGGTGGTCACAAAGCACCGAGCTGATCTCCCTGTGCTATGCGGCTGCTTCCCACTAGCTATCTATTTCACGTTTGGTAGTGTATATATGTCCATGCCACTCTCTCACTTTGTCACAGCTTTCCCTTCCCCCTCCCCATATCCTCAAGTCCCCTAGCATTTTGAATTGTTTGACTCGAACTTATTTTTTTCAAAACTCTTTTCTCGAATAGCATTCTCTCTTGACTCTGCTACTATTTCTGTTAACTGCTTCTCAGTCTCTTTCACTGGATCTCCACATGTCTCTGAAATGCTGATAGCCTCTAACAGATGCTCACCTTCTTCTGTTGTCTCTCCACACTACAGGCTCTTCTTGGGGGACCTAATTTGTTCTTACGCATTGACTTATACAGACACAGTGAGAACTCCAGAGTCTTAGTCTTCAGGCCTGACTTATCCACCTGGTTCCAAATGTGCATTCTGAAATGCCTGGAGAAAAAAAACATATGTCGGGCTTCCCTGGTGGCGCAGTGGTTGAGGGTCTGCCTGCCGATGCAGGGCACATGGGTTCGTGCCCTGGTCTGGGAAGATCCCACATGCCACGGAGCGGCTGGGCCCGTGAGCCATGGCCACTGAGCCTGCGCGTCCGGAGCCTGTACTACGCAATGGGAGAGGCCACAACAGTGAGAAGCCCAGCAAAAACGTATGTCTACATCTCCAATGGTGGAAAGTAATTTCATTTTTAAATTTAGAGAAAATCTATTCTTCTTGTATGTAAATGATATGGAAACAGTCGTCAATAGTAAATCCAAGTTCCATAATCGATGAAGAAGAGAGAAGGACAGCTGGCAAGTGGCTTTACTTTTGACTTGGGCACTTATTTGCCGTATAACCTTAAAAAAGGCACCTAAACTCCTGGGACCTCAGTTTGAATCTTTAAAATATGGGCTAATCTAGTTGAGGCAGCTGGTGTGGAGGGAAGTAGCTTGAGTCTGAAGTCTCATCTGAGTTCTGCTCCAAATGAGCAAAGCGACACTGGCAAGTCATTTCAGCTCCTCAGTTCTTCCTCTCTTGTGAAACAAGGAGATTGGATTTCTTCCTCTTTCTATTAAAAACCTATTCTATATCCCATTATCTTATTGTAAGGTTCACGTGGGTGTGAAAGTGCTTTGTAAACTGTGAGTTATTATACAATTCTAAGGTCTTCTTAGCAGTATAAATAATAAAGTTGGCACTGAAGAGGAGGGACTAAATAATCAAGAACTGCTAGGTTTGGGGGTTCTATTAGGATCTCTGAAGTCATTTGAGTTCATGAGCAATTTTTCCCCCAAAATATAAATGTTGAATTAAAACATTTAAATGTCAAAATGGATGCAAGCTCTTATACCACTTTTGAAGTTGGAGCTTATTTATTTGTTTATTTTTCATCATGAAGCTGTCTGTTTCCTGGGTTGATGGTTTTCAAAGGACTAAGTTTTTCATACTTTAAGAGCTTAGGAGAAGCATGTCTATTACTTTTTTCCACTGGCAGGAATAGCAGGAGCCCCAGCTATCCTGAGAAAAGACAAGGAGCCAGGAGCAATTTTTAAGTTCACATATTAATTATTATTATTATTATTATTTTGCCTCACCGTCGCGACATGTGGGATCTTAGTTCTGAGACCAGGGGTCAAACCTGCACCCCTGCAGTGGGAGCATGGATTCTTTTTTTTTGCAATACGTGGGCCTCTCACTGTTGTGGCCTCTCCCGTTGCGGAGCACAGGCCCCAGACGCACAGGCTCAGCAGCCATGGCTCACGGGCCCAGCTGCTCTGTGGCATGTGGGATCTTCCCGGACCGGGGCACGAACCCGTGTTCCCTGCATCGACAGGCGGACTCTCAACCACTGCGCCACCAGGGAAGCCCGGAAGCATGGATTCTTAACCACGGGACCACCAGGGAAGTCTCAAGAGCAATTTTTAAGTTAAAAATAGAGTCACTGAATTGCTATTCAGCATCAGTATAATTACTAATATTTATTGTTTATAATAATTGAGCACTGGTAGCCTAATTACTTGTAATACACCCCTAAACGGTACACTGTAGTGTACCCCACACTTACTAAGAGGATAGGTGCCATTATTTACTGTTTTTCTTACTTCCAGCAGTTCTACTCTTCACAGGTATCATTAAGCTTTTTTTACTTTAAATGAATGATTAACGAGATTATCCACTGTGAACTGAGTACAACCAGGAGGAGTACTTGCAACAGGAAAGTATAAAAATCTAGTAAAAGATAAAGAGAACTGTATCCTGCAGAAATCTTGAGATGCAGTAAGGAGATCAGTTACTATATGACTCAGAATTCTCCAGAGTTTTACAGAAAACCCTTCTAGATTTATGTAACTTCTCTGTTCCTATTTTCTGTTGCATTTCAAGGACCAGTTGAATGGGCAACCAAAGTTTTCATCTTTTCCTCTAGGCAGTGATTGTAGAAGAGATTTGAATAGCTGCCTCTCCTTACCCCAATTTCCAGTCTGACCCAGGGTGAACACACACACACACACACACACACACACACACACAATAAGCCTGCGTGAAAAGGAAGTCAATCCATTTGGAAGTTTAACCAATCTAGGCAATTTATTTGACACGACATCTGTCATGATTTTATCCAGCTTGAGACTTCTAACCCTGTAATGCTAATTTTACAACAATAAGGCAAGACAGTTTTAAAACATCATCGATTCCAAAATAAATATCCATGTTTTGTCTGCCCTATGCTCATAGTGTATCTAAAATCTGTCTTTTATTTCATCAAAACTTTTTATTTACTTCAGATATTTGTTTTGTTTTTACTTCCAACAACAAATCTTTTCTACTTAAGCAAAGGGATCAATTAACCTGCCTTTAAAAAGATACTCTTGTCTTTTAATTTCTTTATCTATCTGGGTGATGCAGAAGGTGTTCTTTCTGAGACCCGAGCATATTAATTTTTCAGTGGTTCCCACTGCGCTGATGAAGAGTTCCAGACAGGGTATTCCCTGTTTTCGGCAGTAGCCTCACTCACAGTATTAGCTGTCAGATTCGCTGCCAAGATTCCTTTGCTATTGACCTTAGTAAGACCAACCTGGGTTTGTGTTTCATGGCCGTTCGTAGGCTGTCGTGTATGCCCTGCCCACAGAGGAAGTGAAGAATATCACCGTCCTTTACAAGTTGTCATTCCTGATGCTGTGAACCATTTCCCAGCTCTTCCTTAGTCATTTCCTTACAACTCTTGGGCAATGTTTGTTTCATTTCTTAGACTTGGTTGGGTAGCTAGTTAACACTGAGACATGCAAATGGTTTCTTTTTTTTTTTCATTTTTAGTATGTTTTATTTGTAAATGTATTTGTGTATAACACGTCATTTCCAAGATACATGGGCAGTTTGTTTTCATTTTTCTTTTTTTAAAATTAATATTTTATTGGAATATAGTTGATTTACAATGTTGTGTTAGTTTCTGCTGTGCAGTAAAATGAGTCAGTTATATATACACATATATCCACTGTGTTTTAGATTCTTTTCCCATATAGGTCATTACAGAGCATGGAGTACAGTTCCCTGTGCTATACAGTAGGTTCTTATTAGTTATCTATTTTATGTATACTAGTGTGTATATGTCAATCCCAGTCTCCCGCAAATGGTTTCTTTGTATTGTCATTTGCTTTCAAGAAGAGTTTGCTGTCGAGGAGAGCTACATGGGTTAAAGATTTATGAGACTGCACCTAAGATTTTTATCTTTTTGTGTTTCCAGACTCTAGTTAACTAAAGGTATTACCATCAGTCAATGGCAGATCCCTCGAATTTTCTATGAATCAGTTTTATTTCTGCTATCCAGACTGGTGCCACAGGATATGTTCACCTTGACCCTTGGGGTCGGGGTGGGGAGGTGGAAGAGGGGAATGGCATTGGTGTGACTGGACCTGGAAACCTTGAGCCATTCATTAGCATATTTATGAGCATGCATGACATCTGTGCCAGATGGTCTGTGAAATGGAGAAAGCATGCATACACTTTACTGTCTACATTTGGGTGAGTAGTAGTGGATGGATAAGAAGAACTTAGGAATGAAAGCTCAAGAAATGACTAAAATTTGTCTTAGATAATTGAATAATGTTTTCTCAACTAAGATAAAAATATACAAGCATGAGGTCTTTTGGTAAATTCTATATATGACATTTCTCTATGGGATAGATTTGCTTATGTGTTCATTTAACCACACTTATTAGGCATCTGCCATGCACCTCAATCTGTGCTAAATACTGGTAATTAAATATGTAAAATATATATTACATGTTATATATGTGTGTGTGTGTATACGTATATAAAATATATATGTATAATCTCTTTTGAGGAATTCACAGTCTAATGAAAGGATAGACATTCTATGTAATGTGATAGTGGCTGAGCAATCCCTCTCAGGTCCTGGTGTGTGGTCTTTCCTTCTCCTTCTCTACCTGCCATCAGGGTGACCAAGACTGCCATCTCCTTCAGGTGGGAGGCATGCCTGTGAGTATTCTAGGTCACTGAAAAGGGAATTTCCAATATTGCACAGTTAAGAAGGGGCTGTCCTGTGGAAAACCTACACCCAAAGTGATGGGGAGAATGGCTAACTTCACTTCTCCCAGGATGGCAGCCGGTGTTCTCTGGAGTTCTGAGGAAGATCTGCCGGCTTGGGTCACCTGCTAAGCGACAGCTTGCATGGTGATGGGCAGTTCCCTACTCCTCTCCATGTAATTATCCTAGTTCTTGTTGTAGTTTCTCTTCTCCACATAACACTCATGGGGTCAGAGAGGAGGTACGGAAGTTAGAAGAGCCAATGTGTGCTCTAAAGAAGGGAGCTGGGCCAACTGCATATCTTGGAAATAATTCTGTGCTGCCTCCTTAGGTTCTCCTTTTAAAATTTTTCTCTAAAGTGGTGTTTCTGTGCTGTGGACCTCTATGGCTGGCTGGTGATTCTCAGAATATTGCTTATAAATCCAAAAATAAAACATACAGGATTGCAAAGGAAACCAATTATATTGAAATATAGTCATCAAAATACCTTAAAAAACAGTAATAGAGGAGACTTCCACTTCCTGGAAGTTGGAATAGATATTCTTTCCCCTATTCCTCCCACTAAATACAACTAAAATCCCTGCATATTATATATGAAACAATCATAAAAAGACTCTGAAAAGTGAAGAGAATAAGAAGACCAGCTGGAGACTTTAGGGCCCAAAGAATAATAATATGATGAGTTTCCTAGATTGTCTTTTTGCTTCACATATCCCAGATCTGGAGCTGAAAAAGCTGGTAACCCAGAAATGTCAAGGCAGGCAGACAGGAAAGTCTCAACAAAAGCCTTCTTTCTTTAGCCAAAGGACCAGGGAAGGATTCAGCCTAACAAGACAGAAAACTTTTAAACAATAAGTACTCTATTCCAGCCAAACACCAAACACGCGCACGCACACACACACACACACACACACACACACACGCACGCACAAATCTGTGGCCATACCCATGCCCATGCCAGCAAAGTCTGAATGGGGAGCTAGGTTTCGACCTTTGTCAGACTCTGAGCCAGCGAGGTTTCAGTGGAGATCTAGTTAGGAGCTGAAACTCTCAGCCCTCCCCAGCAGTAAAAATGAGCATCTGTCCCCCCTCAGGTGTCAACAGAGGCCAAGTGGGAAACTTGGACTTCTAATCCTGGAAATAATAAGGCAGCATCTATCTTCTCCTACTGGAGTAGGGAGATATGAAGGCAACTAATACAGAAGGTTTAAATAAGATCCAGAGTCTCATAACAAAATAATTAAAATGTCCAGATTTTAATGTGAAATCACTTGTCATGCAAAGAACCAGGAAAAATCTCAACTCAGTGAAAGAAGATAACCAGCTGATACCAACAGTGAGATGACAGAGATGTTAAAATGACCTGAGAAAGAGTTTAAAGCCATCATAAAAACCCTTCAATAAGCAATTATGAGCACATGTAAAACACATGAAAAATAAAAAGTTTCAGCAAAGAAATAGAGGCCATAAAGAAGAACCAAATGGAAAAATTAGAACTGAAACATTCAATAAACTAAATGAAAACAGTCAACGAATGGGCCCAATAGCAGAGTGGATAAGACAGAGGCAACAATACAGTGAACTTGAAGATAAAATAGGAATTACTTAATCTGAGAAAAAGAGAGAAAATAGACTGAGGAAAAACAAACAAACAAACAAAAAAACAAACAGAGCCTCAGGTACCTGTGGGACTGTAATAAAAAAGCTAACATCTGTGTCATCAGAGCCCTGAAAAGAGAGGAGAAAGGGTGGGGCTGAAAGGAAATGGCTGAAAACTTCCCAGTTTGACAAGAGAGCTAAACCTACATATTCAAGAAACTGAGTGGGTCACAAAAAGGATAAATCTGTAGAAATACACATCAAAGCATATCAAAGTCAAACTTCTAAAACTGAAATGGAGATTTCTTAAAAAAACTAAAAATGGAACTACCATATGATCCAGTTATTCCACTTTGGGATATTTATGCAAAGAAAAAGAAAACAGTAATTCAAAAACCATATGCACCCCAATGTTCACTGCAGCATTATTAACAATAGCTAAGATATGGAAGCAACCTAAGTGTCCATTGATAGATGAATGGATAAAGAAGATGTGGTATATATATACATATTTCATTATATATGGAATATCATTTAGCCATTAAAAAATGAAACCTTGTCATTTGAGATAACATGGATGGACCTTATCCTAAGTGAAATGTCAGACAGAGAAAAACAAATATTGTATTTCGCTTATATGTGGAAACTGAAAAACAAAACAAAGGAACAAACAAAACAGAAACAGACTCATAGATACAGAGAACAAACTGGTGGTTGCCAGGTGGGGGTAGGGGAGGGACAGATGAAACAGGTGAAGGGGATTAAGAGTTACAAACTTCCAGTTATAAAATAAATAAATCACAGGATGTCACGTACACATAGAGAATGTAGTCAATAATACTGTAACAACTTTGTATGGCAACAGATGGTAAGTGGTCTTACTATGGTGATTATTTCATAGTGTACAAAATTATCCTATGTTGTACACCTGAAACTAATATAATACTGTAACTAATTTAACTCAATAAAAAAGGGGGGATAAAACAAAAGGAAAAAATCTTGTAAGTAGTGAGAGAAATGACCTTACCTATAGGGGGAAAACAATCTGAATGACAGCAGACTTATCAGAAACCATGGAGGCTAGAAGGCATATCATTTTTTAAGTGCTGAAAGAAAAGAACCATGAACACAAAATTCTGTATCCAGTGCAAATGCCCTTCAGGAATGAAAGGGAAATCAAGACATTCTCTGATGAAGGAAAACTGAGACCACTTTCCACCATTAGACCTACTTCTAGTTCTTATCTTATAAAAGCAAGAGGAAGTAAGGTAGGCATCCCATAACCAATTCAAAACATAAGTGGTAAAAGAGGGTTTGATATTAAAAGTCAGATGTTAGACATTCTGTTTCAGCTTTCACAGTAAAATAAATAACCTAAACAGAAAAGGCAAAAGATGATATGGAAAAAGACATGAACAGACATTTCACCGAAGAGGATATTCCGACAAGTAAGCTCTTGAAAAGATGTTCAACATCATTAGCCTTTAGGGAAATGCAAATTAAAACCCTAATCAATATCACTACACACCTACTAGGCTGGCTAAAATAAAAAACTATTTTAACTCAAAATGTTTGTGAGAATGGGAGAAAACTACATTATTCATACATACATTGCTGGTGAAAATGTGAAATGATACAGCCACTGAAAAACAGTTTGGCAGTTTTCTTACAAAACTAAACATGTATAACCCAGCAATTGCACTCTTGTTATCCCAGAGAAATGAAAACGTGAGTTGACGCAACAACCTGTACATGAATGTTTGCAGCAGTTTTGTTTATAAGAGCCCAAACTGGAGGCAATCCAGGTGGATTTCGGCGGGTAAATGGTTAAACAGATGATGCTACACTCACACTATGGAATAGGACTCAGCATAAAAAGAATAACTCACTGATACACACACCAACTTGGATGAATATCCATAGTGTGACGCTGGTGGGAAAGCCAGTCCCTAAAGTTTGCATACCGTAAGATTCCATTTGTATGACATTCTAGAAACGACAAAATTTCAGAAATGGATAGGAGGTTGTGGTTTTCAGGGGTTTAGGATAGGGTGGGGTGGGAGAAATGTATGTATGATTATAAAGAAGACAAGGCAAGGAATCCTTGTGGTGACGGAAATATATTCTATATCTTGAACTATCCATGTCAATATACCAGTCGTGATATTTTACTGTAGTTTTGCAAGATGTTACTATTGGGGGAAAATGAGTAGAGAGTACACAGGATCTCTCTGTATTGTTTCTTACAACTGTACGTGAATCTACAATATCTCAAAAGAAAATATTTACTTAAAATAAACTATGATAGAGTAATACGTGTACTTCTTCATGAACACTTTAAACAAGATCTACTGGCGGGTCTAATGACTCTTGAGATTTGGAAGTAATAATGATTGTAAATAAGATTTCAAAATATCTTCAACAACTGTAATGTGACGTAAAAATATCTGTGCTTTCTATTTGTGACGGAGTCTCATGTCTCGCTACTACTGTTGTGGTTTATTGCTAGATTCACAATGGAAGGAAATGCTAAATTTAGCCTGGGGTTAGTGAAAATGAAGATGTAATTCCCTCCTATCCAAGGGCACAAACCCCCAAAAGGTCTGTGGACAGGTTCAGAACCTCTGCTCTAGATCATATGTGAAGTGTTAAAAAAAAATAATAAACAAAGAAACAAACTGGACACCGAACAAGGTTGAGTTCTCTTTCTTCCTGAGAAACAGTTCCACGTCTTGCCCAAGCAATGAGAATGCTTTTGATTGACAGGGAAATGCTTCTACAAGCAAGTGCACAAGGGAAGAGATTAATGTTGTGGGATAGATATTACCTCAATAAAAATGCTATAATGGGGCTTCCCTGGTGGCGCAGTGGTTGAGAGTCCGCCTGCAGATGCAGGGGACGCGGGTTCATGCCCCGGTCTGGGAAGATCCCACATGCCGCGGAGTGGCTGGGCCTGTAAGCCATGGCCGCTGAGCCTGCGCGTCTGGAGCCTGTGCTCCGCAATGGGGGAGGCCACAGAGGTGAGAGGCCCGCGTACCGAAAAAAAAAAAAAATGCTATAATGAAGGCGTGAACAAAATAATGTGTGTGATCAGAAAAAAGAAGTATTTTTTCTGCCTAGGGGTTTGTCCATGAAGTTTTAAAGGAAGCAAATTTTTGTCGAGGATTTCAAGAAGGAGTAAGGAAATCTCAGTGTCCATAAGGAGGAAAGAAGGGCATTTCAGGCAAGAAAACAATACATGCTGAGGCCTAGGGCGTGGAGCTCCGGAGAAGCTTTTCCTCTCAAGGGATGTAGAGATGTCTGCTTTGGTGGCAGGCCAGGGTGCCCTAGTGGAGAGTGAAGAGAATAATTTTAAAAAACTATGAAAGTAAGCTGGAAAAGTAATTGAGTCAGAATGAGAGGAGCCTGCCGGTAGATTTGGAGCTGAATGTAAGTCCTATGGGGTTGTGAACAGATCTTCCTAGGTAAAGAAATGAAGTGATCTCATTTGATTTTTAGGAAGGGAAAGGGAATTAATAAACGTGGGTGGCTACTAAGTGCCTGCACAGTGGTAAGTACAGTGCATGCAGTGTTTCTTAGATTTCTTAAAACCATGTATGAGGTTGGTACAATTTACAAGTAAGAAAACAGTCTGAGAGAGGTTGAGTACTAAGCCAAAGACTGAACAACAATTACAGTGGTGGAATCAAGATGACAACTGGAATCTGATTATTCTTTCTGCTCCACAACCTTTCCACTCCTTTCTTAGGATGAACTGAGCATGTCCAGGCTGGAGATGGGAGAACTTTCAGTAGAAAGTTGTAGTGAAGAATCCAGGTGAGAGGTGGTGAGGACCTGCCCAAAGGTATACTGTCTTCATGTAAATTACTTAGAATACTATTGTTGTTGGTTGTCTTCATGCAAATTCTTTCTCCACTATTTTATTTTTATTTTATTTTATTTTCCAGTTTTATTGATGTCTTCACATTGTAAATTTAAGGAGTAGAGCTGTGAGGAGAATCTCTGAGGTTTAGTAACTCAGTAATGTGAATGGTTGAGGTTTCTAACTTTCATAAAAAGTATATATAGTGACAGGTTTTTATCCCAGGGAATAAAGTATGTGATAAAGTCAGTAACATGATAGTATACTAGGAAGAGAAGCAGGTTGCTACCTGAGGAAATAAACCATAACAAATAATCAGAAGGTCAGGAGCTCTCTAGAAACATTAGCCTGGAGTATCAAACTAATAACAGTAGCAAAAACTTTAGATTAAACCAGGTATCTTTACTGATTTGAGAAATACCTCAAGGGGTTGTTATATTTTAGAATATAAAAACACTGAATGTAATATGTTGGTGAAAACATTCTTTTTCTTACGGATAAAAATTATTTTGGAATTAATAGAAAGCTATGGCTTAGCTAAAACAAGTTTTATGTCTAGTTTATTCAAAGAGGATTTGTTATTGCAAAGCAGAACCAGGCTTTTGTTTAGTTCCTCAGTTGGTGAATACAAATTCACGGAACATCTGACAATACTGCACAGCTAAAGTGTGCCTTCCCAGACCACCCAGTTTTCTCCCTATCTCACCACTTAGCTTAATTTTTTTTTTTTGGTAAGCATTTGCCATAATCTAGAATTAACTTGTTTGTTTACTTGTTCATTATCTATTGACCCCAGTGGAATGTAAGTTCCAGGGGCAGGAAACCTGTCTCTCTTCTTCAACGAGGTGTCCTCAGTGCTTTGCACAGAGTATGCACTCAACAAGTATTTGCTGAATGAGAGATTAGATGCAGAGATTAATAAATTGGTGTGCCATGGGAATGTGAGTTAAGTCTTGAAGCATCTATGGGATATGGGTAGGATAAAGGGAGTAGGGAACCTATTCAGGCAGGTCAACACAAGTGAAATGATGGTGGCTTTGTTAATGGGGTTAAGGAGGCAAGCAGAGAGATTAAAGCAGTGATTTTATGGTAGATTGTTTGGGGGAAAATTAAGGTTGTTAGTGGAGAGGCAGATTGCAGAGAAGATGCAAAGCCAAGCAGGATTTTAGAGTTAGAAGAGATTTCACAATCCAATCAACTCCCTTAAACATGAAGTGGCTGGAGGGACTTCCCTGGCGGTCCAGTGGTTAAGACTTCGCCTTCCAACGCAGGGGTTGCGGGTTCGAGCCCTAGTCGGGGAACTAAGATCCCACATGCCTTGGGGCCAAAAAACCAAAACAGAAGCAGTATTGTAACAAATTCAATAAAGACTTAAAAACATATGGTCCACATCAAAACAAAAATCTTAAAAAAAAAAAAGAAGATGAAGTGACTGGGGTGCTGAGAGGTGACGGGTGACCTAGACAGGTAACTAAATGGTTAATGCTGTTACGATCAGAAATCTCATTCTGTTGACTTCCAATCCAGTGCTCTTCCTATGGTACTTTGGAAATAGGAGAGCAATGAAACTGAATGAAACACAGTATATGGTAAAGTTGGTGTTTATGAAAAGTAATCTGACTCAGTATGTAGGGTGAGTTGGAAAGGGAAAACTCTAATTCCAAGAGAACAGGCAATACACTGGAAAGTAGTGTTGTAAGCAGTGGAGCTGCAAATCAAATTTCTAAATATATTCCTTGTTTTATGTTTATTTGCTCATTTAATGCTTTCCAGTCATGTTTGAACTGATAAAGACAATAGTCCATGCAGTCGGGATAAAAATCATGTGTGTTCTAAATTTCACTTTATGATGGCCCAATTTCTGGTATTCTCCCCAAGTCCCTATTGAGTCATGGACTGCCTCTGCAGTGGCTTTAGAACAATCACACAAATATCAGTTCCTTTTTAGCAGAGTGTGTGATAGACATTGTTGATCGCCCACACAGTTTCATTTCCTCCTTACTAACAAAACCCTACTTTCCTTCAGCAACCCACCTCAACCCTAGGCATGATCCCTCTCCTGGACCGAGTGGCATTGGATCCTGGTGATGATTACACAGCTTTGCCAAGGATCCTTTAAAAGCCCAACCTTGGGCTTCCCTGGTGGCGCAGTGGTTGAGAGTCCGCCTGCCGATGCAGGGGACACGGGTTCGTGCCCTGGTCCGGGAGGATCCCACATGCCGCGGAGCGGCTGGGCCCGTGAGCCATGGCCGCTGAGCCTGCGCATCTGGAGCCTGTGTTCCGCAACGGGAGAGGCCACAACAGTGAGAGGCCCGCGTACCGCAAAAAAAAAAAAAAAAAAAAGCCCAACTTTAAGCCGATCTGTGCATGATTTCTTCTCTGGACTGCTACAGGTTGACCCAAAGAGACTTAAGAAACCTTTTTCACTGTACTTGGAGGAGCGATCTCTTGTCTCCATCACTCCTCTCACCAGTGGCAACCCTTTTTTTTTTTTTTTTAACATCTTTATTGAGGTATAATTGCTTTACACTGTTGTGTTAGTTGCTGCTGTATAACAGAGTGAATCAGCTATACATATACATATATCCCTATATCCCCTCCCTCTTGCGTCTCCCTCCCACCTTCCTTTATCCCACACTTCTAGGTGGTCACAAAGCACCGAGCTGATCTCCCTGTGCTATGGGGCTGCTTCCCACTAGCTATCTATTTTACATTGGGTAGTGTATATATGTCCATGACACTCTTTCAGTTGGTCTCAGCTTACCCTTCCCCCTCCCTGTGTCAAGTCCATTCTCTAGTCTTCGTCTTTATTCCTGTCCTGCCCCTAGGTTCTTCCCTTTTGTGACCATGGTGGAAACCAATCTGTTGACAAAACAGAAGTATAGAGGAGGGCTAGAGAAACAATGGCCAGTCACAGCAGGAGCCCGGATTGCACAATGACTGGGGTCAATCCTATCTTTGAATTTCCATATTTTGCAAGCCAGCTTGATTGGGGTTTTTGACTCTTTGCAAACAAAATCATCCTATGATAGATGTAAGCTAGAAGACTGTAGAGGGGATATCTACTGCAACAGAATTCCCATGATGGCAGAGACCATGTATCTTGTTTGCTGCTCAGTGGGTACCGGGCTGAATATTGTTGAATGTGTGAAAGCAACATCCTAATCCTAATTCTAATTCTAATTCTAATTCTGTGCAAAGGAGTCAGTTCCCTTAAGAAACTAGTTCTTTCAAGTCAGGATTTTCTAGTGGTCCTCCAGTCTACAATATTTACTGATCTCCATCATGTCTAGAAAATTATACCAAGTAGTGTTAGTAGCTAATGCTTAAATAAATAATGTTACTATTAAACATCATTTGCTAGCACTGTTATAAGCATTTTACATGTATCCATCCATGTATTTGGAAAAAAATCAAAAGAGCAGAAAGACCTGTTAAAGGGGTCTGTTCCTTGCTGTTATATAGCTGAGAGGCAGTGAGGTTAAGAGGTTCCATAATATGTCCCTGCTTGGTGACACAACCAGTAAGAGTTGGAGGTGGGATCTGATCTCAGACAATCTAGTGGACTGTCTTTATTCAGCAAATAGAAGGCAGGTTTCCTAATCCAAAGCAGCAAGGTGGTAAAGGATTTTGAGAACTGCTGGCTACAGAGTATATTTTGGGGACTGGAAAAAGAGAAGGCAAAGTGTAAATTTATTCTGGTTTATAATCTGTCATCTCAGACTCAGCTTTTACTGTTATGCTTTGCAATAAGGGAGCCAGTAGCCACATGTGGCTGCTGAGCACTTGGAAGGTGGCTGGTGTGGACCTGGATGTGCTATAAGTGAAAAACATACACCAGATTTTGAACACTTAATAAGAAAAAAGTACATATAAAATTTCTTTCATAATTTATTATATGGATCACATGTTGATAACATTCTGAATATTCAGGGTTATATAAAATATATTGTTAAATTAATTTTACTGGGCTTCCCTGGTGGCGCAGTGGTTGAAAGTCCGCCTGCCGATGCAGGGGACACGGGTTTGTGCCCCGGTCTGGGAGGGTCCCGCGTACCGCAGAGCGGCTGGGCCCGTGAGCCATGGCCGCTGAGCCTGCGCATCCGGAGCCTGTGCTCCACAGCGGGAGAGGCCACAACAGTGAGAGGCCCGCGTACCGCAACAAACAAACAAAAAAATTAATTTTACTTGTTTCTTTTTACATATTTTAATGTGGCTATAAGATTTAAAATTACCTATGTGGCATGTTATATTACATTATCTTTTTTATTGGACAGCACTGCTTTACTGATTTTATGTTTAATGCTGTTTCTGGGTTCTTTCTACATTCTCTGGATGAAAAAATGTCTCAAAGTTCAGAGATACTTTATTAACATTTTCGGTAGGGGGTGAATTATTGACTTTTTTTTCCTAAAAATAGTTGTCTGATGATCAAAATTATTTCAGAAATTATTGTTATCAGCTGCTCTTAAAATGTTAATCATCGTACTATCACTTTTGTAGAAAGTTATAGGACTTGTGAAGTTCTGGAATCTGAAAACAGAGGTAGAAGAAATTAGAAAGAGTTACCACTTAAAGCCCTGACATTTAGATTACCAGGCTCAGTGGCCACTTCTGAGAAGGCACAGGTTTGTGCCAAACAGAGATTTAATACTGTAAACGTTCCTGTTTTTGTATTGTTAACAGGGCAAAGGTCTGCTAAGTACCACCTGCTTCTCAAACCAAAGCTTTATATCTGGTCTTTCTCAGACTACGCCATGGCTCACATAACTGCATATGTGCATTTTCTTAGTTCTTTCAATATCGTAGTTTAAAAATGCACTTGTCATAGACAAGCTGTAGTTGCATTCCGAAGCGAAAGACTGAAGAGTAATTTGGGGTGAAAGTGGCAAGAGGCCTATGAGATTGGAAGTTGCAAATGCATTAAAAAAAAAAAAAAAAAAATCAGGTCCCTTCTTACCCCAAAGCAGACAGCAGCAGATATCAATTGTTTCTTCTCGTTCTCTTTTTTGGCCCATTTCTCCTTTTCATTATTTTGATTTGGTGTGACGTCCGTACATGTCTAAGATATACAGCAGCTAAGTAAACACACAGCCTCACTTAAGGGAAGTTTCCATATAGGGCAGTGTGCTTTTTAAACTATATAAATATCAGATTAATTTGGGATTTGAGAAAAGCTAATGTTAGGATCTTATCCAAGATCCACACAGTTAATAGTTTTTTTTCTCTAAATTTGCAAGGCAAAAACGTAAAGAGAAAATGAAAAACTATGTTGACTCCTGAAAAAACATTGTTTTGCAAATGAGTTTAGCAAATTTAAATCATTTATATCTCTGCTTTTTTTTTTTTTTTGCGGTATGCTGGCCTCTCACTGTTGTGGCCTCTCGCGTTGCAGAGCACAGGCTCTGGACGCGCAGGCCCAGCGGCCGTGGCTCACGGGCCCAGCCGCTCTGCGGCATGTAGGATCCTCCCGGACCGGGGCACGAACCCGTGTCCCCTGCATCGGCAGGCGGACTCTCAACCACTGCACCACCAGGGAAGCCCTCTGCATGCATTTTTACTGAGGAGTTTGTGAATCGATCAGTCAATGAGCTAATTACTGAATCAATGATCAGTGGGCACTGAGTATCTTCCATGTCTAGAACTTTACTAGTTACTCCAAAAATTAAGTAGAATAAACCAAAATGGTCCAGTTATTGACCTTTTATTTGGAAGATAAGACAGACTCCCTTGGCAGGATTTCATAAAGGTGAAACTTGATCTGAGCCTTGAAAAATGAATAAAATCTAGGGAAAGAAAGGGCAGTTCTATGCAAGAGGAACAATTTGATCTCATAACAGGAGAAAAATAATATATCTCAGGAACAGTAAGAAAATCCAGCATTGAATGTTTCTGGTCAGTGGTGAGAAATGAGATTGGATGGGCAGCAAAAGGCCACATGGTGGAGAAGTTTTAGCCTTAGATATAGGAGTTTATCTTGAGTTGGGAGATTCCAGAGTTCATATATTTTGTGTGAGAAAGTCCATGTTCAGATGGTAGTCTAGGGAACCAATGAGAAACGGGACACGGGATCTGACCTATCAAGCTCTGGTCGAGAGGACCATGACAGTGGTGTGCTTGATGACGAGGCTGGTTGATGATCTTACAGAAATCAGTTTTTAAGGCAAATAAAGCATAGCTTTTAGTTGTGATTTTGAATCTCCAGCCTTTCTGTTTCTTTCCTTCTCAATAGATGACCATTTCTCCTGCTCTTTCACATCTCCCTTGCCCGGAGAAACTCTTCATAAATATTTGCCAAAAATAACTCATTGAAATGTCAATAGTTTTCAAATATACATCTCCATCAAAAATATCTGCCTACAATATCTGTTTATTTAGCTGTTGTATAGCATAGCACGATGCAAAATGCAATCCTGCTTTCCCCTTTCCCTTTATTTAAACTGTTTCTCCACCCTGATGCTCTCCACTTCATCCTTGCTAATCGACCCATTTTTTAAATCTGCTAAAAATTGCCACTTCACTTTGTTTCTTGATTCATTCCATCTAAAGGGTCTTGCACTTCTCTTTTGATAATTAATCGCCAATCATGGCCCACCTCATGTTTTACTTTTGGAGCATTATTTCATCAGATACGTAATTGGTGCCTCCTAGAGGACCAATGTCTTACCATCCCCTGTGTGGTTGAGATCAGTGCTCTGCATAGATGTATAATTTGCTGTTAACTTATTGGGTTGGCCAAAAAGTTTGTTCGGTTTTAAGTAAAAATAAAAGACACATTTTTCATTTTCACCAAGAACTTTATTGCACAATGGATTCACTAACCGAACGAACTTTTTGGCCAACACAGTACATTGAATTATTTGGTGACAACGTCCTGGTTTAGGCAACATGGCATGTCTCATCTGGGCTATAACTGCAGTCTCCTAATTCATCTGCTTGACTCCAATTCATCCTTCATTTGCTGCCCAGGTTATTTTGTACATTTGAGATTGGTATCCATCACCTCAGAATAAAATCCTAACCTTTCGTATTCAAGACTGTCCTCTATCACCTGGTTCTGGGCCATGCTTCTACACCCATCCCGCCTTTATCCTGCCAGGTACTCTGGTGATGCTGAATCATGGGCCCCCAATGGGTAGTATCAGGCTTTTGTTCAATGCTATTGCCGTAGGCTAGTATGTACTCCTTACTCCTCTAGTGATTCCTTTCTTTTTCTTTAAGATGAAAAATTTTAATATACATATATCATTTACACAGACACATATAGGTAATATGTATACAAGTACATAATGTGTATACACTCACATAATTAAGGAAATTAACCATAGTGTTTGTAAAACATATAGAATAGAAAAACTACGATGTTCAACAGAGGAGAATTAATTATAATAAGCACATGTTACAGAACACTATGCAGTTCTTAAAAATAATGGTCTTCAATAATAGAGAGTCTGGAAAACATTAAAGATATAGTTTTAGATTTTAAAAGCGGGTCACGGGAGAAGCTTTTTGGAGCTGTTATTGTTGCCTCAAGCAATTCCAAGCTACTCCTTGGATCCGATGCCGAAATGTAGACCAAACCTCAACCTTGCCATTGACAAAAACACAGCCTCGTCACTCTGCAACCCCACAAGGTAGGAATCACTGCCAGAAATGATCAAATAATGTGGGCAAACAAACCCTCTACCAAAGACCTGTTTCCTATAAAATTTGGGGCGATCATTTTAAATCACCACGTTGAAACTCATGTATTGCCTCTCTGGGCTCACATGACAGATAATACACAATTCTAATTTTTTCAGTGGGACTGTATGAAATTACATTTTGAAATGCTTCTGAACTTAAAATATGTGGAAAATGAAATATTAGCAAAGTGAGTGGACTGTGGAGTCTAAGTGTACGAACTCCAACAAATGGGAACATTAAGTGATATTTATTTGTGGAGGTACGTGGTTTCTAAACTTAAATCTATTTCAGCTTGTTCTACACGAAAGAACATTGGAAAATACCACCTGAATAAAGTCTGTACTTTTAGCAGCCCTGAAACGGTCAGAACTCTTGCTTCTTGTTACTCTAATCTGGCTTCTCCTTCTATTAAAGGTCAAAAGTTATAGAGAACATGCTTAGTAAGAGGTATTTTTTTTTGCCAAGAAAAAGCTCTGCAGATATTTTCAGATGTTTGAGGCAATGGGGCTTTTAAAACCTTGTCCTTAGTTCTTTGTGCATTGGTAGATACTTTCGCCAAAATTTAAGAGTTTTTAATATTCATGCATTCATTAGTGCAGCTGGCATTGTGTGCCCATCAAGGCGCTAGGTGTTGGGATCAGGCAGTGAGCAGAAAAAGACATGGAGTCCTTGAACTGTGACATCTGCAATCCAGGGGGAAAAGACAGAATTATTAATTATCATACAAATTAATGAGAATTCTATTTGGTGTGCTGAATTAGAGAAGCTGGTGCTATGAGAACATCTAAAAGGGGTTCTGACCCAGGTAAGGAGGTCAGGGAAGGCTTCCCTGAGGAAGTGACGATTGCACCGATCTGTGAATGATGAGTAAGAGCTAAAATTGCATTCTATGCAGAGGGCCTATGATGCCCAAAGGTCCTGTGGAACCAGCGGGCATGGCACCCACGGGGGAATAGAAGTAGGTCGGTGAGGCTGGCAGAGAGAGCTGGGGGACACGTGGTGGAGAATGGATGGAGTGGAAGAAGGGGGTCAAGCCCATGCAGGTGTTAGACTATATTAAGGATGATGCCTTTATCCTGATTGTTTGGGAAACCTGTCAGGGGTTTATAAGCAACAGGAGACAAGATCAGGTTTCTTGGTGGAGAGGCTTCCTAGAGTTAAAAAGCAGGGAACACACTGGAGGGGGGAAAAGTGAGTGAGGGTAGGTGAATTGAGAGTGTTGCGGTTGCCCGGGGAAGATGGTGGTACCTTTGATCAGGGTGGCGACAGAAAGCAGGCTGGAGAGAGACTTGAAGTAAAAATAGGACTTGGTGACAAATTGGATACGTGGCGTGACTCCTGGGTTCCTCTGTTGGCCAAAACCTGTCCAAGTTGAGGCTTGTGCAGACCTGACATATTTATTCTCCAAAGAAATCTCTTTCAGTGACCCTTCAGAATTTTTACTCTATAACTCTTGATGGAGCACCTGTTATGTATCGTTTTCGCTGCTGGTGACCCAGGAGTAGACTAGCTCAAGTCTCTCATGGAGCTTGTGCCCGTTGGTCCCAGAAAGTGGGGTGAAGGTGAAGTTCAGTGCAAGCACCAGGGAAACAGTTTAAACCAGGGGAGGTCAAGTTTTCTTCTGGCAAATCAGGATAAACGTTCTAAAAAGCGCTTTACACTTCCTAAAGCCCCTTACTACCTCACAGGAACCAGTGGGATAGGCAGGAAGGTGTGAATTAGGAGCCAGGGCAGATTAGGACTCCCAAGGTCACAAAGGTGTGAGAAGTCAGTACACGGGCTCAGGTTTTCCAAGACGAGTGTTCGCCCTCCTCTTTCATTTCAAAATGAAAACCATCATCAAGAAGGTTGAAAAAGCAGCCTGCTGGAGAAGAGGATTCCTTGTCTAAGTAGCTGGTTTGGAAAATAACAGATTCAAGGCCTCTCTCTCAACCAGGGAAAGAGCACACTTCGAGGTGAAGTCTAAGCCACAAAAGCGTGCTTCTTACCTTCATCATTAGCTGCAGTAACATAACCAGATTCTTTTTTTAAAAAAAAATATTCATTTGGCTACACCAGGTCTTAGTCGCGGTGCTCGGGATCGATCTCATTGCCGCGTGCAGGATCTTTTAGTTGCGGCATGCGGCATCTAGTTCCCTGACCAGGGATCAGACCCTGGCCCCCTACATTGGGAGCATGGAGTCTTAACTGCTGGACCACCAGGGAAGTCTCCAGATTCTTTATTGGCCAAATGAAGGCTGGCAAATCAGGGAAATTCTGATTTTGTTCTGATCCATCACAGAAGTGAACAGTTTCAGGCGTGGATCTTGGAAGCTCATGCCATTACCCTGCGGGGGCACTTGGAAGCAAGGGAAGTAAAAAGGCCTGCTTTCCTCTTTATTTGGTTTCTTTCTTCATTTGAGCAGCTTAGTTATGTGAATAATTCTGGTGCTTTGTCTCTTACATCATTTTACTTCTCATATTTAGCTGATCTTTAATACTCATGAAAGGCTTTAAAGCCAATGTTGCCGTATTTTCAGTAACAAGCTTGATTTTTACAAGGTTATATTAGAAAGGTTGATCTCAGGGTGGCTCTAAAGATGTGACCTGACCTCCTTTGACCTACGAAAGCATTAGAGATGGGAGTTGATCTTCCCTGCAGCTGTAATTTCTCAGTTCCGAGGATTGTCAATCCTCACTCAACAGGCCCATCAACTGACACCTCTTCTTCACCAGAGAGGAGGTATTTCACCTTGTATCTGCCATATTCAGTTACCAGAAAAACCCACCCCAACCCACATCTGGACCAAATATTCAATAACATTATTTATCAAAATAAATTTATTAAAAGTATTCAAAGACCACTTCAAAGTTTAGCTGCCATCAGGACAGTTTTGGCACTCGTAATGGACATTGTCGTTTTCTACACAACAGCACTCATTCTATTACACACACCAATTGACAATTCAAACAGACTGTTTCAGTTTTAGAGTTACATGAGACAACAGTACTGATGATCTGTAGTCATAGGAACTTCAATACCCTTGCACACAGTAAACGTGTTACCTAGTACTAAAGAAACTACAGCTAAACCACTGTGTGGTAACAAGGACTGATTTAGGGAAAAATGTACAGCCAGCTCACTAAGGCCACATAACCCCAGACCTATTGATTGTAAATGCTTCTGGACCAATAGTGTTACATAGTTATCTTTCAGTCTCAAGCTCCTGCTTTTCCAACATGAGACACGCCACGTTTAGACCACGCTTTCCCTGTGCTCCATCAGTTACGGAAGCTGTCCCAGTACCAGCTTCTCCTAGACGGCTACTGGCTTCCTGATTCACTACCCAACTCTGAATCAATAGTTCTGAGTGATGTTTCCTGAACACCCAGGCTGAATTCAAGGTCAGTCTTTTTTGGCAGGTGACAGCCTTTCCCCTTAGGAAAAAAATGAAATGTCCTCGTTTCTGGGTTCCCTTTTTCATCTCAGGTAGCATGGGGCTCAGTGGTGATCTGTGGCTTTTTACACAAGTCCTGGTAGAATTCTGACTCCAAGAAACGGGGATAAGAGTTGTTCTCCATCAAGCTGTACACCCTTTTCTGGGCAGTTGTAAAGCAGCCACTTGTAGCCTCTTGTATGTTTTGGGCAATCAGAGTTTTGGTTTGAAAGTCTATGTTGATCTGAAATAAAACATAAAAAGTGGTTTATTCCATATTCAGAGTTAAGAGATTAATCTACTTAATATTTGAAAACAACAACAAAACAACTATAATGTGTGATTAGCTTCACCGGCCAAGTCACTGGAGAAATGTAATTAACCTCCCTGAAAGTAGAAGTAGGGGAAGAACATTTACCCCACTCCCCTTTTAATTTGAGGTCTCTTCAATTCTTTCCGTTTCACTTTGGTGCTGAGAATGTTTAAAACATGCTAAAACGAGGAACTTTTTTATCTCCCCTTACCTCTTTTGGAGCTTCTTTTTCTATGAAATCAGTATATATTTTCTTTGCTTTTGAGGACAGCTTTTGGGGTGACTTGGTTTTTTTGAAGTCTTCACAGGCCAGCCAGAATTCAATATTTTCTTCACAGAATTCAGATTTTAAAAAAGCCCTGAATGCAGCAAGACCATCTGGGGAGGGGGGGTGGGGTGGGGGGAGAAAGAAAGCATGCATACAGTGAACTGAGTGACCAAATAACCCCTTCTGTTTTTTCCTAGAACTCCCACTCCCCTGGCCCCATATTTTATTATTTCTAAATGATAGCAATTTTCTACATTTCAGTCAACCTGTAACCCTCAGAATTTGGCTCTTTAAAGACTAAGATGCCAGTCAGCAAAACGCTTAAGTTGGCACACTACTACAAAAATATATAAATACTTAGCTTCGCTGTTAATTCAAATACTTATAGGGGAGCCATAAGTTCTCTGGGAATGACGTCTCTTGAAAACACTGTTTGCAATGGAAAACCTGACTCAACCTTAACAAAAAGCAACTGCCATTACAGTTTTGGGCTAATTTTTTTCCCACCTTGAGTGAAAAAGCCATGCATTTCCCTGGTTAATCACTGGGAAATAAAGGAGAAGAATACGCTTCATGTCATGGGGATTGTAAAGTAAAATTCCCCTTGAGCAAACTGCTCTCGCTGTGTGGACACAACGTTTCTAGAGTCTCCTGATACTTGAAATGGATCAAATTCAAGAGGTTAACTTACATTTACTGGCTAGCAGCTCATCAAATGCTTCTGACCACAGCTGGGCTTCCTCGGGAGAAGGCCTGCAAGAGAAGTTCTGCGTATTAGCTCAGGCACGTCAGTCAGAGGTTCCCTTTTCAGCTCAGCAGTGAGTTCATTCGCAAGTACAAGATTTTCAACTTACTTGGTGAAGGTTTGCTGTTTGCTTTTCTTGCTGGTTTTGGGCTTCCCAGGAGAGGAGGAATTTTGCAAGAAGTAGCTCAAACGGCTCTTCCAATCTTTCAATCTTAAAAAAAAGAAAAGAAAAAAAAGGATATTCACTTAGTGGCAACACTTGAAATCGCCAATGCAGCTGAAGGCGTTTTTACCAAATAAAGTTGCCCCCTGTGGCTACAGACAAACGAAATAAGACAAAACAACTCTTCCTGTCAGTCTTACACCTTTAACATTTAAACCCAGCACCTATATACTAAACACACTCGTTTCATCCACTCATCTGAACATAATTACTAGTTTTAAAACTAAGGGTAGAACTACCTACAATTATAGGGTATTTTTATGACTCTAGTCTGCATAGTTCAAAAAGCAGATGTTATTTCTGGCCCACAGAAGGCAGCAGTTTGTCTGCAACGTTAATTACAATTCTGAGACATTTCACACTTGATGAAACCCACAGTGGAACTGCCCTGAACCAGCCTGTGCTCACTTCCCTTCTACCCTTCGAGCTGGAAGCTCTGGACCACCCTAGAAGCTGTGCATAATGAATGTATGTGTGAGAGATGGCCCGTCCTCCTCCCCCAACTACAACACTCATTTTAAGAACATGATGCAGAACAATTATTTGTTCCACAGTCCTGAGTGGGTGAGATCTGCTGTTCAATTAAAAAAAAGAAAAGATTTTAAAAGAATATATTCGGAATCAGTAAAAAATATCTACATCGCAGCAGCCGTGTAAAGCTGATCAAAATTTACAATGCAACGTACGAATGCCGGGGACGCGCTTCGGCCGCAGGATTCCCTGAAGTCATTTTCGATGCAGGGGGACAAAAAGCCAACCAGCATCTACCACCGCCTCTGCATCAAGAATTTTCTGCAGTTTCTAAACTCTACCCGAGAGTCCTTCGCTCACGTCACAAAATAAATACCCACCCAGGTTTAAACCTTACTTAACAAATTAACCTTTTCCACATTTTTTTTTTCCTGCAGAGGTGCACGGTACCCAGTTCCAGGCGCAAATGTACCGCGTTTGCAGCCGCCCAGGACAGCTGGGTCTGCAGGGGTGGCGCAGGGGAGAGAAGAAAGCCTTACTCACAGGGTTCGCTTCATCTTCTCCCGCTTCTCCTCGCTCTTGGGGCCGGTGCCTGCGCTCTTGTCCATGGGTCCGCAGTCGTGCTGGACAGCCAGGAACATAGCACTAGGCATTATCGTTTTCTGACTGAGGCTACTGCTCCGGGTAGCGGGGCGGGCGGCGCCGTATTTATAAAAGAAGGAGACGCGGGGGCGGGGCCTGACGATGCCCCTCCCGCCTCCAGCGGACGCCGATTGGCCAGCTGCAGCCGGGCACGGGGGCGAGGTCAGCGCCCGTCTGCGCAGTCACGGCTGCCAGCGAAAGGTCTGGAAGCGAGGGAGCCGGTGACGTTTGCGGCCCCGGCGTCGTGCGCAGTCGGGCCAAACGCGGCGACAGGCTCGGGCCGGTGTGGGAGCTGAGAAGTTTCCCGCCGAGTGGTCGCCAGACACCTCTGCCGAGTTGTGGCGGCCGGGCGGGGTCGCAGGGCCGTGGAGGCAGGGAGCCAGGTCGGCCGCAGGCCCGGCCGGGGCGCTCGCCCTCCCCGTCCTTTTCTCCATCCTCTCCCCTCCCCCACGCTCTGACCCCAAAGCGAGCGACGATTGCCCAGCAGGTAAAGGTTGCTTGCTGGGATCCCGAACGCAATTACCTTATTTTGAATTAGGATGTGTTTCCCCCTTTTTGGAGCGCACGCCCTCTCCCCACGCCTCCTTTCTTGGTATGCAAACTGAGACCGTGGGGAGACCCTCATCCGTTCCTCTTTGCGACTCCGTTTAATTTGCGGAAGGAAACCGTGAATGGGAGGAAAGGTGACAGTCCAGAGGCAGGTGGTGTGAGTGATTTCGCGTTCTGCCTGGGCGTCTCGTAGCACGTTTGGGGATGAACGTTAGTCAGGGAAGGGACAGGAGAAAGTGCTTTCACTGGGTGTGCAGTTTTGATCACCAGCAGGCACGTGGCTGGGTCTGTCCGTGGGGTTGCAGACTGTCCCTCAGGAGTCCTTGGCTGCCTGTCCTTCCAGAACAGAAAGAGAAATCACAGACCTCCTTACGATGAGATAGAGGGAAACACCAAGACCTCGCAGCTGTCATACACCCGAATCAGTGTAAGAGTGCAAGGATGCAAGATTTCCTCCTGAGTCATTCTTAGTTGCCTTAGAATTTGCCAGAACATTTAATTGGCAAAAAGGAGAGGTGGCGGTGGAGGGAGGGAGAAGTTAACAGCTTGCTTGAATAAGTTTAGTCTATGAAGTCTTCAAAAATCATCTTGCTGTAGCACGAGTTAAACGGTTTGATTGGTAAGGACAAGTAGATAATCTCAACTCCAAAATGATTTGATATCAGATAACATGATTAGAACCGTACGGTGGAATATTCTAGTGGTTTTCCCTCAAGCGTCTAAGTAGACAGCGAGATTAACAGCAAGGTATTAGACTGCAAATATTCTCTCTCCTTTGCATTAGAACTGTTAAAAGAAAATGGGGACTAGTTTACCATATTCTTATGATGAGCTGCCAGTAGTTGGAGCTCCCAGTTTGACTTGGAGAGTAAAACCTGCAATTATTACTAAAGAGGACAGCCATGTACTCACTTATGGAAAGGAAAATCATTTAGATTTCAGTAATAAATACTTGAAAGCATGTTTGTGAAATGTAAGAATATAATTTTTCTCAAGCCTATGCACTTCATCTCTGAAAGAACTTTGCATATTTCCTACAGCTATTTTCACTTTCTGATGATTCAGTACTTATTTATTAACTATGTGTAATATGCAGACACTTGCTTTTTCTTGCTAATTTAAACCTCAATATGTTTTTCACTTAGAACCTTGGATGGTAGAATTCACTCATAGTGGAAAAGACAGGAGTTCTGACTCAGAGGCAGCAAGGAGAGAGAGCTGGGCTTGTGTCAGGATACGTAGTTAGAGTCTCAGCTTCACCAGTAAATGCTAAGTAACTGCTGGGGCAGTCGCATCCCACCTCCCTGAGCACCAGTTTCTCATCTCTATTAAGAGTAATGAATGTGTTTTTCTTGCCAGCCTCACTGTATATTATGGGAATCTTTCGTGAAAGGCCTTTGCAAATTTTAAAGTACTATACAAAAGTTTGTTTTTTCTTTAAAATTTGCATGTGCGTGGAAGAAGGAAATATCTGGAAGCATAGCTATTCAAGGTAGAAAAATCATTAAAGGATTAATTCAGGGTTTATTAGGTTATAAATGTGTAAGTACTAGTAAAATTCAAGATAACGTCACAGCTTTGTGGAGTATCAAGCTCGTAACAGATACTTTATAAATGTTCCCTGGGTAAAAAACAAATAAGAAAATAAGTAAACTGTTTAGGATTTGAACTTTTTTAGAGATCTTCAAGCCAGAAAAGTTTAATCATCTCAATACATTCATGACAGTGAATGTATGTCGTGAATGTATATGTATATCCATGTAAGTAGCTGGTTTAAATATAGACTATTCCAGATGTTTCTTGTAAGTTTTTAATATAACTATTTGCTTTTTTTGCAAACCATTTCCGAATGACAACTGAAGTTAAGGCAGGCAGACGTACATTTAAAGCGAAAACTGCAGTGTTGACTTCCCTTTTTTGCTGTTGTTGGGAGTGTCTTTTAGGTAAATGGGATTGCTTAATATGAAGATGACACATGCTTTCCATTTTGCGTTGGAGGCAGAAACAATGCAGTAGGATGTAAATACTGCACAGCAAAACCTCAGTTGAGAGTGGCTTGATGAACTACACATACATTTCCCATGTTGAGTCTACCGTGCCCTCTACTGGAGAGGCTGTCTGCTGAGCGCGTTAGTGGTGGAAGCTTGCAGGGTGGTCCTTGAACTTTTTGTATCTAAAAAAATTTAAGTTACAGAAGAAGGCAAACAAAAAATACAAGTTTTTAGTAACACCAAAAGGAGATTACCGAAAGCAAAAGTGTCCCCTGCCATACTTCTCTCTTCCGCACCCACTGTATGCTATTTATTAATAAGAACTATTATTATCTGAAAATATTTATACATAATAACTTTCATACTTGTGCTTTAGAAATTTAGGAAACAGGATATATGCTTTAAAAGAAAAGGATCATTCTGTGTATTACTCTGTGTTTTACTTTTTTGGTCAGTAAGATATCTTAGTTCCTAAATTTGTAAAAGCTGTAAACCTGTTGCTTACCTCATGAAATCTTAAATTGGTGAGAAGTTTAAAAAAAGGAAAAAAATTAGGAAATTAAGTGCCCTGTGTCAAACGGTGTGATGAGTAATTGGAAATAATGAAAACTTTTAGTATCCATATTGTTTAGTGTATTTGAGGAAGTGTGACACCTGTCTTCTCATTTTGTTTGTCTTTTTTGTCCTTTTTTTCTTTTTGGTCTTATTCTCATTTAACTTTAATTGGTGGAATATTCTTTTAACAGACGGAACATATGACCCCACAATGAATGAATTTATGATCCCACAGGATTATGTACTCTAGTCTTCACTCCTAATATGGTCTGAGATTTAAAATTCATAATTGCTCTTTCTCGTAGAAGGTAATTTTCATACCTAGGAGTTGTTAAGAGAGAATGTGTTTTTGTCAGGAATGAATCAGAGTTTCAACCAAATACTTGACATGTATTATAGAGGAGTTAACGATTTTACTAGTCCTTGTATTGGTAATTTCAGTAAGAGCACTTCCATGGCTCTGCCTTAAATTCACCCATCGTATGAAGTATGTCATACTTCGGATGCAGGCAGGGCCTACTTAAATTTAATAATTCCCTCTTAAATTTAATAATTCCCTCTTACTAAGTAAAGCACCTGGATTCTCTTTGGAAACTGACAACAGGAGGATTACAGATTTTTTTTTTTCTTCC